>NC_091830.1:2657142-3321428 GCF_038994185.2 Dermacentor albipictus
AATCATTATCAATTCTTAAGTTTTCTCCTTTGAGCTAAGAGATGTTGCTCCAGACTGCTTGTTTTTCCCTGTAGTCCTGAAAGTGCAATATGACTGGATGTTTAGAAGAAGGCTTCCCCAATCTATGAATTGGAAGTACGGTGAACACTGCACACCCAATTTAGCAGGAAACAGGTAATGGATAACCTTCTTACGCAAGTCCGACTCCGATTCGTTAGGATCTTGTTGTATGCTAAAGACAATTAAATTGGACCTCCGGCTTCCATATTCTACACCTTCAAGTCTCGTTTGATGCCGTGTAAGCGCATCCTGTTCACCAGTTACAGCTATACGTATGCTTTCAGTTTCATCTGTTCTCATCTGCAACTCTTATAAGTTTGCCTGTATATTATTTAAACGATCACCAAAGTTCCCTAGCGTCCTTTATGTGGCCTCTAAATGAGATATAATGTCTATTTGCCACTCGATTAGCGTCCGGAACATCGCCGCAAATAAGCAGCATACATGAACAATAGCAGTTATCGGCATAGTTGAAACGCGTACATAGGCACGGCAAGAGAACAAGAAACCTGTCGTCAGTGCGTATGGTACAGCCATAACTAACCTGTACCAGGAAAAGACGGAACATTTTCAGTTTCCTGCTCACAGCGCTTTCGCGCCCACTGAAGATCGACGGATGTGGTGCCGAATTTATGGGTTCCAGGGTCGATGACGCCGTGGTCGATGATGACAGGAATCCAAGCACCTGTGGCGTCCCCACCATGACGGCGCTGCCAGATGTGCCGTTTTTGATGACCAGTCTTTCTGTTGGGACTCGATAAAGCTGGGCGAGAGTCTGCGATGTTGCATGTGAACTTGCCAGCAGGAATGCCTGTGCCAGGAAAAAGGCGGAGCATTTTCAGCGTCCTGCTCACAGCGCTTTCGCCACGCCAGGGTAGGCATAGAAATGCTTACGAAGTTAATAACAGGTAATGCGAGAATGTGTGTGCATACGTATCGTCACACTTGTTTTATCATAACTATCTCAGAAAATTATATGACAATTGGCCGCTGAGATGACTGTATCATTACGTCGAGTTTCATTAACTCTTCTTAATTAGGTATGCCACAGTGAGGTTGTAAAGGTTGTGGAATTTCTGTCTACTTCTGCAGAAGGGAAACGGGCAGCCCCACGTGTTTCTGCTAGAATAAAACTCTAGTCTTTCCAAGTTTCATTAAGCTAACAAACTAAAGAGTATGCTGAATGGCACAAACGAACAGACGTGTTTTCTTTCGTGCACTACTTTTTTGGACTGCGCCTCGATCAATGGTGTTTTGTTTCATATACGCGTTCGCCTTTGCTGTCCAACCACGTTCATATCATGGAATGGGGTTTAATTTGGGAGCACAACGACAGCTTCGCTGACATTCCTCCTTGACTGAGTACAATGACCCCCAATTTTTATTTATTGGTACTGCAACCACCATTACAAGGTTGACATGGTGGGATACAAACTAGAAGAAAATACAACATAATGGCACAAAGAGACATGCTCAGGTTACGAAGTTTCCAAATAAGAGGCACATTATTACAAAAAGAAGAGTAGTATAAAGACAAAAAGACATGAAATTACGCTAAAGAGCAACAAAATGTGTTTCTGTCGTAAAAAAAAAAAGATGAAAACACAGATAATGAATCTGCTTCGACAACGGTGTTGCTATTATTCCTGGTTATTATTCCAGGGGGCCTGTAAAGTTAAACACGTGACACCCTTCATTAAGTGCAACACCGGTGTTCTTTACCCCATTTCGTTGGCTTGTGGTAAAGTATATAGGCCAGACAGGTAGGTGCGTTAATAAGCGCTTGCAAGAACATAACCTTTCCTTAAGCGGGGACCAGGGAAGGGATTTGTTTGTTCATTACCGCGGCTGCAAATAGTGCAAAAAAGTGCGCCATCTTTTGGTCGTGCGACCATTTTAGGATAGGGCATGACCAGATACGAACGCGAAATCTTAGAAGGTTTTCACATTGGAAATGAGAAAGAAATTTCTGTCAGTGATAAGTGCTTACCTTCGAGTAGGTAAAATATGATAAATAATATGTTGACATTGTCTGGATTGGGGGCTCAATCCCACCGTTCGTAACTCGTTGTCAATATTGGAGTGGGGCATGAATTAGAAGGTAGCTGGCCCATGCCGTCGCCCAACTTATCCACGCTGAGGACGTTGTTGAAGGGAAGGACTGTTTCTCATCGAGAACGAGGAATATGGGTTTATTTATAGTATCTACATCAGTCTAGCATGACTGCGAGAGAAAGTACGTCAGTCTAACCTGACTGCGAGAGAAAAGTGCATCAGTCTAACATGACTGCTTGAGAAAGTACCTCGAGCATCTGCACAACAGCGGTTTATAAACACTCGGTCCCCCCTCGATTCCAAGGAGACGGAAACGTTCGTCCAGGCGTCGTAAACAAGCCGCCTCTCCGCGGGACGGCTTACACACAAACGCACACGCGCACACCCGCACAAACGCGCGCACACACACACACAAACACAAACACACACACACACACGCACGCACGCACACACGCACACACACACACGCACGCACGCACACACGCACACGCACGCACGCACGCACGCACACAAACACACACACGCACGCACGCACGCACGCACACACGCACACACACACGCACGCACGCACGCACACACACACACACGCACGCACGCACGCACACAAACACACACACACACACACACACACACACACACACAGGTTCTTGCGTCTCGAACGGCGCGTGGGAAGAGGCATCAGTAGACTTTCCCGCGGGCACTCCCCCGCTCGCGGCCGACCAGGTGGGCGGTGGTGGGCTCAGTAACAATAGCTGGTCCACCGACCGGGTTTAGTCACAATGGCGACGAGGCTAGAGCGTAACGGTGGCGTTCCAAGCAAAGGTTGCCGCCGCGGTCGCAACTGGCTGGCAAAACTTGCACCTGAGCAGGCCATTCTTAACAGCGCCTCCATGGCCCGGAAAATCTCGACTGTCCAGCGCTGACAACAGCTGGGCAGGAAGAGAACGGCTGGTGGCCAGGGGTTGATGCCTTGGCTCGCAGCGATCACTTGTGGAATGATGTCACCACCCCAAAACATCCAACAAGGACAGGCAAGTGCAAAACGAACCCCACAACTCGGCTGCGCGCCGAGATGACGTACTTGAATCTCACTTTGGACCCGCTAGGCTTCAAAGAAAACATAAGTGCAGAAATAAAAAAAATGCTGCATATCGCTAAGCCATCGTTTGAAGCAATTTCGTGCTGACAAAATCAGCAATCATGGAGAAAATCCTGCTAAATGAGAGGGGATGTTCTTCTCTTAACAAAATTAACAATAATAACCCAAAAATTTAGGCGGGACCCTTAAACGCAGAATTCAAATTAGCCTGCTCAAACCATCCGCATTGCTATGCAACTTTCCCTTCTTATATCTAACGGAGAAGTTGGACTCTTGGAGAGTGAGACTACATCGGAGCGAGCGGCCATTTTTGTGTGACATTTGATTGAGCCATGTCAGAGGACAATGGTAGTTCTCGAAGATGAACTTTGCTCCGTACAAGTAACATGACAACTTCTGAGCGGCCCAAACTAAACAAGCGCATTCCTTCTCGGAAGCGCTGTAGGCTTCCTCTCTTACATTTAGTTTACGGCTGGAATGGAGGATAGGATGCTCCTCGTTATCGTCGCCGACCTGACTGAGTACCACGCCCATACCTCTGTCACTTGCGTCGCATTGAACTATGAATTCCTTTGTGTAGTCTGGCGCGCGAAGCACAGGACGAGAAACCAATAGCGTTTTCAAACTTTGGAAAGCGTTCTCTTTGTCCTTATCCCAGTGTACGCTACTCGGTGGTCCCTTTCGGAGGGCGTCCGTTAATGACCTTGCCATTTGCGAGTAATTCGGAATGTACCGTTGATAATACCCCACAAGTCCCAAAAATTAACGAAGGTCTGTTTTCGTGCGCGACTGAGAAAATTCTCCAATCGTAGCTATCTTCAGCTCGGCCGGCCGTCTGGTGCCCTGGCCTACAACATGGCCCAGATAAGTAACCTGCGAACAACGAAACCTACACTTTTCTGCTTTCATCGTTAAGCCGGCTTCCCTCAACCGTGAGAAGACCTGTTTGAGGTGCGATACGTGTTCTTCCCAGCTGTCTGAAAAAATTGCTACATCATCAAGACATAGCAAGGCGAACTCCCGCAAGTCCTTTAGCACAATATCCATTATCTTAGAGAAGCTAAACGGCGCGTTATTCAGCCCGAAGCTGAGGGCGAGCGGCCGAAAAGTGCCTACAGGTGAGATGAAAGCGGCATAGCGGCTGGCACTTTCTGAAAGGGGAACTTGCCAGTACGCCCGCAGGAGATCTATAGTTGAAATGTATTTAGCAGCGCTCTTTCAGAGGGATTATTTCTGGAAACTTTGTAGCTGGACACAGCATGGTAAACAAGTACCTGTAACCCGATTTTGTTTTTGGTAGAGGCACTACTGTGTCTATCACAAGTCGTCTGAAAGGTTCTGTTATTAAGGGCACTACCTTTAGTGGAGCCTTCCATGTCTCTCCTATCCGCCGAGGCTGCTCAGTGGCTATGGTGTGAGGCTGCTGAGCACGAGGTCGCGGAATCGAATCCTGGCCATGGCGGCCGCATTTCGACGGAGGCGAAATGCGAAAACACCCGTGTACTTGGACTTAGGTGCACGTTAAAGATCCTCAGGTGGTCGAAATTTCCTGAGTCCTCCACTACGGCGTGCCTCATAATCAGAAAGTGGTTTTGGCACGTTAAACCCCATAATTTTTTTAGTGTCTCTCCTGGTTTACCCGAGCGCTGGCAGGCGTCGCATGATCTTACAAAGTTTTCTACGTCTTTGAAACAAGCAGGCCAGTAGTGTTGCATAAGCAACCTTTCCTTTGATTTGTTTATGCCTAGGTGGCCGGACCACCCATTTCCATGACGGAGACTCAAAAGGTCCTCCCTGTACTTAGTAGGTACGACTAATTGATCTAGAATCCTACCCTTTCGATCTCTGTAGTGCCGATACAACAATGCTCCTCTCTCGTGTATCGTCACGTTACACCTAGCAATGCCTTCTTTAGCTGTGTGGTGTAATTTAGCTAAGCTGTCATCATTCATTCGCTCCGCTGCCAGTGACTCTCTGTCCACACGTAAGAGCTGATCAAAGTTCTTTGAGGCCGGTGATAAAAACGACTCTGTCTCGCTTGCGAGTGCATCAGCGGGCTCTTTCTGCAGGGGTGAACTTTGACACCTTAGCGATACGCTCACATTGAGCTGGTAAGCTGGCAGGCTTTCCTCAACTGTTTTTTCCTCACGCGAGCCTAGCTCGGATTTGGTTATTGAAGTTATCTCCTTTGCTACTCCCGCTGGGGCAGCTTGTGCATTTTCGGCCGAAAGGGACGCGATTTTATGAGCTTGGCCTCGCGTCAATGCCTGTACTACGCCGTCTCCCAGTTTAAGCCCTTTTTCACGCAGTAACTGATTTGAACGATTCGAAAAAATGTAATGGTACTGCAGTGACAAAAATTTGCGATCAAAAATGCAGCCTCGCTCACTAGTTCCCCGATTGGTCCACTGATTTTGACTTTGGCCATGGGGAGACACACGCCGTGTTCTTCTACAACCTGTTTGATTCATGCTACTTCTCCGGTGAAGTCATCTACCGTCACGTAAGGCGGATGGACAATGTCCATCGTGGCGGACAATGTCCATCGTGGCGGACAATGTCCATCGTGGAGTCTCCTAGCACTCGGCATGGTTTGCCATTAACTTGCAGATCGTGAAGATATGGGCTTAAAAGTTCCACATTCTCGTCTTTTTCCTCCGCGTAGGAGAAGACTGCTCTAGGCTTCCCGCAGTTTACAGCTATATGTCCCAGTTTGTGGCATTAATAACAGCGGATTGGTCTGAAAGATTCTAATTTTTTTTCTGCTCTTTTAGTAGTGTTTCCCCGTTTGATTTCTCCTCGCTCTTTTCTGGGGGCTTTTCCTCCACGTCTACAGGCTCCGGTAGTCTAGTCTGCGAACCTTTTTTGAACGGAAATGGTTTACACGGTCCATTTCGACCGTCCCAGTTGCCGTCCTCGGCGTTCAGTTTTCTACGCGTTGCGTACTCTTCGGCTAATTCCGCCGCCCTTTCCACAGTGTTTACATTTCCTCTGTCTTGCACCCACAGTTTCACAGATGGTGGGATGCTTTTGTAAAACTGCTCTAGACACATGCATTCAATGATCATGTGTCTGCTGTCGTACGCTTCCGCGCTTTTCAGCCACTCGACTAGGTTGGCCTTTAAGCCGTATGCAAACTCCGGATACCCCTCGCTATCTTTCTTGCCTATGCTCCTAAACCTTTGCCGAAAAGCTTCGGCTGAAAGGCGGTATTTCTTCAGTAGACTAGCCTTAACTGTCGCATAATCATATGCATCTTCCGCACTGAGCCTGGCCATTACTTCCGCCGCCTCAGACGGCAACATAGACAGCCACCGCTGTGGCCATGTACTCGGACCGAAGTTCATCTTCTCGCAGGTCCTTTCAAAATTGCTTATGAACAAGCCTATGTCGGCCCCGACCTCAAATGGCTTTAATAGCCTGTCCACGCGGTATGATTCTGCCTCTCTTGATCGTGCCAAAGCCCCTTCACCTCCCTGAGACAACTCCAAACGTTTGCTTTGAACTTGAAGTTGCATTTTTCTTAACTCGCGTTCCTCTCTCTCTCTGTCCCGTTCTTCTCTTTTTTTCAGAAGTTCCAACCCCATTTCAATTTCTTCCTTACTGGCCTGTTCTGGAATTAGCTGCAATGATTCGGATTTTAGCATTGCCTTGCGTACATCTAGGCCTAGTTCCTCACCAACAATCAACAATTCGTCTCTCAGCAGTCTCCTTAACTCCATGATTGCTGCTTTACTGCCTTGGTCCTGCTCGCTAAATATAGCTAGGAAAACGCAACCTAGCTAACACTCAACAATCTAGCTTCGCTACTGTTCTAAACACAAAAACGACAAAATGAAGCCTAGAGAGTCAAAGCAAGAACCAAGCACTCAGCGCAGACACAGCACCAAGTCGCAAAGTCCATCCCACGGCTGCCACCAGTTGTCAGGATTGGGGGCTCAATCCCACCGTTCGTAACTTGTTGTCAAGATTGGAGTCGGGCATCAATTAGAAGGTAGCTGGCCCATGCCGTCGCCCAACTTATCCACGCTGAGGACGTTGTTGAAGGGAAGGACTGCTTCTCATCGAGAACGAGGAATATGGGTTTCTTTTCAGTCTTGCATGACTGCGAGAGAAAGTACGTCAGTCTAACATGACTGCGAGAGAAAAGTGCATCAGTCTAACATGACTGCTTGAGAAAGCACCTCGAGCATCTGCACAAGAGCGGTTTATAAACACTCGGTCCCTCCCTCTCCGAGACACACACACACAAACACACACACACACACACACACACGCACGCACGCACGCACACACACACACACACAAACACACACGCACGCACGCACGCACGCACCCCTCCCTCCCTCCCCCCCACGCACAGAGGACAGGTTCACGATCCGGAACCGACGTCACATGGACTTCGTAGAACTCGGAGCTGACCTCCGCAGCGCGGCCGGTAGCATATTGTCTTGCGTCTCGAACGGCGCGCGGGAAGAGGCATCAGTAGACGTTCCCGCGGGCACTCCCCCGCTCGCGGCCGACCAGGTGGGCGGTGGTGGGCTCAGTAACAATAGTTGGTCCACCGACCAGGTTTAGTCACAATGGCGACGAGGCTAGAGCGTAACGGTGGCGTTCCAAGCAAAGGTTGCCGCCGCTGTCGCAACTGGCTGGCAAAACTTGCACCTGAGCAGGCGGTTCTTACCAACATTCATGCACAGGTCTTGGTTGGAGTAGGAGTTGCGCATGCGTGGGCTGTTTTCACACAGTAATGCATCTTCGAGGTGTTTCTATGCACATGCCTTGGGAGGAGTTGAAGATGCACATGTGTCGGAGGTTATGTGGGGCAATGTAAATTCTAATAAAGCACAGTTGAAAGTCCAGCGTCCGTCCCTGTGTAACGCCTCTTCCTTGTGTGCGCGTCCTTTGTGTTTCGATGGTACCCCATTTCTTCATGTTATTATTCGCGACCCTGATTGTTCACAGAAAAAAAAAACGTGGTGGTGGTGGTGATGATGATGATGATGATGATGATGATGATAAGAATGATTGGGGTTTATTGGCGCAATGACCAGAAGTGGTCAAAGACTGCCACGATTATTAGAATAGACTGCGATTGGTAAACGAATAATTAATATCGAGACATTTATGCAACACGGTTGTATAGAGGCCTAAAAATATTCATTGGAAAGGGCGTAAAAATATTCGTAATAAAACCAGAGGTGGTACATGGCATATGTTGTGGAAAAACGATGTACTACGAAGAGAGTGGTGCACTAAAATATGTCTCTACAAGTAGCACTACTGCCTCACCAAGGCCCTTAAGCCCAAGGGCCCGGAGGCATGTGCCCTACAGGTCGCTACTATCGCACCATCAGCCTCTCGTGAGATGATGTGCTACGATATCGTGGTCTCATAACGCGCAATAAATCGACATCTTGTAAAAAATTCAAAACTGGTTTATGATGAAAAATTGGGTGCGCTTCAAGAAACAATAACGGATGAAGGGGAATGTGGCATCGGTACGCTATAGGAAAGTGCATGTAATGACACGAGGATGAGCGGCAACTGACACGGGTTTGAATTGCAGAAGTCATCAGAGTTGTAAAGCTACTAAATCGTTAGTGCAGCAAGTCGTGCTTGGAGTAACTGCTGACGGGCAACATTTCCACATGCAAAACATTTAGGATGATTGGCTGGTGTGTGTGACAAAGAAACAGCAACAATGAAGGTGATCCGGAAAATAGGAGGAATTCGGGTGTGGAAGAAAAGCAATGGGGCAGATTGCCACTCAAGCGATCGCTTTCAAGGACGGTCTTGGGGTGTCAGTGGTGAACTAGTAAAAGGACGGCAACGACTATAAGTGAGAAACAGACCAAATATAAGCGTCTGATGCAAAAAATTATAAAATACCATGCACTATGGGAATATTTATATGCTGAGCATTTTGCTGGTAGCCGGTTGTCAACATTGTTAGGTGGACCAACGTGTTCAAGGCGAGTTGTGTGTGGGGCATCAGTAATGTGTAGGAGTAGCAAAACGACAGTGATGGGGATCCTATGAGCACCACACTGGCATTTCTACTGTGGCCATTCGACTGCATATATAAATACATCCTAGTGCGCATCGCCAGTAATATTTCTTCAAAACTTCACGCTCATCGTAACGTGCTTATGTTCTTAGTCTTCTGTAAAATAAACTGCCACAATCAAACTTTTCGCTTTTTTTGCTATCTCCGTTATTGTTGTTTTGTTTTATTTCTATTACTATTGTCACTCCAAACACGGCGCAACTAATCTCATTACTCCTGAATTTGATTGCTAAATGCTTGTTACTGCTATTTTATTTATTTATGTTGTACTCGTGTTCATACCATCGCTGATACTGTTGTGTCATGGTTTATTTGTATTTTTTTATTTATGTATTATGGATGTATTTATGTTGTCTATATCACGTTGCGGTGACGTGCCCACCTTACTCTGTAATGTAGGAAGGCTCCGAGGGTAAAAGTAAATTTAATAAAAGACTGCGGCATTCGTACTTCAGCAAATAAATGTGAAAGTAACAACCTGGGCCAGTCATGAAAATGGTACGATGTCGCACAGCTTCTGTGTGTCAGGGTATAGGCTAGGGGGCCAGTAGGAATCTGTGTTAGCGGCTCTCAAGACAGCTTGCATGCCAGCACTTTCCGAAATATCGTCGTTGTCGCTGGTGGTCTGGCAAGCACAAAACCTACTACATGGCTCCCTATGAAAACGCATATGCCGAGCTTACATTCAGGCATATTTGCAATGTACTCTGTCTTGTTTTGAGCTAGACATTTTTTTTATTTTTGAAGCCACGAACAGACAATGAGGGTACGGTCGGAAAATGTCTCGCGCGGTGCCCTGCCCGAAGCAGACATGTAGGTTGTTCTGAAAAGGACCGTTTTCTATTGTCCTCTTGCGAGGAAGGTGTAGCTGCTGAGCTACTTGTGTGAGTGGCAGTGGATTTGCGGGATATCGATGTCAAGGTGGGCTCGCTTCACAAGACTATGTGAAGCGCCTATGAACTAGAAGGATACCGTGTATGCGGACCTTAAAGGACTGCCTTCACGCGATGCACAAAGACGTTGCTTTCACATCCATGAACTACAAGGATACAGCGCTTGAGGACCTTGAAGGGACCAGTGTAAACTGAGGAGCTTGCAGGACGTTGCTGAACCGAGGTGCGACACATGGGTTGGAATCTTGAGCGAGATGTTTGCTTACTTGGGCTTTCTCAACTTTAGCTTCAAAGGTTGCTTTTCCTGAGCAAAGTAGAACCCTTCTTGATATTTCTTAAAGGGTGCATAGCCTACGCCCGTAGTATATAAAAAACCCGGCCGCCTTATACGCTTAGTCAACAGATCTGGTATGACTGCCATCTTATAGAAATAGCGAAGGCCTTCAACAATGTTCTTCCACATTGCCTCCTCAAAATAAATTCGTTACACTGACACATACTAATGAAGGTCAGCGTGATTGGTCCAAATAATGAAATTACACCATGGCTTTTGTGTGACCTCAAGCTGGCCTTGCACTTGCTTGGAGCATGCGTGTGTTCTCTTGAGACCCACTTCACCATGAATAACTTCAGTGCGAAATGCTTTGTCCATGCATGTATCGTGCACAGCTTGCCCAGCTTTTAAGGCTGGGCACTTCACTTCAAGCAGCCCAACATCATTTCCGCCTTTACGCGGTCTGGCGAGGCAGCCACAAATGAATAGACCGCATCAACGTTCAGCCCCGTCTTTAATACCTGAATGCCCTTGTCTTACAAAAGCATTACAGTTTTGTAAGCATTCACAGTTAAGTCCTCATTTTCCAGACTATACAGTCTTGAATCACCTGGTTTGAGTGGCCCTGCTATCTTGGGTACAAGATGCCTTGAACTAAGCCTTCAGGTTTCACACAATGAATAATTCGGTGAAAGTTCGACGCCGTCAGTCGACCTGTCCCCTCTTTCATCCACTCTGCATTTTTATTTTGGCCATTTGTTCTTTCACGGGTGGAACTTCTTTCGTAGTCTGACAAAGCTATTTGCCCGCTAAATATTTCTTAACATTTGAATGTACTTCTAGGACAGCAGATTCTCAATGTCGGGAATGGCACTGACATTCTGCAGATGTGCTCTCTTTTCGTCAGAATACCTGTTCCACAGGAGGCTTGGGGCGTCCTTGGCAATTTTGTCCTGCAGGATCTTTAACAAGCCGTCAGCATCTGGCGAACTTGACGGAAGCCCTTCGCAACCACTGCTACTATCAAGCAAGGCCAGAATCTACCAACAGACCGGCAACTATCTACACATCGACCCTCTACAACTACTGCGCCCAACCTTCTGCACACCATCGTCGTCAACTGTGTCGTCACATCGCAGTGGCAACTTAAGCGGCTGTCCGAGCGTCAGCCCATTTAGTTGGCATGGAAGCAGCAGTTGGAGCACAATGGCTCATATAGCGCACCTTTCCACTTCACAGGTGTGTAAAAACTTTCTGCTTTATGCTAAGTGAGGCCCCATTTTTGCTATTGCTTCTGTGCCAACAAGTGCTCTGTGATAATGTCGGAGATTGTTTCTCTATGGCGTTGCCGTTAATGCACTCAGGTGACGTGGAAACTAATCCGGGTCCTACTACGCGTACTGAGGCATTACTTGAGCTGCAGAATTTGCCCTCCAATCCTTCTGAGCAGACGGAAGTTCTTTTCCGGCTGTTAAAATACCTTCAGGCTCATTCTGTGCAATTTTCTAAGGGTCAGGCCGAGTTGGTTAACGACGCAAAGGCTATTAAGGTCGGTCAAAAGAACATCGAGACCAAAATGGAATCTATCCAGGAATGATTAGACAACCTTGAAGAAAAAACAAATGTTTCAGACGATCTTGATGATGAAATTACTGGCATTCAGGTGTCGGCACACGCCCAAACAACTCGGCTTGACTCTTTACTACTGTGCGTTGAAGAACTTGAGGACAGATCGCGACGCGATAACCTCATTTTTCATGGCATCTGTGACTTTCGCAAATTGTGGGAAGAGTCCAAATCACGAATAAGAGAGGCACTAACCGACATAATCGACAGCCTGCCTGACGCAGCAATCGAACGCCCTCATCGCATTAGTCACTACATGCCCAGTAAGTATAGCCAAATTGTAGTTATTCGCCCGCACGAAAACGAAAGACAAAGGACTTTCCGTGCGCGTAAAGCTGAAAGAAAAGGATCTTTCTATCTCCGAAGATTTTTCGCCCGCCACCCGCCATGTCCGCAAAAAAACTAATTGAGTACGCTAAAAGCCAGCCCCAACCATGCCCTTTCCAGTTAAGGTGCACCAAACTGATAATGAATAAAAAAAATTACCGACGATTACGTTACTTCCTAATGCGAAATTTGAGCGCAGCAAATAAGCTGTTTCACCTTTTCGATAGATTGAGGCAAAGAAATCGAGCAACACATGTATGCGCTATCACAGAATTTTTTTTTTATTTTTCACACGTATTCCTTTAACAAAGACTCCACTAACAGTTCTTGACAGTCATGAAGGAAGCTTTGTGGGCGGAGAAATAGACTGATATATGTTCGACTTGGTACACCAATGCTTGATTCTCAAAGACGAGATCTATACAAGTGCCTCGCGAGGGTGTCACAGCCGTGGGACGCGTTACGAGCGAGAGGAACGGGATGTTCTCCCGCATAAGTGTTAGGAAATTGCTGTTTGTCTTTATGTCAACATTAAAGTCCCCCACTACTAACATCGGTGTGGATCGATGGACGGTTAAAGCAGCGACTGACTGATGCCGCTGACGCCGATAGTGAGTCAACCCCAGCTGCGGAGTTGGTTTCAGGGACAACGCCGCCGATGCCGACACAAACAATATGATACCCTCGCTTCCGCAGCGCTAAGAACCAGGTCTAGCCGTGGGAAGGTGGTCACGTATTCGTCGACGTGCCGGGGCCTACGTGAAATAACCGGCGCGTCGGCAACTGAAGTGCACCCTATCCGCCACACAAGAACTGGGGGGAGGGGACCCTTTCCTCCTCTTTCTGCATGGCGGCGACGGTGTTCTATGCAGTCACGTTATCTTGACTCTCTAGCGGCGTCAGCGGCATCCAGCGGTATCAGTCGGTCGCTGCTAGCGCTGGGGGGATGAAAGGGGGGCGGAGCTGGTTACGAGGCCGACGACAACGCCGACGACGACGCGAAACCCAGGAACGGACGCCAAAGAGCTGCGCTCTAAAAACAGTTACCGTCAAAAACAGACACCGTCAACGAGCATGCGCCATATGAACCACGAGATAACGGCCGGCATATGAATTCCCAGCACATGCCCAGTTAGGAAAACGTGAGGGGATGGCAACGACAATCTTGCGCCGTATCTGTGTTCTTTACTAATATTAGAAGCATCATGAATAAGCGCACTTCCTTAGCATCTATCTTAGAGACTTCCAATGCCGACATTTTTGTGCTTACCGAAACGTGGCTACATTCACGGATTCAAGATAACGAAATTCTTCAAACTGCGCATCATTTTTTCGCTGTATCGTTGTGACCGAACAATGTGTCAGAGAGGCGGCGTGCTCTTAGCCGTTTCTAAAGATTTGCCATCTCAGTGTGTTCATGTCAATACTGACCTCGGAACTGTTTGGGCCATGATTGAAATAAATCGCCAGAAGATAATCATTGTTGGTGTTTGTTACCGCCCCCCGCACTTATTCATCTAATCTCGTAAATGAGATGCATGCTATCATTAACATTGTTACATCTCGTCATCCTACATTACCTTTATTTTTGCTTGGCAATATTAATCTACCGAATATAATATGGAACACTGAATCTCTTTACACCCTTTTTCGTCATTAACTAATGAGTTCTTAGACATGTGTTCTGTGTTTTTACTTTCACAACTTGTTACTCAACCCACGCGAACTAGTGAATCCGTCGAGAACACACTTGACTTTGTATTAACATCGCGGCCTGTCCTAGTTTCTGACATCACGCATTTACCTGGCTTGAGCGACCATGCGGCACTTTCGTCTTACATAAATATTTTGTGCCCCAAAACCGGTAAAAAATTCAAATCTTTTTGAAAGTACGCGAATGGAAATTTTGACACCATCAACGCCGAATTATCTGCTTTTCTAAACGTGTTTTTAAACAACTTCGACAACCGTAGCGTTCAGACAAACTGGAATATGTTTGCTGCAAAAATTGCTGAGCTAAACAAATACATCCCATTGCGCACCCTTGCATGTAATCACAACGCCCCATGGTATAACATCCGTCTCAAGCACTTGTCTAATATTTTTATTGTTAGGGTTAGGGATACTGGAGGGGAAGTCAGGGATACGGGACGATAACTATCTATCTGTAATGGGAGCCTTTCTTAAAAACAGGGATAACTCTTGCTGCACGCCAGTCATCAGGTAGCGTGGCTGTATCGATAGAGTCCGGAAAAATTTTTTGCTAAAAGGAGTGCCACTAAAAGGCGAGCTAGTCATATCAAATATCTGCATTTAGCTTTCGAAGAGAGCAGCTTTCCAGCTTTTTTGGGGGTTAAAGATAGGTACTCTGTCACTTGATCTTTTGAGATGTATTCGACATACCAGAAAAAGCAGTGTACATATTCGAAATATATTATGCATTTATATATGCAGTGTGTACAAGAAATGGTCTTCCTAAAAAAATGACAGAGAACCTGCTTTGGGACTAGACATAGACGAATGAAACTAGGCGCTGCACCTGAACATTCAAGCTTCATTGAATGAAAATCTTTCAACCATTTGACTGCAGCAAAGCGTAAAGCATTTTTCTGCTGTCACATAGACATTTCGCGTCATGGAACTCAGCTACTCGAAGTAGGTTTAGTTGAGCAGAGAGTGATATTCATGTGTTCATTTTTGTACGCTGAAGCCACATGAATGAACCTATTCTATACGTTTCTTTCAGAACACATATCCCTCACTTTTGAAACACTTTTGAAACCCTCGAAAGTTAATGCTTAAAGATAGAAACCAGTAAACCTGAGATATGCAAGCTCAACGCGGCGTGTTGCTTGACCAGTTTCTCTGTCTAATGGTAATAAAATAATAACAGGCTGCTATGCATGCACTTAGAGGGCACGTTTAAAAGAGATCACAGTGCACCATGACCAGTAAGCTGAAGATATACTTGCCTTGAGTTGGCGCCATTCATCTGCGTGGCCTGTCTGTACAGGAAGGTGTCTGCACCTCAAGGAGGGCAAACAGCAGGGCAGCCACATGTTGACACTTCTGGCTCAAACTGTCTTGAAGTATCGAAATGCGTGCACTCACATAAATATCCTTTCAAATAGTTAAGTCGACTGCACCAGCAATGCGATGAAAAAAGGGGGTTAGATGGTGATTGCAACACACACGGTGTGTCCACGCAATCATAACACCAAAATCAAGCGTCACTATTGCTCTTACAACTCAGCAAAAAAAAGAGAAAAAAGAATGTGCAGATTTTACACAAAATACGAACAAGTAGTGCATCCACCCTGATATTCTTATGAGCTGACGGAATGAGAAAAAGCTTTAGCTGGGCACCCTCCTTTAGCTAGTTAGCATAGCGTTTCTGCTTCACCATACTGTTTCGTTCCCGCATAAAGTGAGTGTGTTTGCGTGGCTTTGTTTTTACGCGATGACCAAAATAAGACAACACTGGTTTCAGCCTCAATTTTGTTAAACAAAAATGCCACTGAGAACTGCACAACGCAAACTAGAGCGTTGTTTGGTGAAATGGACGCATTGATAACACAGCACTTGCATTGTTGATAAACTAGAACGGCTATTCACCCTGGCGCGCAGTCGCAGCGAGCTTGAACGACGCTTGTTGTCTCGACCTTCTTAAGAGCGATGAGCTGCCTGTAATGACCAGGCTTCAAGGAGCAGAGGCATATGTTTTTTAGGAGGACCACCTCGCCAACGGATGGACAACGGTGTAGAGTACATTCGATACGTCGAATGTATATTTATTCTTTGAAAAGCCAACCTTTGTGCTGCTGGCGGTTCGGCGAAACTAAATGGGCTTCCAAGACGCGTTCGCTCAGTTCGGACACATAGGCCAGGTCAGAAGTCCATTCACCGCCGGTGTCGTAAAACGACCGAAATTCGTTTAACGAGTATATCTCGAACACTGCGGTTGAGCGGCTCAATGCGCTATACAACGAAGAAACAAAGCGGAAAGCTTGTAACACGTGTTTGAACCTGGTACGTCTAGTACACGTGCGCGAAGACGCGCGAAGAAACGCTAGCGACAGAACAGCACGCGCGGCAAACACACTGGCTGAACTGGATAGGAAGCGCCGCCTCGAGCCTCGGTTGCAATTTCGGTGGTCGCCCCTAGAGGCGCTCTACAGGCCTGAAAATGGCCCTGTGCCATCGGTGAAAACTTCTTCCTTAGCCAGGCCCTCCCTGACAGTACCAGTGGAATCTGGAATCGTCGCGTCCTTGCTTTGCTCGGCCGCCCCGCTAGCTGGGTCCACCTTGGATGACTCCGGCTGTTTGCCCATATACAGAGGCACGAGCACGGTCTACATCGACTCCTTGACCTGCACATGGCTGCTGGAAACAATCTCGTACCTGCAAAGAACGCTTTCCAGAGTGGCCCATGTTTGTAGACCGGCGACGGCCTCACTCTCCGTATGCTCTACCTCTGAGGGTTCGTCGCACTTTGCTTGCTCAATATTCATTCACGTGACCTTAACCGGAATTTGTCGCTCAGTTGCCTCTAGAGAAGAAACTCTCTCTTTGTCCCTTTAACTCTTCCGCTCGCTCTCAACCGGAACACAAAAACGCCAGAATAAAGCTCTCGCAGCTGCATCGCAATTCTGGTATTTGTCATCAGAAACGCGAGACAAGACGTCGGACACGTTACGGGGAGACACGTTGTACAGTTCGGAGGGCCAATTTTCACGGTCAAGCTACAAGACATTGTTGTATTGAAGTGAATGATGAGGCGTGAACAGCACCCGTGACGGTTACATGCCTTCAGGTGAAGCATCATTTGCTCCAAGAGATTACCAGCCCCGCCACGCGTCTGCACTCGTCCTAGCGGGCGCTTGTTTCGCCCGTCAGTTTTGGTTACGCTGATTTAGTATGGTGCTTAAACGTCAATCGCAACAGGTCGCAAAGCACAAACCCCGTCGTAGAGATGAACGGATGTAGCATTAAAATATGAGACCTCAATATATATGACGTCGGTAACTCAACCAATGCTTTTTCATAAATACGGGCACATGATATATAAGCATTCCTGATAAGAAAAAGAAAGAATCACACAAATAGTAATTACTAGTAAGCACAACAGTTGAAGAACGAACATTTTATCTGATATTCGAGAATCGACAGCTTGTCATAGGATGGCTGCACGACAGCCTGTAGTCGAGGTATTTGAGGTGACCGCATCGCAATTGAGCGTGTGGTCGTGTGACTCCCAATGTAATAAAAACGAATGCGTATATTGAACATAAGATAGCACGCTTTTCTAATCTACTTGGAATCCTGTATACGACAGCTCTGATATGCTCACCACGTTATCGTATTCTCGCTATCAGCTCGTTTTTATCTCCGCAGGGACGACAGACAATGGGAACTTTCCGTTTGACGATGCTGCAAGGAAAACCGTAGGTCAAAATGGCAACGTGATAGTGTTGAAAGGTCAGCATTTTGTGAGCAAATAGGTCGCTTTGATAAAGTCAGGCAGCGCATCAGCCAAGGTTCTCTTGCAGACATTTCGGGGAGACACATGAAGTGGCGAAATATACGACGATGAAATAAAGCTCCCGTGCCATAGCAGCAGGCAACGATAGTTCAGAACACGGGGAGACTGCGTACTGCCAGGGAAGAACAGGGCCCAGCATGACTTGCGCGGTTGGCACGAAGGGGGCCAACAGCAAACAACGTCGTTGGAGAGCAGCGCCTACGTAAGCAAGTGGAAACTCACCAGATAAGGGCCACCTCATGGCATGTGCCAGGCGCGGAACAGCGATAGCGGCACCACGACGTCCCCGGACTCCGAGGAGCAGGGCGTACGAGTCCATTGGGCCCCAACGCGAGGGGAGGGGAGTAGCTGGCAGCGCTGTTTGGGAGTTCACAAGCATGCGTAGAGGATAAATGTTCGCCGCAGCTTGTGCTACGGAGTGCAGGAAAATGTTCGCTTGACGTCGAAACGTTGTTTTGACGTAAAAACCAATGCTTTCAGCTAAGCACGGAGGAGCCCAGTTTCCTATAAAGACCGGAGAAAATAAATAATAATAATAATAATAATAATAATAATAATAATAATAATAATAATAATAATAATAATAATAATAATAATAATAATAATAATAATAATAATAATAATAATTATTATTATTAACCTATTTTATGTCCACGACAGGGCGAAGGCATCTATCTCCCTGCGATATCTGATTACACCTGTCTTGCGCCAACCGATTTCAACTAGCGCTCGCGAATTTCCTAATTTCATCGCCCTCCTAGTTTTCTGCCGTCTTCCGCTGCGCTTCTCTTCTCCTGGCAACCATTGTGTAACCCTAATTAATGGTTCACCGGTTATCTAACCGGATGAGGCGAGAAAAGTATTATTATTATTATTATTATTATTATTATTATTATTATTATTATTATTATTATTATTATTATTATACCAAAAGAAGTCGATTTCCCCAGTATAGGAAGACCTTCTTTCTATAATTTTAATTTCAAGAAAAAGAATGTACAATGCGCGTGTTGCAATCTACGTGAAGCGAAGCTTTTGTGAAATGATTAACTATATGTCATAAAAATAAACATGGTGCGTACAATTACATTTGCCGTCATCCTATGTAAACGTGTAATCGGATCACTTTAACGTTTAAGCATCGCTCAGATGATAACATTAGTGTAACGCAATATTTCTGTTTATGCACTAAATCGTTTCACAACTGTGTCGAAATGCCAAACAGCGCAACTCATGCGAACGCACACTGTAAGAGGTCGAGAACATTCGTAATCTCGCAACCTTTATTAAAGGTGTACTTCTTGCAGTGTAGCGTTAAGTAAACATGCACATTATCTTTTAGTGTGCTTCACATCCCAAATATCATAGAAACCTTATATGTAGTAAAAACATACAATCTCATATCCGTTAACCTGCAAGCAATGCACTGAGGTCACATAAGAAGTAAGGTATAGTGATGTCACGGTGTTTTTTTCGAGGCAACAATGGCCAGGAGAAGTGAATGCAGAGAGAAGTACGGCACTAAAGACAGTAGTAACGTTGACTATTGTTCGCGCATTTAAATGCTACACCGGAAACCGAGGCAGCCGTACGAGCTTTCGTGCGCTGGTGCTCACGTGTGTGCGTGCTTTATTCGCCAACACGGCCGCAGCCGCGATCTGCAAAGTCTGCGAGGATTCGCAAAGGAACGAAATAACGCTCGCACTCAATGGCAGGCACGGCACGGGAGGATGTGAAGGCTACTCGAATGAACGACGATGGGCCAAAGGACAGCTATTTTACAAATGTTTCGCATCAAAAATTGTCGCCAAATCGTGCATGATTTACGACGAAGTACACACTCTGAAGTCAACTAAAAACCCCACATTGGTGTTTCATGCTACGTAGCCTGAAGTCAGGATAAATAATAAAATTTGCTACAGAAAGAAGTTATCCCGTTCACATCTGATAAAAATTTGTGGTATTGCTGGTGATCGCTATTACACCACTTGAGGATGCTGGACAACGACAAAAAAATTGATTCTCTGAGGGCCGACCCTATAGCGCACAGGTTTACTCATATATTGTTGCCACGGCTCAGCGGCTTCGTGCGTTGTTTCTTTCGCTCGGAATCTTCAACTGCACTCCGTCTCAGTGTCACTGTCTCACTTCGCAGGCATAAAAGAAAGGTCCCCAGTGAGAAGAGGAACTCGCCCCCTTGCTGTACTTCTTGTGCGCTTATTTGCTTTACTGCAAGTCGAAATTGTTTGCTTTTCAGCTGCCTCTCAGCGACATCTTGTAAATGAGAGGGATAATTCGCAACTCGGTGACAAGACGGCTTTTGCCTCACCACATTCCATTTGCCCCCTTCCCTGCCTGCCAGTCTCCCGTTTCTAAAAAGACTTCCAAAGTACCGTTCTCTTCATTTACTTTTCGTTTCGTCGTCCAGCATCTTGCCGTGCAAGTAATGCCGCTGGAATTCCCGCAGTTTGGAGTTCCCGACCATTCACTGTTCTTTTCCCGCCGCCTTGAGAATTCCAGCATCGCTTTTGTGGCCAAGGATCCGATTTTGCCGCGGAATGCAGCGTATGCGAAAATCTCTGGTGGAATGTTTCGTTATTTTGCCGTGTCTCTTACAGTGGTGTTCTAGGTTGCTTTTTCCCGGTGCTTTGCTTTCTGCTACTTAGATACCATTACGCAGTTCCACACTGATGCGTATGCTAGGTTTTTATCTTACTCTGACTGTGGGGTAGTACAAAGGGGCCGCATTGCATAACGCCTACCATGAATTCGGAGAGTGCTTCATTTTATTCCGGCTTTTCTTTTACTCTTTTTGGGTGAGGAAGAGTGGGAGCAAATGATGTTTTATTGAAGACAGGCACTACGGACAGGAGATTTTATTGTGTTTGTAATCAACTTGACTGTCCATATATAAGTTCAGTCGTAATTTTAATATCGAAAAATATCGGCTGCCCTGTCCTGTCCTATCGGCTGTCCTCACTCCTTTAGATATAATTCACGATACTCAGTACGCGTTTACGTTCGTCTTACGAGCATTCAATATGCTAAGTTAGCTGCTCTGACGAAAACACACAGGAAAACGTTCCAGAAATTTTAGACATTGTAGAATAAATAGGAAAAAAGAACATCGGGAACAATTCTTATGCATTTGCAGATGCCACACGAAAATAGCTGAATTCTGGTGTATGGCGTGTTAAAACCACGATGTGAGTATGAAGCACGGTGTAGTGGGGAACTCAGCATTCATTTTGACCAAGTGGGGTTCTTTAACGTGCCCCTAAGCAGACGGGCGTCTTTTGCTTTCCGCCCCATCCAAGGGCGGCTGTGAACGAACCCGTGACCTCGAGCTCAGCAGCGCAATGCCATAGCCACTGCCCTACTGCGACGTGTTTGATAAGATTGAAGTCGTGATTGACATGGACAAGAACGACGACAAAATAGCGCACGTTTTTCTTGTGCGTGTCGATCCAGCTCTATGACTTCAATTAACGGAACCAACCAACCAGCCCCAAAATCTGCACTCCTGTGCTTGCAACGATCATAACGCCTGCATATGTAGTCGACGCAGACCTCTCCAGCAAAGACAGTTCTTACATGTAAGACAGTTCTTACATGGGCAGGAACACAGATGGGGCGCTTACACACTTCTCGGGGCCAAGTTTATAGATGCGATAGGCTTCAATCAGTTCTCTTTCTTGCTGAGTCTTCGCCTTCGCCAAGATTGAAACGTCATTGAAGATAGGATCACAACCGCACTCCTTACAATGCAACGGAAGATTACCTCCTGTGCCTGTGGGTATTAGATTTGCATGCTCACGCATGCGATCATTGACACAGCGACCGGTTTGTCTTATATAATCTCTACCACATGTCAAAGGGATACTGTACACTACACATGTGTCGCACGTGCGGTGCTTCACAACATGCTTGGTATTGCACGTACTCTTTCGCGAACTGTGCTGTGAGACCCGACTGCAAAGTTTTGCAAGCTTACAAGGCGCAGAACAAACATGCTCCCTTGGCTCTGGCTGGTGGGAGTACTGCTGCCGTTGTGTGTGGATTCAGCTCCTGGCTCAACCGATTCCATTCACAATTCTTTGTCCACATGTCTGACTGGCGTGAGTGCTTTGGCAGGTGCTGCCGCCTATGCGGATTACGCCCCTGGCTCAATGGGCGGCTCAGCCGGCAGAGTGGCGGATGTGATGCGGGCCATCTCACTGCGTGTCGCAGCAACTGGACTAAATCGTTTCGGCCACCTCCGGTTTCCTGCTTGCAACCTTACCATCACCAGCTGTCTCAGAATTACCGGACTTCCACGGAATCCATATTGACCGCATTCTGTAGGCGCAAGCAGCGAACACAGTCGGCGCCTGCCATGTCTGGTTAAAGAACACGATATGACTCGTTACAGCGGGACTACTTCGAGGTGGCGCCAGGGCATGAGACCACAGCGAAAGTCATAAGTACCGGTCCTGGGCAGTATAGAGCGCTGCTTTGGTGGCTCTTTCCCGCCCGCTCGCATATGCCTGCGACAATCCCGGCTGGTACTGCTACGCTACCGGAGCTCGTAAGGTACACCACTTTGACGAGGCAGTTGTGCCCAACGCCGCCGCGACAGAGGGTTCGCAGACTGCCCCGCCCCAGAAGCCGGCTCACCTGGTGTCGCCTTGGGCTGCACCCCAAATGGTGGGAGGTTTATGGTGATACCCGCTCCCGCGTTGACCCACTACCGGGCGCCGCATAACTGATCAACACCATTGCCTCCACTACAACCCCTACACACGCAGCAGACCACCGCTACTACTTTTGTATGGCAGTACTCACCGGCTGAGCTGTTGCAATGAAAACCCTGCGGAGTTGGGAGCAGTGCCGCCTCGCCGCTTCAGCAGCACCCGGCAACGTTTTTTGGCAGATTGCCTTACCACCTGCTCCACTGTAGACCCCGGATGCAACCCATATTTTCCCCGCCACAGTTCTCAAATTCTGCTTTGGCATGCAATACCATAACAAAACTTCCAGAGACCGAGACCACTTTCCGTCCTCATCAGTAGGCGAACCGGCTCCCAAAATCATCAAGACACATGCAGGCGCCGACGCTACTACTCCACGAACCTGACCTGTGCTCGGATCACAGCATGGAGATGCCTCCTGACTCGTCGGAGCCACACCATTGGATGTCAACGCAAGACGCAATTCGTTCAAGGTACCGCCAGACGCGCGAGATAACACCGCAAGAGACCGCAAGAGACGCGCAAAAGACAGCACGCGTGAACTAGGCAGCTCGGTTGATTCGAGCGTATGGGCGGGCCTCGATCAGTTAGCGGCAACGCCGCGTAGAAGCACGCGACCGCTGAGCAGAGCGGCTGTTCACTGTACGTTATCCGCATGTGTCCGTGTGCCACGGGTAATGAACTTCAACTTCAACTTCAACTTTATTAATCGTCGGTGATACCTCCGACAAACGCGCAACAGCCAGTGCCGCCCACCGGAGAAGGTGGTTGGGCGCTGAACGGCTCACCAACGACGACTTCACTCCCTGGACAAGCTGTCTTCATGTTGAATTGCATGGTTGCAAGCCATGCCCAAAACGTCTCACTCCTCCTCACATGTGTATCCACAGTGTCGACAAAGATTTGAATCGCACAAGTCCTCATCAACATCATCAACCTAGCTTATATCTACTGTAGGACGAATGCCTCTCCTTGCGATCTCCAATTAACTCTGTTCTGCACCAACCAATTACAACTAGCAGCTGCAAATTTCTTAATTTCATTACCCCACCTAGTCTTCTGCCGTCCTCGACTGCGCTTCCGTTCTCTTGGCACGCACTCTGTAACCATAATGGTTACAGTGTGCGTCTAGCCTACACATTGCATGTCCTGCCCAACTCCACTTTTTTCTCTTGATGTCGATTAGAATATCGGCTATCCCCGTTTGCTTTCTGACCCACACCGCTCTCTTCCTGTCTCTTAATATTACGGCTAACATTCTTCGTTCCATAACCCTTTGCTCGGTCTTTAACTTGTTCCCAAGCTTCTTTGTCAGTCTCCAAGTTTCTACACCATATGTTAGCACCGGTAGAATGTAACGATTGTACACTTTTCCTTTTAATGACCATGGTAAGCTTCCAGTCAAGATCTGACAATGTCTACCGTATGCGCTCAAGCCCATTTTTATTCTTCTGCAAATTTCCCTCTCAAGATCAGGGTCCCCTGTGAGTAACTGACCGAGGTGAAGGTACTCCTTAGCAGACTCTAGAGGCTGACTGGCGATCCTGGACTCTTGTTCCCTTGCCAGGCTATTAATCATTATCTTTGTCTTCTGAATATTGTACTCCGCATATTACCTTCACTCCTACACTCTTTCTGTTACGGTCCTTAATCATTTGTTGTAACTCGTCCCCAGTGTGGCTGAACAGGACAATGTCGTCTGCAAACCGAAGATTGCTGAGATATCCACTGTTGATCCTCATTCCTAAGCCTCCCCACTTTAATAGATTGAATACCCATTAGCTTACTTTCAAGCTAATGCATTTATAATATTTAATTTTTTAACCTCCCTCTGTTATTGGTCCAATCTTTTACCATTGTCAATGTAATTGCGATGTTCCGACATGTTAAAACAACCAAACTTGCTAATAATTGCATGTGAGCATCATTATTCGACGTTACATTAGGTATTCGAGGCTAAGTACTTGTACTCGATCCATATTCGAAAATTTTGATATTCGCACACCCCTAATTTAAGAATACGCGCCCAGGCCGCGTATTCACAAAGTATTCACAAGGGATTTGCGGCCATCAGCAGCATGTACTGAGTGGTGCGTTTTTCTGCCATAGGTTGACTCGTGCTTGCCGCCGTGTGCTGCTTGGCCGCCCATCATCAAAAACCGAAGCTCTGCATCATCTGAAGATTATCTTGGTTCCGCAGTGAACTTCAATGCGTCTGCGTCGCCGGTATCGGAAGCAGCGCCGCCTGGACCTATAAAGGCACCAGTGCTCCAGCAACCCGTTGGGATTTGCGGCCACAAGCAACATGTACTGAGTTAGTCGTATTCCTACCAAAGGTTGATTCGCGCTTGCCGCCGTGTGCTATCTGACCGCCCATCATCAAAAACCGAAGCGCTGCATCATCTGAAGATTATTTTGGTTCCGCAGTGAACTTGAATGGGTCGGCGTCGTTGGTATCGGAGGCAGCGCCACCTAGACCTATAAAGGCATCAGCACTCCAGCAACTCGTTGGGATTTGCGGCCACAAGCAGCTTGCACTGAGATAGTGGTTTTCCTGCCATAAGTAGGCCACAATTTTGACTTGTTAGATTAAGCCTAGGTGATTTCTGTGGTCGTCTGATCCCCCGTGTATGTGCCTTTTCTGATGTTCAAATGGGTGTGGATCTGTGCACATACTGCGCACGTATTGGTTTGTTTGCATGCCGCAGTCACAGTGGGGTTGAGCTTTTACGTGACAGCTCGTGCTTTATTCGCGCGGTTAGCCTCAGACCCTCATTGACATTGCTGTGCATTTCTCTCGCTCTGCTTTTGCTTCGAGCTGGAAACATGGAGAATAACGCCGGGCCCAGGATTGAGGACGTGCTGACCTTTCTGAACGAGTTTCGTGAAGAAATTTCATCCGATCTAAACCAAGTTAACCATCAATTTACAAGCTTAAATACCCGGGTCACCGCCATTGAAAAAAAAATAGTGGAGTACCGGAAATTAAAAAGCACTTTGACGCTGTCAAGAATTCTGTACAGGAAGTTAAGACAAACATTTCTAAAGCAAATGAAGAACTCGTCTATGTTGTGGACGACATAAGTAACAGAATGAGGCGCAACAACCTTATAATCAAGGGTATAGCCGAAGAGGGCCATGAAGGATATGCCGAATCCGAAGCCATTGTGAGAGAGAGACAACTTCATGGAGTCGCCTGCAGAACGACACCATGACTAAATGGCGCCGTGACGCGGGCCCTGACGTCAAGCCATTGTGAACAAATTTTGTTCCGCTCACTTGAAAGTCAACGTTGGTGACATTGAATGTGCTCATCGTATTGGTCAGCGCCGTCATGGTTTTCACCGTCCTAATATCCTTAAATTCCTCAACCTTAAATCTAAAACAGAAGTGCTACAATATGCCCAAAATCTGAAAAACCTCGAGTCCCTTAAAGTGTGGATAGAAGACTTTCGCCTAAGGTACAGCTGGCTCGTAGGAAGTTGCGCGACTTTGCTAAGAGCAATCGTGAAGAAAACGAACGTTTGTTTATTTGTTTTACGTCTCTACATTTTAAAGGTTCTGTTTACCGGATTGACTCAGTCACTAATAAGGTTGTACAGGTTTCTGCGAGGAACCGCCCTTCCGGTAATTGACGAAAAACAACTGACAAGCGTAACGTTCCGTCCATACATGCAGTCTCCTTGCTCTTGGCAAATTTCAGCAGCCTTTTTTACAAAATTGACGCACTGAAAACGCTCATACATTCTTGCACCACAGATATAGTGATAGGTACGGAAACGTGGCTTTCCAGTGATATCACTAATGGCGAACTTGCACTTGACCCATATTTTTTAATATTTCGAAAGGACCTGGAAGGATTCCGAGGAGGTGGAGTTATCATAGTAATTAAAAATGACTATCAGCCGTCTCTAGTGATAATCGACTCTCCTCTTGAGATAGTGTGGATCTCTGCAGGTATTGGACATGCGCAATGTGTCATTGGTGCATGCTATCGTCCACCTGATGGCCGTTTGGAATTTGTTTATATTTTAAATGATGCTTGTTGACGTAGTGAAGACGTGGTGGTGCACGCTATCGTTCACCTGATTGTCGTTTGGAATTTGTTCATTTTTTTCAATAATGCTTTACAACAGGTCATATCCTAGTTCCCAAAATGTATGTTGATATTAGGGGGTGACTCTAATTACCCAGATATCGAGTGGTCGACCTCGTCCTTAAAGTAAAATAGCAACAGATCCGAGTGTCTTCATTTTCTACAAACTTGGAATTTTCATTATTTAACTCAAGTCGTGCGCGAGCGACTCGGGGTGACCACATACTAGATATTATTTTAACAAAACATTCAGACGTTGCTGCGACACATGTACTAGAACCATTAAGTGATCACAAGGTGGTGCAATGTTCCTTTGCATTGAAACTTGCCGAGAAATATGCAGCGAAAAAATGCATTCTCAACTACGCACGTGCTGACACTGGCAGAATGATTGGTATGTTAGCCTCATTTACAGCCGACTTTGCCAAAAAGTTTCAAAACAGAACGGTAAATGACAACTGGAGCTTGTTCCGCGATAGACTCAAGGAAGTTGAACCTACATGTACACCAAAAAATACCATCAGCTCAAGGTAGAACGATCCGTGGTTTAACCGCGAAGTGAAGTAGTGCATAAACAAGAAAGAAAGAGCGTTCAGAAAAGCTGCCCGAACAAATGCTCCAGAACACTGGCAAAATTACAAAACCATAGCGCGCCATGCAGAAACTACTATTCTCGAAGCTAAGGACAAGTTTTTAATTGCACCCTTCCCAATATGATGAAAACTTATCCGAAGAAGTTTTGGCAAGTAGTTAACCCATAACCAAATCACACCGTTCCCTTACTAATTTCCGAAAGTGGAGCAGCGCTCAACAGAAGAGATAGCACAGAGCTATGTAGCAGATGCTTGTCTGCAGTTTTTACTAATGAAGTGCCGCTTGATAACACTCACATACTTGAACAACCTTCTATTCAATTTCCTTTTTCATCCATCATAACATCGGAACATGGTGTCTCTCGCGCAATTGACAGGCTTCTTCATAAAACCAGCCCAGTTCCTGATGGTATAAGTGCTAAACTTATAAAATTAACCTCGCACTACTCTTCCGTTTTGTTATCTATAATATTTCAGCAGTCACTAGATATGGAGTGCATACCGGTAGATTGGAAATCAGCATTAGTAATACCGGTATTTAAATCTGGTGACACAGCAGACCCTAATAATTACAGACCTGTATCACTGACATCTATCTGTTGCAATTACTGGAACACATCCTATACTCCCACATTACAGTCTTTCTTAAAGATAATAACCTGCTCCTCAATAAACGTGGCTTTCGCCAAAATGACTCATGTCAGACGCAACTATACGAACTTGTAAGATATATTCACATTTCTTTGCACAAATTGATTAGTACAGGCGCTATTTCTATTGATCTTTCTAAAGCTTTCGACCGGGTACCTGATAATCGATTAAAACTAAAAGTGAGAAACGTACACCTTGACTACAACACGACGCGATGGATTGAGGTATTCCTAACGAACAGATTTCAAGTAATCAGACTAAACTTTTCTAACTGCGCTCACGTCAGTTCGGGAGTTCCTCAAGGGTCCGTCCTTGGTTCACTGCTATTTTAATATTGTAACGTAGATTTAAGACGTAGTCTTACAAAATAGATGTCTGTCTTTAATGGTGGGCCAGAAGAAGAGCGTGCACCTTATGCACTGCATCGTGTTTCGTGGCGCCGACCTTCGCGCGCGCCGTCCTGCGGTGCGGGAGCCCCACATCTTTGTGTCAATTGCCTGCCATGCGAAAAGTGACCATCTCAGTCGCGTAAAAAAGTTCTTGCAGTGACATAAGAAATGGAGATCCCCAGGTGCATCTCGGCGTTCATGTACGCGCATAGTATGGTTTCATGCGCACTACATGATCAACTTCAGCGCGAGGACAACGATGGAGTGAACCGGGGTCAGAACTGCAGGGGACGACTTCGTAGGTCACGTTACTGAGGCGGCGTGTAACCCTATAGGGGCCAAAATACCGGCGGATCAACTTTTCCAAGAGTCCACGACGACGGATGGGCGTCCAGACCCACACGCAGGCGCCGGTATTGTAATGGACGTCGCTTCGACCCTGGTTGTATCGAAGGGTATCGGTATGCTATTTGCTCCGGATACGATGCCGGGCAAGCTGGCGTGCCTCTTCGGCTCTTTGTAAGAACTCTTCCACGTGTTCGCTGGTCGGATATTATCAGTCAGAGGTAGCATTGTGTCAAGTGTTGACGTGACGTGGCGCCCGTATACAAGTTCGAATGGCGTAAACTGTGCAGTCTCCTGTACAGCAGTGTTATACGCGAAAGTCACATAGGTAAGATCTCGTCCCACGCCTTGTTCTCTACGTCGACATACATAGAGAGCATATCAGCCAGCGTTCTATTCAGACGTTCCGGTAATCCATTGGTTTGAGGGTGATACGCTGTGCTCTTGCGGGTAGAGCTATGCGTAAGCTGGAGAACGTCCTACACAAGTTCCGCTGTAAATGCTGTACCGCGGTCGGTGATGAAAACAGATGGTGCACCATGTCGTAGGACGATGTGGCGTACAAAGAACTTGACCACTTCATACGAATCTGCTTGCGGAATAGCTTCGGTTTCGTTGTACCGGGTTAAGTAGTCGGTAGCGACGACTATCCATCTTTGCGCGAAGAGGTCACTAGGAATGGCCCAAGTAGATCCATTCCTATTTGTTGAAACGGTGCTTGAGGAGGGTCCACAGGATGGAGAAAGCCAGCCGGTTTAACTGGTGATTTCTTGCGGCGCTGACAATCGCGGCAGCTCTTCACGTACCGTTGCACAGAAGAATAAAGCCGGGGCCAGTAATGCTTCTGTCGTATCCTTGCGAATCCCATGAGTCCCGCGCATGGATCATCATGGCAGGCTTGCCATATGTCTTGGTGTAGCGCCGACGGCACGACCAGGAGGTACGAATTGGGGCCGCTTCCATACTTCTTCCTGTAAAGGACATTGTTGTGCAAGTAGTATGATGATAAGCTGCGCACGAGCGAGCGGGCTAAAACACCTTCAACTCCTTGGAGGTGCTCGATCAGCGGCAGCAGCTCCGCGTCAGCGCGCTGGTGCTCAGCCATCTTTTTGGCGTCGATAACGCCGACAAATGGCAAGCCATGATCAGGGTCCGATGACGTCGTAGGGAGTGGTGCGCGTGACAAACAGTCAGCGTCACTGTGCTTCCTTCCAGAAGGGTGGAGAACTATAATATCGTACTCTTGTAAGCGCAGGCTCCAGCGGACTAGTCTGCCTGAGGGATCCTCGAGGTTGGCAAGCCAGGACAGGGCGTGGTGATCGCTGACAGCCTTAAAGGGTCTACCGTACAAGCAGGGTCGGAATTTACCAATTGCCCACACAACCGCTAAGCATTATTTTTCAGTGGTTGAGTAGTTTTTCTCAGCCTTGGTGAGACTGCGGCTTGCATAAGCAGTGGCGCATTCCGCACCAGCTTGCCACTGCACAAGAACTGCGCCGAGACCCGCATTGCTGGCGTCAGTATGAATTTCAGTGTCAGCGTCTTTGTCGAAATGAGCAAGTATTGGGGCCTCTTGCAAACGCTTGCGCAATTCATTGAACGACTGCTGCTGCTCGTCCGACCAAATGAAAGGCGCATCGTCGCGTGTAAGCCGTGTGAGAAGCTCAGCAATTCTCGAGAATCCCTCGACAAAGCACCTATAATATGCGCACAAGCCAAGGAAGAGTTGAACAGCATTCTTGTCTGTGGATGGTGAAAACTCGGCGACGGCAACTAACTTGTCGGGGTCTGGTCGGACGTCTTGAGGACCAACGACATGGCCAAGAAATTTGAGCTCTTGGAACCCGAAGTAGCATTTTTGAGGCTTGATGGTGAGGCCGGCAGTATGGATCGAAGTGAGCACACTCTCGAGTCATGTGAGATGTTCGTCAAACGTGCTCTAGAATACGACGACGTCGTCCAAGTATACGAGGCAGGTTTGCCATTTGAGTTGAGCAAGCACGGTATCCATCATCCGCTGAAAGGTGGCAGGTGCGGAACAGAGACGGAAGGGGAGAAATTTGAACTCATAAAGCCCGTCAGGTGTCACAAACGCTGTTTTCTCACGATCCTGTTCATCAACTTCGATTTGGCAATGCCCTGATTTAAGATTCAACGAAGAAAAAAACTTGGCATGTTGTAGACGATACAATGTGTCGTCGATGCGTGGATAAACATCGTGCTTGGTGACACGGTTCCACCTTCTGTAATCTACACAGAAGCGTAGTGTGTTGTCTTTCTTTCTGACTAACACGACAGGGGAGGCCCGCGGGCTGGTTGACGGCTGCATCGCGTCGTCTTGGAGCTTCTCTTTCAACTAATGCTTGATCGCTTCCCTTTCCACTGGAGACACTCTGTAAGGATGCTGACGAACAGGACGTGCGGTCTCGTCCGTGATAATGCGGTGCTTTGTGATGGACGGGCGCCGCACTTTGGATGACGTTGAAAAACAGTGCGCAAATTCATTCACGAGACTCAGTAGATGGCCTTTTTGATGGTCTGGCAGAGTGGCGTTAACGTGAGTCCGTTGTTTTAGGCTCGGTACCTCAGATTGCTGAGGCAATGTGGTTTTTAACGTGGCAGTGTTAATACCATCAGTGATTTCGCGAAGAAATGCGATTGTCGTTCCTCGCGGTACATGCCGATACTCGTTGTTGAAGTTTGTTAGCAAAACGACTGAACATTTGTTTCGCACCTGAAGAAGCCCTCTGGCTATACAAATATGGCGCTCAAAAAGCAGAGGCATGTTTGCCTCAGCAATTACTCTGACGTCGTCCTCCATGTCGCATCGGACAAGGGTAAGCACGCTGCTCTTGGGTGGCAAGGTGACGTGATCGTCAGGTACGCGAAGCGCGATGTCACGGTCGTTGCCATGACTGTTCGCTATGGCTTGCGTAGTAGCGAAGCTGACTCTGAACTCCTACAGGTCGATGATGGCACCGTTCGTCTGAAGGAAATCCATGCCGAGTATAAGGTCCTTTGAACATTCAGGAAGAATGACGAAGTCGCCCATGTACGTGAAGCCCCGAATGTTGACTCGTGCCGTGCACCGGCCCATTGGAGTAATGAGATGCCCTCCTGCAGTATGAATTTGGGTTCCGGTCCATTGCGTCGAAACTTCGTTCAGTATACGCGCGAGATTCTGGCTCATAACAGACATGTCCGCACCCGTGTCGATTAACGCCGTGACTTCGTGGACATCTATGGTAACTGGTACGTCGCAGGATACTGACACGGAACTACACTGCTTTCTCTGCGTCTCAATTACGTCATACTGCGGTCGTTGTAGTGGAGGATCTTCACCGTTCGCAACGTCAGCGACCTCACCTCTGGAGGTAGCTGGACGCAGTTTTCCCGGGAGGCTGGGCTTGGTGAGCGGCGCCTCGTTGCTCTCGGCGTGAAGAGGGGCTGGAAGACCTGTTTCGGGCGGGTGACGGTGACCGGGGTTCACGGAATCGTGCGGCAAACGAGGTCCGGGCGTCTGCGAGGTATGCTTCAATCTCCAAAGGGCGTTCACCATTGGGCGAACACGGCGCATTCAGTAAAAATCCACGGAGCCCAGCCCGGTGGTAAGGACACGCCCTGTAGAGGTGATCGGCCTCACCGCAATGAGAACACAAGGGCCTCCGGTCTGCGGTGCGCTATGCGTCGCTCTTGCAAGGTGGTCGTGTTTCAGCTATGAATGGCGTGCGGCGAGTCCTGAAGTCGCCAGTTGCTTGTTCAACGGCGCGCACACCATGAATATCCGGGACGTCGCGCGCATCGTGAAAAGTCGGAGACAACTAACTTCGCGCAGCTTCCGCATACGACATGCGAGGCTGTGGCTGCCGTACCTCGTGCTGTGGTGTCTCGCTTTGCTCCGGGACTTGTACTGCCTGCCTGATTTCTTCCCGGACGACCTCAGCCAGAGCGAGTCGCGGTACCAATACCGGAGCCACCTGAAGCTTTTGGAGCTCTTCTCGAACAACAAGCCTAATGAGCTCCCGCAAGGCGTCGGTATTGTCAAAGTGTATAGTGAGAGGGTCACGCGACAGGGTCTACACGTCGCGGTTGTACTGTCTTGTTCGTTGCTGCAGAGACTTTTTCATTGATATGGCTTCCGCGAGAAACTCTGCAACGGTCTTTGGTGGGTTGCGTATTAGGCCACTGAATAACTCTTGCTTGACACCGCGCATCAAGTTCCTGACCTTCTTTTCTTCCGGCATGGATGTATCTGTGCGTCGGAAAAGTCGGCACATATCTTCGACAAACATTGCGACGCTTTCATTCGGACGTGGTACTCTCGTCTGAATTGCAGATTCAGCGCGTTCCTTGCGATCGAGGCTGGCGTATGTGCCGATTAGCTGCCGTCGGAATTCGTCGCATGTCGATAAGGTGCCTCATGGTTATCAAACCATGTCCGCGCATAGTCCTCGAAGGCAAAGTAGGCGATGCGTAGCTTGCGCTCTGGAGTCCAGCCGTTGAATTCTGCGACGCGCTCAAAGTGATTTAGCCAGTCCTCAAGATCCTCGAAGGTGTCCCCATGGAAGGATGTGGGGATTCGCGGCTGGTTAAGGACGACCTCGGTTGGTGCCGTTGAAGAAGAAGACGGAACCGATGTACTCATCCTTCTGACTGTATTCGGTAGAGGCTCGTGCTCAGGTGGAAGTCCTTGAAGTCGACGGCTTGTCCGTACGTGAACAGGATTCAGCTCGACCGGACTTCGTTCTGGGCTTGTAGGCGGCGTTCGGTCTGGGAGTGGTAGCATTTACCCCGCACCTCCATCAGAAAATTGTAACAGCGTAGATTGAAGACGGAGTCTTACAAAATAGATGTTTCTCTTTAATGGCGGGCCAGAAGAAGAGCATGCAGCATACGCACTTCATCGTCTTTCTTGGCGCCGACCTTTGCGCGCGCCGTCCTGCGGTGCGGGAGCCCCACATCAATGACTTGTGTCTATATACATCAATGACATCACAACTAATATTACTTCACAAATATGTCTCTTCGCCGATAATTGCGTCTTGTATAATGAAATGAGCTGCCCTGCCGACAGCTCTTTGCTGCAGTCTGGTTTAGCAAAACTAACTGACTGGTGTGACACATGGCAGATGGAAATTACCATAGCCAAAACTAAACACGTAAAATTTACTTCTATAACTCGACCTACCTCTGACCAGTATACAACACGTGGTATTACTGTTGACTCAGTATCTTCAATCAAGTACTTGGGTGTCCTGTGTACCTCCAATTTAAGCTGGAATGCTCACATTCATTATTATTATTATTATTATTATTATTATTATTATTATTATTTGTTTTGAACACATATACACAGTTAACAGGAAAGGGAAAGCGACGAGCAGGCTGGGAACGGCCACCGGAAGGGGCACAACGCCTGCCTACTCTTCTGAAGGGAGGTGACAGCAACACAGAAATGGAAGATAGGAAGGGGGGGGGGAAGAAAGAGGGAAGGAAGAGCAACAGGACAAATCTAAAGACTAAAGTCGAACACAGTACAGGTCACACACAGTAGGGCCGGTCACTGAAGGTCACGCTACTACAGAATGTTGAATAGAATAGTTTCGACGCTACAAACGTGAACCTAAGGTAGTTTACTTTAGAAAGGTGAGTAGGGCGCGATGGGCCTTATCACGTTTAGATGCACAACCACTGGAGTATAAACATTCCTTGAGTGTCGCACACCGCCGGCCAAGGAGATCATAGTTTCTCACTAGCGACATGCACTGCGCACTTAAAGCGGGACACTCAAATATAAGGTGCTGAAGTGTCTCGCAGCAGCCACAAGACGTACACAATGGACTTGTCACACGTCCTTGTCTGTATAAACGTTCGTGCACGTTCACGCAACCAACCCTCAGCTTGAGTAGTTGGGCTCTAGCGCGACGAGGCAAGCCTCGACCGCGAACACGGTGCGGGAACGTTCTATTGGCGACGCGCTGGTCTGGATGCTGCTTGAGTAGGTGGCCACGAATCAGCAGACGAGCGTCATCAAGCTTGCACAAAATTTCACCACAAACGCAGGCAAAAAGCATTGTTAGCTGAAACGGCACTTACACTTTGCGAACACAGATACCAGACTTCGCGCATAGAGTTCTCTTATCAGGGCTTCTTTACAATATGCGTCCATAATTTGGCACCCCCATCGCTCTAATCTCACGAACCTACTCGAATCAGTTCAAAATAAAGCTGCGCGCTTCATCTTAACTTCATACTCTCGATATCAAAGTGTGAGCACGAGGTCGCGGGATCAAATCCCGCCACGGCGGCCGCATTTCGATGGGGGCGAAATGCGAAAACACCCGTGTGCTTAAATTTAAGCGCACGTTAAAGAACCCCAGGTGGTCAAAATTTCCGGAGTCCTCCACTACGGCGTGCCTCATAATCAGAAAGTGGTTTTGGCACGTAAAACCCCAAATATTATTATTATTATTATATCAAAGTGTGTCCACCTTAAAGAAATTACTTAATCTCTTCACTTGACATGCGCAGGAAATTATCACGGTTGTCCTTCTTCCATAGCCTTTACCACAGCAACATTGCATTCGCTCCAATTTTTTCGTCCTCCAATTTTTTCGCTTGCAGAGGAGGTATGTGCCATTGCTTACGTGGGTATGAGCCATATTCAGGGGAGTATGAGCCATTGCATTCGTCTTACGCGATGGAAGGACGAGTTTCTCGTTCGGTAGGCATAAAAATGTTTACGCATTTTAAAATGTTACTGGGCCCTTGGCTGGACGTATCGTAATACCAACGAAGTGAGCAGTCAAGGTTCCCTCTGCCAGCTTAGACTCAAGGCTGTCAGTAGACCATTTGCACAAAACGCGTATATAGCCGCATCCCTACTACCTATCCTCATAATCGCTCCTCACACCTTTAGCAGCTCCATTTTTCATCGTTCCTTTCCCTTTGCAGACACTTTCTGCGTTTTCTCAATCGGTACTATGTGCGGCCTGAAATAACGCGCATAATGTTCACAAGCACCTTACCTGCAGTGTCGAGATTTTGCATGAAATTAATACATGCTGTTTTATCTGTAATTATTACTCCGTTTTGGAAATAAAGTGTTCGACAAAAACTCGTCTGGCAAGGAAACACATTGGTTCTGGTAATCAACTTGAATTGGTTAGAGCGAGTTTGATCCCCCACTCCCTTTTTTGCTCGCAATTGAAAAGAAACTGAACGGTTTTCGCTGAACCGGAACGAAAACCGGAATGGCAAAAGTTTCGGTTCCACACTCTATCTGCAGCCTATATGATCACGTTTGATGAACTAAACGATTAACGCTTTAGTGCGTGTGTGTTGGCGTTTGCGTTCTCATCTTTCTCTCCCATTTCCCCAGACCAGGGTAGCCAACCAGGCTCAGCATGGTTGACATCCTTACCTTTGCCTTTAGTACTTACCTCTCGCGCTGTCTTTCCTTCGAGAAGGTAGAGATCAGCCTTGCTTGTAGAAGATTGGCTGCGGAGAGGCTGGTGATGGTTTATGAAATGCTGTAAATGTGATTATGCAGTAAAAGAGATTATATTAACGTTTAATGGAAACATATACAATTTATTAGGTCGACCACACGCCTCTACAATATTGCAACAGGTTGACGTGCAACGGCGCTAGGAAGAGGCCGACCATCAGTGATTTAGCCTGAATGCTTTAAAGCACGTGGGTAGTAGTCAGTGTTCTATCCCGTGAAGGGGCCGACAGACAGGTTTAAATTGTTCTAAGGTTTCCCGCTTGCGGCTTTCTTCAGATGAAATAAATATTATTATCAGAAGGCTTAAGTAACGAAGCTTTTGTCTGACCAAGACCTATGGCGTTTCTATTTTCATGCCGGTCCCTTACTTTGACAGGCAAGCGATGTGGAGATGCGGTGAAAACCTTTTTAGAACTGGTCTTGCACAACAGGGTATGACGTTCCCTTTTCTCCCTCTTCTCGTTTCTTTCCCCCATGCAGGTACGATAGCAGGACAACTAGATGAAACAGCGAAAGGCCATTACGATGGATAGCACATATACAGATGCTGCTTACATGGCTTAAAGTTGTAAGACATCTCTTGGATGTCTCATTTTCTACGGGGTTAAGTCTGGGAGGCTCAAGAAAGAGATATTGGTCGCCGTACGACGGGTTTCTGACCCATTGTATTTGATGCAAGGCGTTAGCATAAGGGGAAAAAACGAAATAAATATGACAGTGCACACTGTAGGAAATTATGCGCATGCGCTCTTGTTGTGCAGTATGTACATACGTTAATGAAGCGCTCCCAATGACGTTTTGGCTACCCTACGAGTAACTTCTTTGATACCGGACTTCACGGGTAAATAACACGACGGTGAGGAAGCTGGGAAACAGGCCAGGTACTGGGCGTGCACTGTCGAAGCCGATAATTCCTTTCTCCTCAGAATAGCAGGGGTCGAAGAAGCTGTCATCCGTCCCACGGGTTCGGTCGGTGCTCGCAACAGGAAGGCAGTCGATTTTCGCCCCTGCTGATTTTCTAATTACACTCGTATGCACCGTCAGGGCTTGCGCCAACGTTCCTCGTTCTTCCTGCAACTATTCTTTCATTTCTATCGCAGCCCCACACATGAGCGACGCACTTCCCGCAGTGGACGGCAGGCGGGGAAATGAAGGTGCACATTTTGTATAATCTCCGAGGAGGGTCAAAAACAAAAGAACGGGACATCATGAAGGGGATAGTCTCAAAACCTACACCGACGCACATAGAAATGCAAAGAAAAGATTGTGAGACGCGGAAGCGACGGAGCGAATATTAATTCGTCAAAGCGTGAAGCTTCGCGCCTGCCGTAAAGCCTTGTCGACTCGGCGCGCTGTAATGGAATGGCGTAGCACCGACGCGTCTCGAGAGAAAAGTATACGCGGCAGCTGGTCCGTCACAGTGCGGCTTCGCGGAAGGGAGTCGGCGACGCGTACGGCCTCCCCGGCTTGGCATCCAGAAAATGAGTTTGGCTGCGTGAAAAGGTAATGTATTAGAGAGAAACACGTGACAGTGAGAACCTAGTGGGGACAACGTACGCTGTGAAGAAGGTGAAAATCGGATTGAAGTTATCCACGATTTCGAGTGATGGCACGGTGAAATGAGAATAAATGTTCTTTCGTCCATGGTGGAATACTCGTATGCTCGAAAGGGTAGCGATTTCATGGCGCAGTCGTGGAGGTCTCTACAGACAAAGGACATAAGGTAGAGCGAATAAATAATAGAAAATGGGCCGGTTTCTTCTAAGGCGAAGCATTGAGATCGACTGCATGTTTTAGAGTTGCGCTCAAGCTCTTGAGGCGATGTTTTCACGTAGACCATTGTTTTCACGTAGCCTGTGCCAATGATATGTTAATACTGGAGATGACTGCGCCATTCCACTTTGACACTACATGAGAACTTTTCATGTAGATGCTGTAGATAGGATACTTTGCGCTCATAAGTAGAATGTCGTAGCCACCTCTCTAGATAGCAGGAGTTGGACAACTGATTTGCTATCATCTTAATGCCTTTTGCTACTGGAATCACCGACACTGTCATCGCCATCTGCACTCTGCATGGTAGAATATTGGTCTTCGTCTCTTCGCTTCCTGTTTGGGTTGAAGCAAAGCACAACACTTTTCACTTCACCATATGTACTGCTATCAAGCACGTTGTAGGCCCTGTGCAGTTTTGCCACACAACCACCGCGCAGTTCCTTTTCAAAAGAACAAGTCATGCAGAAAACGACCGCCGACACGGAAGAACACTCGTCTGTAATTAGTTGTTGAATTGTGCATTTACTTGTAAATATCCATGACAACTAATTGTCAGTAACTTTGTTGACAATCGTTTATTCATGGCCCCAGTGTAAATAAAAGCATGTAACGCATCTCCAGCATCATATTTAATAAATGTAAATGTTAGTCATTGTGACGCACAGTTGTAAGTATACAGGACATGATTTCACGTTGACAAAAGCACAGCATGATGTCGCACTACATGGGATCCTATGCACTGTAAAAGGATCACAGAAATATCTGACATGCGCATAATGATTTTTTTAATCTTGTGCGCGACCATTCACCGTCACCTAGGAACTTCACAGCACAGACGGCACCGCGAGTCTAGACTGTTGTGCATTCAACATGTCGGTAGACCAAAATAGAATTTTTGTCCAATGACTACTGCCACCTTATGGACCGCCATCGTAAAACAGCAGCCGCATGCTTTTAGAGAGCAGCACACGGGAGAAAATACTTTGACTTTCAAGGGACTTTCTTGTAAGAACGGCTACCAGAACAGCCTGGCAGTGAATGTCTTAAAATAGCGGCCGCGTCTATGGCTAGGTTAAGTATATCGGGAACTGTGCTGAACTAGAATGGAGACTAGATAACATTGCTAGGACCGGCGTAAACACCTGAAATATGACAATAGCTGCCACAAATAACACGCCCTTGCTGTTGAAAAAAGTCTATAATACGGCCACTTGTGGCTTCCATAGGCGCTATAGATGTGAAAATACAAGCGTGGCATAAATATAGCATGAAAATCCTTACGGGGAATTTCAATACCAGTTATCACAGCATTCCATTCAAATGCATCTATCGTAGGTGTGTGTGAAGGACCGCTGTGGTAACATACCAAAATAATAATGATTACACTGTATATATGGTGCATCAAAAGCAGTATATGTTGAAACATCGCGGTAACTGGAAAACAAGATCACACACCCAACCAGAAAGGTGAAAAAATTAGACATGCAATTTATACTCCCATAGGTACAAACTCGTATGGCAAGTAAAGCTACACATGAAAAAAATACATTTAAAAACGTTATAAAGGAGCTACACATATTTTTCATCATTTTTGTGTTTCTGTGGGCCCAGTAAGCGGATAGTGAAACCACTGTTTCTCCTGTGTGCGGCAAACAGTCATATCATCCTTTCATGCGACACATAAAAAAAAAAAAAACGTGTCATGTGGGTTCGTGTTTCCAGCAACATCTCGCCATTATCGATTTTTGTTGCCACGGTCATGTATGACCTGCTCATCATTTCGCTAGGCAAGGCAGCTTGTGAAGGCGTGAGCACCACCACCAAATGCTGCAGCGTCCATTTGAACCGAAAGGTAAGATACACTTGTAGTCTGATTGCAGTGAAGGAGTATGTGTAAACAAACAATACACTTAGGTCCATCACGGCTCAGGCGGCTCACGAAGGCCATGCGCAATGGCTACCAGAAGCTTGCGCATGGTGCCTGGCGTGTGTACAGTAGCCTCCCGCAAGTCCCGCATCTCATGTGCCAGCTGCTGATGTGCCACGCGGGAGGCTCTCATCTTCTCCAGCATCTGCTGATGATGCTGCAAAACAAATTCACTTACTGTAGCTACAGAATACGCAATGTAAATGTTCGTTTCACAATGTTTGCAAGGGTTATAGTTTCAGCAAGGTTGGTTACTCTTGAGAGCGGTGTAAACACATGCATACGACGTGGTCAATGAAAGTAGGAACTGTATACGATCATGTTACAAACATGTTAAGGCAAGTACACGGAGCAGCAATGGGTGCGTCGAGTCGGTCACAGTAGCTAACCTAACAATAGAGGCTATCGAAGCTGAAGCGTTGTCCTCGTTTACACTGGCACCTGAAGTCTTCCTCAGATATGTCGACGACTGATCTCAGGAAAGCGTTTCTGCGTTTTACGCGCATTTGAGTAGACGGCATCGGAGTTCTGCCTGAGCTGAAGCTTCCTCTTAAGATACAATCTTACCGACTCACTCCACTAGCTAAGGTTCTTCCATCATTGTACGCAAGCTGTGAAGCTAGGCTGATGGAGGCCGGCGACCGCAGAGCCCCGCGGTCGGCATGGCGAGAACAAATGCACTTCTTCGTGTTTGTTATCCGCAGGAAACAAAGAACGCCTCCCCTCGGCGCTATTATTAATGCCCGCAATGCGTTGTCTTGTCCGCAGTTTCTTGCGATGCAAATAAATGAACAACCGTTCAGTTGTTCTTCACAGGGCAGTATTGTTTCCGCTCCAAACTACGAAGGTGAAATGTACTTCTTGACCATCACATGATGTCACTTACTTTGCGCTGCCCATTATTTGCTCCCGACAGCTTAGATTTCTTGGTGTTTTGTCGTTATTGCAACAATATTTATGCCTGAATCTTAAGCACCAACTAAGGTATGGTGCTACGTCTTACGCGAAAGTGGCTCCTTTTATTTTATTTTTAATTATCTTCTTAAAAAAGGAAAGGAACGGTGGCCTTCGTGGTGCTCGTTTCTGGAGCACTAATTCTTACAATTGACGAAGGTCTCCGGTTTAATTTGCACATCTCTACCATCCTTTATTTTGTTCTGTCATTTACATGTGTTCATGGACACTATCGTCGCCGGGGAGCTATACCGGATGTTTCTGCGAATATTTTAGGTAATATTTAAAAAAAAACATATCCCTCGAGAAATAAAAGGCAGGTTCCTTCGGAGACATGCCGTCAGTGGTGGCGGCGACCATGGGGTGACTGGTGATACGTGGTAATTAGTAGCTAATTAACACAAATTAGCTAACTTTTCAATGATCTCATAGTTTCAGCGTGGTCATCGTGATTGGGAAATTGAAGCAGGCTCTCCGTACAAGCGCTTTAGGCTTTTGGATCTGAAAACTGTGACTACCGGCGTAATTGCAGTACGACGAAATTCGACGAAACTGAAGCTGGGATGCTGCAGCGAGCGCAAAGCCGCGCCCCACCTGGCTTGTACGGAGAGTTTGCTTCGATTTCACAATTACGATTACCTTGCTGAAACTAAACGAATAAAAGTTTATTAATAGATTCTTGTTAGCGACTAATTACCAGGTATCATCCGTCACCCAGTGGTCGGAAACGCTGATGGCATGCCTCCGAAGGAACCGTTCTTTTATTTCAAAATGGCTATGTTTAAATATTACACAACGTCTAAGTAGAAACACATTCTATACTACCACAGTGATCTACGGCAACACCATGAATAGAACTGGGAAGCCCTTGTTACATCTAACACTGTGAAAAGTCACTTTATCCAAACATCTCGATCGGCGATGCTGAACAAGGTCTAGAACGTTTACAAATGCAGCTCATGATCATGAAATGAAACAAAAAAATATCATACTTCTTCACAAGTAGTTAATTATGTAAACAAGTGCACTGCAAGAACATTGTGGCATGCACCACTTATTAAATGTTTCTTTGTAGCTACGTTGACGCACCATTTGTCTAGGCGCTGACAGCGCAGTCTGTTTCCCCGTCTCCTCAGTCTTTCCATAAGCTGCGCTGGTAGAACAGTGGCCATGGCACTGAGCTTGAGGTCGTTCCATTTCGGGCCGCGCTCTGAGGCGGCGAATTCGAAGAACGCCCACGTACCACGCGTCGGGTTCACGTTAAAGAACCCCAGGTGGTGCGCCCACTACGGCGTGCCTCATAATCGGGTGGCAGGTTTGGCGCCTAAAACAATAAAGAGAATCTCCTATAAGCCTTTGAAAGGACGTCTTGTTGGGCGAGTTTGTCACAATTCATTTTGGGTACAAGGCGCGAACACGCTCAGAAACAAGAAAGGAGAGGGGACAGAGCGGACAGTATAAGCCCACTACCTCTTTACTTCCCGCTGCTACATTCTTGATATTCAGCGGCCTGAGTGGCTCGCCTCTACTGCTGTTGCCTAGGTTGCTCTCCGACTTCTCCATTATTTTGCACGTAAATGATAATCGTAGAGTGAGCGATAGTCGGGGTTTGATGCCTGGAAGCGGCGCAACAGCGCTGTTACTTTGAATCCGAGACAGTGGGCATTCTGACTGTGCGCACCTCGCTCTTCACGCTGGGAAATGAATGGGTGCGCTCCTCTGGCAGGGATTATTAGCCCAAATAAAAGGCACAAGGTGATTCGGCTGCAAGCGTAGGAAGGGGGATTACCTCTGACAAACACGTTATCCCGTCCGGACTGTTTTCTGCGCATTATGTCGCATGTACACCCGTCCCCAGCTTTCACTCGCGATTTGCAAACAGTAGCACCCCGCACCGAGGCATGCCGATGACAACGGATTACAGCGTGATTACCGAAGCGAGAGATTAGCGCTGATCGCTCGACATGCACTGCGCATCCTAAGCTTACAAGCTTCGTCTTTGGGATTCGTGTAGCGAGCTCTGTCAAGAGCGGCATCGCAATCTCCGTGAGCTGTCTCATCCTGCCGGATTTTCCTAGTCTTCTTTCTTGAGCATCTCTGTTATTATGTCGTGTTCTCGAAAGTGCAGTTGTAACAGAGAATAGTATACGCAGAGGCACCCCGCTGTGTGTACCATAAACACATAACGAGCGCCGGCGAAAAAAAGAAAGAACACCGCAGTTTTTATGTCAGCGAATTTCTGCAGTTGCATTGCGTTGTGCTATTTACTGATTCCTCCAATCATTGCATGTCTGGTTCTGATTGCGAAGTCAGTTATTCAATGAGTTAATCGTCAGCACAAATATATGCCACTGGTGCTATTACAGCTGTAGCTACTACGGGGGCTCACTCCCCTTGTTGTTTTCATGCCCGCCATTGTTATCTATAGAACCACAAAACTGTTTGCGTAGAAAATTACCAAGACAAATTCTAATTGTGCTGCGAGGATTCGAACTTTCGGCCAACAGAGAGAAAGAGGGAGGGCACTGAGAAGAAAGGCAGGGAAGTCAACCAGAGGAGCGCCCGCTTGGCTACCCTACAGTGGCGTTAACGAAAAGGGTGAATAGAAAGAAGAAAAGAGTGAGAGAGTGAGAGCTGAGTGCTCGTGGTAAGATGCCCAGGGACACTGCTAGCGGTCTGTTAAACCGATGTGCTTCTGGTAGTGTACTAGTTGCACGAATCACGTTTTGGGCCAGTGACGGGTGTTGCCACGGTCCGAGTATCTTAGGGAACTGTCTCGAGTCCAGTCGGTTTGAAGTTGTCTGGAGAAAGAGATGTTGTGCGTCGTAGTGAGGACAGGTACACAATAGTCCGAGTTTTTGTCCCCGTTATTTTTTTTTTGCTTTAAACATGGACCATGTGGCCCGGAAGTTTACGTTTCGAAACTTCGTTAGGTCGGTTCTTTTGCCAGCTTTGTTCGCGAATATAGGTCGAGACACTTCGGTCATGACTTGGGTCAATAGCTCATTGTGGGTAACATTTTCGAGAAAAACGGTCGACCTATATTTTAATAAATACGGTACTTGTGCGCTTATGACACGTTCTTGAAAATGAGACATGTGGTAATGGGCAACAAAAATTGCAAAGAGTATCTGACGCACGTGTTAAACTACACAAGGGTAGGAATGTATTATTAATATGCTCTAGATTATTTTCGTATTTGTGAGCATGAGTAAAATTATGCAAGTACAAAAATGTTAAAACGTTAAAGCAGTGATAAAGTCCTTCAGCTGGAACGTAATTACTAACGCTTGCTATATGACGGAGTGCGCTGTTTTGAAATGAGTTTAATTTAATAATATAGAACTGGGAAGTTGTGCTCCGCACTAGAATTCAATAATTGATATCAGAAGAAAAAAAACCGTTTTATATTAAACGTTTCGCTTTTCCATGTAGAATATATCGTAGTTTGCTGAGCACTCCAGAAATGTTTGCTAAGCGTTTAAGTACGCTTCTTACAAGCGAATTACATATTAAATGCTCGTTAAAAATGAACCCTAACGTCTTTACCTCCCATAGTCTTTGAATATCTTGGCCTATCTAAAGCTGAAAATTATAATTGATACGTTTCTGAAACATTTTCAACTGCTTTTTTTTGTTCAAGCTGTAGAGCTCCGAAGAATTGGCATAAGACCATATTATGAGCCTTTGAGTGGACAGTTTGCTTTTAGATATTTTCAGGGCTGCCAGCTTCTGTATCGTAGCGCCTAGGAAAACGAACATGCTGGGCCGGGGCAGTGGGGGAAAGAACTCCGATTTATTGAACATGTGTACATATATAGGTTTTAGGAAGGGGTGTGTCTTTTTATCGAGAACAGATAAGTTGGTTGCACAGCATGCACATGGTGCATGCGTATTGACATATAATGCGCTTGCGCGGAACACGTGTGGCGCTCAGCGCCCAAGATACGATACATCTTCCTTTGTACGAAAAACAAAACAAGAAATGGGAAAAGAACATTAATGAAAATTGTCAGGCAATTTTGTTCAAGGCACTTGCGCGAAGTTCTCGTCGTAGGCCAGACGTTGAGGCGGTCGACGTTGTCTGAGCGACCTCCTTGGGGCTGGTGTGGACGAGACAGTAATTGGGGCACAGGGCTCAGAGGGTATAGACGGGGCTGTACATTCTGTGTAGCTAGGTGCCGACCCATTTCTTTGGCCCGAGTTTCCCTCGAAGTCATCGTCTCCGTCTTCCTGTACCCTGCGTCGGTAGGGCTCCGGGGTCAGTAGCAGGTGCTGCCGGTTGCGCCTCAACACCGTGCCGTTTTCTGTGACGACTGTATACGACCTCGGGTAACCAGCAGGCTTGGGAACCTTTGCTTTCTTGTCCCATGCACCTTTCTTGATCCGGACCGTACCTCCAGGGCTCAAGCGTGCCACTGATCCCCTAGAGTGGTCTGTCTGAAGGCGCCGGATCACCTCGTGACTGGGGTTGCCTTGAACGTCGGGGTTTGTGCGGAGCCTTCGCCCCATGAGCAGATCAGCGGGTGATGCGCCGCACTCGAGTGGAGTTGTCCTGAAAGCGAGCAGTGCCAACCAGAAATTTTGTTTCGCTTCAGTCGTTTTCTTGAGAATACGCTTAGTTATCTGAACACCTTTTTCTGCCAACCCATTAGAACGTGGGTATCCCGGCCTAGACGTGACATGGCTAAAATCGTACAATTGTGAGAATAACGCGAATTCGCGACATGAAAATTGAGGGACATTGTGAGAACAAACGTCTATGGGAATGCCGTGTCTAGCAAAGATCGAACTTGTTGCGTCAACCGCTGTTTTGGCCGTGGTGTCTTTGAGTAGTTCCACTTCGGGAAAGTTGGACAGGGCATCGTGTACGCACAGGTACGACCTCCCGCCGTATTCAAGAATGTCAATGCCGACACGGTACAATGGTTGGTCCGGCACAGGGCGCATCAGTAGAGGCTCTCGAGGTTGGCTATATGCATATTTTTTGCAGATGGAGCATGTCTTCACGAAAGAGTCTATGTCCGGGTTAATTCCTGGCCAAAAAACTAACTGTCTTGCCCTGACTTTGCTCTTGTTGATTCCCAAGTGCTCTTGATGAATTCTTTCCAGTGTCTCTCTTTTCATGCTAGCCGGAATAACTACTTTGCAGTCTTTGAGCAACACTCCTTTCACGTGTGATAACTCGCCTTAGAATCGTTTCCACAGCCCCTCCAAGCTTCTAGATCTCGCAGCACGTTTCTTAGCTGTTCGTCAGGCGCCGTTTCCGCAGCCAGCCGCCTCCATGTGTTCTCGCTAACAAGTGAGGAAACCGTACTCACGGCGTGCACTTCTACATCGTTGCTGTCGAGGTCGCAGGCCGTTGTCTTGGTTGTGGCATGGGACAGCATGTCGGCCAGGAGGAGCTGCTTACCTGGAACAAATTTTAATTGAACGTCATAACGCAGCAATCTCAGAAAAAATCTTTGCAACCTCGGCGGCATATCACCAATCGCCTTCTGCGAGATAGCGATCAAAGGGCGGTGGTCTGTTTCAGCAGTAAATTGTCGACCATAGACGAAATGATTAAATATTTCGCAGCCAAAGACCACGGCCATAGCTTCTTTCTCAATTTGAGAATAACGCTGTTGCGTTTCGGTAAGCGCTCGCGATGCATATGCCACGGGCTTCCATGTGTCGTTGGGACACTGCAACAAAGCGGCTCCGATTCCGTCTCGGGATGCATCGCATGACACTTTTGTTGCTTTGGCCGGATAGAATACCGACAACATGTGCTGTGTGCTGAGGTAATCACATAGTTCTCGCCATTCCTTTTCGTGGTTATTGGTCCATTCAAAGACAACGTCTTGTCTGATCAAGCTCCTCAGAAGATCTGTTCTTTGAGGTAAACATGGAAGAAACTTGCCGAAATAATTGACAACACCTAGCATCCTTTCCACCGCGAGCCTGTCTTCTGGGGTCGGCATGTGCAGCATGCAATTAATCAGCGCCTGGCTCGGCCTGATGCCTGCTTTATCGATGACATCTCCAGGAAACTCGATTTCATGGACGCCGATACTGCACTTTTCAGGATTGAAGGTTAAGCCGGTGCGCGTTGCTGCTAGCAGCACAGATTTCAGACGTTCATTGTGCTCTTCTACCGACGAGCCCCATACCAGAATGTCGTCCACGTATATTTTCACGCCGGGAAGGCCTTCGAAAATTTCATTCAGCGTTTTTTGGAACACCTCAGGGGCGGACGATATGCCGAAGGGTAATCGTAAAAAGCGGTAACGACCAAATGGGGTTGAGAACGTGCAAATGCGCGATGTCGAGTCATCCAAGGGGATTTGGTGGAATCCACAGTTAGTGTCTACGCGGGAAAATACAGTTGCACCAGCTAACTGACCTTCTATATCTTCTCGTCGCGGCATCATGTAGTGCTCCCTCTTTATGCGCTCATTGATTTTCCGAGGGTCAATGCAGAGACAAATTTTCCCATTCTTTTTTCTAGCAATCACCAAGGGACTCACCCAGTCAGTAGGCTCGGTGACTTTTGTGATGATTCCGGCGTGCTCCATCCTCTCAAGTTCACCCCGTAATGGTTCTGTCAGGGCCAATGGTACGCGTCGAACTGGTTGAATGACTGGCTCGGCATTGTCTCGAAGAACCAAGTGAGACGCTTTGTTCACGCAGCCTGTCTCAGTGAAAATGTGACGAAATTCTTTCACGATTTCTTCACAGTCGTCCTGTGATACGCTGTGGACGCGAGAGCAGTCCAAGTCGCTCGGTTGCTTGTAGGCCTAGGATTTCGCACCTGTTGCGCACCACCAAAAATTCGAGAGGGACCGTTCGGTCACCCAGCGTTACTTCCGTTTGGATGACTCCAAGATGTTTGATCGTGTCTCCACCGTATGAATGTAGCACCACGCTACTTTGCTTCATTTCAGGGCTTGGGCGCATCCTTTTGTGTATTCCAACGGGCATCAAATTGACCTGAGACCCTGTATCGACCTTTAGTTCGACCGAAACGTTATTGACGTTCATTCGAACCATCCAGTCACGTTCGCTTATGACGGCTCTTGCAGGCACCTCTAAGACACTGAAGTCATCTTCGTGATCTTGAATTTCACCAACCAGCTCGGTGGCTCTGCAGCAAATCGCAAAGTGCTTTCTCCTTTGGCATTTTATGCACGTTTGTCCGTACGCGGGGCTGCCTCTAGGCTGATGCGTGCGCCCGCACTTGAAGCATTTGTACATCTTGGCTTGCGCCATTTTTGGATTCGAGCATGCATTGCGAATAGTGTCTACTTGCTTTTGACCTCGTTCCCAAGTTTCTTGGTGGAGAGCCGATGTTTCGGCTGCCTTGCAGACGTGCTCAGCCTTCTGCAATGTCAACGCACAGTCCCTGAGAAGCTTTTCTCTCACCTTGTCATCGTTGGTTCCGTCCACAATCTGGTCTCGGATCAAAAATCCTGAAGCGCCGAAATTGCACGCCCGTGCCTGTTGCTTCAGGTCCCGCAGGAAGTGTTCAAATGGTTTACCTTGGCTTTGAGCTCTCTTCCGAAATATGTAGCGTTCATGTACTTCGTTGGTCTGCAGCTTGAAGTAATCGTCAAATCTCTTGATGACCGTCGCGTAGTCGGCCTTGTCTTCGCCTTCTGCGAAGCTCAGCGTAATAAATATCTCGATGGCGTCCTCACCTGCGACACTGAGAAACAGCGTTGCCTTCGACGACACTGATCGCTTCTTGTCATCCGGTTCTGATGCCGCAAGGAAGAGTTCGAATCTCTGCTTGAACGTCTGCCAATTCATGATCGCTTCTCCCGTCATGTTTAACAGACCAGGCGCTCTGAATGAATCAATTACGTAGTCCCTACAGTGCTGCCCGTCGAAGATCAAAGCCGTGCTTGACTAGGCATCCCACTTCTGACACCACGTATCGTAGCGCCTAGGAAGACGAACATGCTGGGCCGGGGCAGTGGGAGAAAGAACTCCGATTTATTGAACATGTGTACATGTATAGGTTTTAGAAAGGAGTGTGTCTTTTTATCAAGAACAGATAAGTGGGTTGCACAGGATGCACATGGTGCATGCGTATTCACATACAATGCGCTTGCGCGCAACACGTGTGGCGCTCGGTGCCCAAGATACGATACAGCTTCTATGAGGAGGTTGGTGTTGTCAGCTTATATAATAAAACTTGACCCATTTGCAATATTACATATGTCGTTTATATGAATATTAAATAACAGAGGCACCAGTATCCTTCCTTGAGGGACACCAGCGCTCCAGTAACTTGAAGATGACAAACTTTCACCCAATGCGACAGACTGGGTTCTCCAAGTAAGATAGGAGGTTAAGTGTCTGTGTGGTGTACCTCAAAATCTGTATTGGTCTAGTCTGGGTAATAATGATTCGTGATTTAGGCAGTGAAAGGATTTGGAAAAATGAACAAGAACTTCCGTTATTAACTTCTTCCTTTTTAATAGGTTGCAATATCATTTCATTTTGCATGAATAAGTAGAAATCCGTTGGCATGTCTTTTGCGGAAACCAAACTATTGCGGGGAAATTATACAGCGCTTCCAACAAAGTGAGCCTATTCCCCTTTAAATTATTTTCTCCTAGGCCCTTTGAAAGGATGGGAATGATAGAAATCGGTCTGGGAATTGGGAATTCACTTTTGTCACCCGAATTGTGTGTCCCTATGACGTTTTCACATAACAACCCCGCAGACAAAGGGAAATTAAATAAGGAGGATTACTACGGCAGCAATAACTCTGTGACACATTTAATTGGTTTAACAGTCAGACCATCGATGACCTTCGTTCTTTTTTCTGGAGACAGAACCCAATCGCATACTTGCAGGTTCGCACAACCGACACTCTTTTCGCGGGTTAAGACGCTTTCTTTTCTTCTCGCATTGCACGTAGCAGCTACCAAAGCAGAAGCGATTCGTGCAAAGAATGTAAAGCGTGTATTTGACGCTTGAGCGAATACTGGGTGGCGCAATATCAAACATTTCGTCAATTTATGATTGCCGAGAAAGCCACTTATATTATCTAGTAAACAAGCGGTCTTGAAAGTTGTGCCATAATGGCGGCTATTTCAGAGTAAAGTGCAATACATGAAACGGAAGGTTATGTTATGTGTGTTCTTGAGCTTTAAGTACTATCTAAAAACAGTAGCTCTGTAGACTCTTCGACATACCCACACCTGCAGTGACAAGACGAGCAGCTAATTTGACCTCTCGAACGGAAAGCATCCCGCCGAGGCCGTCTGTGCTCGCGGCAGAATGATTCGACTGAAGGTGCTGTACACTAACAAGAGGCGCACTGCAGTGCTCTGACGCTTTGACGACAGGTACGTTTGGTACGTTGTCCTTCTTTCGCACCTCTTCGTCGCATACAAAGGGCAAAACTACGCAAACGCTATAAGGGAGAGTCGCTAGCATAGTTAGTCGTTCTTCTTGTTTTCTGCAACTTCAGGGGCAAGGCAAAGAACTACGCGCTGTTTCTTATGAGGTCGGAGCCGGAGCTGACACGTTTACACCACATTACACGCTAGATAACATTGCGCTCTGGTATACTGGTACACGAAGGCACGTAGGCCGCGAAGGGAGCACGGTAATAAAGACTACGGACCGAGACAAAAAATAACAAAAACAGAAAAATAGCGACACCGGGAACCAGAGTGTACTGTTTTTCTTTTTTCTTTTCTCAAGAGAGGCCGTATACAAGACTTGGTGACATCTGCGAAACGCGCTGGTGAGGTAACGCTACCACTTTATCTTCCGGGCCACCTCTCCCTGTGGCAGTATATATACGGCGAGCCCCGGAACAAGCGGACAGCATCGGGGAAATGTGCAGCAAGCTTGCTCACGGCGCAGGCTATACACCCACTCGCATCGAAAGCGTGCAGTGCTGCTTGAGCCATGGCTACGGGGCAAGCGATCGGGTCAGTGCGCGGTGAGTGTGTCTGCTGTGTACACTGCCGGCAACGCGACAGCGCCAAGTCTCGATGTACCGGTTTTATGAAGGGAACAACAAAGGAGGCGTTCGTGTTCGCCGAACACAGCTTCCATGTTTCAGCGGAGGACATCGCGCATGGCGGTGATTTTACAGTTTAGTTCACTTTCTAACGTGCTTTCCTATATATATATATATATATATATATATATATATATATATATATATATATATATATATATATATATATATATATATGTATATGTATATATATATATAGACGAGAAGAAAGGGGGTTAACCGAGGGACCCGATATTTATTAGTCATATAATAAGAAGCCAACAAACACTGACACCAAGTACACCATAGGGGAAATTGCATGTGCTTAATAAATGAAATAAAGTAATGATTAATTAATGGAAATTAAAGTGGATGAAAAAACAACTTGCCGCAGGTGGGAACCGAACCCACAACCTTCGCATGTCACGTGCGATGCTCTACCAATTGAGCTACCGCGGCGGCGTTTCCCATCCACTTTCTTGGGTATTTATGTGTACTAGTAGAACCCTGGGAGTGTTAGCCAGCGCCCCCACTCACAGACCTTGGCGGCGGACGTGGAACGTCTTTTTTTGCCGCAGGCGTCACGAGAACGTGATAGTTTCGGGTGAAGGCAACTGGTCAATAAACCGGTTCCCACCTGCGGCAAGTTGTTTTTTCATCCACTTTAATTTCTATTAATTAATCATTACTTTATTTCATTTATTAAGCACATGCAATTTCCCCTATGTTGTACTTGGTGTCAGTGTTTGTTGGCTTCCCATTATATGACTATATATATATATATATATATATAGCAGTCTACATTTCTTTTTGCGTGAGGACAGCGCTACGCTCCAGAGGCAAGGACTTTATGAGGCGTCCAAGAACTAAGGCAAACGCAGATAGCGTCACGGTAGCGCACACATCAAAAAGATTATAGCCATCTTTGTCGAAGTTGCGCATACTGTCCTCCGCTGCACCTTACTTGGCTCAGTGGCAGCCAAGAGCACCACTCCTGACTCACTCCTTCTCTCCCACTCAGATTGAGGTTACCTTCTTGTTGGTCTTCACCGAGGCCCCCACAGGGTTCGACACTCATCGCATGTTGGAGTTCTGCACTCGGGTGACGCAGCTCATTCTGTAAAAACGACCACTCGGACACCGTTGACGCTGAATGAGATATAAATTTTGCCATGCAACGGTTCTCAAGTCGCTCGTTGCTAAGAGAGCAAAAAAAAAAACCAAGAGATTACAACTTAGAAATAACAAAAAGAGCACGAAACCTGGGCTGTGAGGGGATGACCACGTAAAATATTTAAGCAGCTCACTGCCTCAGCTGCCCATTTTGTGCGCACGTCGTCGTAAGTCCAGATTAGAGGAGAGACGCGCACTGCAATAGCGCACCGCAGCACGCGCAGTACGCTGTTGCGGGAAATACGCCACTGGCCTCAGAATGCTCGTGCAAGACAACGACCTAGTCTTGCGTGTTTTCATGAACAGCGGAAACTGATCTGCAGGCAGTGTGACAAATAGGCTTATTATTTATTTTCCACAACTCCAGTCCGCGCAGTGGAGGGGCACTCTCAAGCTCTAAAATTACATGGCTTGATTGAGTAACAGGAGTGGGCTGCGCTAGAAGTTTCCTTACTGACGTTATGCTGCACATGAAGGAACCTTTTTCTGCGACACTTGCGGTACGCGCTCTGGTGCTTTGGGGGCAGTATCCACCGACCCTACCCCCTAACCCACGTCACATCGAACAGCCGCTATCCGCGTACTCTGGGCGGCTGTCTCATGTAATTTCTACCGACAACCAGGAATGCTTGGCTGGTCATAGGTCTTGCTATGTGCAGCGCACCAAACGAGTCTACAGACTGAGTGACTGCCATCATCGCTGTTGTTAATAATGAAGTTTCTCTCTCTCTCTTTCTCTCCTGTGCCAAGAACTATAGGAATCCTGAGAATTATCTACTAACGCGTAAGCACTGTTTGGCTCGTCTGTGACTTGGTGTTTGCTTAGACTTGCTTACTTGCCTTTCCTAGCTTATGCACGTCTACCCATTGCCTTTCCGGTGGCAAAAAATGCTTAGGCTTTAGTAGCCAATTGTAGCCGTTAGTAGCAGCTCCAGTAGCACATAACGAATGGATAAATCGAAGAAACTAAATCAAAGAACCTGTAACTCATAATTCACATTCACAATAATTCTTCATTTTATTAACAAATCGGTGTGCTTTAGAGATATCTCTGAATCGACATTTCTGTTAACGTTTTATCTAGGAATCGCAGGGGGACATGTCCATTGTGGAGGATCGGTGAAGAAGGGGCACATACTCAGTACCACATACTGCGTAGCTAAATCAAAGAAAATTAAGTAAATTACAGAATCCGGTAAATGTATAATTAACCATTACATTAACATATTGGTTTTACGTTTAGATGCCTGTGAACCAAGTGAGCTGTGGTTTTATGAAGTGAATTGTTTTTTTTTGTTACGCAGAACAGAGTTATGCATACTTCATCAGTATGCAAAGCTTACATAAACCTTCTCGCGGGGATTTTCATATAACGCTTGTATACATATCCACCAACAACACGCCAAACCTGGCAAAGAGAGGGAAGAAAGCTTCGCCTTCAAAGAGGCCGAGAAAAGAAAAGATTCGCGAGAAAAGGTCTCGTAATTGCTGTTCGCAGTGATCCCGTTGAAGAAATCGGTCTCTGGTTTGCCGGATTTTTTTAATTACGCTATAATTCGGTGTAGTCATCGGCGGCTTGACCTAGTGATGGTACCAGAAACGGCCGATGGCGCAAAAAGTAAAAAGACGCCAAGAATGCTCTGATTGACGTCGATATTCTAAGTGAGGTTTTTGTAAACGAAGTAAATAATGGCCTTGAAAGGAAAACTTTGTACATTCCAGCCTGGATTGGAACTGAGCCCGGGCCTCCGGGCTGCCAGACGAGCACGCTTTCCCGACGCCGCGGCGGCTCCATGGTTTTGAGTGACTGAAGGTGGCCCCAGTGCTTGCGTCATGGCACACGTCACGTCGCGGCCATCTGGCTGACTAATGGTGCGACCTAGTGCATCCGTCATGGGGTGCGTGACGGTGCACCCAATGGGGTGGCGCCACATCATGTGTCTGTGTAATATGAGAGCGCCGCCTCCCTCGCATAATTTGCTCTTGGAATTTCATCGGTGCTGTGTCCGTTGCGATGGGCTCTCGACGCCGGGTCAAGCGTGCGTAAAATGAGCGAGCTGCTTCTCGCGCGTCACTTGCTCAATCGAAAGCATCTCACTTCAGCTTCACTTGCTCAATGAGAAATATTTTGCCACAGTTACTATAAAGCTTTCGCATTCACGCACGTAAGCTGTCTAGAATGTCTCTGCTGAATTTTTCTACCGCTCTTGCATGTATTAGTGTTTCCTCGTGGTAAATTTGTGTCACCATCGTCTTCACTATTATTTTTGTTATTATTACAATTATCATATGTTACTTTGCATTTCCTGTGTATCTCTCGAATTGTCGTGCGATTCCTCGTCTGTGTTCCAGGTTTAAGATATTTGAGCTTGCGCTACAAACATATTGTCACCTATTGTGAAGAACTCAGTGATTCCGAATCAGCAGAGATTTCTATCTGGCCACTGTTTATAGTTTTATCACTAGAAAGTAGATACGCACTAAACTTTGTTGTTGCTAATATATGTATATTGACTATGGGCCCACACTAGTTTTTGGCTACAGGCCGAACTGCTTTTTGTACAAATCCATGTATGGATTACAGATAAATGAAATGAAATAAAATGAAAATGAAACTCCACTATCACAAATTTCGCAAGTGTAATGACGCAGATATTAGCGCCGGTACTTCACAGGGGGCCAATTAACACCATTTACTGGGTCTTTAGCAAAGCTTTTGACGTACTCAGCCACTCATTTCTTCTGGTCAAGCTTAAGTAATTCGGTGTTGACTTGAAAGTTGTCAATATCTTGCACAGTTATCTTCTTCTTGATGTTATGTTAACGTCAATCACTAAAGGTCTTCTTTGAACATGGTAACTAGCGGCGGCTCCCTGAAATATCAGTATTAGAACCACCATCCTTAAAATTTTGAGCTTTGACGTTTTTTCCGCCTATTTAGAATTTTTGTCTGCTTGTATGTGCCTGTGAAATCAAGCTATTTATGGATATTCATACTGTTGATCGCTGTCGCATCCTAGCCTGGCCAGCTCTCTTCTTCTACATGGTGCAAAAATAATAACCTCCCCTTGAATGCTCCTAAAGCCAAAGCCATGACTTTCAGTCGAAACACAGCAAGCATTTCTTCTCATAATCTGTAGATTCTGTGCCAGTTTCTATGGTATGTGCTATCACTGATCTCTCTCTTTCTCGCGACAGTTAAAAGTTTCTTCATGGTTATATTGCGCTCAGTTTTACACAGACGATATTAAGGAAGGACAGGACGTGGACGGACGTAGCGCAAACTACCAATTGTTTAATACTGTTAAATAACGCGCTTATATACAAGGAGATATGGTGCGGGGGAGGGGGTATAAAAGATATGACAAGTTCACGAAATGTGATTATAGTTCGGGTCAGGCATACGTCGTTCACTTGCACCCGTTCGCCCTGGCAAACTCGACCTCAGCTTTGATAAGCGCGATGGATGGAGTGCTTACGCATATTTCTTTTTCTTTAGCTATCGCAAGCGCCTCCCATATTTCTCGCTCCGTTTTTGTTTTTGATGTGCCAATGACTGTGGTGCTTTCTAGTAGCAGAGAGCATTTGCATTGTTTGCAATGTGCAGCCAAGTTGCTGGGCGCTGTCAGAAGCTGGCACGTGTGTTTGTGCTCTCGTAACCTATCATTTAGACAACGTCCAGTTTTCCCGATGTATACTTTCCTGCAATCTAGTGGGATTTGGTAAACAACTGAAGTTGCACATTCCACGTACTTTTTCACGTGCTTAGTCTGATAGATCGTAGCGCTAGGGTTTGCCTCTTTGGATCCTGCGTTCACCCTCTTGCACATGCTTTTTAGTTTTTGTGGGGCGTGGAAAAGAACTTGAACGTTATGGCGTTGGGCTGTCTTTTTTATCCTATGTGACAAGCCATGAATGTAAGGCAACACCGCGCGTTTTTTCAATTTTTCTTTTTCCTGTGTTTTCTGCCTTTTGCTGTTGGTTCTGATTTCGGGCAACAAGTTTTCACAGATTTGCACCACCATGCTATTTGGGTGCCCACTGTTTCTTAAGCGGCTTACTTGCAAATCGATGCGCTTGCATACGCAGCGCTCTATCATCCTCCCAAAATTAAGGCTCCAAAGAGTAATCAAGTGCAAAAATCTGACATTCGAAATCACTTTGCGTCGCTTTGGGTTCCACCGCATATGCCCTGCGTAACCAAGAGATTGCACCGAGAGGAAGCCTCACTTCTACATCGAATAAGGACAGGATCTGCTAATACACCGGTCTGGTTATTTAAAACGGGGCGAATCAATTCTCCGAACTGTACGGCATGCAACGAGACAGAAGACATTGAGCACTTTTTGTGGTCCTGCCAGCACTTCCAAGATGAAAGAGACACCCTCCTGAAGAATCTGCAAAACAAGGACCTTCCGCATGCGCGCCTGCAACACCTTATATTTCCCGAGGGATCAGTTACAGCACACAAAGAAACTTCGCGTCTCCTCATCGAATTCTTAAGAGAGACTGGTTTGATAGACATATGGTGAGACCCTTCAGCGGTATTGTGCGAGACGCTCGGGCGGAGTAATCGCCCGCCTTGTTCGCCAGGCTAAACCCGCCTGCTGCTACAATTCACCACCACCACCACCACCACTTGCGATCTTGAACTCTTGTTACCTTGCCAGGTTATTTATCATTATCTTTGTCTTCTGCATATTAATCTTCAGTCCTACTCTTACACTCTTCCTGCTAAGGTCCTGAATAATTTGTTGTAACTTGACTCCATTGTTGCTGAATAGAACAATGTCATCGGCAAACCGAAGGTTGTTGAGGTATTCGCCGTCGATATTTACACCTAAGCCTTGCCAGTTTAATAGTTTGAATACTTCTTCCAAGCACGCAGTGAATAGCATTGGAGAGATTGTCTCCTTGTCTGATCCCTTTCTTTATAGGTATCTTTCTACTTTTCTTGTGTAGAATTAAGGTGGCTGTGGAATCTCTAGATATTTTCTAGGGAATTTACGTAAGCGGTCTGTACTCCTTGATTACACACTGCCTCTATGACTGCTGGTATCTCTAGTGGATCAAATGCTTTGTCGTAATCTATGAAAGCCATATAGAGTGGTTTATTGTACTTTGCGGATTTATCGATAACCTGGTTAAAGACATGGATATGATCCATTGTAGAGTAACCTTTACTGAAGCCAGCCTGCTCCCTTGGTTGACTAAGTTCCAGTGTTGTCCTTATTCTATTGGAGATTATTTCGGTAAATATTTTATATAATGCTGGGACTAAGCTAATGGGCTAATTTTTTTAGTTCTATAACGTCTCACTTTTTGTGGATTAGTATATTGTTTGCATTCTTCCAGTTTTCTGGGACCCTTGCAGTCGATAGACACTTCGTATAGAGAGCCGCCAGTTTTCCTAGTATTATGTTTCCTCCATCTTTGATTAAATCGACTGTTATTCCAACCTCTCCTACCGCATTTTCCCGTTTGATGCCTTGCAAGGCCTTTCTGACCTCATCTCTAGATATAGGAGGAGTTTCTGTATACTGTTCATTATTTTTCCGAATAGAGTGCCCCTGAATCCTCTGGGTACGGTAAAGGTCAGTATAGAATTCTTCCGCTGCTTTTATTATACCTTCGAGATTGCTGATGATATTACCCTGCTTATCTTTTAGTGCAGACATTTTTGTTTGTCCTAGGCCAAGTTGCCTTCTCACTGATTTCAGGCTGCGTCCATCTTTTACGGCTTCTTCAGTCTTTCTCTGGTTATAGTTTCGAATATCACTTATTTTCGCCTTGTTGATCAATTTTGACAGTTCCGCGAATTCTGTCTTATCTCTTAAGTTGGACACTTTCATTCTTTGTCATTTCTTTATTAGGTCCTTTGTTACTTGGGAGAGCTTGCCTACTGGTTGCCTTGGTGCCTTGCCACCCACTTCAATTGCAGCCTCTGAAGCCAGCCTCGTTACGGTTTCATTCATTACCTCTATGTCATCATCATCGTCTCTCTGTTCTAAGGCTGCATATCTGTTTGCAAGTACCAGCGTAAATTTGTCTGCTTTTACCCTTACTGCCTCTAAGTTGACCTGTTCTTTCTTGACCAATTTTACTCTTTCTTTGTTTAAATTGAGGTGGATCCTAGCCCTCACTAACCTGTGATCACTACAATTTACTCTACCTATTACTTGAACATCCTGCACTGTGCTGGGATCGGTAGAAAGTATGAAATCAATTTCATTTCTTGCTTCACCATTAGGGCTTTTCCAGGTTCATTTTCTGTTGCTACGTTTCCTGAAAAAAGTGTTAATTATTCTCAGCTTATTCCTTTCTGCGAATTCTACCAGCATATCACCTCTAGCGTTTCTAGAATCGACACCGTAGTTGCCAATTGCTTGTTCACCCTCCTGCTTTTTCCCCACTTTTGGATTGAAGTCCCCCATTACTACGGTATACTGTGTTTTCACTTTTCTCATCGCTAATTCAACATCTCCCTAAAACTGATCTACTTCCTCATCGTCGTGACTGGACGTTGGAGCGTACGCTTGTACTATCTTTAGTCTATACCTTTTATTGAGTTTGATTACGACTACTGCTACCCTCTCGTTTATGCTGTAGAATTCGTCAATGTGGCCCGCTATGTCTTTATGGATTAGGAATCCTACCACGTATTGCTTCTTATCCGGGAGACCGCTATAGCAGAGGACATGGCCGTTATTCAGCAATGTGTAAGCCTCACCAGGTCTTCTAATCCCACTAAGGCCGATAATATCCCAACCAATGTCTGATAGTGCTTTGAAGAGACCTGCTAAGCTTGCCTCACTCGAGAGGGTTCAGGTGCTAGGCGTTGCAAGGGTCAGTTTATATATATATATATATATATATATATATATATATATATATATATATATATATATATATATATATATATAGTTGCTATAGAGACATTTCTAAAGCTTCCTTAAGAGTCGTGGCCTTCAACAACGTCACCAGCGCTTTCGTAGCGCGCGATGCACAAGTGGAGCGTTGCCATGGGTGGAGAATGTGCCGTAGTGCCAAGCTCGAGTCCCGGCGTACTGTGTGATAGAACCTCACGCTTTTCTGCGCACACTAAACCAGTTGCAATGTCGGGTATGCGTTTTCTAGGCTCTGTTTGGCTACTGTGGAGAGAATTCAATTCTCATACCCCATTCCGCAATTTGTACGAAACAATCAGCTTTCGTCAGCTCGCACACTGGTCGGTTTTTTGGGACGACATTTATAGATTGAACAGTCGCATCATAGAACGCATATTGAAAACGTTTCTTTGAATATATCATCACCGCTTTGATAACTGCGACAATGGACATTTTTTAGCACTGTTGGATTATTTTCACGGCCCTTACCTTCCTCTGCTACTTAACTGCACTGGCCTCGTGCCTCCCCCAAACTCCTCAGTTGCATCATGTTTACTGTACCGCGGGAGATCACCAGGTAACATAGGTCTTTGCATGTCCCTGCCGGTCATCAGAAAGCCTCAACCGTGCACAGAATGCTTAGTCTTGATAACAGTTATGTTTGTAACCTCGATATCTTTCATAATTCACTGTCATTCTTCTATTCAGAGCTTCGCACTGTTGTTTCATAGTTTCACAGATAGTTCAACAGCCTTGCCCTTTCTTTTTCTCTTGTATTTATCTTGCATTTTGATTAATGTAAACTCTTTTCACAATTTGTTGTTTTTATTCGTTGTCTGTGCATTTTTTTTACTTATATTCTTCTATAGTTTTTGTTGTTGTCGTTGTGATTGCTTTTTTTTTGGCTTTGATATATGCGAGTGGCAGTACGCATACCCTAGGGTTGTTCCTGGGCACCTTAAATAAATAAATTATTGAATGATTGATCAATTGATATTAAGGAAAATACCTATGTTTGCGCTATATTTGCAATGGCGCAGAGAGAGAGAGAAAGACAAGAAGGAAAATCGGAGATGTTGCCCAAGGTCTCACCTGGTTGGCTGCCCTACATGTGGGAAGAGCGGGAAAGAAAGATGAGATGGGAGATGGAGAGAAGATAGAAGCGTGCTGTTTGCAGCTTCTCCACTTGGAGCCCAGGTAGACCCTCCTACTTATATTTAACGAACTGACAACAATCTCTGCAAAAATCAGTGCTATCGTAGCTAAAGAAGGTCGCAAGAACTATCACTTCGTACACTCCTTAGCGAAAATCTCGGGCAATTTTCATAGCTGTAATTGGTAAGAACGTATTGAGAAGAACTGCGCTATGACACAATCCGAAGATTGGGAATTACAGCAGTCACAATTTTCGTTAGGGCTTGCATAGTGACGAGGAATGGCACGGTACACATATTAGATGATGCCTCAAAGTAGCACACTGAGCTTGCTGACGCTGAAAGTTCCTAGTGCTATTACACATCCCCGATAACAGACGTAAGAATATGCCGAAAGGCCCACAGCACTGCAAATAAAATAGAAAGAAATTAAATGTGCTCAGAAAAATTAAGGACATTAGCAATGAATATATAAGAAGCCTACCATGCGAATGCAGGTATTCGCGCAAACATTGTTGAGAAAAAAGTGTTCCTTGGAAGCCCATAGGTAGCCACATGGTCGATCTTCTCTGCGCTAATGGAGTCTTATTTGCGAAAAGCCTAAAAGTCTTCGCAAAGTGCGCTGCGCTGCCCTTTCCCGAGTGAAGCACTCGATTGCCGTCTTGGTCCCAAGGGGGTGCTCAGGGCGAGAGATACCTTGTATCGAGCTTGGCAGGGCTGGCAATGAACCAGCCGTTGGAGGAAATTCACGCGAAACCTCGAACCACGCGTGTAGCCTGGGAAATGAGATATCGAAGTACGCTACTAGAAGTATGCGCCAGGAATTGCGCCTACTATTATTCAAAAAAAAATTTCATTGGACATAAACGTTTTTATAGTGCTTCTGTTTTCGACAGGGTGCCATTGTTTTTCACGAGTTTCTTATTTATCAACGTGATGTAGTGAGCAGGGCGATCATGTCGAATGTCATTTCCACTGAGCAAGGCTCCCTGATCAGTCTTGGGCCTAGATAAGTTCTGAGATTTATGCACAGTGCGGTCGCCTGTTAAAGAGAACAATACATTTATGCGGCTATCACTTTAGTGAAACTCAGCTGGAAGAACTGACTAAACCTATGTCAATGCAATGCCCGGGTGCGTAGTATAGTGCCAACGGCACTAGCCACAAGCCACTTGTTACAAAATCAGGCGGCAGTACACTTTCCAGAGAAAAATAACATTGGAAGGCGCTTTAGCTTCGCCTTTAAGAGTGGAACGCGATAGCATTAAAAGATCTCTGACCGCTTGTCACGCTTCTCGGCAACCACAGCTTTCTTGCGGATGCGCTGAGGTGAGCGCCATCTGGATGGTGGTGTTGCAACGAACCGAGCGGACCACGCAGCTCTATGAATGGTAGAAACGCTGGAAAATTGGTTTATGTTTGAGTCCGCGTAACTTTTTTGTTTGGTATACTCAAATTACAATCTGCCGCTATCATATCTGTAGCTGGTGTTTAGGGCGTACTTTACGATTTTTCTTATACATTTTACTTCGAGGAATTCAATTAAGTGCAGCAACGCCTTTGCGCCACGCGGAGGGGCTGCGTGGTTGTGGTTCGGAAGGAGTTTTCGCGGAACGACGCCCGACGCCGGCACCTGGTTTTTTTGCAACACGGGACTCTTTTTAACTCTATCGCGTCAAAATTGCATGTGCTGTGCACTCCCGTATCCGCTTCCATTTGAGCGCACAGTGCAACGACTGCAGCTGTGGTTTACGACTACATCAGCCGCGCCGGGTGCAATGGTGAGCTGGTGTCGTCACTCTTTCTTCCACTGCCAGGAGAAAGCAATGGGGAGAACTGTCTCAGCCCAAATAGTATAGCCAAGAATTTAATCAAGGAAGCGGGGCATGCTGATTGCAACTACTGCCATGCATAAATCACCATCATCAAAGTTAGACGGGACAACGAAAAAAGATTATGAGCCCTTACACTGTGCGCAGGTGGATGACCAGCAAAGCTGTGCAGCACACGACAAACAGGTGACTCAGAATTTGGAACAAAGGTACGAACATATTTATTGTCTCAATCGGTGGTCATCGTGACGAAAGGTACGCGCACACATTTATTTTTATGCACCTGCGTTCCTTCGCGCTGTACATTCGTTATATACATTCGTGTTTTCATTTAGCAGTATATTGAGGCAAGGAATCTTGAGACCGAAATCATCGCACCGACTGGCAGTGGGTCATAGCCGTCAGCGCCTTCGCAAAGGGAGGGGCAGTATTGGAACGCTGGCGTGATGAGCGGCAACGGAGCCAGCTGTGGAAGAAGATGACGACGAGGAACGCGCGAGCAGTGTCACTAACGGTAACGATGATAGTTAATTGCTTACATAGATTTGTTGACAGACAAGAAAAATGCACGGAACCCCAGCGATAAACAGCTTCGCTCTATCTAATACAGGAAGTATAAACGTTTAACTCTTTCAATACAGCGACAAAATGGCCGCTCTTTATAGGTATCAGAAAAAAAATATTTACCACTACAAATAATATTCCAGCACACATTGCAGCATAGCACATTGTGCATAATGAAATGCTCCTTCCACACAACATACGTTGCCAGAAAAAAAATATTTATTAGATAGAACATAAAAATTATAGAAAGTGCCATATTTGCTGCCAGTTGATAAAAACAATAAAGAAACGTGATATCTACGAACACATTAATGTCAAGGGAAATTCAGAAGATACATTTCAAAAATAAACACCCCAGGAGTGGTGTCTCAAAAAAATAAAGGCTCAGTACACCGGCGTTCTTCGGACACACACACACACACACACATGCACACACACACATGCACACACACAAACACACACACACACACACACACACACACACACACACACACACACATACACACACAAACACACACACACACACGCACGCACGCACGCACGCACGCACACGCACACACACACACACACACAAACAAACACACACACACACACACACACACACACACACACACACACACACACACACACACACACACACAAAGAAACTGAGACCAGTTTCTGGTCTCAGTGCACTCCGCACTTTTCTCACATAACGTATGGTTTTTGTTCAACTCTTTCGGCATCATCTGAAGTTGGTCCGATGAGAAGTCCAAGGAGCGCACTTCAACAGTTCATCTAAAGTCATACACCTTTTCCATCGCCGGTCGCTCTCAGCGTAGCTGAGCAACTAGAAGATTATACATCCCTGCATACCTGTTTGCATTTTTGCAGATTGCCTTTATCATCTCTGCAGAGAAGAAGAGTAGAAAGAAATCCCACGCCGGTTGTAAACTGGTTTGCGCTGATCCGTAGTGCAGGGCTGAGATGTGCTACGGGCGGTTTTCTTGACGTGAAAGGAAGTTTCTTTGCTGCCGATGGCAGCAAATCGTAGCTAAGCGAAGTATGCGCCCTGAAGATAATAGGTAGAGCTCTCAGGTCGTGCAAAAAGATCGGCAGATAAGCGCGTACATGGAAGAAGACCGCTCAAGGTCTTTAAGGAAACTCGCCGGTGAACAGCTGCGGATGCCCTATGCAGACTCAAAACATCGTCGCCGTCAGAGCTTGAATCTGCTTTGCTGTCATCTTCGGAATGAAAACTCGAGTCCTCATCGCTTAATTGAAGTGCGGGTGCAGCACAGTTTCGAGAACGACGCCTTTCTCACGACGCAGCCGCGCGGGACGACGCCATGGGAGCGAATTTCGGTTACTGCGCAGTGACACTGGCAGCGCCCCTTGCAGGGATCTTACGAGAGAAGCGAAACCCAAACTATTGAAAGCTGGTTGAAAATGTCAGGTCCACATGTTGAATGTGCGGCAGACCTTCATTATCGCCGCTCAGCACGGTCGGACGGCAAAGCCGGCGATATAATTTAATTCTTTACTTGCTGGGAGTCACTTAATTATACATCGTCGATGGCAGTGCAGCGTAATCGTGAGCGCATAATTTTTCTCGAGCACGGCAGAAGGTCACTCTATACTCTACAACATACGCACATTAGTTCGCGAAAATGTACCTCAAAAGTCATAACATCACCTGAGTGGCCGGAGCGCAAAAATTTTAAACTGATTATGAAGGTTCCGTGCCAGTACCAACTACTGGATGGCTTTAAGTGTATCGGCGATATGAAGCATCGATCACCGGTGATCGATTTGAATAGGCGTGGTAGCGAAAGAGTTAACTTCAACAACTGTGCAGCGATGCTCAGAACACCTATTCGCAACTACACGATGGTCTCTCTGGCACGTGCTGACACACGCTTTCTTCGTGGCTTTAAAGTATAGACGCAACGGAAACTGTTACATAGGGCATTGCACTGCAAACAAAATAACTTAACCAGGATGGCTGTAGTACGCGAAAACTCAAAAAAAAAACGGCCTGGTGACGCTGGCAGCGGTTATGCCGCGATTTATCGGACGCACGCGGCGCGGTGCCAACAACCTCGCAGGCTCGGAATCGAGAGCGCACGACTCTCCGCAAAACGCAACTTTCTCCGACACTCGCGGATTTGGAAGGAATACACAGCCAAAATGTTTGCAACCTTAAGTGTGCCAATACGGCATTTATCGCGTTTTCGTGTTACGTTTGTGTCTGTTGCAAAAATCTCAAAGTGCTTTGCAAAAGCGTTATACAAACAGAAAAGTTGTGGTGCGCCGTGAGGACTCAAGCTCCGGACCCAAAGATTAACAGTCGAGGGCATTATATCTCAGGTACTTCGCCGATGCTACAGCAGCCAAGAATATTGCAGCATGAAGAATCCTGCAAGCAGTCTCTTGAGCGATTGCTAACGTGATTGGCTGACGGCATATGGTTTGAAACTTGTCCATTAACAAGTGCCGAGGGGATAAAAAATTAAACAAAGCCAGTGGAAAGAACGAAAAGAAAGGATAGGAAAAAATTGGAGGACGCTTAAGCTTCGCCTTCAAGAGTGGGACGCGACAGCGTTCCCGTCGACCCGCCAAGGGGTCGACAATGCGCTACGGCACAGCGATCACTTACGATGCGCCCCGCATCGGACTTAGCGCCCACCTATCACGCGGTGAGCGTCGAGCAACGCAGCGTTCGGCGCGGCAACGAAACGTGCGCCTGAGCGAACGGAACGAACCAAAGAACTCGGTGTCTCGGAGGGGAAACGATCTACGCCAGCCAAACGTCGTGATCGGCACGGGCAGAGAGATAGATAGTGATCTAAACCGGGAGCACGGCGAAGCGTCGTCAGGGGAGAGGAAGTCCCGCGACGCGCCTGGCAGCGGTCCCAATGCGCGCGCGGCGCGCCTCCTGTCGGGGCAGCGCCGTACATTGAGAGGAGGGGGTCTTCTGTGTTTGCCGCAAGATGGCTCTGCGTGTGCGGAAAGCGCAGAAGAAATTCAGCGGAAACGCACTTCGCAACTCGTGTAATTGTGACTTCTGTACGTTACATGTTCATAATTACCGATATACACCGCAGTATAACTTTCCACGGCTCGTTTCGAAGGCAACACCGCATTCACTAGAGGCGCGTTTGCACCGCTTGGAAGCATCGAACTCGTGGCTGAGTGGTAGCGTCTCCGTCTCACACTTCGGAGACCCTAGTTCGATTCCCGCCGGGCCAATCTTGGAAGTTGCTTTTTATTTATGAAGCGCCTGCCGTGATTTATCGCTCACGGTCAACGCCGCAAACGCCGACGCCGACACCGACGCCGACGACACCGGCTTTTCTGCGACACGAGCTCCTTAACGCTATCGCGTTAATATGAAGAAGTGATGCTTCTGGGCGCTTTTCCACCACCAGTAAGCGCCATATCCACAAACGAAAACGATTCCGACTACTGGCGTTGCTGAATAAAGCGCCCTTCTTTTTTCCCCTGAAAAAAGCCAGAAAAGACCTACCGCAGAAATTTTCACGGCAGCTATTGCAGTATGGGTGAACTAAACCGCAACTTTTTCTTTAGCGGTTTGCCAGGCGCTATGCGGGCTATTTCAGGCAAGCAATCTTAAAGGCATGTTGTTGCATTCACGAATGCGCATCCATTCTTGATTGGCATGGCCGTTACCGTCGAGTGTTCAGCCCCGAGAAACTGAAAGGGCAAGCCTTGAAATAGAAGGCTTGGCCTCTGTAACGTTCTAAAACAGCTAGACTGAAGGCCTTTATCGTTGAACAAGATCTTTGTACCATAAAAAATTCTGGCGTTTTTAATGCGAAAATCACGATATCATTATGAGGCCCACCTTTTCTTTTCTCGTTTATCTTTTGTTCTCGATATACGGTCTTGACTCTGTGTTTTGCCACTTTGTCATAAGCTTTTGGCTCTGCTATTTATTTTCGCAACCTTTTTAGTCGTTTTGTTTTTCTTGCAAATGCTTTCGGGATAGTCGGCCCTACTTGTGGCCACATTTCCCCTTTGTATCCCATTTAATACACAAGAAAGAAGTAGAGGGGGGAGTCGGGATTCCGGCTTAATTTTGACCAGCTGCGGTTCTTTAACGTGCCCCGAGCAACGCACATTCCTCCATGGTCGAACCTGCGGCGCCGCCGAGCTCAGCAGTGCAGCGTCACGGCCGCGTAATGCTCATTTGTTTGTGCGCTTGTGCGCACGCCCAGGGGCGTAGCCAGGGGGGGGGGGCTTATGGGGCTTCAGCCCCCCCCCGAAATTTTTTCGTGCTGTCCATGCACCGCCGACCAAAGCGACCCCCGGCGCCGGAAATCACTCTGGATTTTGTCTAGAATTTCTTTTTGACGCTCGAAAAGACATTTAACCGCGAAGATTGCGAACTCCGGCTGGATTTCGTGGCAACCCCCATACACCGGCAGTCACATAACGCCAAGCAGTCCCATTCGAGCACATTGTTTCAAAGGCGCTTTGATGGTGAGCGGGCTCGCCGCGGCATCTCACTGAGGCCACGGAATCTATGGAGCGCATGGATATCAATTGTGGAACTTTATGGGTATAAAGCTCATAAGCTCTTGATGTGAAACGTGCATTGACATTTCCAAAGTTGTGCTTTAAATTTTCAATTGCGGAACTTTGTGGGTTTAATGTTGTTATAAACATTTGGCGCCAAAGGTCCATTGACTTTTCCAAAGTCTTACATCGGTACATACAACGAGACAAGCCAAATCAACACACTAGCAGACGAGTTGACAAAGCACGCAGCGAGGTCCAATGAGACGATGTGTTGGGGTGGTTCATTTGCGCCGTCATGTCACATAAAAAAATATCAACACTTTTTTAACCTACGCCAGAACAACCATGTCAAGACACTAAAGCCAGCCAAAGTAACTACGTTCTTATTTATTTTTTCTACTTTGACTTTTATTCGCCGAGAACACATTGAGCCTCTTCAATTTTTTTTGTTCTCGCTACCCTACCCGCGGGCTGCCAGAGCGAGCCAGAGCGCATATGTTTTTCTCGTACGGCCCCGACCACCGCGCGGTGCACTTCGGTGGGCGTTCGGTTTGCTCTGGCCGAGTGGATTTTCACCTGACAGAGTTTTGGAAGCTTTCTGGCTAGCAGACGAGAAAAAAAAAACAATGGTCACTCGCCGCCATCACTGTGGGGACTCGAAGGATTGCACCGCGTTCCTTGAGCGGAACCTTTCCGGAAAGTCTTGTTTCGCCGTAGTAGGATACTGAGCAATATGCGTATGGTTCTCAGTGGGCCAATCGTCTCATGTTTTCTTCGGTATTAATTCTGTAGCCCCATTAGGTGCCCAATGTAGGCATTCGATTCTGGCCAACATACCTTCCTATGCATTTCTTTTTTCCATTTCGGTGCCACCGCCCCACAGAAAAAAAAAATACATTGTTGCGGCACAGCGAATTGTCGCATGGTGAAAGTTCGATTTTGATACTTCTTTTGCGGCAAGTAATGGGCGACGGGACGCTTCAGTTGTCGGATACGTTTATTGTCTTATTGCGAAAGCAATTACATGGACACTCCAGGCGCATTCCTGCCGTCGCCGTCGCCCTCATGTTTCGTATAAAGTCCAAGGGTGATAAAATCGTGACCACGCGCTGTATGCTGTATGTGCGAGTGAAAGCGTAGGGTGGAATGGGTGAGCCGACGATGGTGGCTCAGTCTTGTGTGTGCAAAGGAGAAAAGCGGGGAGCAAGCGCGCCGCCTTCCGTCGCGCGCAATACATCGGGGGGAGTGGATGGAATGGGGGCGGAATCTAGGATTCTGTGAATCTATGATTGTGCAACATGTTTATTTGCCTTGTTTGACGCATTACATACAGTTACTTTTTCTTACATACATAGACCCATTGGAGACTTACACGTATACTTAAATATCTTGTTGCGATGTTTTGTGTATACATGCAGTGAACTATGTTTCCAGTGACACTTTTTTGTCCTTTATCAAGCCGTATTTTCACATTTGTATATCCTATTGTATCTTTGCATTTCTAATGTATGAGGGCGAGTCAAATGAAAGTGCGCCTACCCTAACCGCGCAATAATGGTTCGGTTCATTATCTGCGAGGCATGCGCGTAGGAGAACGGCATGTTTCATTTACAAAAGTGACACGCAGGTGTGAAGATATATGTTCTTTAATGCTCTCATACACTGGGTTGAATATGGTTGCGTCACATAATGGACACTTCAAAAGTTGAACAGCTCGGTGTCGCGAAGTTTTTGACAGCTAAATGTGTTTCCGAAACAGAAATTAATCGCCTTATGGCTGCGGTTTACGTTGAACACGGCATTTGATTGACCACTGTGAAGCGTTGGAGCAAACGGTTTAAAGGACGTTGTAAAGACATTCCAATTCCGGGCCAAAACCATCGTGCAATCACCCCCCACACAATTTCAAAGGTTCATGAGCTCATGAAACAAGAACGGACGATAAGCATCGATGAACTGGCAGACCGTCTGAAACATCAGTCACGGTTCGGTTCACGCCTTAATTCATGAACTTCTCCGTTATCGGCTCTTTGGTGCCGAATGGATCCCCAAGATTTTGATCCATAGCGAGAAGACGGAGAAGTTTCGCGCTGCCTTGACTCATCTGATCGGGTATCACAATGAGGATGACGACTTCATGTTTGCAATTGTGATCGGGGACAACCCTTGGTGCCACTACTACGGGCCTGAAACACGACGGCAAAGCTTACAGTTGAAACATTCGAATTTACCACGCCCAAAGAACGCAAATGCCATCATTTCCGCTGGAAAGGTGTTGTTGACTTTTCTTTCGGTCGTCAGGGTCCATTACTGATAGAATTTGCTAAATCTTGAGAGGCTATCAATTGTTTCCGATATTGTGAAACGCCAGAACGGCAGTGTGTCGCAATCAAGAACGAACAACGTGGAAAACTGACGAATGGGGTCATCTTGTTCCACGACAATGCCTGTCCCCACGTCGCTTATGTGGTTAATACAAAACTGGCAAAGTTCAAGTGGGAAACGCTGCAGCATCCGCCATACAGCTCAGACCTGTCACCTTGCCACTTCTACATTTTGGGGCAACCGAAAAAACAGCTCAAGGGAACCAGATACAGACTTTTTGAAGCAGCAACCCAAGGAGTTTTATAAGACGGGAATCACGCGACTCGTTAGTCAATGGGACAAATGTCTAAATTCTCATGAAGACTACTTTTAAAAGAAGTACCCCGTTGTTGGCTCACATTCATTTGACTTGCCCTCGTATATCTTGCAGAATTCCTGCTTTTTATACGTGCCCTCTGTTGCGACTGATTTCGGTGCAATTACTCACGATACACGACCGGTGACGGCTGCTTCTGCGTAATACATTAAAACAAATTACAGCGTCATTGAAATTTTTCACTGGCCATTGCATATATGCAAGAATGTAAGCACGGTTCTTGAATGACAAAGTTTCATTAACATATTTGTCCTCAACTTGTTCAGTTCATTGCCTTTTAATTTTTCAGATCAGTGGCATGCACTGCTTTCCTGGTTTCGAACTGATATAGTTCTAAAGTTCGTGTGATATTTTCTTTACTTAAATAGACAAAAATATGGAAGCATTGATATCAGTTATTTCGGGCAATATTTTTGGCACATACGAGTATATTCTTTTATGAAAAAATACACACTTTATTGTTTTGACTGTGCGTAGCGTTCAAGAATTCGTTTGCAGCATCTTTGGCAATGACAATGCAGTTATTCATGGATTTGATCCCTTGACAAATTGTTTAAGAGGGAGCTTTAGCTCGGGCCCAATCCGACGCGGCCTATTCAAATACTTGTAAAGCGCAGAAACCCTTTTCTTAGATAATCCTGCTAATCGCTTTTATTGAAATTCGTTGCATTTGAGAGAAAAAGTTAAATCCTAGTTCTGTTGGAAACACAACTTCGATTCAGGGCCTGAATGTTGTTTAAAATATTTTGAAAAATTCGAAAGTTTGAAAATATAGAAGCACGACGTTTACAAACTAATAGCTATGCATGAATAACAGACATTGTGGTTCTGTAAACGGCATCTATTATAACAGTCAAAGCGGACAAGTTTGCTATGTCAATTTGTATCTTACGTGAATTGGTTACGTTGTGTACAAGGGTTCTGCACAAGCCGTATTTCCACAATACTAAACTTTTTTGAGATTCATGTGTATATATATATATATATATATACACACACACACACTCACACACGGTGCCAGTGGCGTAGCCCCCCCCGAACAAAATTTCTGGCTACGCCACTGCGCACGCCTGATATACGAAGCGATACGTCGGGAAAAATAAGAATCAGTTGCTGCGCCTCTCCGTGTCTATTCTTTGCCCGTGTCTTATTTTGCGCCCAAAGCCATTTCTAGCAATGCACCATCCAGCCCAACAGTAGACGTCATCAATTTTACTTTATGTTTATGACGCCAGTTTCGAGATCACCACACATTGCATACGAGTTGTTGCGTCTCAATTTGCCACGATGACTGCGCCAAATGACTAGACTGTGCCGATGATCGTGGGGACAGTAATTGTGCGCGCGGATGTGTGCGCGCAACGTTTGTCGTCATTTCCGTGTTTACTTTCTCCGACTTTATTTCCTCTCTTGAGTTGTGGCTTTGGTATCGTCTGCCGTAAAGAGGCCTACCTGCCCATTTCTCTTCGCGTAATATAAACGCGCTTGCCTTGTACCCTGTTCTCATGAAAAAGGGAAAGAGAAAGAGTTCTCCCCCTCACTAAGCTCTTCGAAGGGAAGCTGTTCTTACGCACCCTTTGATGATTTACCTCCAGCGTAGAACTTGGACAGGTTTACAGCCAGAACTTGAAGCCGTAACCGCAAGGGCAGAATATGCCGGGTATCGAAACTCTCACACAGCTTGTCAGGATGGCAGTTTTTAACTTTTTGTCATTGCAATTGAAATCCACTGGTTGATGCCTCGAGTATTTAGAAACGAAAAGGTGAACAAGAAGCGTAAAAACGAAAGAAAGGCGTTGAGAGCGTGAAAACTGACCCCTTTTAAAAGAACAAAAGCTCTCTGAGCACAGTGGACGACACCGAATTTGTCTTTGAGAGCGTACAGTGAAAAATGAAGGTCTCGCATGGGGAACACGCGCTTGTACTGCAGAATGACACGCGGGCTGCTCGGAGAGCGCAGATTGCTTGCGCGCTCAACGTTCACCCGAAAATTGCGGCGTAAAGGCGAACGACGCACAGGGCGCCAGGGGACTCTTTGTAGCCACCCGTATAGCACAAGGTGCGTGAGCAAAAAGGCGCGACGGTAAAAGACGAGGTGCACAAAATACCACGAAGGGATGCTGCCATAAAGCGGTAGCTCGGCAGTATTTACAACAGACCGTAAAAGCACGCAGCTTGCGAGCAGGAGTGCTCAAGCATCAAACGTTCTGTGTGATACGCAGAAAAAAGATCAAACAAGCAGACTTGGCCTCGATGGCTTAAGTAAGAAATTCTCCATTCGTGCCTCGATATGATAGTTTTCCGGTTTTAAAACAAGAATTCATAAGCGATAGAGACCGAGAAGGCTAAATATAAAGCAGAGCGGCAGCATAAAGCCGCAAGGGTAGGCCACGGACACAGAAAAATAATAATAGGTTTCAAGTTGGTGTCGTCAGATCGAGTGACAACAAACTAGGAAGAGGAGTGCTAGACGTATGACACGAACGTCGTTTCTTGGCGACTATATCAATGCTAAAGAGTGGAAAAAATGAGGGGTCAAGGCAGTCACTGGAAAATTGCCATGCCCCAAAGCACAAGCGGTACACAAGAAGACAGGAAGTAGACGAACACTTGCCGATGTCTGCTCTTCCTTAATTGCTTCTGTGTTACATTTAGCTTCCCGCCATTAGTGCCCACAAACTATATCTCAAGGTAAAAGGCATTCAGTTTCCTTCACGTGCTGTGCCGTCATCGTAACATTTATTCCTATTTCTCACTTGCATTTCACAATAATTACCATTTCGCAGTGCCTATCGCCATTTTTGAGACGAACTATAGGTTGCGATTGTTGGAAATGCAAAAGTGCGAATGAAATTGTTAATGGATAGCCCCATGGGCAAGGATGTTCGAAAGTTTGCAGCTCTAATAATTTACGGTAATTTATGAAGCTTTTAAATATACCTAGAAGCAGGAGGAGGAGGATGAAAAAGAAGGAAGGAAAGGCAGGGAGGTCAACCAGACGCACTTCCGGTTTGCTACCTTACACAGGGGAAGGGGTTTAAGGGATGAGAAGAAAGGAGAGCGAGGGAAGAAGGCAGTATCGGTGTGAGTATATGTGGATGTCCATAACTTCACGCTCGGTCACTGAGGCCAGTCGCTTTCAAGAAATGTAGCCGCGTCGCGTTGTGAGCCTGCTACGCATGGGGCCATGGTCCGAGAATCTTAGTCTCGGAAAATGGTCTGTTATCTAATCAGTTTAACACCCTCTGAAGAACGTCGCGTTCGTTGTCATAGAGATCACAAAAACACAAAACGTACACAATCGTTTCTTCCCAGTTGCACGAGTCATAGATCGCTGTGTCGGACATTCCAATAAGGAATGATGAATGAATAAGGAATAAGCGAGATATCAATCGATACTAAGTGAGTTTTTTTTAGAATTTGCGTAGCTATGGTGCTAAAGAAACCATGCTTATTTGTGCAAGTGCACAGTGCTGGGAATTTTGTATTGGAAAAATTTCAGTGAACAGATAGCAGTCACTGCAGGATCGTGTCATTAAGAGCTGGTGTTTTGAGTTGCCATCAAAACTAGTTTTGGCCTGCTGCCTGCTTGCTATTATAAAAGAAAATAAATTTCGAAGAGTAAATTGTGAGGATTTACCTGGTGCTTCAGAGCGCATAGCTGCACCTATCCTCAGATTACCTAAATCCTTTCAGAAACAATATACTTTGTCCCGCCATTTGTCATTTTGAGTGTTTGGTCTGGGCTCAGCCTACAATGATACTGATCTTAAAAAAATGAAAATTTAGCTTCTATATAGGGAACAGCTACTTTCGCTTTTTCGCAAATGATATCCTGCCGATGCCGGAATGTATAGGTTTCGTCCAGACGATTTTTCTGTTGTGCCCCTGCGAGTGCAACAATAAATATTATAAGCCGCTTCTGCAGCATATGCATAAAACGGGTATTTATGATTGCTTCTAATTTCATTACAACAATATGCCGCGTGGCAACACAGACCGGTAAAAAAAAATAAAGAGAGCAACCCTAAGAAACTAGGCAATAATGAGAGGAAGCTACAACAATGCTCTATACGATGGTCGGCCATATTGCGCGTCAGCTTTTCTATTCTTTCGCCTATATCTTGTGCCACACCTGAGCATACAGGGCGTCCCAACTATAATGTACCTGAGCTTTCAAGGAAGCAGCGTAAGTTTACACGGACAGAAGTAAGTTTCTATATTGGTTATAGTCAAGTACAGCCGCGACCAACATTGCGCCAGTAACTTTCTTTTACTGGTGACTTTCACATTTATTTATTTATTTAAAGTGCATGCCCTGGCTTGGACGTCCAAGTAGGTAACAAAAAAGATAAAGCTGAAAGGTTAAGTATTAGATGTGGCAACTAGACTGACAGGTTCCAGTTTCTTATTGTAAGCAGAAAGAACGAAAACCTAAATGTTTCTCTTGTAAAATATGGACTTCATACGTGTTTTTGATGGTGTTGAGCATGCCTGATTGTTATTAAACACAAGCAAGATGAAAGATCAAATGAAAATTTGTGTATAGCAAGGAAAAAAATTCGAACCTAGATTTTTCGTACGTCGAGTGCCTGAATGCCATTAGATTTCATTTGTTTAATGAGTTGTTGAGAGAAAATGTATTACAAGTAAACACAGCCACTTTTTGATACCATCCGAATTACTGAAATCAGTTACTGATAACTAGTAATTACTGATAACTAGCATTTATCTACCTAAGATGAATGACCGTCCTAATGGCCATGATTTTAATACGAAGCCACTGTAAAAAAAAGATAAAGAAGTAAAAAACAACAACCCAACAACATAAAATAAGAGTGTGATGTTCGCCAATCCACCGGAGAGAGTACGTGCCGGTATAGTCCAAGTACCTACACGTACTTCTCAGCAAGACAATATTAGCGTGCTTAGATTTTTGGCCGAGGCAACGAAACTGAAATCTTCATTAAAACTTCTTTCTGGGCGAGTTGGTGCATACTTGACATAAAAACTGTTACAGCGCAAACACATGCAACCACAAAGTATGAAGGATAGGACACAAGCGCTGACTGTCAACTAAATTTTATTAACGGAAGACGAATACCTTATATAAGGGGAAAGGCAGAAGTGAAGGGGGAAGGGAGTGATACAATCGGGGAAAATGACAATGCGCATCGATGAACGAACGTGCCAGCAGTCAACGGAATCAGGCGCGAAAAAAAAACAAGAAAACGAAAAAAACTAGAAAAACACTAGCAAAAGGCAGGGATACTAACATAAATGAAATCAGTAAGCAGTCGCTTCCAAAAAACGAAGCTCTGCCGCAAAAAGCGATACAGCAGGGGTGCTTACGCACTTGCTGCCATATTTGTGTATGTGGAACGCTTCCAAACTGACGCGCTCCGTCGCGTCGGCACTCTTGCCGAGAATCTTCGTCTCTTCCAAACGAGCCTCACATCCTGTGCATTCAAATACGTGCGCGACCAAATGTGCGTACTTGTCCTTTAAGTTGCTTAAATTTCGGGCATGTTACCCCAAGCGTTCATTAATGCAGCGGCCGGTTTGGCCGACATAAGCCTTTCCACACTACAAGGGAATGGCGTAGACCACTCCTGTGGAACACTTGATGAACGGCTTCTCATGTTTTAGCTGGCAACCTCTTTTTTTAGAGTTGCAGATGCGTGGGCATAACTGTGCCAGCTTGTTGGGTGCCGAAAAAACAACAGAAACACCATGCCTGTTGGCTACCTTCTTGAGACTGTGCGAAGTCTTGTGCAGGTACGGCACAACCAAAGGCTTGTCGGTCTTCCGACGGTCATCTTTTCTTCGTGTTTCCGTGTTTCTTCGTGTAACGTAAAAGTTGCTGCAGCGAAAAGTTTCTTTACGAACATCAAAGCAACATCAGACATCAAAGTAATAGCAGAAATAGTACGATTACGCACGTAACATGGCTTTGCTTTCCTGAAAACGTTTCCTGAAACATTCCTGAGAACTGAGTTGTTTGCAGGGCTTAATACCGTTAGGAGTATAGTTACTTCCGACTTTTAGGGAAAACAGGGGTAAGGCGGGAAATTCAAATTCAAGACTATAAGCAAAACGAGAACAAGGCGAAAGCGAGAGCCAATGTTTTGACGAGTGGACTTGTCTTTTTCAAGGCCTCAAAAAAGACAAGTCGACTTGTCGATACGTTGGCTCCTGCTTTCACCTCGTTCTCGTTTTGCTCATCGTTCCGACTTTTAATGATATAATGAAGCAGTATAGCATAAGCTTGGACTGTAAGGCGTTTCCACAAATTCGTACTCGCATCTCGTAGGAATGGCAAATTCCGCATGAACAGTTATCGCAGAAGTTGCGGCACGCGCTCGGCCTAATATTATGACGATTCCTTCACGTTTTCTTCCTTTCTGGTATGTCCTTCATACTTTGTGTAAACTTATATAAGATGTAAAGTCATGCAGTTTACAAGCTCGAAGACGAACTAATGAGCCCGCAGGAAAAGTACGTCATGCTGGCTAGCGTCCATCAGAAAAGTGCATGGGTCACGCAAGGCCCAAAGCAAAAAAAAAAACATCTAGAAAGAGGCTGTAATCCTGGAAATATGGACGCGTGCACCAGGATGCCGTGGAGCTTGTAGCACGGACGGGCGTCCGGCACAGGTGTCGCCGTACGTGAGAACGTAGCGTGAATGCAACAAAAGTAGACAAACACACTTTGACTGCAGGGAAGACAAGGAGCAGGCGTTATTGTAGCTATGGATACGGTGGCAAGTTACTTTCCGTCGGCAAGCGAATGACTGCAGGTGTCTCTGAACCCGGAGCGGAAGCACCACCAAGGAAGGAGTGCTGAAACTCTGTTGAGGAGACAGCGCTGTGACAACAGCTGCGCCATCTGGCCTCTGCAGAGACGGCTGCTTGGCATGATTAAAGATTCCCGGTGGCACTCGCGCCTATATGGGTTCTCAGAACGCGAGTTCTTGTTGTACTCGTTCATTACAGCCTGGCAGCGTGACGCGCCTAAGCCCTCTCGACGGTCAGAACGGGCGCGTCGGGAAACGCGCGCGCAAACACACACATGGGTACGCGCTCAAAAGTGCACGGACGAGCGTGGTAAACGTTCACTGAGGTGTCTATCCTGTTATCGCCAAGTGACGTGGAAAGCAGCAACTTATGAGCCCGTCCCGGAAGTCGCTGTCAGTGGCCAAAGGAATGAAGAACGCCGCCCCGGCGAGGCAAGGCCCGCTCGCGCGCGGCTTGAAGCGGCGTTGGCTCCGTTTCTGCCTGCGTTTTTTAACTTCGATGAGACTATGTGCATACATTCAGATTAATGTTTTGCCTCTCATCTGTGTCTTCTCAATGACAATACCTTATTTTGTTCTGGCTTCTTTTTTATATTTACTTCTTTTCGTTTTTCATTTCTGGTTATTCTGTATTTTGCATACAATAAATTTGTGTACTGTCTGTCGGTACATATAAAGGGCCTTCTGCCACAACATTTTGTAGCCCTTCATTTTACTTTGGCTTTATGAAGTTTTGGGAAGTTTAACGCTTTTTTTATAATTCTACATTTCATTTAGGAAAACGGGGGTAGAAACTAGGGCGAGTTGATTCTATATCAGGAACGATTAAGTAACGCGATAGACATGGATGAAGGCAAGACACGTGCAGGTGATGAAAAATTCTACCAAGTTCGCCTACACAAACGTGTGTCAGGTACAACAAAACAGACAAAATGTCAAATGATGTTGCTTCGATGGAGACAAATTGCAAAAACGCCGTTATACTTTTCGTTAAGTAAACGTTAAATAACATCAGTGGGTAAATTTAATTATGAGTAACCCACTACGGCGTGCCTCATAATTATATTGTGGTTTTAGCACGTGAAAACCCACAATTTAATTTTTAGCCATATTGCTTAAGGCGGCATGGAAATCTGGATTGTCTTTGCAATGTCCACACTCTAAAAATACGCCGCAGTTTCTACCTTACATTTCGTGGCAGCATCGGCTGCCAACTATAGACCTCCGTAGTTTCATTTCACAACACTTAGATAACGCGCCGCCATATTTCGCGTACTTTCGCATAAAAAAAATAGATACGCCTCTTATTTCACTCCAGAGCACCGCAAAAACACGTAGTCGCATTTATAGCAATTTACCGTTCAACACAACTCTGTGTTTTCATTTGATGGCACCGTTATAACAGGCCGTAAAAATTACAGCAACTGGCTGAACAAAAAGTACTGGCTTCTGTAATTTAACTGCAATACACCACAATGACATACACTCATTTTTAAAGCAATTTGAGAACTTTTTCTGTAAACTATCAACTGTGTTATTCGATGAAAATAAACATGGTGCACTAATTATTCATCATTATTTGAGTATCTCGTTTACTCGAAACGTGCTTTATTATCTTTGCTGCAGAGTCCTGCTGCTTTGCCAGGTACTTAAAAAATTAAGTTATGAGTATTGTTTGCCGAAACCACGATCTGATGACGTGGTGCGCCGTAGTGGGAGACTCCGGAAATTTGGGCCCCCTGGGTATCTTTAACGAGCACATAAATGTAAGTACACGAGTGTTCTGGCGTTTCGCCTCTAGCGAAATGCGACCACCGTGTCCGGGATTCAATCCCGTGACCTTGTGCTTAGCAGGCACTTTAGTGTTTACTGGTTGTTTCATCTAAAGCAAGAAAAATTAAAAACAGCTTGAAAAAAAAATTGCTGGCAATAACACCAAGACAGATGATGACAATATAAAAGTATATTTGCCATTATTTGAAATACACAACTATATAACTAGCTCAAGAAAGAAAACGGGAAGCATTAACATTAAAGGGAGATAATAAGAAATGTTTGCTAACGACACTACTGGCTACAGACTCATTACTACGAACATATATAGCATACAAACTTATCTTACAGTTTTCAATGCTTCTGTATTTGCCTAATACATTGCTCTTATTTTCTATCTCCCATTGTATTCTTTATTTTTGCTTCTTAGAAATCTTAAGTTTTTCATTGCATAGCATATATTTGACGTGTACTTAGCATAGTGTAAGCATATTTCTGTTTCTAATTATCTGCTACATTAACCTCGTGTACTTTCATATATTAATTGCTATGTTTTCTGAATGTGTCATTTACATCTTTATTTACTGATATGCAGTACTATTTAAATTGCTTGTTTGACTTGAACTTCAATTATTATAAGTATCTTTCTTGTTTTGATTATCTACTAACTTCGTGTAATCTGATGTCTGTCACTGTTATGTTGCCATAATATATTAATTACCATATTGTTAAATTACTAATAGGAAGTCCCCCTGACAGTTCTTGTAACCCCGGAACCTCCTCCTTTACTAATGATGGTTAATGAAATAAAAATAAATTCGCAGTTTCGCCCGAAAGGCGATTGTGATAGTACAAAGAAATAAACGAGGAAATCGTTAGAAAAAATGATGAACAACTCTAGTGTTCATAAGAGTGGCTTGTTGGGTTAGTTGGTATATGGTTATACGAGGAGTACGCCAGCAAACTTGAAGAAGGGAAACAACAAGAGGCAGACATAGACTGTTTCAATGATCGTATGCGTGAGCATGATAATCTGGTACCCACAGGCACGGGAGGTAATGTTCTGCTACATTGTAAGGAGCGCGGTTGCACTCCCACCTGCGCCAACGTATTAGCTGTGGGAAAGGTTAAGACTCAGCAGGAAAGAGAGTTGATTGAAGCCTTGGCCCTGAAAAGTGTGTAAGCGCGCTATCGGTGTCCCAACCAAGCAAGCCCACCAATTTCTTGATCAGTTTTGCCGTCTATCGATAAAGTGATCACCGTATTTATGATATCTTGTGCACTGCGCATGTCCCATACGGACTTGGGGGACGTTGTTTTCAAGAATAAAGTTCAGTTGTTAATCCAGACACCTTCATATCGCTTTGTCTGTGCCTACCTCTCGAGTTTTCCCTTTTTCAAGTTTGCTGGCATGCTCCTAGTGTAAAGGTGTATTGTTAGGCTACTGTGCATAGGCGGAGAGTTTTCATTTATCCGAGGAGAGGGGGCTGGGGCCCCACCAGCTTTTCGACCCCCGCACGCGCACGCACGCACGCACGCACGCACGCACGCACGCACGCACGCACAAACACACACACACACACACACACACACAAACACACACACACACACACGCACGCACGCACGCACGCACACACACACACACACACACACACACATACACACGCACACACACACGCACACACACACACACACGCACACACGCACGCGCACACACACACACACGCACACGCACACTTGCACTTGAAGAAACTTCGTGTGACCTCGAAGAATTGAGCGTGAAGTGACGGCGTTATATGCGTATGTACAAGGCCTCATAGGCAGTTCAATTTCAGAGCCTGAGTCCTCTCGGTGGTGCAATCTTCCTTCGTGTAATTGTCGCATGCTTGGCTATCACTAAAACTGCTTCGCCTTCCCGGCGAAATTGCAGCCGCTCTCTCTCTCTCTCTTTTTTCCTGTGAGTCCGTGTAGCGTTGCTGCGCATGACTGCTGTTGATTCTGATTTCGAGTGAATCCGGCTTGGTCTCATTTCGGTTACTGAGTGAATTATACAGTGTTCCCCAACTATCAGACTCTAAGACCTAAAAAAAAGAGCAGATGCGTTACTCGAAAAAAACATAGTGCATATTGTTTCTAGTACAGTGGAGTAGCCGCCAGTAATTCTTTCGTTACTAAGATTTATTTCGGTTATTGCAATTCATTATCTAACTCGAGGAGTACTGTCCCAATTATCAATGTAAGTGCGAATGAGGCATTTGTAGGCACCCTATTATGACATGTAACTGTGGTGTTTTCATCGACGTACTAATAGCGTTCAATTTTTTTCCCACTGGCAAAGAAACCTCACGAAGTACGAAAAATACCACGTGAGGGCGCTCCAAACCGCATCATAAAGCAGCGCCCTCAAATGAGCTGACTGAAGGCAACTGTATTGCCTGTTGCAAACGCGAAGAGACAGCTCATCACCTTGATAATGGTACGGAAGGAGTACCAACAGCAAATTTCGCGGCTCCGTAGCCCTTCCTTCCTCTCAGTTCATTGTCACACTTATTATCCCTCTAACAAGGTCGATTGATCACATTGATAACGAAAGCCCCTTAATAAATTGTCCGAAGCGCCGCTCTGACTACGCACGAAATGCGAAAAAAAGCTATGTAATAGGCATAGAATGTCTCAAAATACCAGCTTTGCGTGCACCGCATCGAAAGAGTGCGTGCGAAGCTATATTTCGCGCCAGAAACTTGCTCCGGACCAAAGCCAAATTAAAGTGAACGCCAGGAGGAGCGATTCCTCCGAGCTCTACAGGTTAATATATTCCCCCACCCAACCAAAAATCACCTCATAGCCCCTACACAATTCTCTTAGCTGTAGGGATTGGAGGGATTGGTGGACACGCCCTGCGATGAATACGCAACTATTTGAATGGAAGATCTTTATTTTGGCTGAAGACGGGCCAACGCCGTCTAGCTATACCAGTCGTGGTGTACCGCAAGGCGGAGTGCTCAGCCCGACCCTGTTCAACCTAATGCTCGTTGGTCTCACCGATTCGTTACGGCAAACCGTTCAGCTCTCCGTGTATGCAGACGACATTTGCGTATGGGCTTCAGGAGTGACACGTCTACAAGTTCGCGCACGACTTCAGAAGGCTTCAACGGTCGTGTCAACATAGCTAAGAAGGCAAGGCCTGGAGCTTTCCCGTGAGAAATGTGCACTTGTAGCCGTTACTCACAAAGGAATGGCTCCATATTCCTTTCGGATTAATGACCAAACTGTACGATACAGACAAACGCACCGCTTTCTTGGCAACATCATTAATAGGGACTTGTCTTGGAGCCCTCACGTCTCGTAAATGACAAAGCGTTTCGCTGCCATCGTGGACCTTATTGCATATCTCGGCGGGAAGTACCAGGGCGCAACAGTAAAATCATTGTTGCAACTATATAAAACACTGTTTTTGGGCTTCCTGTGGTACAGCTTACCTGTACTAGGAAATACTTGCACTACAAATATCCGCGAGCTTCAGAGTGTGCAAGCACAAGCATTCAGAACTTGTCTCGGTCTCCCCAAAACTACGTGATCGATTGCGACAGTGGCCATTGCCGGAGATACTCCTTTGACAGTCTATATAGGTACAGATGTCCTGACAGCACGCATCCGGCACCTGACTCGGATTACCTCACACCATATGGCTTGCTTGCCAGCAAAGAGGCCACATTCAACCTTTTACAAAAGTGTTGTAAGACATCAGTCCTACTTGCCATGAGAATTTACGCCTTCTACACGATTTTCAGATCCATTGTGGTGTATGCACCGGTCGCAAGTGCAATTGACAATTCTAGGAATCAGAAAAAAAAACTGGAGCCCCCTTGTAAGCTTTGAAACAAGCAACTTTGGAAGCACTAGGGTTGAGTATTGGGCGAGTTGGTATTTCATTCTAGAACTGGTACAGTGCAACATACAAAGGAAGAGACAAGCGGAGCCAGTCAGTGCTCTGTTCCTTTACCTGGCCGGCTCGGCTTGTCTCTTCCTTTGTATGTTGCCCTGTATGAGTTCTATAATACAATTTTGGAACACATTCACAACGTACACAAATTCCGGCAACATATCTACACAGATAGTTCGGCAAAACTCAGCAGCTCAGCTGCTGCATTCATCATGCCGGCAAAATCTGAACAAATCAAATTAAAAACTGAATTTATGACCACACCAACGGGCACTGAACTTGCGGCACTCCGTGCTGCACTAGATTTCATTAATCAGGAACCACCGCAACAATGGACAGTCTTTAGTGACGCCAAGGCAGCCCTTCAGTGCATACAAAGCCCAATGCGCCACGGACCCAATGGACAAATGGCCTCAGAAATTCGACACATGTATCATCGCAGCCATGACAAGGGACACAACATAATATTTTAATGGCTTCCAGGACATTGCAGCATTAGCGGGAATGACCACGCGGACGAAGCCGCCCGATCTGCACATGAAAGTGGTCAACGTGTCTTGATTCCGTTTTCGCGAACAGACGCTGCGGCTGGGCTGCGAGTGGTGTCCCTTGAATGTACTTTGCCTCTGTGGGACTCGAATGCTTTCCCCATGTGTCGTTTGCGTTCGTTATCTCCGGACATACGGATGCACGTAAAGCCTGGGTTACCACGATGTGAACAGACCATGCTGTACCGTCTGTGGCTAGGCGTTGCATTTATGAACTCGTATGCTTTCCTTATTGGAAAGGCCAACAGCCCCACGTGGTCCACATGTAACGTGAATGATACGCTCGCACGTATTATCAGTGTCTGCCCGCGATATAGTGCCAAGAGACGAGTTCTGTGCAGAGTATTGGACCGATTGGACAATCGTGCACTATCAGAACTTAAAGCTTTAGATCAGTACTCTCACGGAGCATCCACGCTAAAGGCCTTACTCGCGTTATTAAGGTTCATGCGGTCTGTGGTGCTTCACGATAGACTGTAAGAACGCCGACCCTACCGCTCTGTAGTGTACGCGTCCCTACCGCTCTGTAGTAGTGCTCGTCTCTATTTATTTCTATCTCCCCCTTCCGCTCTCTTTCTCTTTTTATCCCCCTTCACCCTTCCCCCGTGCAGGGTAGCCAACCGGAACTGCCTCTGATTCACCTCCTTGCCTTTCCATGCATCCTTTTCTTTCTCTCTGTCTCCGCAATGCCGCTTCTGCGCAGAGCCCGGGTCGCTCAAGCACATATTAGAGGGTTGCAGAGAGACACCATTAAGTCCTCCGAACCCTTACTGCACCAACGAGCTTTAGGAGAAAGGATTGGTCAACTACGACCTCGAGGATCAGCAACGGCTGATTGCGAGGACCCAGGACGCGGCCCGAGCTCAATTCAACCTGGAATGAGGTCGCCTCTCCAAAGCTCTATTTACCTAATAAAAATGTTTATTCTCTCTCTCTCTCTCTGTCTCTTAAAGTGACTCTTTTACTTTCCTGAAATTGTATACGTGCTGCAAAAACAGGTTCGTGTGAAAAAGTAAAAGCGAAATAAACAGACCGGGAAGCGACCAATGTGTAGAGAGAAGGCAAAATCGATGCGTTTAAGAAAGTAAATGAAACACTTCTAAATGAGCCGGATTGGGAATCAGGATGTCTGCAAAAAAAAAAAAAATGAATTCAGTGTGTTATTATGAATTCCTAAGCTCTGTTGAACGCCAGCCTAGAGGACGTGTTCGAATAGGTCTCTTTTGCTGCTACGCAGTACTGTGTCCGTTTTATGACATCTTCCGTGTCTTTCTTGATGACCGACGCCGGATTTCTTTATTTATTTTTATTTATCAATATTGTAGGTCTTCTACAGACCCACACAGGGAGCGGGCTTACATCATCATAGGCATGTAATAATATACACCAGGTTCCCAAAAATACAACGGGAAAACATGAGGTAGATCAGAACACTTTTCAAGAACAAGTGCATCAATATTATATTATCTACATGGTTACACTTCGCGTACATGAAAATAGGAAATCTAGCATTATAGATCGTATGCTGTGCATGAGAAAAGAAATGTACAAACGAAGACAATACCACACTACAAGATAACTTCTGCAGTTTTACTGCAGGAAAAGTAGTTATACAGTAGTTATAATAGGTAGTTATTAGCGCTGTGTCCACGTCGTACCTCTGTCTCTCGTCCCTTTTCGTGCGCTAAGAACCTAAAAGTTATGGAATACCAACATGCCCAAACCTACGCTCTTTGTAACAAAGTTATACAGAGTCCATTAGCTGCTCCACTAGTGAACAAAACTGATCTAAATTTGGATAATTTACAGCTTCGCTTGGTAGCGCATTTCAAGCGTTCACAGTGCGAGGGAAATAGGAAAACTTAAACGCATTGCAATGCGTACTAGATGGCCGGATGCACTTATCGTGGTTTGTCCTAGTAGACCGAGAGCCAGGTGGATGATCTTTTCTGATTTCGATGTGTCCGTAAAGGAGGAGATAAAAAAAATTTGCATAGATGCAACATGACGCCTGCAGGAAAGGGTTGCCAAATGGGCTTGATTGCGCATGTCCGTTGCACTGTCGTGCAAAGAATACGTTGAATAAATAAACCTAAGAGCCCTATTCTGAAATATTCCAAGTTTATCGCGAAGGCACTTTTGATTAGGGACCCACACTATGGTTCCGTATTCTAAAATAGGTTGGACCAGAGTTTTATAGGCAGTCAATTTTATGGCCTGAGGTGCTTTACTCAGTCTTCTGCGCAGAAACCCTAGTTGCTTGAATGCCTTGGCGCATGTATCGGTAACGCGCTTGTCCAATTTTAAGTCTTGCGAAAATGTGACACCCAAGTATTTTACTTTGTCGACTTATGTAATATTGAAGCCTTTAAGATCGTACGTAAATGATACAGGTCGTTTTTCCTTGGTTAGGCTGATTTTTTTTTAGGCTGATCTTTTTTTTAGGCTGGTTAGGCTTGGTTAGGCTGAAACGCTGTTTTAGAGACATTTATTTCCGTCGCCCACGTATTGCACCATTGGGCAATGTTTTGTAAAGAAGAATTCAGCTTTAGTTGGTCGTCAGTACTGCGAATTGCAGTATAAATGACAAAATCATCTGCGAAAAGTCGCAATGTTACACCTTGTTCTGCACAAGAAGAGATGTCGTTAACGTATCTAAGAAGCAATGTTGGCTCTAAAACAGACCCTTGGGGTACACCGGACAAAACGTTTAGGCAGTCAGAATCTACATTGTTTAAACTTACATACGGGGTACGATTTGTAAGGTAAGCCGAAATGCATCCTATTACTGTGCTATTAATGCCAATCAATTTAAGCTTGGCTATTAATTTAGAGTGAGGTACGCGATCGAGTGCTTTCGTAAAGTCTATGAGCATTGCGTCAGCTTGAAGTTTAGAATCAATTATGGAGGCGAAGTCATGAGTTATTTTCGCACTTTGCGTTACCGTGGACAGCCCTCTGCGGAAGCCGTGCTGTTTAGGGTACAGCATATTGTTAGACTCTAGGTAGTCCATGATGGCTTTGTTGAGGATATGCTCCATCAACTTGCAACAAGTAGTTAGTGATACGGATCGATATATTTCCACAGTATGTTACCACTTTTATGAATCGGGATTATTTAGCGCGTAGCCAGTCTGTCGGAAGTGCACCATTTTTCAATGAAAGCGTAAATATTTTATGCAAAAAGGGGGTAAGTTGTTCAGCACAACGCTTAAGAAACGCACTTGGGATTTTACCTGAGCCCGGGGATTTCTTAACATCTAGTTGTAAAGGCAGGTTCAAGATACCTCGTTCGGTTATCTCGATTTCCGGCATAGCCGAGTCACGTTAAACAAGCGGTACTTGGACTGGGCATGCTTGGGTGAATACAGATTGGAAAAAGAAATTGAATGAGCCAACTATTGCGTGCGTATTCTCAGTAACGATGCTGTTAATTTACATCTTACGGATTTGACCGTCCGGCTTAGCAAGGTAACGCCAAAATTTTTTCGGTTACTTTGTCATGAAATCTGTTAAAGTGTGTGAAAAAAAGTTATTTCTTGCTTGCCGTAACAAGCTTTTAAGTTCGTGGTAATATTGATTTATTACTGTTGGATCGCATATACGCTTACGAATTCTTTTCAGCTTCCGTGTCATATGAATAATTTCGTGCATTATCCAAGGATTTTTTCGCCTTATCCACTTACGTTTCGTAAGAATATGAGTTTTTTCACAGTGAAAAATTGCCGCTTTAAATTTTAGCCGCAAGTTCTCGACATCATCGGAAGGTTCAGCGTAAAGGCCATCTAAATTCATTTCCAGGTAATCAATAATGAAACATAACATAATGCGCCCATCTTCAAGTCCTTGGTCGTCACCTGTCGTTTTGGTGCGTAAGAAAGACGGCTCAGTGCGATTTTGCGTAGACTACCGTGCCTTGAACAATATAACCCGCAAATATGTATATCCATTGCCCCGAATCGATGATGCGTTAGATTCATTACAAAGTATTTGTAATGGAGTATTTCTCCAGCCTTGATCAACGCTCCGGATACTGGCAGATATCCATGCACGAAGCAGACACGGAGAAAACCGCCTTTGCCACACCCGATGGACTTTACGAATTTAGCGTAATACCTTTCGGCCTGTGTGATGCTCCCGCCACATTTGAGCGGATGATTGACACCGTACTACGGTGCCTAAAGTGGAAGACTTGCTTATGCTACCTTGACGACATCATCATATTTTCTTCGACCTTCCATCAGCACTTGCAGCGCCTCGACGAAGTCCTGACATGCCTCTCAGCAGCTGGCCTTCAGCCGAATACAAGAAAGTGCCACTTCGCCAGCAAAACCATTAAAGTGCTCGGACACCTTGTCAGCAAGGAGGACCTTCGACCCAACCCTGACAAGATAACTGCTGTCCTCCGCTTCCCCAGGCCTCAACGCGCCAAAGACTTGCGTAGCTTCCTTGGCCTAGCTTTGTATTTCCGGCGCTTCATACGTAACTTTGCAACTATTGCGATGCCGCTCCATCAACTCCTTCCTTCTGGAGCTCCCTATGTATAGTCGGACGAATGCCAAGCTGCTTTTGACGCCCTCAAGCGTGCCCTCACGTCGGAACCTGTGCTTTGTGATTTCGACAATACCGCACCCACTCTTCTACATACTGCCACCAGCGGACACGGTATCGGCGCTGTTCTTCTGCAACGTCAGCAAAATTCTGAAGAACGCGTGGTTGCATACGCAAGTCGCACGTTAACAGCTGCAGAGAAAAAAATATACGATTACCGAGCAAGAGTGTCTCGCCGTTGTTTGGTCCGTCCAAAAATTTCGGCCTTATCTGCACGGCCGCCACGTTGCGGTCGTTACTGATCACCACGCCTTGTGCTGGTTGGTGACGCTAATGAATTTAACGGGACGTCTCGGCTGTTGGATACACCGTTTACAAGAATAGGACTTCGACGTCACCTACAAGTCTGGAAAGAAACACCAGAATGTCGATGCTCTCTCTCGTTGTCCCCTACCACCGTCTTCAAACGCTGCTTGCTTACCACCTTCCGTGAGGAAACCGCAGGGCGCGTCGCCTGCATTTTCTTCACTCGCAGCTCTCGACCAGTTCCCTTCCAGCCATTCTCGTACGTTTGCCTCCAGCCAGCGTAATGACTCCTACTGCCACTCCGTTATGGAACGTATTCGCGGATCATCTCGCGCACCTTACGCTGATAATCTCGCACACCTTACGTTGAAGAACTTCAAGATCGAAAATTCGATATTATACCGGTACGTGTTTCATCCCGAAGGACACCATTGGGTTCCTGTCGTTGCCCGATCACTTCGGGCCCAGATATTGGAGACCTTTCACGACGATCCCACTGCCGGTCACTTTGGTTTCCATAGAACCTACGAGCGAATTCGCAGCCGCTTCTCTTGGCCTGGACTTGCAACCAGCGTAGCGAAATACGTGGCTTCCTTTTCGCTCTGCCAACACCGCAAACGACTTACCTCACCTCCGGCTGGACTGCTCCAACCTGTCCCGTGTCCTGAAGCTCCTTTCGCAGTCGTTGGTATCGACCTTTACAGACCGCTACCCTTAACCACTGGTGGTAAGCTATGCATCGTCACAGCTGTAGGCAACTTGACACGGTACGCTGAAACAGCCGCACTATCTTCGGGATCCACAGAGGAGGTTGCAGCCTTTTTCTTGGAAGCCATCTTTTTACGGCACGGAGCCCCACGTGTCCTTTTGAGTGACCGCGGCAGTACCTTTCTCTCTAAACTTCTCGACGATGTTCTCCATGCGTGCAGTACCATCCATAAAAACGGGCACGCTGGAGACCGGGCGCGCTGGAGGAATTGTAGTCTGTGCGAGCCATGCAGTTTTCCCTCCAAAAACTGCACCATCTAGTTTTGCGATCGGTAGTCAGGAGTGCGGGTGGCCGGTTGCAGGGGTGATGTCGAGCGTCGGAGAGGGGAGGGCGAGCGGTGGCGCCCTGGACGATAGTTGCGAGGCGCTTCGTGAGGTGGAGAAAGTGAGCGTGGAGAGATCCGGCGCTGTTAAGGACTCGGAGGAAGCAACGGGTCTCTCTCATACATATCGTAGCCACGGCGTTCGTCCTGTTGTCGTCTGCGGCAAAAACGCGATATGTGACCGCTAATACCACAATAATAACAAATGGGGCGGGGCGTAGGCCGGGTAGTGTAAAATCTTGTGGCAGGCGGACGGGGTGGTAGAGTCGCCAGATGGTTTGGGGAAGTAGCAGAAGCAGGAGGCGCTGTCCGAACGAACGCTGGTTGCATAGCCGCAACCTGAGCATACGAGGTGGATGGCGGAGGGCCACAGCTCGCATCGCAGGTCATGGAGGATAGCTCCTCTTTGGTGATGTCGCGCAGGTCAGGAACCGAAGGCTGAGGCTGGAGAACGGGAGGACTGAGCAGACCACACGATTGGAGCTCTTCGCGTATGAGAGTCCGAATCAGCATACGCAGGTCGGTATCCGACGAAGGAGGCGCGTCACCTGCGACAGGTTGTAAACGGATGGCCTTCCCTGCGTCCAGGTGTTGGCAAGTCGCGATCACATCGTTAACGGCATTAGGATTCTTGATCGCCAGTGCGTTGAACGTGACGTGAGCAATGCCTTGTAGGATGTGACGAACGCGATCTGTTTCCGTCATGGTGGCGTCAACACGGCGACAAAGGGCGAGGACATCCTCGATATAAGATGTGTATGTTTCCCCGGGAAGCTGCGTGCGTCCATCAAGCTTTTATGCGTTGCATATTGCAATCACTCAGTTCAGGCCTTGGGCGCGGCCGGGCAGCCACCATTTAACCACGTGACGTGACGTCACGACAGCCGGAGGAAAAGCTGGGCCCCAACTCGCGCGGACGCTCGCGGCCGCAGCCACCACCTGACTCCCGCTCCTCCCGCTAGGGGCGCTGCGCCGGCGCGTGACGTGGACGTTCACAGTGGAGGAAAAGAACTAGGAAGCTTACCAGCAAGTATGCGGCCTGTAGGGTGGACAACAAAACAACAAAGGTCAAGCGAAAAGTCAGAGAAGCTGAATTAATCTCATGGGTGGCGGCAATGGAAAAGAAACCTCCATGAGTAACTACTTAAGAGGAAAAAGCGAAATCAGGAAAGAAACCATTTATGATAACTCAAAGGGAAGCTCATTACTTTTCGAAGCGAGATCAGGATGCCTTAGAACACGCACCTATAAAGCGAGATATAAGAAGCAAGACGAAGCATGTGCTTGCTGTGGTAAAGCTAGGGAAACTACGGAGCATGTTTTATTAGAATGTTAAGGCGTCTACTCAGCGGACGATTTAGGCACCACTGGCCTCCTTGAAGCCCTTGGGTTCAGAGGGAGCAATGGTAAAGCAAACATGTCCTCAATAGACATTAGTAAGAGGCGACTGGAGGATTGTTGGAAGAAAAGTAGGGAAACGACAAAAGACGGAGACGTAAAAAAGCACAGTTCGCAATAGGGGATCAGAAAATTTGGGCGTGGTAGTTCATAGTGTTTTTTTCTTTTTTCATTGTTTAACCTATGTAGAACATTAGGCAGTATAGTAGCAAGAGCTTGGTGGCGCAACCCACCGCCCCGTTCCAAAGGGGACGCTCATAACATCCATCCATCCACGTCACGGAGGAAAAGCTTGGCCCCAACTCGCGCGGTCGCGCGCGGCCGCATATTGCGCGGCCGCGCAATATGCAACGCATTCTTGGCTTTACCAAGCTATGCCTGGCCATTTTTTCTTGGCGACCTCAGAGCGGACGTTGGGAGCGCCAAAAATCTGCCGAAGCTGGTGTTTGAATGCCGCCCAGTCAGGCAAGGTGCTCTCGTGGTTGAGAAACCAAGTCCTGGCAACGTCAGTGATGTAGAGTGCAACGTTGCGAAGCTTGTGCATGTTATCCCACCCGTTAGACTCACTAACGCGGTCATAATTGTCCAGCCAGTCATCAACGTCGTCACTACGAAGGCCAGCAAACATGGTGGGATCGCGCTGCTGCGTTCTGACGGCCCATGAACGAACGGCCGGTGGGGCAGAGACGGTGACGCCGGAGGCTCCCGGAGGAGCTTCTTGGGGCATCCTGGCGGAAAGGTAGAGCAAGCGGCGGCCTGAACGAAGCTCCAGGGAAACTCGAAGGCGTAGAGGACCAAGGGATCGAAAGCAGCCTCCACCACTTGCGAGACAGCTGTTAAACCTCAACGATTTATTCCGCAGGTCACGCGCTCATGACGATGACGCTGGCCATGATGATGAATATATACAGCTGAAGAAGATGAAGGGGTAATATGATGCTCATAATAATGCTTTCATCGTTTGCTCTGTAACAATAATTAATAAATATATGTGAATTTTCAGTGTTACTTTTTGCCAGCCTAAGATTCAGAAATTGAATTAGAATCAATTTATGGTCAGATATTCCATCTTCCACCTTAACTTCAGTATCTACGCTGCAGGAAATCAAAGCAAGGTCTAAAATATTAGAAACAAGCGCTTGGACGCGTGTAGTTTGCGTTACACCTTCAGATGAAGAAAAACTTAGAGTGGTATGAAAAAGTCGTTTGGAGCTATTTAATTCCCTATTGCAGACGGTGAAGTTACCCCAGTCAATTCTTGCCAAGTTGAAGTCGCCAACAAGTACTAGCTTCGTCCGATCATGCAGTTTTTCGAGGAGGTAGTTGTGTAATTCCGTAAGGTAAGTTTCAAGTGCCCCAGGTGATCTGTATCCTTCACCTATTAGTTGAGGTGTGGCTTGAAATGTGACAGTGCACCAGAGACTCTCGTGGTTAGGTATACCTTGTTCCTCTTGGAACGTTAGTACATTCTTTATAGCGATGGGCATTCCGCCTGCACGGCTATCACGATCTTTGCGAATTAGGCTATAATCTTCTGGAATTATTTCTGAATCGTGGATAGAGGGATGAAGCCACGTCTCGGTAATCACTAAAATATAAGGCTCGTAAGCCAATAAAATCTCCTCTAGTTTATCTGTTTTGTTCACTCTGTTTCGAGCGTTGAAATACAGTAAAAAAATTACGGTATACTTTCTTGGCGTCATGCATTTTAACTATTACCCTCGCGACCAGTCTTCTCAGAACGTGCTTGTTTAAGAGGTATTCTCTTTTCAACTTGCTTTTTCCATGCGTATAGCGTGTCATCTATTTTCAGTTTATCGAAAAGAAGCACAACTCTATCACCGCATGCTCGGTTTGGTTTTGAGGACTCCCATACCTTCCTGCGCATTTCACGAACTGCAAATGAAAAATCATCCGACACCAATACGTCTGTGGCTTTGAGCTTTGAACAGTTGCGCAGAACTGTCATTTTTTTGGCGAAATCAAAAATCGCAGTATGATGGGTCGATGTCGATTAGCTAATCTTTTGCGAACGCGATTGACGCGCTCCACAGTCTTTACTTTTACTTTCAGCAAATGGTTGAAGATTTCTTTCTCGACATATTTCTTCAAAGATGCGGGGCATTCATCGCTACTTTCTGGGATACCTTCTATCACAATATTGTTCCGGCGGCTTCTGTTCTCTAAGTCGTCCATTTTGCTGTATAAATGTGCGATTTGCTTTTGAACCGCATTAACAGTTGTTTCACACTTTTCAACTTTTTCTTTGCAGTCTTTGAGTGTTGCAAGCGTGTTCTCAATGAGAGACAGGCGTATTTGGATGCCCTGCATACCGATTTCAAGTTCAGTTTGGGAAGCCTTAATTTCTCTGACGGCATGTAAAATCTGCTGCAGAACATCAGGATCAAGATTACCCTTTGCATCAGAATCAGCACCTGGGTTTTCCTCTATGAAGCCACACATAATTAGCAATAAATGAACTATACGAGACACATTCATACAGCATGACCACAAACAGGCAGGCCTCGGAAACACCACTAGGCATGTACAGCTAGTTCTAAAACACTTCGTAGAACGATATTTTTCACCAACCTGTACACAGTAGAGCACGAAAGTTAGCACCGTGCGCCTTGTGGTGCCACTGAGCCCACTAAAGGGTTTAATCAGGCGTTGTCCTAATTTATGCTGTTCCTGGGAGGTTGCTGGAGTTGCTGGATTGCCGAAACATTTATAAATATGGATCACGTTGGGCGTTGCCCAGTCAAACCGCAAGAGCGATATGGTTGCGACAGATGCCAGGTCAACTTGATACGATGCGGTCGATGTCACAGACGCAGTGTGTCCGAAGGGAGCCGGAAAGGAGGAATCACCGCGCAAACCGGGTCGCAGGAATACCTGTACACAGTACAGCACGAAAGTTAGCATCGTGCGCCTTGCGACGCCACTGAGCCCACTAAAGGGTGGAAGCAGGCGTTGTCCCAATTTATGCTATTCCTGGGAGGTCGCTGGAGTTGCTGGATTGCCGAAACATTTATAAAGATGGATCACGTTGGGCGTTGCCCTTGTCAAACCGCAAGAGCGATATGGTTGCGACAGGTGCCAGGTCAACTTGATACGATGCGGTCGATGTCACAGACGCAGTGTGTCCGAAGGGAGCCGGAAAGGAGGCATCACCGCGCAAACCGGGTCGCAGGAATACCTGTACACAGTACAGCACGAAAGTTAGCATCGTGCGCCTTGCGACGCCACTGAGCCCACTAAAGGGTGGAAGCAGGCGTTGTCCCAATTTATGCTGTTCCTGGGAGGTCGCTGGAGTTGCTGGATTGCCGAAACATTTATCAAGGTGGATCACGTTGGGCATTGTCGAGTCAAACCGCAAGGGCGATATGGTTGGAACAGGGGCCAGGCCAACTTCATACTATGCTGTCGATGTCACAGACGCAGTGTGTCCGAAGGGAGCCAGAAACGAGGCATCACCGCGGAAACCGGGTCCCAGGAATACCTGTACACTGAAGAGCACGAAAGCCGCTGTGTATCACGCGACTAGGCGAGGCTCCCGCGCGGCGTCGCCGTACGCAGCAGCTGCTAGAATAGAACGACACTCCCCGCCCCCTCTCCCTCCCCTCCCCTCGGTGTCTCTCATGTGACGGAAGACAGCGCGCTTCCGCCCCGCTTTCCTTCTTCGCGAGCGCGAGATTGAGTTGCGATCATTGGGTGACTCTCGCAAGTTTCACTCGCACATCTAGCATACGGCGCATGGCGACTATGTTATCCTGCTTGGAATTGATATGGAACATGACGGCGATGACGACGACGACGCAGAAATGCCCTGGTGTGTCTATACAATTGCTATTGAAATAAGACGGTACTATGAACAATGGCTCGTGAAACCTTCGTCACATGCGCCTTGAACAGTTGAAAGAGAAAGACGATGACGTATCGTGTGTAGTGACAGCAGACATGGCGAAGGCAATGAGCGGAGCGACGGTTGTAGGCTAATAGCGCGTCGCTATCTTTGCGGTTCCTGCGGTAGTGTTTCGCTGTACTTTGCATCATTTGTGCTTAATGAAAGCGGCTTAACTGGGACGTGATAAGAGAGTGCTGAGTGATGAAAACAAAATAAGTGATGACGCAGAAGCAGGCAGAGTCCCCCATTTAGCAGGCGTTGCCTCAACAAAGACGCCTCGATGCCAGCTGCACAAGGACTATTGAAATGGCAACTAACATCAGTTATATGGTGGGAACAAGAACTTACCTCACCTATTTGAGGCAAGGCAAGGTAGTGGACCGTTTTCTTCGGGACCTACATATTTATGACTATATTTATTGTTCCTATTACTATTATAATTCGTAGTAGTAGCAGCAGCAGCAGTGGCATGTAAGCATATGTGTAAGCGCCTGCGATTTCGCGAAAGTTCGCGCTGTCCTCGAGAATTCAATGCTGCTATTTGTTCGGTGAGCTGTAGAAACGTGCTCCGTCGCTTTCAATTTTTTCCCGACTCTCAAATATATCTCCCGGACCCAGGCACCACTCCCGAGTGCCGGCTTGCAACGCACGTTAGCGGTCAGTCTTAATTTTCCGGAACGGTATACAGAAGTTTAAAGCAGCTACAAGCATTGCACCCAAAGCACAGTTATAGCACTCGCTCAAGCTCGTAGATCGAGATTCTGCCGACTAATGCAATTTTAATTGCGACAAATGTGTCATGCTTCGTGAATCACAACTGCGCAACGCCGGTGCTGTGTGTGATCGCATACCCGCGTCTAGTCCTCTGAGAACTGATTTCAACCCAGTTCCCCAAGGCACGCTCGGAGCAGTAAAGATTTGCTACGTGCAATTACTACCCGAATAATTAGTCTCGGGGACAACCACGGGCGGTGCGAGCGTCACCCACAGGGAAAGAGCGCTGCGAATGCGGCTGGCTGCCAGTGCCGCCACGACCACACCGTCCGTTCAACTCGGCCGAGGCGACAAAGGCTCTCCTCACCTGCTGCGACCAGCTTTCGCGCAACGCACACGCGCTGGTCGGTAGCATTGTAGCAACGCAGAAGCGGAATGACATGGTGCGCTGAATTAGCCACTGCGTCCTTCTTACTGACCTGTCCTGTTATCCATTTGCTCTCTCAAGCTGTAATATATATATATATATATATATATATATATATATATATATATATATATATATATATATATATATATATATATATATATATATATATATATATATATATATATATATATATATATATATATATGTAGGCAAAGAGGGATTCTTCAGGCTACCTTTCAAACGTAAAGACCTTGAGTGGTGCTACAAGGTAAACAATTTCGACAGCTTCGATCGGTGGACACCACCGATCGAAACTGTCGAAATTAAATACTTGTTCTGTTGACCTTGTAGCACCACTCAAGTTCTTTAAATATATATATATATACATATATATATATATATATATATATATATATATATATATATATATATATATATATATATATATATATATATATATATATATATATATATATATATATATATATATATATATATATATATATATTAGTGATGTAGAGTGATGCGCGCAGTTTTCTTTTATCCTATGCAGGGTGTAATCCCTAGCAATGTTTGTTTATCCACCACGAGGGCAATGACTGAATTATGAAATTTTTATGTTTGCGCACTCCATTGCTCAGGAAGCTATGCTGAATTAAGAACACTAAATAGGGCGCAGACACAATGTGAAGTGCCTATGCAGCTATGTCACGAGGGCGCTGGCGTTGTATGGTACTTGTTCAGAGGAGATGGTGATGGCAGGTGTATGCAATGAGAAGTACTACACATATCTAGCGACATTCAAGGATTCTGTATGTACCACTGTGTCACAGTGGCACATGCCCTAAGCGTTCTAGCGCTTGTGTTGTCTTGCCTCCTTTGCCCCTGCCTCAGGTTTGCCCTATTGCTCCGGCCAGTCTGGAGCAAAGGCCAAATCGGGCACACACCGAGTGGCACTGGTTGTGCGCCACTGGGTGAAATCATCCTCATCATTATCATCATCAGCCTGGCTGCGTCCACGGCAGGGCCAAGGCCTCTCCCATACTTCTCCAAGTACTACTGTTATGTGCTAATTGTGGCCATGTTGTCCCTGCAAACGTCTTCATTTCATCCGCCCACCTAGCTTTCTGCCGCCCCCTGCTACGCTTCCCTTTTCTTGGAATCCAGTCCGTAATCAGGGTTGCCAGACTGGACTATTAATAGCCAAATTGGTCTAATTTTTGTCCGAGTTGGCGTCAGAATATTCCTTTTGGCTATGTGGCTATTTTGGGGCTACATCTTTTTACTGTGTAAAAAAAAAGTAAATATAGGTAAGTACAAAAGAAAAGCACGCTGGAATCAAAATTCAGACCACAGCAGGATAAAGAAGTTGAGCGCGCCTGCTACAAAATCTAGATTTGGAAGTTCTATGTGAGAGAACACATATGCATGTCAAAAGGTCAAGGATCGCGGCCTTTTGATAATTTCAATTTAAAAAGCTGGCCTCAGGAAACATGTCTCCATCCGCGAACTAACGCTACCCGCGCGCGCGCACCAACGAACATAGACTGTTGCTGTCTCCATATGTGAGCTTTCGGTGTCCTACGTTTTAAGGATGAGACGCTGTTAGCTCCCGTTGACGTGACCTCGGCCCCAGAACGGAGGGAGAACACCGAGCTGAACCTAACCGAAATTTGCCGAATTTTCTACCCGCTGCATGGCGCCTACCTGGCAATTTGCGCGGATCCTTCCTGCCCAAATTGCTCCTTCTCAAACGCCAAAGTAGAACGTATACTCTTCCATTGCCCCACAGCCACCACAGCCATCCGTTCCCTATACAACTCGCCATCCTACCAATTCCTGTCTTTGCTATCACTAGCCGTATCAAATGCCGCTGTCAAACGAGTATGCAGCCTGGTCTCGCTCATTAAAACCGACCTTCGAAATGGGATGTCGAAGGAGACATTCGTAGCGCTTCTCCACGTTAAGATTTGTCTGGCCAGGAACGGAGGCTGCTGCAAGGCTTTTAAACCGGGCCAAGAATTTTGGTCCCTAAATACTTCGTTTAGCGCAATACAATGGACACAAGAAAGGCGACAGGACAAGGCGCCTTGTCCTGTCGCCTTTCTTGTGTCCATTGTATTGCGCTAAACGAAGTATTTATGGATCCGCACCAACCAGCCCGCCAACGTATTGTGCTGAATTTTGTCCCGTTTCAGCTCTGACATATTGTATGGACTAAGCAGTTCCCTTTCGCAGTAAGCTCGTGATGCTTAATCATAGCGTACTTTTTTGTGTCTATATATTGTTGCGGGAAGAAAGCAGGCCCACGAGTGTAAAATAACTTATATTTACAAATGATGGATATGGCGTTCAGGCAACCGCCAGACTTCGTCTTTCTCTAGTCCAATTCAACGTCTTCCTTCACTTCACCGTAACATCACCCTCCCGGTGGGGGAGCTCCGTCCCGGTGCAAGTTAAACAGCCTCACTTATTGGGGGGACATAGGGCTTGAGCCTGGTGACGTGAACAACATCACTGGTTAAGTTGGGAGGCACGGAAGGCTGACCGAGTGGGGCGATCTCGTAGGTCACGTCGGACAGTTGGCGTAAGATCTGGTACGGACCAGAAAAACGGGACAGTAATTTTTCCGACAAGCCGACACGACGTGAAGGCGTCCAGAGAAGGACAAGGGAACCAGGTGAAAAATGGTGGTCTCGGTGCCGAAGGTCGTAGCGTCGCTTTTGAGAAGCTTGCGAGACTGTGAGGCGATGACGGGCGACATCTCGGGCCTGGGCGGCTAAGTCAATAGCATCGCGAGCGTAAGCAGTGCTGGGTGACTGTACTGCGGAAGGTAGCAACGTGTCAAAAGGCAAGGTGGGGTCGCGGCCGTACAAAAGGAAAAATGGTGAAAATCCGGCAGTGTCGTGACGGGACGAGTTGTATGCGAAAGTGACGTATGGTAAAGCGACGTCCCAGTCGCGGTGATCGTTGGAAACGTACATGGCGAGCATTTCAGTGAGTGTGCGGTTGAGTCGCTCGGTGAGGCCGTTCGTTTGAGGGTGGTACGCGGTAGCAATCCGATGTTCTGTAGAACAGGAGCGGAGCAGATCATCAACGACCTTCGATAGAAAGTAGCGGCCGCGATCCGTCAGCAACTGGCGAGGGGCGCCGTGGTGCAGGATGACGTCTTTTAGTAAGAAGTCGGCGACATCTGTAGCGCAGCTGGTTGGCAGGGCTCGTGCGATGGCATATCTAGTGGCATAATCGGTTGCTACAGCAATCCATTTGTTTCCTTTGATGGAAATTGGAAACGGACCAAGGAGGTCGAGGCCCACACGGAAGAAGGGCTCTGTAGGTATATCAATGGGTTGAAGCAAACCAGCGGGAGGCATAGCAGGCGTCTTCCGGCGCTGACACAGGTCGCAAGAAGCGACATAACGGCGCACAGAGCGATAGATGCCAGGCCAGAAGAAGCGGCGCCGCAGGTGGTCGTAAGTACGAGTGACGCCCAGATGTCCAGCAGTAGGAGCGTCATGAAGTTGCTGGAGCACGGTGAGTCGAAGGTGCTTGGGGACGACTAGGAGGAGCTCCGGGCCGTCAGGACGAACGCTACGACGGTATAAAGTTCCATCGCGCAAGGTGAACATCCGAAGGGACGGGTCATTGGGCGAGGAGCTTAGGCGTTCCATAAGTGTTCGAAGAACAGGATCCTTGCGCTGCTCGTCGCCAATGTGGAGGAAGCCGGAGAGGGACAGAATACTGATGTCCGAGTCTGCATCGGTATCGTCCGGTTGATCCACGGGATTGCGGGACAGGCAGTCAGCGTCTTTATGTAGGCGTCCTGACTTATATATAATAGAAAATGTATATTCTTGTAGGCGCAATGCCCAACGTGCAAGTCGTCCAGTTGGGTCCTTCAAAGAGGAGAGCCAGCAGAGGGCGTGATGGTCGGTGACAACGCAGAAGCTCCGACCGAAAAGGTACGGGCGAAATTTCGCGACCGCCCATACGAGCGCGAGACATTCTCTCTCAGTAATGGAGTAATTTCGCTCGGGCGTGGAAAGGCGGCGGCTAGCGTAAGCGATGACACGGTCTTGGCCCTGTTGACGCTGAGCGAGGACAGCGCCGATGCCATGACCACTCGCGTCAGTTCGTACTTCAGTGGGCGCAGAAGGGTCAAAGTGGGAGAGAATCGGGGAAGTGGTAAGCCGCTCAATCAGGGTAGAGAAGGCTTTCTCCTGTAGCGGTCCCCAAGAGAAAGAGGCGTCTTTCTTAAGAAGGTCAGTGAGAGGGTGAGCGATGTCCGCAAAATGTTTCACAAATCGCCGAAAATAAGAGCATAAGCCCAGAAAACTACGGACATCGTTCGTTGAACAAGGTACAGGAAAATTTCGCACGGCGTGAACTTTCTGTGGATCAGGTTGGATTCCGGCGGCGTTGACGAGATGACCAAGCATGTTAATTTCACGGCGACCGAAATGGCACTTGGAGGAGTTTAGCTGAAGGCCAGCCCTGCGAAACACGGAGAGTATGGTTGTGAGGCGCCGCAGGTGGCTCTCAAAGTTCGGCGAAAACACAATCACATCGTCGAGGTAACACAGGCATGTAGACCACTTCAAGCCGCGCAAGAGAGAGTCCATCATGCGCTCGAATGTAGCTGGCGCATTGCATAATCCAAAGGGCATGACTTTAAATTGGTACAGACCGTCCGGTGTGACAAAGGCGGTTTTCTCGCGGTCCATCTCATCGACGCTAATCTGCCAATAGCCGGAGCGGAGGTCAATTGATGAAAAGTATTGGGATCCGTGAAGGCAGTCAAGAGCGTCATCAATGCGAGGCAAGGGATAAACATCCTTCTTTGTTATCCGGTTGAGGTGACGGTAGTCAACGCAGAAGCGCCACGAGTTATCTTTTTTCTTTACTAAGACAACCGGTGATGCCCACGGGCTACTGGAGGGTTCAATGATGTCCTTGTCCATCATCCTGTCTACTTCTTTCTGTATGATGGCCCTTTCTGTTGCCGAGACACGATATGGCCGCCTATGAATGGGGCTGGCGTCACCGGTGTTGATGCGATGCGTGACAACAGATGTCTGGCCAAGTGGACGGTCGTCCAAATCAAAGATGTCCCGATAAGATGACAGGAGATGACGAAGAGCTGTTGTTTGCTCGGAAGGAAGGTCGGGGGCGATCATCTTAGAAACATCGTCCGCAGGCGTCGAGTACGAAGGAGTGGATGACAAAGGTCCGTTCGTACTGAGGAAGGATTCAGAGGTCAAAAAAGAAATCTGAAATTCTTCCAAAGGAGTGATATGCGCTATGGCGATACCGTGTGGCAAAACATGTGACGAGAACCCAAAATTGAGGATGGGCACGCGAGCGCAGTTTTCGCGGATCCGAATTAAGGTGCTCGGTAGGGCAATATTACGCGACAAAACCACGTCAGTAAGCGGCGACAGGACGTACTCGCCATCAGGTACGGGAGGACAGGGCGTCAGCAGGACATTTGTAGCAGCCTGTGGAGACAGCCTTGCAAATTCAGCAGCACATAAGCGGTGTGGAGCACAAGTGGTTGCGTCGGCAGGAAGCGGCAGGTCCAACTGTACAACACCTGCGGAGCAGTCAATTTGGGCAGAGTGTTTCGAAAGGAAGTCGAGGCCGAGAATTAGGTCGTGTGGGCAGTGTTCAAGGACGATAAATAGAACAACGGTATAATGGCCCCCAATGGTCACACGTGCTGTGCACATTCCAAGGACAGGTGACGTACTCCCATCGGCGACTCGCACGGTGCACGGTACGGCGGGGGTCAGAACCTTTTTGAGCCGGCGGCGGAGAGCAGCGCTCATAACTGAAAGCTGCGCTCCTGTATCAACGAGAGATCTAACAGGAACGCCATCGACTTCAATGTCCAGCAGGTTTCCACATGTAGGCAGGGTCAATAGAGGATTTGTGGGCCGGGTCGGAGTTGCAGCTTCACCTCCGGGAGCTGCACCGCCTAGTTTCCCGAAGCGAAGCGACCGGTTGCAGAAGGGGACGAAGAGCGGTGAACGAGAGGCGAACGGGACCTACGACCTTGCGGAGACGGGGATCGGCTGGATCTTGGTGGAGCACTGTCGGCGTTGATGTTCCTAGTCGGCGTATAGGGCGAGAAAGTGCGATTGTCGGGTACTTGGCTGTAGTGACTCGGAGACGACCACCGAGGAGGCGACGACCAGTGGTTGCGGCAATGACGGGCGATGTGTCCAATACCGGAACAATTAAAACAGATGGGTTTATCATCCGCTGTGCGCCATTCAGCTGGGTTGCGACGGAGTGGTGGAAAGCTTTGCGTCCGGGAGCGAGCGGTCGGAGAAATTTGGTAGGTGTTGGTATGGCGGACTGAGCAGAGAGATGGAATGCCCAAACTTGCTATTTCCTCCCGAACGACCGCTTGTATAAGGGAGATAGCGGGTACGCTTTCCCGACAGTCTGAACGAATGGGAGCCGGGGCCATGGCCTCAAGCTCACGGCGAACGATGCGCGTTATTTCTTCCGGTCCTGCGGGCTGAACGAACCGCGGCGGGTCTTCGCAAGAAGATGTCGCGGCGGTATTGGGCAACCGGTCGAAAGTTTGAGTGACGCGGCGGCCCTTCGCTTGTTCGAAGCGCCGGCACTCCTTAATAATTGCATCCACAGTGGCACAATCCTTACACATCAAGAGATTGAAGGCATCGTCTGCAATACCTTTCAATATATGGCCAATCTTCTCTGCCTCGGTCATGTTGTCATCAGCCTTGCGACAGAGGGCCAGCACATCCTGTATGTACACGACATAGGATTCTGTGGACGTCTGAGCGCGGCACGCAAGTTCTTTTTTAGCTGCCAGCTGACGACCGACAGGTCTGCCGAACAGGTCTCGCATTTTTTCTTTGCAAACATCCCAGCTCGTTAGGTCAGCTTCATGTGTGTCATACCATTGCTTCGCAGTTCCCTTCAGATAAAATATTACGTTTGCAAGCATCATTGTAGGATCCCACCTGTTGTTGTCGCACACTCGCTCGTACATCGTAAGCCAGTCCTCGACGTCGACGTTGTCCGTGCCACAAAATGTTCCCGGGTCCCGTGGGTGAGTGAGGATGACCGTGGGCACGGGCTGCCGAGGCGTTGTCGCTTGTGTCGGTTGATTTGCCATTGTGGCAGCAGGTAGATGACGTCCGCTGCGAAGTTCCGTGGTGGTACCCCGCACCTTCCACCAAAATGTTGCGGGAAGAAAGCAGGCCCACGAGTGTAAAATAACTTATATTTACAAATGATGGATATGGCGTTCAGGCAACCGCCAGACTTCGTCTTTCTCTAGTCCAATTCAACGTCTTCCTTCACTTCACCGTAACAATATCGTACTAGATTTTGTACTAACCACTATCTAATGTGTTAGACTTTGTCTTGCAATTTCTTGTGGTTTTTCGTTTAGTGCATTGTGTGGTGTTGAACGAAATTATCATGAGCTGTAAATAATAATACTCAGCGCCTGAATGCGTGCCATTGCTTAGCGTGTTTATTGCGCGGTGCTATTTGTGTGCTGTTCTTTTCGTGATATTTTGGTGCTCTGGGAAAACTAAAACTGTGCATTTGCAATGAAGGCCTAATGAAAACAGTGCATTTGCGAGGCCTAATTGCATTTGCAATGCAATTGCAAATGCCTTGGAGGCCTTGCAATTGCAAATGTCACGGAGGCCTAATTGCATTTGCAATGCAATTAGGCCTCCGTGACGATGTGCGCAGAGGTCATGCGTGGTCAAGCGTGGAAAATCTAATAAATAGGTATTCATGCCAAAAATTAATTAAATATGCTTAAGTAATGACTTCACAAGAAGAAAAAGCTTTTTGGTTACTTTTGGGCTACCCACAAGTTTCGCTTTTGGCTACATTTGGGCAACTGCAGAGGCCAATTTGGCTCCCTTTGGTTGGAGCGATCTGGCAACCCTGTCCGTAACCCTTAAAGGCTTTACGGACTGGATGAATGGACTTAATGAAATCAATGAAAATCAACTAAATAAATTAATCCATTGATTATTTCGCCTCATTTCATTAACAGGTCGTGGTGCTTGGGTAATGCCTGTAAGTTGAGGTTATTTGTGCAGCTTTTATGCAGCAATTAATTTTTTTACGCAGAATAGCAGATGTGTTCACTCGGAAGGCTTTGCCGGTCAGCGTTCAAGGGTCATATAAGCCACTATATATATAAGGGTCACTGGTACTACTGGCATTTGGCGCATATATAAGCGTGCATATATAAATTTAGAAACACCTCCACCGAGAGCAGCCACGCCAAACCAGAGAGCGCTCAAGTTCTAGCTTCATTTCTCCAGAAATATCCGTATTGTTTCGAGGCTAAAAGCTGCGCTATAGGCAGTTTGCCTGAGTCCGTGAAGACACTTACATTGGCAGCATACAACGGTCATTTAAACTATACAATCGAGAAATTTAAAGTAACATGTCGTACTTACAATCAACACTTTACCAATATGTTTGTAATATAAGATTATTAAAACTTCAACATAGCAAATATAAATTTGTTATGATATTCTAGATGCTCCAACTCAACATGATATACAGTAGCAGTGAAAGCAAGCAGGCTATCTTTACAATAAACAATACAAGATCTGCGAGCACAAGGACATATTGTGCAAGAGACGATCAGTCAAACAGAAAAAGAGACGAAGCAACAACAGTAAATAAATAAGCCATAAATGCGTCATTCCAATAACTGCAAAGTAAGCGCTATTGCTCGGGTCAAAGACACACAATGTTGGCACATATGTGGGCGTGTTGCAGTGGTAGTTTCTGGAAATACATTCAGAATGGATGGTAAGCTAAAATGAAACGCTCGTAAATGGCTCTTCGAAGACGAGGGACGAACCACGAGGCAGTATGCCGCTTACGCGTATCCATGTTATAGGCACGCTGTCGTCACAAGAAATTCTACTATATAGGTGGTCGAAAAGTAAAAGCATTGTAATATCTGAAATTTATACAAGTGCTACAATCTTACGACACTGTGCTCTTGAAAGACAGTTTTAGTCGAAGCTAGGTGGGGAACGTTAGCAACTAGTGCTAATATCTTCTTCCGCATAAGTAATGTTTTAGTTAGGTTGTGTTTATTTGAAGTAATACACTAGGGAAAAAAAGCTTCGTTTTAAAAATCCTGTCCCAATCAGACCATAATTGTTACGTCAGTTTGGTACAGTGACTCGGGTGATCCAATGTAACCAAACTTGCCAGACCAGGGGTACCACCAGAAGCACTGGGTGTGGACGAAACGGCCCAGGTCCAGAGCCGGGCCAGACACCGCGCGGCGGCTGTATACAAATGACGCTTTCATTCATTTGTTGTGCGTTCGGTGCACGTGGCCTGGTATCTATGAAATATGTAGCTGCAATTATGGTGAGTGAGAGTTGTTTTAGGTATGTCTTGCGTGTATTAAAGCTGAGCATTCTTTGCGAAGCTGCCCGGGCTTTAATGACCGTGACTGGGTGCTGCTGTCTTTCCGAATAGCTCACATGCTTGACAACACTGCCATCTGTACCACCATCACACATTCTGTGCGACTGTCCTGAATATAATGTTCAGAGACAGTCCATGGCGTCCGTTTTAGCGCACCTGGACAATAGACCATTGTCAGTTGCAACCATTTTCACATATCCCCGACAGAAGACATCGCCGTATCCTTCATAAACCGACAGAAGACATCGCCGTATCCTTCATAAACCTCTTCGGTTTATGAAGGATACGGGCTTGAACAAGCGGCTGTGACAGTGATGTCGTGTATTGCGCAAGAGTGACGGACTGTAACTGACGATGTGTTTGCTGTGTTATGTGCTCTCTCTCTCTCTCTCCTCCCATCTTTCATCCCCCCCATCCCGCTCCCATGTGTAGGGTAGCAAACCGGTTAGGCTAAACTGGTTAACCTCCCTACCTTCCTTCTCCACTTTTTCCTTCCTTGTACCACCATCTGTAGGTGCCTTGGCCTTGTTTTCTGCGGAATTACCTAGTGATAAAAGAAATCATATCTATCACTCCGCAATAGTGACTTGATGGTGCTGCGGGTCACGTATGAAAACAGAATTGACAATAACTTATTTGTACACTTTTTGAGGCTGCGATCGAGACTGCACTCTTAGCAGAAAGGCAGTAGCAATTGCTACCTGTGAGTAACTGCCCTTACAAACCGTAGTAAGTAGCTGTTACTATATACCCTAGCCATTACTAACTACGGTAGTAACTATTAATACCTTTGCCGTTGCTAAATGCAGTTAATAACATGGTAGTGGCATATGTGACAAGCGCTTAGTACCCTAAAGGTAGCAAGTATTATTATACTACCTTTCTTTTAAGTTACTACCCCAACATTGTTTGGATAAATGACTGGGGTTATTTTCTCCTCCATTCTGTTTGACCGACTGTTTCGTGCCCCAATACACCAGTACCATGATCTAGGATTGAATAGGTGAATTTCTGGGAATACTCAAACTTCCGCACGCTTGCCACTTCCGACACGGTGTTTCATCAGCCAGCACGGGAGTGATGATATTTGCCTAAACGTCGTACGTCTGCCTTCAAACGGCTCTGTGAACTCATCATTTTATACAAAATACTGCTTAGTAAATAATTAAACACCATCAAAATGCTCCGAAGGCAGGATGGGAACACACGACGTTTAGTACAGAAGCCCGATATGGAAACCATCTAAAACCATTACACCACGGACGCATGCATCGACAAGTGGCACAGAACACGCTTACGTATCTATCGCGGGAAGAGAGAGAGAGAAAGAGAGAGAGAGAGAATAAGTGTTTATTGTAGTATGAGTTGTTTGGTTATGGTGGGGGGAGCCCCACTTGCAGGGCCCCACCGGTTACAGCGCTCCCTGGTCCTGGTCAAGGGTCGCCAGTTGGCTTCGCAATTCCACTTCCGCGAGCCGCGCCTCCCACGACCAGTTAAGGTGACTGTTGCCTGGCAGAGGCGAGGTGGCAGCCGCCGGGCGCAACGTGCACTGGAATGTTATGTGTTCCAATGTTGATGTTCCTTCGCACCACGGGCATTGGTTGCTGTATTTACCTGGGTATACATATTGTGTAGCCGGTATAAATGTGGAGAAGTGTTTGTTTGGAGGAGACGCCAGTCTCGTCACAAGCGAGCATGTTGAGAGACTTGCCGCATTTCGATTTGGCCTAACCTAGGCGCAGTTAGAACGTAGGCTAGAGTGTGCATGGGAAGGGACGCGCGGAAAACGCAAGAAACTAGAATATTCTGAAGAGGATGCGTAGGAACGCAAGCGAGCTTGTCGGCGGGGAAATTATGCGGGAAAAAATTGGCTGAGGTTTATATCTCGTAAACCTAGTGACCACGAGCGAAAGGTCTATTTGGCATGCTTTGGCAAATACTATGCACACATTGTTCCATTAAAGTAAGGCCACAATCTTTCACACACGTTAGACACGCTGCCAAACTGGTTGTCCGTGAAGTCGCGGTGAAACTAACCCACGTTTTAGTAATGTAGCAAAAAGGCCTAGTAATGGTCCAATAAGGGTAGTAGTCGCTGCAGTTACTACTTATTTTCTTGCAGTTAGTAACTTTTTACAAACTTTTTATAAAAATATATCGACTTGGGCATAATAAAATGCAGGAGCCAGAACACGAAGTTGGTACCATCAACATTGTTTCGGTACGCCTCATCCGCAGGTAGTGGATATCAAGTGACAATGGTTCATAAAAGAAAAAAAAGTCGGCAGATCCCACGCCCTGTGGGAATCGATGTTATGCGAAAGCAGTGTGCGGTTAGCCTACCGAGTTAACGAAAGACTATGAGAGCGCCAAGATGTAGGCGGCTGTTTCATGGCCTAAATGACACATGTCGGACAGTCATGTCATGACCTACCATTTATGTTCGTCCTATACTCTTGTCATACAATGCCAATTTTGGTACATGCCACGTTAACAAAACGACTATGAGAGCACCAAGAAGTATGCGGCTGTTTCGTGACATACATGACCCACATGTCATGACCTATCATTTATATTCGCCATACACTCTTGTCATGTTCTGGTGGTGCCGTCGTTATAACAACGCGAGGAATGACACTGCGGTTCAAGACATCCCATGTCACGACCTCAACGGCGGCAGAACTAACTGCCCTGCGTCGAGCACTGGAATTCATTGATTCTGAAAGACCTAGAAAATGGGCCATGTTATGTGATTCAAAACCGGCATTACAGCAGTGGCGTAGCAACAGGGGGGCCCGGGGGGCCGTGGGCCCCGGGTGCAAGGGGCCAATAGAGGGATGGGGGGGCGGGGGGAGGGTGTCATGCGTCTGAAGACACCCCTCTTTCCGCCGGCTACACCCGGAGGGGGGGGGGGGTGACAGAAGACCTATGGGCCCCGGGTGCCAGACGACCTAGCTACGCCACTGCATTACAGTGCGCGCAGTCTGTTCTCCGACACGGATGTCATGACCAAATGACATACGAAATCGTGAAACGTTACCATCACGTCCAGCAAAAAGGTCACGAGGTCGTTTTTCAATGGGTACCTGGCCATTGTGGAATCAGTGGCAATGATTCCGCCGATAGCGCTGCTCGCACAGCACTTCAAGAAGAGCACAGCGTTCCAATTCTGTTTTCGAGGACAGACGCCGCAAGTCAGCTTCGACACCTGGCACGCAGTCTCTCAGTGACCGAGTGGAACTCGCCAAACTTACGTCTTACACAACTGCATCGATTAAACCCGCTCACGGCAACTCCGACCTCCACTCAGACTTCCTCGACGTGAAGCTACGCTTTTCTGGCGCCTTTGGTTAGGAGTTGACTTCACAAAGGCATACTCTACATTAATTGGAGTGACTGAGACTGCAGCATGGGAGGTCTGTGGCACCGAAGAAATTATCGGCCATTTGCTGTGCCACTGTCCACGATATGCCCCAGAGGGACAAGAACTTGCCAAAGCTTTCTGAAAACTGGACAATCGGCCGCTTTCTGTGCAGGTGCTGCTGGAACACTGCCCCCATCGCCCGTCGGCCCATAAAGCGGTGAAGGCGCTTTTGTGCTTCTTAAGTACGACGCGTATGTGCGACCATCTGTGACTATTAATGCTATATCTGTAAGAACACACACGACAGTGAACTCACCGCAATTTCCTTCTTTCCTTACCTCTTCTCTCGCCGTGTGATCTTTGTTTCCCCTTTGCCATTCCCCCGGTGTAGGGTGTCAGACATTCATGTCATGACCTATTGTTTATGTTCGTCCTATACTCTTGTCATACTATGCCAATTTTGGCACATGCCACGTTAACGAAACGACTATCACAGCACCAAGAAGTATGCGGCTGTTTCATGACATACATGACACACATGTCATGACCTATCATTTATATTCGCCATACACTCTTGTTATACTAGGCCAATTTCGGTACATACCAAGACGTAGGCGGCTGTTTCATTACCTACATGACATGCATGTCAGACATTCATGCCATAACCTATCATTTATATTCGCCATACACTCTTGTCATACTAGGCCAATTTTGGTACATACCAAGACGTAGGCGGCTGTTTCATGACCTACATGACATGCGTGTCTGACATTCATGTCATACGCTATCATTAATATTCGCCATACACTGTTGTCATACTATGCCAATTTTGGTACATTCCACGTTAACAAAACGACTATGAGAGCACCAAGAAATGTGCGGCTATTTCGTGACATACATGACACACATGTCATGACCTCTCATTTATATTCGCCATACACTCTTGTCATACTAGGCCAATTTTGGTACATACCAAGACGTAGGCGGCTGTTTCATGACCTACATGACATGCGTGTCTGACATTCATGTCATACGCTATCATTAATATTCGCCATACACTGTTGTCATACTATGCCAATTTTGGTACATTCCACGTTAACAAAACGACTATGAGAGCACCAAGAAATGTGCGGCTATTTCGTGACATACATGACACACATGTCATGACCTCTCATTTATATTCGCCTACACTCTTATCATACTATGCCAATTTTGGTACATAGCAAACGTAGGCGGCTGTTTCATGACCTACATGACACACATGTCAGACATTTATGTCCTGACCTATCGTTTATGTTCGTCCTATACTCTTGTCATATTGTCACGTGGTAGTGACGTTAAAGAACTCAGTAGCAACACTGTGAAAGACAGAACTAGCTTTTATTGGGCGAACCTGTGCCCACAAGAACAGGCTACGCTTATAGCACAACGATAGCGGCGAACACGGTCGGCGATCGTCGAAATCTCACGAGCGGGTCAAGCGCGTCGGCTTTTATACATCTGTCGTCGAATGTTCCAGAGCAATCGCTGGAACCCAAGTGTCTTCCCCAAAGTTCCACATTATTCGTGTCGCGCACACATGCAATCAGATTACACAAGTTGCGGTGAAAAACAGTGGACGGAACCATCGATAACATTCCAGAAATTTCTTTTACATGCAGGCGCATCCTGCGCTGTGCGATAACATTTGTTAGGCGGCGAGACGTGGTCGCCCGATAATGATAAAGAAGTACACGTGTCAATATTATGCCAATTTTGGTACACGCCACGTTAACAAAACGACTATGAGAGAACCAAGAAGTATGCGGCTGTTTCGTGACATACATGACACACGTGTCATGACCTATCATTTATATTCGCCATACACTTTTGTCATCCTATGCCAATTTTGGTACATAGCAAACGTAGGCGGCTGTTTCATGACCTACATGATAGGCATGTCAGACATTCATGTCATGACCTATCGTTTATGTTCGTCCTATACTCTTGTCATACTATACCAATTTTGGTACATGCCACGTTAACGAAACGACTATCATAGCACCAAGAAGTATGCGGCTGTTTCGTGACATATATGACACACGTGTCATGACCTATCATTTATATTCGCCATACACTCTTGTCATACTATGCCAATTTTGGTACATGCCAGGTTAACAAAACAACTATGAGAGCACCAAGAATTATGCGGCTGTTTCGTGACATACATGACACACATGTCAGACATTCATGTCCTGACCTATCGTTTATGTTCGTCCTATACTCTTGTCACAGTATGCCCATTTTGGTAGATACTAAGTTACGCCTTTTCCCAGATTGTTTGTTTTATGTATTTCAAGGACAAAGAACGGTACATACGCGCGAACTATAGTACACAGTATTTCTGTAATTAAATAGGGACATCTAGTGCTGGCAACAGGATTTTCTTTCTTTATTACATAGTAATAAATACCTATCTAGAAAGACCAAAGCGCCACAGGAAAGTAAGGTAACTCGAAACATATGCAAAAACAAAGGCAAGCAGATGCAAGCTTCCAATAAAGCTTCTTAGTCTGGTGATGGTCCTTGAGCTGCATACATACCGGGAACACAAGCAACAGATTCCCGAAAGAACAACCGTCTGCTTCGCGTTGTGTGTCACACATTCTTCTACGTCATTTCTTGGTGCAAGTTTGTTTTGGCAATCACCAATTTCATAGTTTTTCGTAGACCTGGAATGTACACAAGCCTAATCTCACAGCCTTTTATTGCGATAGAACTATATGGACACTCCAGGCGCATTTTTGTCGTCGCCGCGATGTTCCTCGTAAAATCCACAGGCGATAACACCGTCGCCGCGCGCCATTCGATGTTTGTGCAAGGGAAAGCACGCGAGGGGAAACGATGATCGCGGATCATTCTGACGCACGCGAGGAAGGAAGGCGAGAGGAATGAAAATTATGCAGATCTCACGCACTGTGGGAATCGATGTAAGCGAAGGTTGATGGCGAAAGCTTAATTTTTTTTAAACGTTTAGTCTAACACGAGATTGGTGAGCTGACGTTAAACGTTACCTTTCGTGCACCACTGCTGTTTGTCTGCGTAGTACACTGAGCATCCAGTGGGCATTGTGCACATTTGACACCGTGAGGTCCAAACGAGTTTGTCGCGTCGCCTTTCCTCTCTGACCCGACAGCTGCGGCCGCGATGGCGGACAGTAGCGGCAGTAGTAGTAGTAGGAAAGTCTAAGGTAGAAGGGCAAAGAAAGCTTCGCTTTAATGATAAACGTGCCGTCTTCCGTCGCTCGAAAAGCGTGGGCGGACGGGAGGGAGGGGGGCGGTGTTGAGTGCTGGCAGCAACTGCGTTGTTAGCGACCGGACGCAAGTGGAAACTGAGGATCGCGGCTGAATTTCCCGCGCGAAGCGGACGAAAGTAGGGAGTGTTGCGTACTCCAGGTTAGCGTAGCAGGCTGCTGCCAAGTTGTAGCGACGCCTGCGTACCGATGCTCGACCGACGTTACTATTGGGTAGCGTGGCGTTGTCGGCGGGCTGCAGGCATCCGGTAGACCATGGCGACCAAGCGAGGACGAGACTATTTCTAGTGCGAAACTTGCACGGTTTCTTCAAAGGTTGATGAAAGATGATGAGAAGAGAATGAAGTGATTAAATGTACATTTCGGAGCCCCTTAAATAGGCTCTATACAATCGTGGGAGGGATCTTAATGCTGCCGACGTCACGTGACCGGCACAGAATCGGATTGGCGGAAAGAGGGCCCCGCCTCCGGTTATACCACGCCTCTTGTGGTACCGAGCCTCTTGGAACTGTAGACGCTTGTCCGTCTCCTTTGCTGGTTGCTGGTTCGTGGAAGTTCTCCTGTAGAGTTTGACCGTTCAAGAAAAGGGTCCCTCTACAGTCGCGCGCGCGCGCACACACACACGCGCACACACGCACACACACACACGCACACACACACACACACACACACACACACACACACACACACACACACACACACACACACACACACACACACACACACACACACACACACACACACACACACACACACACACACACACACACACACACACACACACAAAAGAGGCCTGTAAACACTGCCTGGCCAGACCGGCAGACACTCGAAATGGTCATGGCGAATTAGGAAGTCACGCTTCATTTCGACGAGGCAGGGTGTGTGAAGGTCGGGTGAGAGAAAGTCCTTTCTGCACGAGGTGCGGGACGCCAACCGTGGGAGGAGAAGTCACGGCTCATTTCGACGACGCATGGTGAGAGAAGGTCGGGTGAAATTCCTTTGTGCACGTGGTGCGGGACGTGAACCGTAGCAGGAGAGAAGTCACGCCTCATTCCGACGAGGCATGGTGATAGAAGGTCGGGTGAAATTCCTTTCTGCACGTGGTGCCAGACGCCAATCGTAACAGCAGGCAGTGTGGGAGGGAGGGCTTCTACTGCGCCAGCAACTGCGTTCCTTTTGCGGCGGTATGCGGTCGCGCGCACCGTATATTGAAAGCGATCTCGAGACGGCTCATACTTTCGCGCGTGCTGTTTTCTCACCATTGTTCGCGCTGAAGCGATAGGAAGCACGAAGGTGGCTTTCCCTGCTGCTGCTGCCGCACTTGCTCACGCCAGCGTTCTGACAGCGATTGTCCGCGGTCATCGAGTGGGATGTGTTCCTTTTTTGCCTGTGCGTGCCGACACCGTGCTTGTTAATTCAGTTAGTAAGCGAACGTTTGCAAGTTTGTACGGCCGATAAAACTATCCTTATTTTGTATACGTGTCTACTAATTTGCTATCCCAATCGATGTTTCCCCTTTCGGGCAAAACTGCGGCTGTTTTCTCAAGTACACATGCTATTAATTCTCATCGAGCTGTCATACCACGGCCGTACTGGATTCTCCCTGCGTGTTCTCCCGCGCGTGGTACCACCATGGTCATGCTAAACCAGAAACGCATGCATAGCTCCACATGATAATGACCTTACTAGTTTTCTCGTACAAGCTAGCGCTTCGAGACGCGTTACGCGTGCGTTGCGTCGTGTAGAAAAATTTACTTACAAAAGCGTGCCAGTTTCTTCCATTCTTATCCCGTAGCCGCTGTTGCTTTGATGCGCTATGTGCATGACATTGCACCGCCGTCGGGATCGGGGCAGTGCAGCCCAGCCGCAACACCCAGCAGGTGTTGCGTCTACTTCAGCCTACAGGTGAAAGAGAGAAAACAGCCGGCAGATTCCATGACTGTGGGAAGCGATGTTATGCGAAGCAGTGTGTGGGGAGCCTACCAAGTTAACGAAACGACCGTGAGAGTACTAAGACGTAGGCGCTGTTTCATGACCTACATGACACACATGTCATGACATTCATGGCATGGCCTATCATTTATGTTCGTCATACACTTTTGTGATACTATGGCAATTTTGGTACATACCAACTTAACGAAACGATCATGATCGAGAGCACCAAGACTTAGGAGGCTAGATGAATAGATAGATACTGTAAAAGTGGTAAATGTTCGCAAGAAATGCCTGGCATTAAAAAAAAGAAAAAAAAGATGGGCGGAACTCACACAATGTGGGCTTCAATGTAAGCGAAACTTTGTCTGCTGTTTGCTTTGTTTGACCATAATTAGCGGTGATGTCGGCGACGATTATGTTTTTCTTCAGTGTTTAGTCTAATGCGAGTGCGTTAAGTTCATGTAAAACGTTACCCCTGTCGTTCGTTTGCGTAGTCCGCAGAATACAGGGAGAGACTTGTTTGCTTGAGGCATTGTTGTGCGTCATTGTTCATCATCTCCGAGGGGGTAGAGCCGTATCATTACCTCACGTGGTACATCACATCATGGCAGAAGTGTTAAACTTTAATTGAATTATGAGGCTGTACGTAACTCAAATAATTATTGTAAATTTGCATGTATATATTTTATAAATACATTCGCGGTCTGCACCACGTTTTGCTGCGTAGCGAAGACGCTCCCGTTCCACGCGACGCTTCTTCTTCGACGTTTGGAGCTATTTTTCAAGCGCGTGTTTAAGTGTCTTTTCGCATACGAGACCAGGACACTCTTAATAACCCAGCGCCAAGCGTTCTCTTCAGTCTGTGGACGATTGTAATGCTTAGACTATCACCGGCCAACCTGCGACCTCCACAACCCAGTACCTACATTTTTATCACATAGGAAGGGAAGCATAGAGCGTGCCATACGCATGAACTACCCATCCCAGCCCGCGGCGGCACACTTTGAGCCCCTCCATTGGAACCGGGTGGTGGGTGGCGCCACCAAGCTCTTGTTATTATATTGCCTAATGGCATACCTATGCTAAAAAAAAAGTAAAGCAAGAAAACCTACGAAGAGTTCCCCTCACCACTTTCTGAACCCCTATTGGGAACTTTGTTCTCGTACGCCTCTTTCGCCGTTCCCCTGCTTTTCTTCCACCAATATTCTAATCGCCTCTTACGAATCTCTATTGCTAGCGTTTACTTTTCGCCTGCTCTCACTGAACCCAAGGGCTTCAAGGAAGCCAGAGGTGCCTAAATCGATCGCTGGGGAGATATCTTCACATTTTAATAAATCATGCTTCATCGTTGCCACAGCTTTATCGCAGAAAGCACACTCTTCTTCTTCGCTGTTGTATCTCGCTGTATAAGTGCCTTTTCTAAGGCATCCTGGTCTCGCTTCGAAACGTAATGAGCTTTTCTTTGAGTTGTCATAAATTGTTTCTTTCCTGACTTTGGTTTTAATGTTACGTAGTTACTTAGTGCAGGTTTCTTTTCCATTGCCACCACCCATGAGATTATCTGAGCCTCTCTGACTTGCCGCTTGTCGTTCTTTGTTGCCATGTTACTTAATACACCGGTCGCATACTTACCGTACTTCCTGGTAAGGTTCCTAGTTATTTTGCTCCTTTGTGAAGCAATGTATGTATTGCCTGTACAAATGTCTGAACACTCTCCCAGCCCATTTACTTTCTTTCATCTTCCTCAGTCGTTCATCATGATCAACTTTAGTCTGAGCTTTACTCACTTCAAAACTTGTCCAGCCCATATCACTCTGCACAGCTTCATTTCTAGTCTTCCCGTGAGCGCCCAAAGCGAGGCGTCCCAATGACCCTTGGTTGCCATCGAGTCCTTATTATACCGATGGCTTGAAGCAAATAATCGCATTTCCAAATGTAAGTCCTATAACCATTACACCTGTCCCGACACCCAGGCGCACCTCGTACCTTTTGTATGGCCATAGCGCTCTGTGTTTCATTCTGGCTGCATTTCTCTTCCTCTTTGCTGTTATTGTCTTTTCCTGTGTTTCCATATATCTATTGCCTACGTTAATCCATATAACAAGGTATTTATATTATTTTACCAGAGGTATTTCCTGGCCCTTTCGTGACACTGTCTGTTCACTGTTTTCATTGAATACCATAACACCTTATTCTTTACGCTTAATTTCAGACTTATATTCGCGCCTTCCTATCCATAGATATTAGTCAGACGTTGCAAACCACATTGCTTAATTGTTAGCTAGCAACACAATGCCGTCCGCATAAAACAAACCTGGAAGCTGCTGTTTTACTAGTGTATCCGCTTCTTTTAATGAGGGATAAAACCCGATATTACTTCCCTCGGGCGCCCTTTCCACCTTCACCACGTAAATCTTTAACAGCGGGATGCGCGGAAGCAAGCGCCGTATGGTGGTGCTGCACGCCGGAAAAGGAGGCCAAGAAAGTTTCATTTTAAAAAACTACGACGGAAACTATCCCCAACGATTGTCTACGTCAATGCGAATCATTTCTTGCCTGCACGTGGCGCATAGCCCGAACGGACTCACGGTCTCCGGAGAAACGCTCACTCCAGCACTGCGCGGGCCGTGACACCCCGACGACGCGCACGATCGGAAGCAGGGCGGCGACAGACGCTACAATCCGCACCAAATTAGTGTTCGACAAAGTGCTCTTGAAAGCACCCGTCTGCGTGCCGCAAGTGGCGATTCTCCAATCGGCGCCGTTTCGTCGCGGCGGCTTGCGAAGCGGCAGTTGGCTTGGCGTGCCGCTGTTCCTGGGCGGCGCGTCGCTTCCCTCGTTGCTCGCGCTGGCGTCAGCCGTCGCTTCGGCCTCGCCATTTGCGTACGTATAGCGTACCTCTGCAGAGCCTTTGCACTCTTCCCATTGATACTTTCACTGACCCATTGTACTTGCAGGTAGAGGCCTACGCACAACATACTGCGGCTTATGCAACCGAGCCACGTCAATTTGTGGTGCACGAACCCTGTATCGGCAAATGGAGCAAGGAGAGGAGGCGCCAAGCGAGCAGCGGCGTGCGAGCGGGCGCGTGGGGGGGGGGGGGGGGGGCGCATCGTCGACAAACTCGTTGAAAGTATTCTTCCATCGTGACCTTGGACGGTCTCGCGGCGGTTGTTGGCTCCGACTAGCCAGAAAAATCCCTCAAAATAATAAAAAAAAGAAAGCCGGCAGACCCCAGGCCCTGTGGGAATTGATATAATGCTAATCAGTTTGAGTGGTCCTTACCAAGTTTGCAAAACGACAATGAGAGCACCAAGACGTAAGCGGCTATTTCATGACCTACATGACAAGCACGTCATGACATTATTTATGGTCGTCATAAACTCTTGTCATACTATGCCGATTTTGGTACGTAGCAAGGTAAAGAAACGACCATGAGAGCACCAAGCCATAGGCGGCTGTTTCGTGACCTACATGAGTCACATGTGATAATATTCATGTCGTGACCGATAATTTCTGTTCGTCATGTTCTCTTGCCATACTGTGCCAATTTTAGTACATAACAAGACGTAGGCGGCTGTTTCATGACCCACATGACACGCATGTCATGACATTCATGTCACGACCTATCATTTCTGCTCGCCATACATTTATGCCATACTATGCCAATTTTGGTACACACTAAGTTAAGGAAACGCCCATGACAGCACCAAGACGTAGGCGGCTAGATGGATGGATAGATCGATACTGTCAAATTGGCAGATGTGTTCCCTTAGCCTGTCATTGAAGGCAGACAGGCGGATGCCTCAATGACAGGCTAAGGGAACAAAGCAAAAATTGAACTGTTATCGAGATAGACTTGTCTCCGTGCATTGTGATAATTGCGGGTGTAAACCACTGTTTAAGGATTGTATAGTTGTGTCAGAAATACAAATAAGGATAAGAGATAAATTGTAGAAGCAAGCTTGATTGCAAAAGAAGGTGCTAACTGCGTCAGCGCTCCGTTGATTACTCTAAGCAGAAAGAAAGCTGCCTATCTGGAAAATGCTGGGTCGCGCGTGCGATGATTTCCACTCGTTTGAGCCGGTATAAGTACCGTGCTTTTCTGAAATAAAATTCAGTTGACAGTTAGTGCACATCCTGTCGTCGTTCTTGTCCATGTCAATCCAGCGCTATGACTTCAATTGAAGCGGAAGTGAAGCACGCCCGAAGCGAAACGTTAACACATCTGATCGCATGCGTTGTGCGGTAAATGTTTAGCGTTGACATAGATCTCTACAATGTGTGGGACCTGGGTAATGTTTTGCGGTTTGCCGTAACCATTACATGGTGCTATTACAGAATGCACTCAGACTTGCTTCTGGAACGCTTCACGCACTGCGGATGGTAAAAATAAAAAAAAAGAATACGAGAGGGACGCAGAGAAAAACGAGAACATAAACGGGTGAACACACCTATCACAAGGACACGTGTGCATCAAATAAGAACAAAAAAATGGCTACATTCAAGGAAACAATGTAGGGACATTGGGGTCGCGCGTAGCACGGAGGAAAATCAAAAATCTACAGTTCATTGTCCTCAGCGTCGAGTCTAGCCTAACGACTAGGCCGTGCCGGTGGAAAGCGATATCGACTGTTAATTACCCCTAATGCCCCCTCCCAATTCTACGGCCACTGTCAAAAAGCCTTTCGGTGTAATTGCTCCGGCCCCGCCAACCCGTCGCCTCCAGAGAGCCGCAATGGTGCCATCGTGCTTCGCTTCCGATGAGAACCGCGCCGTTGTCGCAGCCCACCGCTGACTAAGTAAAATTGTGCAGCGTAGAGGCGGCTACAGATGCGCGGCCATGTCGTTTTCTCCTGAGGACACCGCACGGAACCGATGCGCAATTCAATCCGCACTGAAGAAGTCAGCGATGTCGGAAAGAGAAGCACCGCATCCCTGTATTTTCTCGTCGCAATCTCAGCACAAAATCTGCCTACGCACCACAACACCTGCATAGTATATGCCGTAATGCTTAACCTTTGTATACAAGGGGTAGCGATTCGCCAGTAACTTCCGTGATGTGTCCCGTACCTTCGCGCTATGTCGCATGCACCGGCCACTCATGCTTTAACCTAACTGTCTGGCTGTTTATGTTAATCTTTCTGTCACAGGGACACTTTCATAAATATTGTTAAAAGCCTGTGGATGAACGGAAATGGGCGTACGCACGCGTGCTATCGTTCGTGTAGTGACGCGACGTACGCACAACTTGTTTCGAAGCTAGCTGGCGTCGGTACGAGCGAAACGCGACCATTCGTGGCCCAACGGTTAGAGCGTCGGCCTGCTCTCCTGGCAGTTGGAGGTTCACCCCTGCCATCGGATAGCTGAGTTTCCTTTTTATTGAAGAGGCCCGAAACGAGGCGACCCTGGAACCTACCTACCTACCACCTGAAATGTGCCAAAATATGGGTCGCATTAAAACAGCCATGTGGTTGCAAATAGAAACGTGGCATGACCGTAACGGGAAAGATTTGAATACATGGTCTAGGGCCAACCATTCAAATAAAGAAGACGCAGTTTCACCAGAAAGGCGAAGCATCGATTGCGATAGAAAATTAGCAGACAGTTATATGAAGTGACGATAGTAGCTTCATTGGCCGTATACGCTTGTAAACATTCGCTCACTGACCAAATTAACAAGCATGGTGTCAACCGCGCACAAGAAAACATGAGTGCATCTCACTCCATGACTGCGCACACTCGCTGTTAAAATAGTGGAGCGAGGAATCGCGGCAGCAGCAGTGAGGGCATTGACCTTCATGTTGCCTCTCGCTTCAACTCCAACTAAGCGGCGCTAACACAGCGCACACGAAGCTATCAGCACTCGACTCACTGTGTCCCCGTCGCACATCGCTCTCAAGATAAGAGCCCGCACGGCTGCACCATATGCAGCACCCGCCGGAGTATCGCCCCCGACCCACCCTCCCCACTCCCCGGTGCCTGGCGGGCGACGGAAGACGGCGCGCATTCTCCCCGCTTTCCACCCTGCGTGCGCGAGATTAAGCCGCCATCGTCGGCGAACCCTCGTACGCTTTTACTCGCACATGCACATGCAGCACACGGCACGCGGCGAAGATGTTGTCGTCCTTGGACTTTATACAGAAGATCGTGATGACGCCTACAGCGACAACGACGACTGAAATGCGCGTGGAGTGTCCATGTCATTGCTATCGCAATAAATATGTGCAGTTATATGTCTGAACAGAATCCTTGAAATGCAAAGAATTGCCGAGAACTACTCGAGCGATGTTACAGATGTTCTACATGACCTATTCCTTGCGTATACTCATTTTTTTGATGCAGCCTACCATTCTTGCAAAATGCATTCACCTCAAGTATGCTTGAACTTTTAGTAGCTTTGGCGTATGTTCTGTATATGAGGCGCTGTTCACTGCGCATACTTGAACTGGATTTGAGCTAGGTGCGAAGACATTTGATTTACTATTTTGGCTTGTTTTAATAACAAACTCTCAGAGCTTCCAGAAATTGATTGCGCTGCGATGTACAATGTTCCTTTTTTGAGCTTTCTCCGAGATATGCCTAAGTTGGTTCGGACTTTCTTTAATTTATTGTTGATTTTTGTGTTTTGCTACATACTGTTTGCGTGAGTGATACGTAATAGCGGGCATAAGCTATGATGTCCATCCTGTCCTAAATATACATATAATAATAAAGAAATGGGCCGCACATGAAAGTCTAATCGTGTTATGGTAGTTCCTTGCTTCGATCGATGTACACGAGCATTGTTTCATTCTGCCCCATTGAAACGCGGCTGCCGCGGCCGGGATTTAGCGTGCGACCTTGAGCTGAGCAGCAGAACGCCATAGTCACTAAGCTATCACGGCGGTTGTTTATGTCAAGCTTAAAGCTTCGTTGAATAGCACTGCATACGCGATAATGGTTTTGCACGTGCATCGCGACAAACATAATGCCGATGGTCAGCGCACCGTTTGCTTACCGCGTCGTACTGACATTATATCTGCATGATGGTGGTCTCTATGATTTGCCGTCGCGGACCGTAGTTCCCGCTGCACTGCAAGTAGGTTGCGAGAAGGAGTATGTTTCCGAGTAACTCGCTCGGTAGGTGTGTTCTTCCCAGTCCGTGGCTGATACATCTAGCTCTGGCATTGGGCAGTTGAGGTGGAAAATAAATATTGCGAACATCTAAAGGTCAGCGCTTCAACATCAAGTAAAAATGTGGCTTCGAATTCTTCTGTTGATGAAATGACGGCCGGGTAACTGGCTTTGCACATCTCTTTAGCAACTTGAGAACTTATTTGACATATAAATATATGACGCGAATCAACACTACAAATTGATTTCATTTTCTATATACGCACAATCCCGACTCGACGACCGGCCGCGCGTATTTCTGTCGACTTTGAGGCACGAGAAACCTAATAGCACCAGCCTTGCCTGAACCTTTGCACGTGCTTAGAAGATTAGCATGCACGCAGGTTGGTGGCACTGTAGCTTTTAATACTCTTTCGAACCTTCAGAACAGCGATCGCTTACGCCCTCTGTCGGTCTTTGTACGTCGGAGCTTTATATGCGCCGCGAATTCACGTGGTAAGGGCGGCGCGGAATATTTAGGCTAATGAAGGCTGACTGGAGGTCATGATGTTGGCATTCGATCGTAAATGTGTTATTTACAACCATTCGCGACAAGGTCTTGCGACACGCATTTGACAAATGTTGCTTACGTAATTGTAGCGCACGCGATAATTCGGGGTCGTCATGGCACAGCGTTAGCGCTCGTTTGGATACTTTAAAAAATAGTTATCAAAGCAAGAAAAAAAAGCTGCCGTCACAAAATTTGTATAACCGTCCGTGTAGAAATTCTATGCTGTACACGAATTTGCTCGGAGTTAGAAAGCCAACGCTAACGCTTAGCGCACAGCCGTGCTATGTGTGCATTCACTATGCAAAAAGTCGCCTGCTACGCTCGAGCGGTGTAGGCGACGCCATGGTCGAGGAGGGAGCGGGAAAGACGGAAGAAACGAGGAGGAGTGAAGGTGGAGCAGGAGAGTGTCGCTACTTACGAAGTTTAAGCAGTTTTACAACGCCCCTCCCCCCCACCACCCCTCTCCCCGGTTCATGGCACGCGACAAAAAACCATGCGTTTCCTCCCCACTTTCCTTCTTTGCGCGCGTGAAATTAAACACCGATCGCCGGTTCACCCTCGCACGTTTTCACTCGCACGTACTGCATACGGCGCGCGGCGACGGTGTTTCTGAAGTATGTTTCTGAGCATGACCACCTGATGTCGGCATTTCGGTCTTGTGACGTAATGAAGGAAAGTGTTCAAATGATACAATTTTGTAAGCGCACGACCAGTTGGAAGTAAGCGCTTGTGTTGTCTGCTCCGCACTTTTTCCTTGTTTGTGCGCGCTTGACCGTGATCTACAAAGTTTATACGCCCTGCGGAGGAAGTCAAAAACGTGTCGAAGCACACTCGTTCAGATAGACTAGCCATGAGTTAGACATCTCTGAAGAATAAAGCCTACAAAGAACGGCCGCGCAGGCCGCGCGTCCGTGTATTAAAGCTCTGTATATTGTGGACGACTGTTCATGATAGTCACGCTGTGAAACTATCACTTCTAACACCAGCGGAGCAGACTTGTGGGCACAGCCGGTCGCTCCTCTTGCTCCGCAGTGGTTAGACATGCTTCTCGTCAAAAACTGGCGGGCGTCGCTCACCGCGAGCCTCAACAGTCACTGAGGTGCAAGTCTAATGCAGGTGTAACTTGCGTCTACGCGAGGCAGTCACCCACCAGTGCGTTCTTAACGCATCCGCAGCGATGACCCGTTTAAACAATCATCCGTACAGTGGGCGAACGTGCCGGAATTTACGATGGCTTTTGACAGCTTACACATGCGTGCTTGCCTGGCCCTTAACGGCTCTACTGTGCGCTCTAATTGAGTGTGCATGTTGAGGCAGGAATCAGGCTACCAGAGAAACATCATTCACGTCTAGACATTTTCCACTCTGAAGATGACAATTTGGAGAAGCGACCAGTAAAAATAGCAGAGGAAAGAAGAACAATGTGAAACAGAATGATCGACACATCGGCTGAGTTCGTATTTACACCATATATAATGGACTATGAATGAAGCCATTTTGCCGCGTCAGAGAATAATATGGACTTCTTCAACGTACACGGAAACCTTGTGACATGAGAGTTTTTTCATTGCGTTCCGAGTGTGGTCCACGTGGCTGGTAAAGAAATCAGTAGCCTTCTGGGGCAGCCGCAGATACCACAGTCGTTCTATCTTCGACGAACAGTAGGATCTGATGAATAACCGATTTTGTTGGAATGACGACAACTCACGAGGTTAGGTGATGAGGTCTTTCTAAGAATATTTTAGCAGAAGAAAAGCGGGAAGGTTGCTATGTTATCGCACTAAACAAATCGTGGTATGACATTCGATGCAGCAGTTTTGCACTTAGTTCAGTTCACTCTTGATAACAGGTTGTACTTGCGATCAACCGTTTGGACAACTCTTGCTATACCGTACAAGATTTATGCCCATTTGCCTTACGCTGGATTCTGTGAAACTTGCAATGTTTCTTACCGCATCAACAATGCTAGAAAACGGCAAGGAGCATAGGGTCTTGAGTAAGAAAGAAGTTCTCCCATCGCGATTAAAAAAAAATGGAAAGGAAGAAAAGCCTCTTTAGATGCAAAGACTGTAACAGACAAAAAAGGAAGTATATAGAAAAGTCTTTAGAAGAAGAGAGAAATTGCCTTAGTGGAGCTCAGAGAAAGTTCTAGAACATCAATTTCATTTGTCACGCTTGGCAAGTTTCCGCCAGCTTCCCGCGCATGGTAGCCGGAGATAAACGGATTTCTTGCCGCCCGTCATCCACTCGTTAACGTCACCGTCGATGAGAAAACCCTATAGAAAAGAAGGAATTCGGCCTTTTCTCGTCGTTTCTCGTCTTTCGTCAACCCCCGTTTAACTGTTGTTTTTTGTGTTCCTATTTTTAAACAGGTACGTGTTCATGTATGTTAAGTGATACGTACTGTGCAAGCGCGTGCGTTGAATACTGATTTTACGGCAGCCTTCGGCACAATATATACGGCAAGTAAAGCGCTAATTTGATTGTTTCGCAGATTTTTGCGAAGCTGCAATGCATGAACGCATCAATAAAATTCGGCTTTATACATTTTTGCTTCCCAAATGTAGAGAGAGATAGTGTGCAGGTATGGAAGCTTTCTATAAGACATACGAATATTTTTACCTATAGAGAATTTCGCAAAAATATCTGCCGCCCCAATTCTCCCCTGATACTGTTTTCACTTTCCCCTGTAGCCTGTTTTGTTTCGCACCTGGGAATTTCTTTTTCTTTCGTTGTTAATGTTGATTTACTTGGTGTTAGAGTAGATAGACGCTTGATCGATCCACTGATCCACTAGTGAGGGTGTAGCAGCTACGAACGAAGTTGTGCGTTAGATTGCCGAAAAATTTAACTTAAATGGCGTGGTTTACCGTTCAGATTGTGCCGAGTGTGTTATGATGGACGTCGTGGGGGGGGGGGGGGGGGGGAGGCTGCGAATAAATTTTAACCCCACGTTTTTTTTTTGTCCACCATGCGCCGAAATCGCGGTACACGCCCGCTTCTGCCTTGTCGAATGGGGTTAACACGGCCGGAAACCAAACCCGCAACCACCTCGTGCTTAGCAGAACAAATGGCCCACAAATGGAGGATCCTAAAAATACTTTTCATACACAAAACGGCGCACCTACGCTCTATATATCTGCTGATAGTGCTTACCTCCCAAAATCATTCTATGGTGCTCACAGTTGCCTCTGCACAGAGGAATGTTGGTGGACCTAAGCACGGTTGGTCGTAAAGTGCAGTCACCTTGAAGAAGCAGAACGACACCTTAGTAGGCTCGTGCATGCAAAATCACTTCGGTCAAAGTGACAAAATCTTTTCTTCTTCCGAGAGCGAACCAGAAAAGCTCTTTGACCGTCGAATAAAGCCTATAGTGGCCCAATGGGAAGGTGCTCTTCGACCCGGACATTCGGCACACCCGAACATTGGGTGATTTGCTGTTAGCGGTTACGATTGGGAATTAAAAAGCGTTAGTAAACGCAGAGTCCAACTGCATGCAATATGATTAAGCTCTTTTGCTATGGGACGATTCGGCCGGTAGGCAACGTCGGAAGTAAACGCCCAGTGAAACCAAGAGGTAGTTCGGGAAAACCGGAAACTTCCATTGCTCGAGTGTGATGCAACGAGCAAGCCAGGGGAATTAATTTTGTAATACGCCGAGAGATACTGACTACGACTACTAACACAGAAGGACCCGCAAAGACAGGACCAGAAGGCCCAAGTAATCCCATTCATCGCTTTACTCAGGTGAGGGAAGTTGCCGCGCAGCGTAAGATCGCGACAGTGGCAGCGGCACGGACCGATCGTGTTGTGTTTTTGGTGAGCAAAGCGCACAGCTTGATCAGCACTGACGCTGCTGACAAGAATTCCGAAGCCGCTCCGCAGCCATTAAAAATATGGTATCATTAGTTCTTGGGAGCTTTTAAGTGGGCATGTATGATTTAATATATACTACTTGCTCATGAGAACCATGACGCGACGCAAACTACAGAGTGCACAGAGCTGCATTTGAATAGCAAAATATGGCACGTCGATGAAGCGGATATTGAAGTATTTAATTGATGGCACCTCGAAGAGCCGTACGTTTTGCCTAAGTCGATGTACTATAAGAAAATATGACCGTAACACAGACAAAGTTGTGCAGGATAGTCACCGCTTCAGTAGAGTCATTGCAACTGATGTAGAAACGTTCGCAAAGATATGTGTGTGATTTAGGTAGTCGTTTAAAGGAGGACAGCTTATTCAGCACCCATGGTAGCAGGTCCGTTTTCTTGACGATCCCAGAAATTGGGAGCTGTGAACGTTCGTCGGACACACAACAACGCAGATGTTGAAGGGTTCGCAAGCATAGTAGTGAGACTCGGCATCTGTATCCCCAGAACAAATTAAATACACCAGAGCAGAAAACCGATGTCATCTCTCTATGAACATGGGTACAAACATTCTTACTCTCTACATCTTCCTGAGCGCGGCATTAAAACCTGCATTGCGCATGGAGGTATGAGGCCTGCGAGAATGCTGGACAGTTCATTCCCTCTGCGTGCATCGTATCTTTTTCTGCTTGACTATACGCTCTAGCTATTATTCGGATTCATGTAGTAATATGTCAGCACTGAAATCAAGACTACAAGCTGACGCAAACGTCTGGAAAGGTCGGAATCTAGAGTGACATCTAGGTATCAATTGTTCAATCCACATTTGTTTTGATTTTTTTCATTTCATTCTGCTCCATTCCTCTCAGTGTCTCTCGCTTTTTCTCTCCCTGCCTTGCAGAGTAGGCGCATATATCTGCTCCGGCCCATCTGATCGAAGCCAAGTAGGTGCTTCTTCTAAGATGGAAGGGACGAAGGTTTAACCGAAAATTGAGGAAAAATCTCCGAGCTTAACAAGGCCATCGAAGATCACTGTCGGACCCTCGGCAAGCAGCAATGGGACGAGGTCTGTGACTCGATCGACGGGCAGATGCGTAACGGCAAGTCCTGGGGCATGCTAAAACATCTCCTCAACGAGGGCAGCACCAGATGCAGTCAGAGACACACGCTCGCCAGAGCTCTGCACGAAGCTACCACATCCTGTTCCGGGGACGAGCTGGTTGCCAAGCTCATGGAGAAGTACCTTCCCATGAAGCACGGAGACAAGGAAGACTGGTTTCCCGACTATCTCGGCCCAGCACGTCCAGAATTGGACGAAGACTTCACCGTGGGAGAAATTAGACAAGCCATTTTCGCGCTCAAGGGGAAGTGTGCGCCAGGTGCCGACAGAATCACCAACAAGATGCTGCGGAACCTTGACAATGGTTCAGTCGGAAAACTCACCGAGAAGATCAACGAGACGTCGAAAAACGGCAGCGTTTCTGATCAATGGAAGACCGCCAACGTCGTCCTGATCCCCAAACCCGGCAAGGCTCCGAACGTGGACATCCTCCGACCCATCTCTCTCACCTCCTGCCTCGGAAAAGTGGCAGAGCACGTCATCCTCAACAGACTAAACAGATATCGCGAAGAGAACCACATCTATGTTCACAACATGATTGGCTTCCGTGCCGGCCTCTCGTCGCAGGACACCATGAAGATGATCAAACATCAAATCATCGAGGGCAGTGCCAGAGACACCAGGGCCCTGCTCAGACTCGACCTCGAGAAAGCGTTTGACAGAGTTCTCCACGAATACATTCTGGCCTCGGTCGGAGACCTCGAGCTGGGCCCCAGACTATATAACTACGTCCGCTCGTTCCTGAAGGCGAGGAAAGCGAAGCTGCGGATCGGCGACTTTGTCTCCGACGAGGTGCTCCTGGGCCCATGGGGCACACCGCAAGGCTCGGTCATTTCGCCTGCCCTCTTCAACATCTGCATGATCGGCCTCTAGAGGAATCTGACCCAAGTTGAACGTATCAAACACACCATCTACGCAGACGACATCATGATCTGGTGCACCGGCGGTAGCGAAGGGCAAGTGGAAAGCGCCATGCAAGAGGCGGTAGACGGCACGGAGCAGTACCTGCTACCCACTGGACTCAGATGCTCCCCGATCAAGTCTGAGCTTCTGCTTTATAGAAAAGAAAAAGGCCGCAGACCCAAGGGCTGGAAACCGGTCTCAGAAAGTGACATTCACCTCTTCACTTGGAGCGGTGACCCGATACCCAGGGTCGACACCATCAGAGTCCTCGTTATGTTCATCGAATCACGCGGCGGCAACGGCACTGCGTTACGCAAGATAATTGCGAAAACCGACAATGCTTTTCACCTCGTCCGAAGGGTCACGAGCAGACATCGTGGCCTCAAGGAGGACAACCTGCTTCGGCTCGTCAACGCCTTTGTGCTGTGTCACTTCCCCTACATGGTGGCCATGCACAACTGGCTCAGAGCCGAGCGGGAAAAGCTTAATTCCCTCATTAGAAAATTTGTCAAGGGAACCCTCGGGCTGCCCGTCCGAACGCATACCGAGGACCTCCTTCGGCTCGGCATACACAATACCATGGAGGAGATAGCCGAGGCTCAGGAACGGGCCCACTAACTCGGCTGTCCACCGTGCCGGCTGGCACGCGTAACCTCGAAGAGGTCGGACTCGCATCCACCAAGAACTTGGCTGAAGACAGCCAAATCTCCAAAAAAATAGGGGAGAAGATCGTGGTCGCCCCTTTGCCCCGCAACGTTCATCCCGTTCACAACGCAGGTCATCGCAAGGCAAGAGCATTGAATGTAATAAAGCAAATAAACAATGATAAGATCGAAGCAAGCTTCGTGGACGCAGCTGCATTCCGAGATGGCATGGATTTTCCGGTTTCCGTCGTGGACACGCTGGGCAAAGTGATCAACTGTGCTTCCGTCCGGACGACGAACCCACAGGTGGCCGAGCAAGTGGTCATTGCACTCGCCGTGCAAGACGGTCTGAGAGACAGGGTGTATAGCGATTCGAAAGCCGCCGTCAGGGCATTCCAGAAAGGCCGGGTAGCCCGGCAGGTAATTCTAATTCCGAAAGTCGCCATACACGGCAACACCCCCATACACTCAATCCTTTGGTTCCCTGCACACGTCGGGGCGATTGGGGGGGTTCCTCTGAACCTCAACGAGTCTGCCCACGAGGCTGCGCGGGGCTTTACCGACCGCGCTGCCCTCGGATCGGGTGACTCTCTCCCTGGACACAGAGACGCTCCTATCTCGCACAACAAAATCACTAAATTCTTTTACTTAGAGAGAAGGGTTTTCCCGCCGCCTCACTCCAAGCTAAGCAGGCCGCAGGCGGCCACACTCAGACTCCTGCAAATGAACTCCTACCCAAATCCGGCGTCCCTTGATAGCATATATTCCGAGACTTATCCGAATTGTTCTTGCGTGGCCTGTGGTGAGATTGCTACTTTGCCTCATATTCTCTGGGAGTACGGGTCACTGGGCCCGAAGTTCACCAAGGAAGAGCTGGACGCGCTCCTGCGAAGTCCCATCTTTGAGGACCAAATCCTGGCCATCCAGCGCGCCCGCGATCGGGCCGGCAGACTAGATCTGTCAGTCCCGTCGTGGGATCAGCCGGGTGCGCGTTTTATCGCGTTTTGCTGGACCAAATAAAAGTTTATTCACTCACTCACTCATCCGGCGTGGTGAAGGCCGTTTTCTCACGGTCCATTTCATTAACTGAAATCTGCCAGTAGCCGGATCAAAGGTCGATGGACGAGAAGTATTTAGCTCCCTGCAAGCAGTCCAAGGCGTCATCGAAGCGTGGCAGTGGGTAGACGTCTTTTTGCGTGATCTTGTTTAAGTGGCGATAATCGACGCAAGGACGCCAAGTAAAATCTTTCTTTTTCACAAGCACGTCAGGCGACAGACGCACATCGTGAAACGAGCACAATGCGGTGGCGCGGTGCTCGGGGCATCGGCGAGTTGAGGCAGTTCTAACTGAAGAACGCCGGTCGCGTAGTTGATGAGAGCAAAATGAGTTGATAAAACGTCCAATCCAACGATAACGTCGTGAGGGCAGTTGTCGATCACAGCAACGAGAACAGAAGTAGGGCTGCCGGCGATACTTAAACGCGCAGTACATATTCCGAGAATAACCAGTGCACCACTGTCAGCCACACGAATCACTCGAGCAGTTTCTGGGGTGAGGACCTGCTTTAAACATTTACGTACGCTAGCACTAATCACAGAAACGTGGGCTCCAGTGTCGATGGTTGCTTGGACAGGTACACCGTCTATTTTAACGCCAATTACACTTCTTGTGGGCACCGAAAAAGGATTTGCTGCAGCAGTAGGCAATGCAGCACCACCTCTGAAGGCTGCATTTTTTTGTGTTGCAAAAGGGTGCACCCAAAAGCCACAGGAAACGAAAGGCGACGTGGCTGCGACGAACGGGAAGATGGGCAACGTGTTTGCGGTAAACGAGACTGGTGTACGCGTGGTGATGGTGAGCGACTGTACCACGCGTTCCTTGCAAAGTCGTCGGCGCTGGTATATTTGGTGGTGGGTGAAGCATTGTGGGCATTTCCAACAAAACGGCTCAGGTTTGTCGGCGTGCGAGATGTTGAGGGTCACGAGTTGCGACAGCATCGAGCGACATGACCACTGTGGGGACAGGGCAAACATATCGGCTGTTAGTCCGCAGTCGTCCTCTGTGTCGGGTTACGATAACGCGGAGAGATGCGTCAGGGTGGACCAAAAATAGTAGAAGGGCGTTCGTTAGCTCTGGGATCCGAGACAGCATAGACAGAATCTAAACCAATGTTTTCATGTTCCTGGCGAATGATGGCTTATACGAGGGGAACTGAAAAAGTGATAGCATCAGCGCACGCGAAGAGGAAGCTGCGGGCGCCATCGCATACTGTTCACGTCGAACGATTCGCACTACGTTCTCTGATGGCGACGCATGCTGGTGTGCGGGTGGTTGATCTTCACACGTCGACGTTGCAGCAGTATTGGGAAGTCTGGCGAATGGTGGCAAGACACATCGGCTTTTGGCCTGCTCGAGTTGTCGGCATTCTTTAATGATAGCATCAACTGTAGAGCAACTTTTGCACATGAGCCGATTAGAGACGTCGTCAGCAACGCCCTTAAGCTCATGCCTGACCTTCTCAGTTTGTCATGTCGTGATCGGCTTTACGGCAAAGTGCCAGCAGGTCCTGGATGTACGAGACATAGGAATTCCTGGGGGATTCGGCACGGGGTTGATTGTTGTGTTCACATAGGAGGTTGTGGCCGAGTACTGCACCAGGGTGGCCAATCCTGCTCTGGTGACGGAGCGCGTTACCGGTTCTGGTCACCGGCATCAGGCCACACTCCATGCCTGTTTATGCAATTTTATCAACACGCGGATTCTTTTTTAAAATCCTGTTGAAAATTGCGCGGCACCGGGATTCGAACTACGGACCTCTTGCACGCGAGGCGGGAGTTCTACCTCTATGCCACCGCTGCAACCCAATTGAGAACAATCTGCCCACCATCCTTCAACAAATATGGTGGGCAGATTCTTCTCGAAAAACTGGCCAATCTGCCCACCAGAATCTGCCCACCGTCCTTCAACAAATCTTGTGGGCAGATTGGCCAGTCTCTCGAGAACAATCTGCCCACCAGATTTGTTGAAGGATGGTGGGCAGATTGTTTTCGAGAAACTCTCCACCCTGCATACGCAATGCCTCATGACCTCGAGCGTACCAAAAGCTTGGAATAGCGCTAACATAATTCTAATCCATAAGAAAGGGGACGCCAAAGACTTGAAAAATTATAGACCGATCAACTTACTGTCAGTTGCCTACAAACTATTTACTAAGGTAATCGCAAATAGAATAAGGACCACCTTAGACTTCTGTCAACCAAAGGACTAGGCAGGATTCCGTAAAGGCTACTCAACAATATACCATATTCACACTATCAATCAGGTGATAGAGAAATGTGCGGAATATAACCAGCCCTTATATATAGCTTTTATTGATTACGAGAAAGCATTTGATTTCGTCGAAACCTCAGTAGTCATGGAGACATAACGGAATCAGGGTGTAGACGAGCCGTATGTAAATAGATACTGAAATATATGTATAGCTGTTCCACAGCCACCGTAGTCCTCCAGAAAGAAAGCAACAAAATCCCAATAAAGAAAGGCGTCAGGCAGGGAGATACGATCTATCCCATGCTATTCACAGCGTGTTTACAGGAGGTATTCAGAGACATGTATTGGGAAGAATTGGGGATAAAAGTTAATGGAGAATATTTTAGTAACTTGCGATTCGCTGATGATATTGCCTTGCTTAGTAATTCAGGGGACCAATTGCAATGCATGCTCACTGACCTGGAGAGGCAAAGCAGAAGAGTGGTTCTAAAATTAATCTGCAGAAAACTAAAGTAATGATTAGCAGTCTCGGAAGAGAACAGCAATCTAGAATAGGTAGCGAGGCACTGGAAGTGGTAAGGGAATACATCTACTTAGGGCAGGTAGTGACGGTGGATCCGGATCATGAGACGGAAATAATCAGAAGTATAAGAGTGGGCTGGGGTGCGTTTGGCAGCCGTTCTCAGATCATGAACAGCAGGTTGCCATTATCCCTCAAGATAAAAGTGTATAATAGCTGTGCCTTACAGTACTCACCTACGGGGCAGAAACCTGGAGGCTTACGAAAAGGGTTCTACTTAAATTGAGGATGACACAAGAGCAATGGAAAGAAGAATGATGGGTGTAACGTTAAGGGATAAAAAAAGGAGCAGATTGGGTGCGGGAACAAACGCGAGTTAATAACATCTTAGTTGAGATCAAGAAAAAGAAATGGGCATGGTCAGGACATGTAATGAGGAGGGAAGATAACCGATGGTCATTAAGGGTTACGGACTGGATTCCAAGAGAAAGGAAGCGTAGCAGGGGGCGGCAGAAAGATAGGTGGGCGGATGAGATTAAGAAGTTTGCAGGGACGACATGGCCACAATTAGTACATGACCGGGGTTGTTGGAGGAGTATGGAAGAGGCCTCTGCCCTGCAGTGGGCGTAACCAGGCTGCTGCTGCTGCTGCTGCTGCTGCTGATGATGATGATGACCCGATGATGTGCCCGTAGAACCAGCCCGGATTTCGAATCTACAAGATGCAGATGATCCTGCGAACGCGCTTTTGACAAACCCGGGGCTGCGCCGAAAGGCACAGCGCCCTAGCGCTCCCTTGACAAGTCAAGATGCTGCGTGGCCAGGCAGCGGCGTCTTGTGGAGGAGCATCGGGGAGCGACATGCCCAAACGTGCAACATTTTGCTAGACAGCCTGGCGCCGTATTTCTTTTCCCCTGGAAGTCACCGCGTGCGGCAAACTTGAATCGGGTGGCCAGCGCGGTCGCTGGTTGGACCTCTCGGACGACCGTCGAGTGCTGGCTTTGTATTCCGCCGTTAGAGTGACAATCGTTTCTCGGGGCTTTATAAGCCCCAACGCCGCCGCCTGGAAAACCGGATCCACCGAACCACCCTGAGCCGAGTGCCGCTCTCGATTGGAGTGAGATGTCTTACGCGTTGGAGTCTCGCCGGACGTCGCCATGCGGGAACAGTCGTGTTTGCTGTTAGCTCTCGGCCCTGTGCCGATCCTATCTTGTCCTGTATAATCACCTGTATATAGTGTATAAAGTCCCTCTTGTTATTCTCACCGACACCTGACTCGGAGTCTTCGCTACCAACGCTCTGTCACGAAACGGGTGACAAGTGCTACGGGACCACCTCAACGTGGCAACAGTAGAGGGCAGCTACGGGATTGAACGGCATCGGTACCTCGGGGCGGTGAGTGCCTGAAGTTTACCTCAAACGCCAGACTTTCTCTGACACAGGTTATAGTAGCTTAGGGAAGGATTTGGTATTGCATTGTGTTAACCTTGTGTGTTTGAAGCCTGTGTTTTGAAAACCAAGGTATGCTGAGGGGGTAAACAGGGCAGTGTGTGAAATACTTGCGGATGTCTTAGTAGCAGCGTTGTAGTAGCGTATGGCAGGTATATTCAAAAAGGGTAAACAGCAGGTGGAAAGGGTGAACGAGGGGGACGTACAAGGTCAAAGAACTTCTCCAAATTTGAGGAGTTGGGCATTCAGTTGGGCTCAACAAAAAGAAAGAATGCGATCCTTGAGATCATGAGGACTGAGGACGTAACGGATGAGGAAGCCGAAGAGGCCTGGGCAGATATCAGCGAACCTCGCGAGGAGGAAAAGAGGGAGAAGGAGCGTTGCGAGGAGGAAAGGAAAGAGAAGGAACGTCGCGAGCACGAGCTTAAAATGAAAGAGTTGGAGACCCGAAAGAGCTCGCCGGCGCCTAGCCTCACTTCTAACGGTCCCAGAATACGCGATCAACTTTCACCCTTTGTCGTCGGAGAGGGTATGGCCAAATACCCAGTGAAATTTGGGCACGTGTGCGAACGGAATGGCATTGAGTGATCCCTCTGTGCACAGAATGTGTTAGCCTTGCTTCCTGGGGAGGCATCGGGCGTAATAACTTGCTTATCGAAAGAGGCGTTTGAGAGTTACCGTGATGTGAAAGAAGCGCTACTGCACAAGTACAAATCGTCGGCCGAACCTTTCCGGCAGAGGTTCCGGTATGCAAAAAAGGGCAGGGAGTCGAATGTTGACTTCGCGTTTCGTCTAAAAGCTGACCTGGTGGAATGGCTGAAGGGCGAAAAGGTTTACGACGACCGCGACAAAATTGTCTACTGTTGCAGCGATGAGGATGTCAGGCTCTGGCTGCAAGATAGGCTAAAGGAGGTAAAGCTAAACAAGGCAGCAGAGTTAGCGGAAGAGTATTACACCCGCCGCAGCTTGCACAGCAAAGCAGTGCGCGTAGAAAAAGCAGATAGGAGAGATGGGTTTTCCGGGGAACTCGACGAACGGAAACAAATCACGCGCCGCGAGTTTTGGGAAGACGAGTCCCTTACCAAAGAAACTGTAAAGGAAGCACAGAATGCATCTCAGAATGATAACGATTGTCTCAAGCAGCGAAACCACACGGCGCGTTCTTTTGAAAAACGGAAACCGTTAACCTGCTACAATTGCAGAAAGCAAGGGCACATCGCTGCGAACTGCGAAGAGAAAATTGCTTTTGTAACAATACAGGAAACTCACAAAAACATACGACTATTGGAGCCATATATAGAGGAAATTAAGGCAAACGGCAAGAAATGTAGAGCACTTCGGGACTCTGCAGCAACTATGGACGTTGTCCACCGGTCTTTCGTCTCCTCGAGTGATTTTACGGGAGAGTGCGCTTGGATGCGGCAAGTGGCCGAGGAGGAAAGTGTCTGCTTACCGATCGAAACTGTTATTATTGAAGCAGAGTTTGGGAAACTTAACACAGAAGCCGCTGTGTCTGCCGCCCTACCGGAGCACTTTCCCTACCTCTTCTCAAATAGCTCGCAGCAGCTGCTGAATGATCAGGGCAAATCATTCTTTGCCGACGTGGCGTACATGGCCCTCACGCGATCCAAAGCGCGCCAGCTGTCGAAGGAACTTTGCGTCGGTGAGCGAACAGCGGTGCGGCACACGGACCGATCAAGGTAACTTGAGTGGCAAGCATGCACGGGAGAGGCAGAGCTCGGAAGCTGGCTTGGGCGAAGGTGTCCTGGAAGTGACTGGGAGTCACACGTGCAGTGTTAGGCGCGATATGGACACGACGCCGCAGTTAGGCGACACGGGCTCCACACTCGCTCGGGTTTCCGCCAGATGGCCGGAGCTGGCTGCAGTTGGAAGGGAAACTGTGATTTGCGAGCAACAGGAAGTCTGTTCAATAGCCAATGAGGAAGGGGCCGAAATCCTGACGACGGCTGATATGAAGGTATGTGGTTTAGAGCTAATGCTGGAACAGCTGACGTGGGACGCGCGTCTAAGTGCCGCTCAAAAGCAGGAGTTAAAGGGAGTCGTTTCAGCGTTTAGGGAGATTCTTTCGCACCGTCCTGGAACGACCACGGTCCTAGAGCACGACATCGAGTCAACATCTGAGCAACCGATCCGCAGTAAAGCGTACCGTTGTTCACCCGTGCAGAAAAAAAATCATGGCTGAGGAGATTCAGCTCATGCGTGACTGGGGGTTATAGTACCAAGTGAGATAGACTACACATCGCCCTTGATACTAGTACAGGCTCGAGGAAAAGATTCGAGGCCATATGTCCATTATCGGTGTCTGAACGCGATAACCCGAGATCAGACATATCCGATAACGAACCTGGAAGAAAGGGCAGAGACGGTGTCCAAGTCAACTTACATATCAACCCTGGACCTCGTGCGAGGCTATTGGCAAGTACCCCCTACGGAACGGGCTAGCCGCTGCGCCGCCTCCGTTTCCCCGCTTGGAACATTCCGTCCACTCATGTTGAGCTTCGGCTTCAAAAACGCGCCGTATTGTTTTTCTAGCCTGATGGACAGAGTGCTTCATGGTTTAGGCGAGTTCGCATTGCCGTACCTCGATGATGTTGCCATATTTTCGGACACTTGGAAGTCACATCTGGAACACTTACGAGTCGTGTTGAGCAGGTTGAAAGAGACAGGCCTTACTGTGAAACCAGCTAAATGTCACCTAGATTGCGGTGAAGTGACTTATTTGGGCCAGGTGGTGGGGCGCGGCCGGCGTAGACCTTCCGACATCAAGGTAGCTGCTATTGTGAACTATTCCCGCCCCAAACCCCGAAGACGGATATAAGGGCCTTTTTAGGTTTAGCTGGATATTACCAACACTATGTAAGAGACTACTCTGACCTTGGCAGTCCGCTAACCGACGCGCTTCGGAAGCCGGAGCCCGTTAAGGTGACGTGGGACTCGAAGAAAGAAAATGCGTTCCAAATGCTGAAGCGAGCATTGAGCGGCCGGTTCTGACGGCACCAGGCTTTTTGAAAGGTTTCATCATTCAATGTGACGCGAGTGATCGTGGCATGGGAGTGGTGCTATGCCAAGAAGATGCTAGTGGTCATGAACGACCAATTTTGTAGTTAAGTCGCAAACTAAGTTGTAGAGAAGAGGCATATGGTACCGCTGAGAAAGAGTGCGCCTGCGTTGTGTGGGCCGTTCAGAAGCTGGCTTGTTATGTCTCCGGTTCTAAGTTTGTTGCGGGAACGCACCATTGCCCTCTGACTTGGATAAGTAGCATGTCGTCTAAAGGCGACCGTTTGCTGAGATGGAGCGTGACCCTCCAGCAGCACAGCCTCGTTGTCCTTTATAAGAAGGGAAGGTTGAACGCGAACGCAGATGCTCTAAGTCGTGCATTCTAGGCCTCGATTCTTTCAATGATCTACTCGTTACTTACCTTCTCATGATTCGCGACAACCTGACATGTTCGCAGGGAGATACCCTTTTTTAAGTTGCACTAGATGCAGAACAGCCTCCGTGCAACATGCTTCATTAGAAAAGTAAAAATTCACGTTTTTGATACCAACAGAAAAAAATAAGAAACGAAAAAGAAAAGCCGCCGCCATTACTCCTCGCCGGAAATGATGCGCACCCAGAACGTTGACAACCAATGCGGTCCCTCGGCACTCATGCCGAGGGACCCAGATGCACTGAAAATCTCGGAGACGGCGTGTTCGGGATCTCTTTCATATCTGCTAAGCACCACGTTCACGCGTCGTCTGCTTAAGTACTATTTAAATGCTGCCTATAAATAGACAACTACCAGTGCTGAAGTTTTACGAAGGTTGCTTGAACAGTATATGTAACTGATTTATAACCAACTTTTGCCATAGGAAACTTCGTTGTATTAGCCCTTTAAGAAAAAATCCCATAGTGGCTTTTACTATGCTGTACCGGAGGCGTAACTACAATGGTATCTTAAAGGCACTTTTCCGATGGAGTCTACAGAATATCACGCAGTGAAGAACGCGACATCGTGTGAGATGATTGCACGTCTGTTTGATTCACAACCTCCGTGCGCACGACGTCCTTTTCATCGGCGCCATACCGTACTCCCTCCCTCTATCAGTCGTAACGTGCGTTCCGTCGGCAACAGACAAGCCCAGAGGCGTCCACACCATTGAAAAGAGAAATAGACGCCACAAAGAAGGCCCAAACAACATCATGAAGTGCCCAGAAATATGACATTCGATTCCGTGCCGGTCGCTACTGCCGTCTTTTCCATTTCGCTTTCCAAAAGCGCAGTGCCTGCTCCAGATGGGCACTGAAAGCAAGGGCTTGTGGGGGAAGGGACACGATGTTTCAGAGAGCGCTCTGTGAAAACACAATTTGCCTCGGATGGGCAACACTACCAGCACAAAATGAAACGGCCAAAAAAGGAAGTGGGGAAAAACTCGGAGGGCGGTATGCATGCGCGAATATGCAGTGCCGGCGCCTCGCGCCCTGTACTCCGTACTCTTAGATGCATGCAGTTCCGTGAAACCGAGAGCTGTCCTCAGTCGAACGGTGCAGAAGGAGTCCACCAGCATATCGTTTCTTCTCCGTGGCCATGTCATCTTCTCTCAAGGAGAGAATGCAGCTGGCGCTTGAAGATGAGCGCCGTTACAGTGGTATGCTTTGACGAACGCGGAATTCCCATGACGCCAGGACGAAGACAAGCTTTACCGAAAATAGGCGCTGTGTCATCTATGTGCCGTTTCCATTGTAATAAAAGAGGTCACCATCCACCACGCGAGTTCAATCACCACACGAAGACACGCACTTGATCTTTGATCCTTTCCATGCATTCTATCATGCGTTTGCTTTGCTAAAACCGACCGAACGGTTAAAGAGCAGCAGAAAAAAAGATATAGGGTTTTAGGTGCCAAAATCAGGATCTGATTAGGAGGCACGCCGTAGTGCGAGACCGCAGAAACTTGAACCACCTGGGGTACTTTAACGTGCACCTAAATCAATGTACACGAGTGCTTTTGCATTTCGCCCCCATCGAAATGCGGCCGCCGTGGCCGGGCTTCGATCCCGCGACCTCGTGCTTAGTAGCCCAACACCAGAGTAGCAGAAGCCTGCTTACTTATATATCCTGTTACATATGTTTATATATCAAATATCACATTAAAACAGGGCACAGTATGAGCGAGTATGACACCTCTGCCAACACTGCATAGTATTGCTGAGACGGCGTAGACGCTCATGCCATACAGGGAGCAGAATGCCTTGGGCTGCAGTCGATATGCGATGCCTTCAATGGCTTGTGTGGAAGAGAGGCATTGCCTCGCGTGTATAGTGCCGCGTGTATACGCACTTTCCTGTCGATGGCGTCGCCGCCCGCTTGTCGCGCAAGAATTTTTGTTTTGCGTTTTTTTTTCGCAGTTGCGCATATGCAGCTTCTGCAGGCGCATGCGCTGTGAGTGGGTGAGAGTGATCACGAGCCTGCGTTATGCGCAATGACAAGTAAATGATTGTGTGAGCTTTCTAGATAGCTCACCTTACGTAGCTGTGAAGTCAATGGCTTCACTGACACTACGATATAATTTTCAATACCTTCCGGACCTTATCGAGACGATAAGAAAGCTGCACGTCACGAATGGGATTGAATAGGACAACCACACTCGTAAGTCAGCGTTCGCATGTTTCGTGTCTCTTTCTCGTACTCGTCTTGTTGTGCGCCAAAAGCTTCAATCATGTCGTACTAACATGCCCATACAGCGACGTTCATGAATAGGAATCTGTCCTGGAAACGGAACATTGCAAAAGACCTACAGACAAGCATCTATAACGAAATGCTCTACCTACTACGACATTAGTCGTAGAAGCTATGTCGTAGGTACGTGAAGCGATTGAGATCGATGGGCAAATTATCGCAGGTATTCTATATTTCAAAGAAATAGGGCCATGTTTTCAAACCGAGGTTGAAAAGCACGCGGCCCTTTATACGCGAAGTCTCACAGCTTCACGCGTACCAGAGAGCTCGAAGAATACCAGCATTATACTAATAAGATGGGAGACGCCAGTTAGCTTGCTTTCAATATTCGATACAATATTCACCAAAATAATTTTCATTACAATCAGGGAAACACTTTAATCAACCAAGAGGATAGGTTGGCTTCAAGAAGGGATATTCTACAATGGATCACATCCGTGTAATTAATCACGTAATTGAGAAACCTGCGGAACACAATGACTCTATCTATATGGCTTTCATAGATTATATATGAAAAGTCATTTGGTTCACTAGAAAGTCCGGCAGTCATGGAGGCATTGCGTATCAAGGCGTACAGGCGGCATACGTGAATATTTTCGGAAGTATCTACAAAGATTCCCCAAGAAGAGTAGAAAGTTACCTGTCAAAAAAGGGGTCAGGCAAGGAGATACAATCTCTCCAATGCTACTCACTGCATGCTCAGAAGAAATATTTCAACTATTACAGTGGGAAGGCTTAGGAGTGAGGATTAACGACGAATATCTTAACAATCTTCGGATTGCATATGACATTGTCCTGTTCAGCAACATTGGAAATGAATTGCTACAAGTGGTTGAGGACTTTAACCGATAAAGTGCATAATTGTAAGGTTGAAGAGTAGTATGCAGATAACAAAAGCAATGTTCAATAGACTGGCAAGGCTACAAAATTCATTATCGCCAGTCAGCCTCTAGAATATGTGCAGGAATGTCTAGGTCAGCTGCTCACAGGGGGTCCTGATCACAAGACGCAAATTTGCAGCAGACTAAAAATGGGTTGGAATGCAAACAGCAGGCAATAACGAATCCTGACTGGAAGCTTAACACTGTCGTTGAAAAGAAAAGTGTGCAATCATAGCATTGTTCCGGAGCTAAAATATGGGACAGAGACTTGGAGGTTAACAAAGAAGCTCAAGCACAAATTAAGGACCGCGCTAATAGCGATGGAACGAGAAACGTTGTCGGGGTTACGCAACCGGTTCGGCTGGGGCAGGTCCCAACCATGACACAGGACGCGTAGTACAGGGCGGCTGCGGTTATTACTGCATGGCGGGCTGCCGTAGGAGCCTCGCCAGGACGTCGCCATAACGGAGAGGCATACTTGGAGAGCGTGGTTGGGTCATCGCGATGACTTCGGCATAGTCAACTAGTGCAGCCAGCGGGACCTGTTGGAGCGTCGCAACTACTTAGGTTTAGCTGAGTGGGGCAGCCACAGGAAGATGTTGGCGCTGGTCTGGCAAGACTTTGGCGATTCCTTGTTCGATCACGCGATGGAGCGGAGGTATAAAATTCAAGGTGGGCCATTGTATAGACTATTTTACGTAAGGCAGGTGGGTGCCGCCATATGCATTATACTAGTGCTATGTCGCGGCTCTCACAAGAAACGTCATTGCCGCGCCATTCTGGGCTATTAATAGTGTTGCCAGGTCTGGCTACTTATAGTCAAATTGGGCGACAGAAAAACATTGGGCGAGTTGGGCGAGTTGGCTTGTGGCTATATTTGGGCTACTGAAAATCTGCGACATGGCTTTGTTTGGGCTATACGTGGCGCGCTAACCCACGGTTCAGAGGCGGCTCTCGTCGAGTAGACATAAATCTCGACGGCCATGTTTTATATGGCTGATCCGGCAGCCGGGTGTGCACGTGTGCGTGCGTGAAATGCCCCCACTCCTCTCAGTGGACCGTTGTCTGAGCCGATGGCTTTGTTCTTTGATGCACTTAAGTTACACTGCGCTTCACCGTGCCAACATCTGCACCAGCAACATCGTCTCATCTTCGTCCTATCAGTTTCAGTCATCATACACCAGATCACCGGGCATCGGAATGAGCCTGGGAGTAGAGGGTGTTTCACAGTACACTGTACTAACATGACTATCCTCAGAAAGGGCGAAAAATAAAATTTGGTCGGGCAATCATGGCGCCGGCATGCAAGAAGAGAAATACATATAGATGACACGCTTCGTTTGTTCATGGCTGTCATTTCTTGGTGAAGTATTGCGACAAGTACCGCTTTCGACTTGCTGCTCGTTTGTCACGGTAAGCTTTACTGGCATTTTCTTTTACCTGCGAGATGAATTTTAACGCGATAGCGTTAAGGGCCCCATGTTGCAGAAAATCCGTTGTCGGCGCCCAGTGTTAGCGTCGCTGCGCGCATGAGAAAATTTATGACGAATCACGCAGGCCTTCCGCGTGGCGCATAGGCGTTACTGAATAATTAAAGTTCTCAAAGTACAATGCGTCAGAAAATTCGTAAAGTTCGACTTGCACACAACCTACAGACATGATACCGTCGGATTGTAATTTGAATATATGAGAAAACATAATTCTGTAGCGCGGAAACTCAAACACAAGCCCCTTTTGTAGCTACCGTTTGAGGCCTGTCTTATGGCGAATTCGTAAAATCGCACCGGCGCCCACCGGGTTGCCCTGGAGCGACGATGGTTGCATTGGGGCGCCCCGGTGTGCAGCGGTGCGATGCGCCGAATTCGAGACTAGTGGGAACGGTGCGCTCGATTCCTTGCAACACCATGCGGATGGCGCTCGCACCTGCGGCATCGGCGGCACCCGACGTGCAGGGTAAGACAAAAAGAAAAAAGAAACATAAAGCTCGCCTTTTTGCATAGCATTAGCCACCAGCGCTTTCCGGTAAACATTACAGTTACATAAGCTGCAGTTTCCGCGAAGCGTGAGATGCAGTCAGGGATCCGAATGCAATCGCGTTCCATCCTTAAAGGCGAAGCGTCCTCCAAGTTTTTTGTTCGTGCTGATATTCGAGATTCATTTCGATAGGTTCGCCCTCTGCAGTGATTCGCCGGAACTTGAGTTTCCGGGGCCAAGCAAAAAGTGTTCTCTGGGCAAGCATGATGTCGCTGTTGATGCCATAGGTCGACAGTCACGGTGTCATGGACGCTTTGTTAGGACGGGTTGCGCAAAGAGGGATTGCTGTACACTCTTAAACAAAACTACACACTGTGGGTCGTATCTTCGCACACAACAATAATCACCATGTGTCTTGTCCGCATTTCGTTTCTATAACGCTGTGAGCGTGGTACGTATACAAGTCACGAATGGCATGCGCGTTATTAGCATGACAGAGCATTCTCGACAAGAAAGTAGCGAGCGCAGCATTTTCAAGAAAGGAAGCGCAAGCAAGACAGATGACGATTATCGTTGTGTGGCAAATACACACCCCAAAGGGTGTACATTTGTTTAAGAGTCTATTCATTTCTCTAGCTTTGGGCTACGCCACCTTGTCCGACCTGGCAACACTGCCTGTTAACTGTGTCAGCAGCGGATTTCGGCAACGTGTTCGTGTGAGGTGTTCCGACGCTTGTGTCTGTTAATTCGCGCGGAATTTTGTGATAATGCTTTGCAGACGCATCTTTCTGCTCACGACATCTTCATCGCTAGCAGGAAGTGGCCACAGTGGCTACAACGAACATCGGCACGCAGCCAGTAGCCAGCGGGACCCGCACACTGTCGGCTGGGTACACGATCGACATCGGTAAGTGTCTGCGCTCAACTCGCAATGTTTTGCGCCTCAATTTCACTTAGAATAAACAATGCATGATGTATTTCATTGTTCGGGGAGTCCGTGATCGGGCAGCCAGCAATTGCATACAGGTGCATCAGTGAGTTTTTTGAACAGAAGTGTTCGCAGCAGCTGTCAGCGTCACACTTTTGTGGCGGCGTGGACACCGCATCTTCGCGTCGCTCGCTATCTTTTTATGAACAATATCTTATCGCATGACTTGTCTGCAACCAAGCTGCTTAGGATCGCTTCGCGGCGGTGTCCTCCCGAAATCTTTATTCACTGTTGCAAGTGCTTTCCGCTCAGAGATGTGCGGAACAAAGCAGTTTGATCCGCTTTCACGAAAAGCAGTCCGATAACCGTTGGACTGATTCGTCACTCACTTGCATAATGTTGCATTTTGCCACTAATGCCACAGAAAGCGAAATGCAACAAAACATCGCATTTTGCTGCAATGTATGCTGCATTCTCTAGCCCACTGCCGCGACTACCTATTTCTTGAAAAGGGCCTCAAATGTCTTTGTAATATGCTTGAAGCACTCAGCGACAGCAAAATCGAAATGCCTGTAGCTAAGGGAACCCGTGCAGGCGATCACGCATGGAGCGCTGGAAACAGCCAAACACGGTTTTATTACAGGCCACACAAAGTGTGGCTACGAGAACGGTTCCGCTTGAATTTGCGTGAAATGGTGTGCTATAATATTCCTAACACTGTAACACAAGTTTGCAGGCTCACGACGGCGTATAAATAAGCTCGTGCAGGGCAGGTCGGCCCGACTGCGCCAAGCCTTGAAGTAGCGAGCACGCAAGCCGCGCAGTCGTCACAAGCGAGGAGGCACCGCTCAAACTTCTCGTGGCTAATGCGTATTTACTGAAGAAGGAAATAGGGGAAGACGCGAATGCAATAGTGCGTCCGAACAGTTTCGCCTTGAATAATCCGAGGGCGGAGTATTGAAGGCGATAGCAATAAGGATCCGAAATGGCAAGACAGACTCACTAGATAGCAAGGCGCAGCTTTACTCTCGAGATCTTCGCACGATGCTCTGATAGCGACTTACCTCAAGTTTAACACGTTTAAAAACACGGCTCGAAACACGAGAACACCCTTTTTATGCCCTAAACTAGAACAAATGCTTACCAGTTTTAATTTTTTCCGAGAAACATTAGAATCTGAAACATGTTTTCAAAAGAAGTCAAAAAAAATTGGAGGACGCTTAAGCTTCGCCTTCAAGAGTGGGACGCGACAGCGTTCCCGTCGACCCGCCAAGGGGTATAAGACAATGCGCTACGGCACAGCAATCACTTACGATGCGCCCCGCATCGGACTTAGCGCCCACCTATCACGCGGTGAGCGTCGAGCAACGCAGCGTTCGGCGCGTCAACGAAACGTGCGCCTGAGCGAACGAAACGAACCAAAGAACTCGGTGTCTCGGAGGGGAAACGATCTACGCCAGCCAAACGTCGTGATCGGCACGGGCAGAGAGATAGATAGTAATCTAAACCGGAAGCACGGCGAAGCGTCGTCAGGGGAGAGGGAGTCCCGCGACGCGCCTGGCAGCGGTCCCAATGCGCGCGCGGCGCGCCTCCTGTCGGGGCAGCGCCGTACATTGAGAGGAGGGGGTCTTCTGTGTTTGCCGCAAGATGGCTCTGCGTGTGCGGAAAGCGCAGAAGAAATGCAGCGGAAACGCACTTCGCAACTCGTGTAATTGTGACTTCTGTACGTTACATGTTCATAATTACCGATATACACCGCAGTATAACTTTCCACGGCTCGTTTCGAAGGCAACACCGCATTCACTAGAGGCGCGTTTGCACCGCTTGGAAGCATCGAACTCGTGGCTGAGTGGTAGCGTCTCCGTCTCACACTCCGGAGACCTGGGTTCGATTCCCACCGGGCCAATCTTGGAAGTTGCTTTTTATTTATGAAGCGCCTGCCGTGATTTATCGCTCACGGTCAACGCCGCCGACGCCGACACCCGACGCCGACGACACCGGCTTTTCTGCGACACGAGCTCCTTAACGCTATCGCGTTAAAACACGCATTCGTCATCGCTTTCCGAGCCTCAGAAATATTAGCGCGACAGGAGAATAAAGACCTCTGGTTGCAGGGAGTATAAGAAAAAACAGAGCACTCCCTCCTACCAAGTATTTCCGCGTCGCGCTAATATGTACAGGGTCGTCCTTTTTGAAAAGGAACACGCGAGCGCGGCCTGTGCTCTGCGGCGGCTGCGTAGAGCGCCGGTCAGTGGCAGCAAGAGGAAGCACGTCCGCTTTTGGCGTCATCTATTGGCGGTCAGAATGACTAGGCATGGCCGATTGGAAGCGCCTACTGGACTCCCTTCCCCGTATTACTGATGCGCAAGGAGCGGGGCCGGCAGCTAGCAAATCGCGCTCGCGCTGCAGACGCACACGCACACACGCGCACACACACACACACACACACACACACATATATATATATATATACCATCCGGGCTATGCCCAGGCTGCCCCCTGTGACGGGTCCGACCAACACGCTGCACGTGCCCGGAGCTCAGGCACGACCAGGGGCGCCGGTTGCCGGGAGGGCAGCGGACACCGCGGAGATCGCCCCACCTACGCCGAGGCTGTCGGCTGCGCAGCGCCAACGCCGAGAGATTGACTGGCCAACACTTCAGGTACGGCGCGATCCGGCACTTTTTGGTCCCGCGAGTTCATGACGTTGCGTAAGACAACTGACAAGCGTGTGCGATTTGAGATGCATGCCTCTAATATGAATAAATATTTAGCCTCGGGCGTCGCGCCGAAGGGTCTCCAGGTAAAACACAAGCTGGCAATGGACACCTTTGACGAAAAAGAAAGAGAGCAGTGGAATGCTGTACTACGGGAGGCCTCGCTTGGGCTCACTCGTCTGGTGGCACAACATAGCGTGCGTAGAGCATCGCAGCTTAAAAACGAGGAGCAGCTTCTGTTGTGTCAGTCAAAGCTCACTGAATTGGAAGCGCTGGAACTGGTAAAGTACGAGGGAAGGAAAAATTTCAATATCCAAGAACAACAAAGAAAGAAACGGGAGCGTGACAATATCCCAACGGTCATCAGAGCTGATTCTCAAAGCCAAAACCCTGAATCCGAGGCAACCGATTGTTCTGAAGTAATCAGTGGAAAAAAGCACGAGACAGTGGGCAACACCTCAAATGTCATAAACTTGTCGAGTAGCCCATTGTCGAGTGCGCAACTAAATCTCCTTTCGAAAGGTCTAACTTTTTGTCCGGCGTCAGGAAGGATGAACGAGTTTCAATTGCTTCAAGATTTGGATGACTTCGCGAGAAATTTGCGACTACGGGAGTACTTTTATGATCGAAAAACTACAGAAGGGTGTCTTGACCGGCTACCTGAACTCTCCGAAAAATCATGGACACCTGGCGAGGCACGCGACAAATACTTGGACATGTATATTTGTGCGGTTCAAAAAGACATTATAAAAGAGTACGAGAGGCATCGTCCCATCCGCAGTAACCTCTCAAAAGAGGAAGAGCAGGCACTGCGAACTCTACGTGATGATCAGACAATTGTCATTAAGCCAGCGGACAAGGGTGGTGCAGTGGTGGTACTTGACCGGAATGTTTACATAGCCGAAGGATTCCGTCAACTGGGAAACTCTAAATTTTACAGAGAACTCCCAAGCGACCCTACCGAGAAATTTGAAAGCGAAATAAAGGACGCCCTAACTACTCTGCCCAAGGCAGGGCAGATAACCGATAAGACGCTCAAAGCATTGATACCAAGAAACTCTGGCCCCGGCCGTTTCTACCTACTACCCAAAATCCACAAAATAAACAATCCCGGTCGGCCTATCGTTTCCAGTAATGGAACAGTGACTGAGAAAATATCCAGCTTTATTGACAGTCTCATTAAGGACATCCCATCTTCATTTCCCTCGTACATTAAAGACACAAATCATTTCCTTCGGGAGGTATCAAACCTGACGGTACCGGCGGGGGGTTACTTGGTCACTATGGATGTCGTATCTTTGTACACCAACATACCTCACGCCGAGGGCATAGCATCCGCAGTTTCAGCTTACGCTGACTCCAGCCAATCTAGGCAATTAGATAAAGACACAGTTGAGACTCTTTTAAATCTAGTACTGAAATATAATCACTTTGAGTTCGAGGACAAGCATTATTTGCAAATCAGTGGAACCGCCATGGGAACGAAGATGGCGCCAAATTATGCAAATATCTTTATGGCATCTTTAGAAATACCGTTCCTCGCAAACTCGGCCATAAAACCAATATTTTATAAGCGATTCCTGGATGACATTTTCTTTGTGTGGGCCGACAATGAACAAAGTCTCTTAAACTTCATTTCCAATTTCAATTCTCTGCACCCGTCAATCTGCTTTACGCACAACTTCTCCCAAAATAGTATTCACTTCCTCGACGTCACTCTGTCACTGAGTGGCGGTCGCATTTCCACGTCCCTATACAAAAAGCCGACAGATCGTCAGCAATATCTGCATTTTTATAGTAGCCACCCCCATCACTGCAAAACAGGCATTCCCTACTCCCAGGCCCACAGATACAGAAGAGTCTGTTCCGAATCTGCGCAATTTGAGCGACACGCGGAGGAACTGAAATCTGCTCTCATACGCCAAAAATATCCTCCGAAAATAGTAGACGATGCCATTGAACGCGCCCGCAGCTTAGATCGAGCACAGATAATGGGAGAAAAGGTTAGCAATACTAATACACAATCAGATCCAAACTTGGTCCTCACATACACCGCCGGTGCTCCGCGGGTCAATGCCATTCTCACCCGCCATTTTAATATCATGAAACAGAGCATCCGACTCGCTACTATCTTCAAGCAGCCGCCTCGGGTTGTGTATAGAAGAAACAAAAATTTAAGGGATTTGTTAGTCAGGGCGAGGACACAGAAGTCAAACACGCCCAAGGGCTGTCGACCGTGTGGGAAACCTCGTTGCAAGGTATGCCGTCACATGACAACAGCAGACACGGCTGAAGCATCGAACTCGCCCTTCGTATATAAAATTACCGAAAATCTTGACTGTGATTCCAGTAAGGTCGTGTACAAAATTCGATGCGAGGTGTGTAAGCAGGAATATATTGGCCAAACAGAGACCCCTTTTCGCCTGCGGTTTAACAATCACCGCGCGCATGTGAAAAGTCTCCCCAATTTACCCTTCTCCAGGCACGTTCGGCTGCCAGATCACTCCTTTGAACGCGTGAGCGTTGTGCTCTTGCAATCTGGTTTCCAACACACCCGTGCACGCGAGCAGAGAGAATCTTTTTTCATCCATAAATTTGGAACGTACACTAAAGGAATTAATGAGAGTCCGGGGCGGATGACGTGCCTACGGGATATGCCGTGAAAGCGCGTGGGAAACGCGAATACATTCTATGTACTCTAAAATTGAGACGCTGGCTATTCACTGCTTGCTCACCCCTCCGCATGCGCCTCAAGGGGGCGAGTGGAAAACCAATAAATTCAGTTCCCTGGACCCTGCCACTGAAGTGGTCATTCGGAGTGACCTATTGCCCTTCCTGAAATACGCACGTGCTGACTTAGTGTCAGTTGTCTGTTAAACGTTCAAAAATTGGACCACAAGGAGGCTATAACTCGACTCCCTAAATCTAAGCCCATGGGCGCACTTGCTTTGCGAATCCCATGCATATATTCTTTTTTGGAACTATTTTTTTCTTTTTCTTTTTTTTCGCACCGTAGCTGGACCACAAAGCTGCCGGAACGGGCCGTGCCTTGTATATTTGTACTGTGACACTGTGTTTCTTTCTACAAGTTGCCGCTCTTCTGTCTTCCTTCTGGGCCCCTTCTCTATTGTGCCCCCCGCCACCCGCTCCCGCTACAACGGCAGCCCACGCACTGGAGCTGCGGAGCGACCGTTTTCTCCCTCCTTGCCTCGGGTGCACGGGAACCTAGCTGCCGCTACTTCCCGCCCCCCTCCCTCTCTGTCTTACGTCTCCCTCCTCCTGGGTGCTTTTTTCTTTTTCTTTCCGTTTTCTTTCTCTCTTCCTTTTTCGTTTTTTTTTTCCTCCTCACACACCTCCTTGCTCTAGATACATGTGACTCCGCCTTCCTATTGCCCTGCATAGCTGCCAAAGGCCGCTGTAAATCTGCCAAGGCGCCGAAAATCAATCACTGTCACAACTGTTCCTCTCGGATTGATGTATGTAAGAACGACCGGGTACCCGGTCTGGTGTCTTCCCTACCACGGCCGAACTGCCATTTTTTTGTAAACCCTGACGAAGATCGGTCCACCGATCGAAACTGTCGAAATTAAATACTTGTTCTGTTTACCTTGTAGCACCACTCAACTTCTTTACGTTTGAAAGGTAGCCTGAAGAAACCGTCTTTGCCTACTATATATATATATATATATATATATATATATATATATATATATATATATATATATATATATATATATAGGGGTTTTCTTCAAAGTTCAGCACGCAGGACCCGACGTAACATACGCAGGAAAGAGACGACGAACTTTTTGGAAGACTTCTTTTACTTAACGTTTTCGGCTGGTGGACCAGCCTTCGTCAGAGTACAGTAACGCATGTACAACACATACACAGCTTTAAAGGCACCGTATCACGAGCAGAGGGCGCGCTATCTACACTGACTAGACCATACACTGCGCATCATAAATCATTATCATTGCACATTATAAATGATTATCGATGACACGCATTTTGGAATATACAAAAAATGAAATGCAGATGTGTTCACGATACAATACATACAAACATGACTCTCAAATAAGTGCCAGCGGTTACAATGGTTATGTCACTACACATAACACATGGTCACTACACATAACCATTGTAACCGCTGGCACTTATTTGAGAGTCATGTTTGTATGTATTGTATCGTGAACACATCTGCATTTCATTTTTTGTATATTCCAAAATGCGTGTCATCGATAATCATTTATAATGTGCAATGATAATGATTTATGATGCGCAGTGTATGGTCTAGTCAGTGTAGATAGCGCGCCCTCTGCTCGTGATACGGTGCCTTTAAAGCTGTGTATGTGTTGTACATGCGTTACTGTACTCTGACGAAGGCTGGTCCACCAGCCGAAAACGTTAAGTAAAAGAAGTCTTCCAAAAAGTTCGTCGTCTCTTTCCTGCGTATATATATATATATATATATATATATATATATATATATATATATATATATATATATATATATATATATATATATATATATATGTGCGTGTGTGTGTGTGTTTGTGTGTGACAGATGTGGAATTGCTGAACTATTTAAGGCCCAAGGGATGACTATGTGAGAGTGTTCACTGTAATTACTGAAGAAGTCTTTCTGTTAGGTTAAAAAACAGTTAAGGACGCCGTTGAACAACTGCCCTAAATATGGATAGATTTTTATGCATCAATAAGAAAAATAGACCTGATTATGATGTTCCCTTCAAAGCTCTGTAGTTACACACGTGCGAAGCACAGTGACATCATCCCCGATGAAAGGATCCACATGTGCAAGCTGGGGCGCTATAACGTAAAACTATTACAAACTTTTCTATTCCAATTCTGCAATCAGCCCATCGCGATTGGTCAAAAACTTTTTTGGACCCACTCCCACTTAACCTGTCTGTCACGCGATATCACGAAAACAGCGATAGCTCCCCATCTGATATGACGTGTACACACTGATTATGCATAATCTGACCAAACAAAAGTTTTCTGGGTGCCTGTTTCAGAGAACTGTGAAAGTATAGTAGCAGATTTTTTCATACAAAACGCGTCTAACTTTTCTTTTGACTCATCAGTAAAGTGGCCATATTTGACTAGAAAAACTTACCAGTGTAATCAGAATCATAATGAAAGCTTCACTGGGCAGTGTCCTAATATGGATTTATCATTGTTTTGATTTTGGGAAGTTACCGCAAGAAGCCACGCCATTTGTACAAAGGGTCAACACAAGCAGTGTTGTGTTGTCCCTTTCTTCAAGTCTCGTGTTTATTTATTTTTTTTTTGCGGTAACTTCCTAAAATAATGAATATCCAATTGGCCTACATCCGCCCTCTGCTACGCATTTATAATGGCGACGCCAAATACCAAGATTTTTCTTCGATGCGAAATGCTATGTCCCTCATAGCTAAGTAGTAAGGGAATGATAAGTGCTGAGCCTAGCATCACACAAACGTTCGCTTGTTTATGTTGCAGGTATTCTTTTTACGCAAAATTTATGGACAGAGAAGGCGCATATATGCATTGCAAAGACAGTAGACCCCTTCAACGCTACATAGCTTGCGACATCCAAGTGGCAAATTTTCTTGACTTACGTGGTTTCGAAGAAGGAACTGCGGTTCAGGCCTGGCAGCAGAAGGAAGCCGACATATCCTTGATTAAGTACGGCTCGAACAACCACCCACACCCCAAGCATGCACGAAGGGAACGAGCGCGCGCGGCAGCCAAGTGAGCCGGAGCGAGCGGCGGCGTCCTGGCCGTGACGTCACGCGCGAAAAGGCGCCACACCAACTTCTCGCCGCTAATAGCAGTGCAAAGGTCGGTTATAGCGAAGGGCTTGAAAAGACATGGAGAAAGAATTGCGACGGGCATAGCAGAGAGTGTTATGTGAGAACTCGCTTACGCAGCTTCGATGTATATTATGTCAGTTGTTCAGATTATCATACATCTGCAAATCTATTTTTTCTTTTGCCAACGTGATTTTTTTGGTTCGGAGGTGTTATCGCACCTTCTCTTATCGAAACTCTTTCCAATGTGTTGACGTGCACTGTGGCATACAATGCTCATGGACAGCGCACTAATGCAGGAGCAGAATATAACCCACAGTGCTACGTAAACGCACTCGAAAGAAATCCATATTATAATGCATGCCACACGCCTCGAGGAAATCTGTGCCATCATATGTTAAAAATATAAACAAGACACGCCCTTTCTTTTGCTTTGCCCCAAGGTCTGACTACATGTGCGTGCTCTTTTCACTCCAACAGATTGTGACGAACATATCCGAAAAGAATTCGTGAACAAGCTGGTACGAGTAAGCCGTGGTCTGATCTTCGAAGCTTCCCTTGTGCTACTTTTGCATCTTATAAGGGCAGCGTTGAAGTTACAAATAAATTATTGGCTTATCATACAGTGCCGACACATGGAATGCCACCCAAGGTTTATAAAAATAATAATTAATAAGGCAAGCTTTTCGAGCTAAACGCACTGAATTCAAACGCTCAACTGCATTCTCAGCGAACGCTCAGCACTTTTCACGACTCCAGCAATTCATGTGACACTTAGCGGTGAGAGCAGGAAACCTCGCACGAAGGTCTGTAGCCTCCGTAGTCGTAGAATCTACGATCGCTTCTAGAACGACGCAGCCCCCACCTAAGGAAATGCGCACGGCCAAGTAATTTTGCTGCATTGTGCCTTGTTCATCAACCACATGGAAAGACAAGGGTATTTCCTTTCATCAAAGTATCGGCGCCGAAGAGCCACATGTACTGCGAGTCTTCGCATCGGAAAGACATATTACGACGGCAATAGTTCTGCTCTCGACATTTTGCTCGAGAGGGTCTTTTTTTGCCCAGCCGAGAATCCGTTTGTTCGTGGTGTGAAGAGAACACGAACCTGTTGTTTGTGCTACAATTGCAGCAAAGCGCTGCGCTGATGTTCTTAGCGGCACCGTAACGTTCAGCGTATGCGTGTTGCAACGCATAGTTTCATGTGATAGCGGGCGTGACAATGCAGTTTGTGATACAGATGTCTCCGCGGTGCTGAATCTTTCTTTGAACGAGGCTCTTATATTGGATACATGCAGCGCACAGCGCGGGGCCATCGCGTATGGTACATCGGCGCAAATCCGAACACCGGAATTTCAGGTGCTCCTGAGTAACTTCGGTAAACCGTTGTGTTTAAGCACAAAACGTACGCGCCACCTTGCAAAATAGCTATCGGATACCACCTCGCGTATAGGGCGGCATAGTAGTATGCTTCTTTTGCGACCTGGACACGCTCTTCGATTAGTTAGTGCAAATTAGCAGGCGCTCATTTGAAAATGTAATTATTGAAGCAATGGCATATCACGTCAGCGTCTGAAGGAAATAGGCAGTTCATAGGCGAGCGCAATTCGGCCATTTGACGTGTAGCTTCAACTGTAAAGAAAAATGCAAAATTAGTTAAGATTAACGCAAGAGGCGAGTTGACGTAATTTACACAAAAACAGATTTTTCTCTTACTTTACACAGGCGCCATAGACAGTGGTACGAAGAGAGCGGGGAGTAATCAGTCACGATTAGGCCATGCATCACAAGCCAAACCTCCACATGGTGTGCAAATGTGCTTTTATTGTAAGCAGACCCTTCGGCTTCTTTTTTCTCGTTTCTGTTCTCTATGATTATTAAAAATTCACCAACAACTACGGTACTCCCTGATGCGAAATTTGAGTGCAGCTCTATAGGTGGTCCGGCTCCGCCTCCTCATCATGGAACTTGTCGAGGGTTCAAATGCATTAATAATAACTGCATTGCCATTGCAAAAGATGCAGCAAACGAATAGTTGAACGCTACGCACTGTCCAGCTGTAGGAGTAAAATATGTATTTTTTCATAAAATAGTATACTCGTATGTCTCAAGATTTGTTACCGAAATAACTGATATCAATGCTTCCATGCTTTCTGTTTAGTTAATATGTAACGAAAATATCACACGAACTTTAGAACTATATCAGTTTGAAACCAGCAAAGCAGTGCATGCCGTTGATATGAAACATGTAAAGGCCATGAAATGAACAAGTATAGGACGAATATTTTAATGAAACTTTGTTAACCTCCGTGCTTTTCTCTCATTTGCATCTCTATCTCTGTCGTTCAAGAACTTTGTTTACATTTTGGTACGTATACAAAGACCAGGAAAAAACTCAATGACACTGTCCTTCGTTAGAATGCATTGCGCCGGAGCAGCTGTCATCGGTCGTGTATTGTGAGTAATTTCACCGAAATTATAGTCGCAACAGAGAGCACATGTCTTACAAAAAGCTGAACTTCAAGGGCTACGAAGAAGTGCGGAAAAGCTGAAATTCTTTTGTTTAGTTTTTCATGACAAAATTGGAATTGATAAGGCATCGTATATAAAACCATCGTCAGAATGTACAATGCGCTTTTGTCACTCTAAGAAAGTTGCAGATTTTATAAATTCCACTGATACGTTCAAAAATTTATTTTTCCGAGAACAACCCGGGAATGGAATTGTCTACCAGTTGATGTTGTAAAATGTGAAACAGTCGAACTATTTATAAATGGGCTCTGGCACCAAACCTGATTTTTTGCTTATTGTGTTGGTCGTATAATGATGCATTTCATTGTAGATAATGCCATGTTTATTTCTGCTTTTTTTCTTTGTTCAGTTATTTTTCCATTTTTTTCACCATGTCTTTGTGATGTTATATGTTGCAGCTATTTTGCCAAAAAAATTATGTATGCTCACTCCTGCTTAAGGCCTGGCACCCAGGCTATCAGTATGGAATAAATGAAATAAATATAAGAACAAGGAGTTCTGCGAAATGTACGAGGGCGAGTCAAATGAAATTCAGCCAATGCGCATATATGACTAATGGCGTATTTTGTTTAAAAGTAGTCTCCATAAGTATTTAGACATTTGACCCACTGACTAACGAGCCGCGTGATTCCCATCTCATGAGATTCCTTGGATTGCTGCTTCAAAAAGTCTGTAACTGACTCTTTCACGTTATCGTCCGACAGAATTCTGGTTCCTTCGAGCTGTCTTTTTCAAATGCTCCAAAATGTGGAAGTCACAAGGCGACAGGTCTAGGCTGTATGGCGAATGTTGCAGCGTTTCCCACTTGAACTTTGCCAGTTTTATGTTAACGGCGTCAGTGACATGGGGACGGACATTGTGGACCAAGGTGACCCCATTCCTCAATTTCCACGTCATTTGTTTTTGATTGCGACACGCAGCCGAAAGGACGTTTTACAATATCCGAAATGGTTGAGTCTCTCTAGGTTTAACAAATTCGATCCTGACGACAGAAAAAAATGTCAACACCTTTTCGGCAGAAATGACGGCCTTTGCTTTTCTTGGGGGTTATGAATTGAAATGTTTCCTCTGTAAGCTTTGCCGTCGTCTTTCAGGCTCGTAGTAGTGGCACCATGATTCGTTCCCGGTCACAATTGCAGACAAAAGTCGTCACCCGCATTGTGATACAGGACTAGATGAGTCAAGGCAGCGCCGAACCTCTCCGTTTCTGGCCGTGGTTCAAAATCTTGGGCAGCCACTGCGCGCACAAGAGCCGATAACCGAGATGTTCATGAATTATGGTGTGACCCGAACCATGACGGATGTTCACACGACCTGCCAATTCACCGACGCTTATCCTCCGTTCTTTTCTAATTAGCCTTTGCAATTGTGTTGCGTTGATTGCACAGTGGCTTTGGCACGGTCTTGGATCGTATTCGCAACTTTCACGTCCTTCTTGGAACCGTTTTCTACAACGCTTCACAGTGGCCAATTAAATGCAATGTTCAACGTACACGGCAGCCACACGGCGACTAATTTATTTTTTCGAGACATCTTCAGCTGTAAAAACTTCACGACAACATGCTGTGACACTTTCGAAGTGTCCATTATGCCACGAAACCAAGTTCAACCCAATGTACAAGAGCATTAAATAACTTTTATCCTCACACCTGTGTGTGACTTTCGTAAACGAGAGATGCCTCTGTGCTATGTGCATGCCTCGCAGATAATGAACCGAACCATTATTGGGCGGGGTGGGCTGGCTCACTTTCATTTCCCTCGCCCTCGTGCATTAGAAATGCGAAGATACAATGGAATATGCAAATGCGAAGGTACAGCTTGATAGAAGGCAACAAGTGTCACTGGAAACAAAGTTCACTGCACGTGTACACAAAACCTCGCAACAAGATATTTCAAAATAACTATAAGTCTCCAATAAACCCACGTATCTAAGAAAGAGTCACTATATAAAATGCGTCAGACAAGGCAAATAAACATGTTGCGCAACCACAGATTCACAGATCACAGCCCCCCCTCCCTCGACTCCCTCTGATGTATCGCGCGCGACAGGAGGCGGCGAGCTTCCTCCCTGTTTTAGAGCGCAGCTCTTTGGCGTCCGTTCCTGGGTTTCGCGTCGTCGTCGGCGTTGTCGTCGGCCTCGTAACCAGCTCCGCCCCCCTTTCATCCCCCCCAGCGCTAGCAGCGACCGACTGATACCGCTGGATGCCGCTGACGCCGCTAGAGAGTCAAGATAACGTGACTGCATAGAACACCGTCGCCGCCATGCAGAAAGAGGAGGAAAGGGTCCCCCCCCCACCCCCTGTTCTTGTGTGGCGGATAGGGTGCTCTTCAGTTGCCGACGCGCCGGTTATTTCACGTAGGCCCCGGCACGTCGACGAATACGTGACCACCTTCCCACGGCTAGACCTGGTTCTTAGCGCTGCGGAAGCGAGGGTATCATATTGTTTGTGTCGGCATCGGCGGCGTTGTCCCTGAAACCAACTCCGCAGCTGAGGTTGACTCACTATCGGCGTCAGCGGCATCAGTCAGTCGCTGCTATCTCTTCCCTCCTCCCTTTATCGTGTTGTCCGCTTGCTGCGCGCGCTTCTGCCCCCATCGTTTGCCGCTCGGTGTACACGCCGCCCCCTTCCCCCTCTTCCTGCGAGTCTCCGGTTGTCAAAGCGCCGGCTCGAACTTAATTCCTTTCTTCGCTCCTCCTCCAATGCAACCCCTGTGCGGTGGCGATCAGAGAGCCAGATCGGTGGCGGCGGATCTGTATATGTGCACCGCCCGAGCCGAAATTGCCGCTGCCGTTCGCCCTGTGCGGTGGCATTCTTTGCCTCAATCTATCGAAAAGGTGAAACAGCTTATTTGCTGCGCTCAAATTTCGCATTAGGAAGTAACGTAATCGTCGGTAATTTTTTTCTCCCTTGCGCACACAAGATTGAGCCACCCCATCGTCGGCAAATCCATGCCACCGCTGCCTTCCCCCTTTCGCTTTCACTCCCACATGCAGCATGCGGCACGCGCTCACGAATCGCCCTTGAACTTTATACGGAACATTAGGGCGACGGCGACGGCAGGAATGCGCCTGGAGGGTCCACATGATTGCTACCACAATAATGAGTATCCGCCAACTGAAGCGTCCCGTGACCCATTACTTTCCACAAAAGAAGTAACAAAATCAAACTTTCACCATGCGACAATTTGCTGCGTCGCAACAATGTATTTTTTTTCTTTTCTAGGGCGGGGGCATGGAATGGAAAAAAACGCAAGGACGGCATGTTGACCATAATCGAATGCCTACTTTGGGCACCTAATGCGGCCACCGAAGGAATATCGAAGAAAACGTGAGACGATTGGTCTACAGATAACCATAGGCATGCTACGCGGTATTGTATCCCAATTTTCCGGAGAAATTCCGCTCAAGCGAACGCGTTGCAATCCGTTGAGTCCGAGACCCCGCAGTGATGGCGGCGAGCGGCCATGCATTTGTTTCTTTTTCCGTCTGCTAGCCAGAAAGCGTCTAAAACAATGCCAGACGATAATCCACTCGGTCAGAGAAAAACGAACGCGCATCGAAGTGCGCTGCACGGGGATCGGGCAACACGAGAAAAACGCATGCGCTCTGGCTAGTTCCGGCAGCCCGCGGGTAGCGAGAACAAAAAAAAAAGAGAAAAAAAAATGAAGCGGCTCAATGTGTTCTCAGGAACGAAAGTCAAAGTAGAAAAATAAATAAGAACGTAGTTACCTTTGCTGGCTTTCGTACCTTGACATGGATGCTTTGGCGCAGGTGAAAGAAAAATGTTGATATTCTTTTCTGTGACATACTGCCACAAATGAACCACCACAACGCTTCGTCTCATTGGACCTCGCTGCGTGCTTTGCAAACTTGTCTGATAGTGTGTTGATTTGGCTTGTCTCTTTGTATAGTCAGATGTAGGACTTTAGAAAAGTCAACACATCTTTGGCTTCAAATGTTTATAACAACATTAAGCCCACAATGTTACGGAATTGAAAATCTAAAGCACGACTTTGGAAATGTCAATGAATCATTCCCATCAACAGTTTATGAGAACTTCATACCCATAAAGTTCGAGAATTGAAATCATGTTCTCCGTCGATTGCGCGGCCTCCGCGAGATGCCACGCCGAGACCGCTTGCCATTAAAACGCCCTTGAAACTTTGTGCTCAGGAGGGGCTCCTTGCGTTACGATATGTGACTCCCTGTGCATGGGCGTTGCCGTGAAATCCAGTCCGATTTCGCAATGTTCGCGCTGAAATGTCTTTTCGAGCATGAAAAGGTCATTCTAGACTAAATCCAGCATGATTTCCGGCGCCGGGGGTTATTTTTGTTGGCGGCGCACGACAGCACGAAAAAATTTCGGGGGGGGGGGGGGAGGCTGAAGCCCCATAAGCCCCCCCTTGGCTACGCCCCTGTGCAGCACCAATCCTCGCGTCGCGTGCGTGACGCATCCGACGACGCCGGCCGCTGCCTCGTGCGCTCGAAACGCCGGACTTACATCCGATCCTTGAGTAGATAAAAATTGCAGACAGGTGCTTGCACTTTGCCAACAATCTATTAGGACACCAGTACTTCGCCTCCACAACCAATGGGTCCCGGAATACATCGGTGATTTTCGCCATAATCTCGTGCGGGCACGCTGTAACGCCGGAGGTTCGCGCACACAGCGCAACCAGTTCAGCCTCATTACTCACTGTAACTCTCGTTGTTGTTGTTGCTAAAAACTTTACTTAAACAGAGGTGTTGGGGCCACGTAGGCCTGAGCCTCAGTGATCTTTTCGAGGGTATTGTGCACTCTGAGCTCGAGGAGTCGATACGCCGGCGTGGTGATCGGGAGCCCAAGGGCCCGCTTCACTACCTTTCGGATGTATTGATCTTGTCACGCTCCGATTGTTTCCACTTATGTATTGCTGCGACATAGGTGAAGTGACATAAGACGAACGCGTGTACGAGACGCAGCAGATTGTCTTCTTTGAGGCCGTGGTGACGGTTGGCCACCCTGCGTACGAGTTGTATTGCGTTGTCCGTCTTTGTCGTCAGCTTGTGGACCGTCTGGATCTTTGATTCGCCCACCTCGATAATCATTCCCAGTACTCGGATGGAGTCGACCCTGGGGATTGGGCGACCGTCTCAGGTGTGGACGGTGATGTTGCGCTCGGTTGGTGGTTTCCATCCCTTAGGCCTTTTGCCTTGTCGTTTTGGGCTGTACAACAACTCCGATTTGGCGGAGGAGCAGTTGAGGCCCGTGTGGTCGAGGTAAGACTCGGCAGTTTCGACTGCCTCCTGCAGAGCGGATTCGATAAAGCCATTCAACCCCACGGAGCACCAGAGGGTGATGTCGTCCGCGTATACCGTATGGTTGAGGCCTTGTATCTTCGAGAGGCGTTCGGAGAGTCCAATCATCACCAGGCTGAACAGCGTCGGTGAGAGGACGGAGCCCTGGGGGGTGCCACGCTGTCCGAGCTCGACTTGTTCCGACGTGAAGTCTCCGGCACGGAGCACGGCCTTGGGACGGGTTAGGAAGGAGCGGAAGAACTCGTAGAACCGGCGCCCGAGCCCTAAGTCTGCGATCGCCTTAAGTATTGCCGAGTGCTGGATGTTATCGAAAGCCTTCTCCAGGTCAAGGCCGAGCATGGCGCAGGTGCCCCAAGTAGCCCCGGCGTCTATGATCTGGTGTTTCAGGAGAAGCATCGTATCCTGCGTCGAGAGCCCGGGTCGGAAGCCGTTCATGTGGTGCGTGAAACAGTCCTGGTCTTCGAGATACTGGCCAACTCTGTTGAGTACGACATGCTCGGCCACCTAACCATGCTACCTAACAGCCACCTAACATGCTCGGCACGACGTGAGCGAGATGGGGCGAAGGTTATCGACGCCAGGCGCCTTGCCCGGTTTCGGAATGAGGATCGTCTTGGCGAGTTTCCAGGCATCAGGTAACTCGCCCCGCCCCCACACGTCGTTGATGGCGCCCGTGAGGTACGCGACTGAGGGGTCGTCTAAGTTCCGCAGGAGCTTGTTGGTTATGCCATCGGGGCCCGGGGCGGAACGGCTGTTTAGTTCGTGGAGAGCCAGGCGTATCTCTGCGACGGAAAATTAGGCGTCGAGGAGGGTGTTGTCGGTACCTGTGTAATCCGGATGTAGGGTCGGCGGGCCTGTGGGTATCGGCAGGTACTTGTGCACAAGCGTCATCCGGCAAAGCGGTGCCTTTGGCCTGGTGAAGGACTTTGGTGAGAGAGTGGCGCTAGTTCGTGCGGTTGTTGGTGTCGTCTAGCAGGTGTTTGAGGAGGTTCCACGTCTTCCCTTTGCGGACATGGGACTGCGGCAGGGATTTTAAGAGTAATAACGCTGGGAAATTCACTAGTTAAACTGAAGACGTCGAGCATTGAAACTTAACTTTAAAGGGCTAATTAGCTTAATATAAGTGTTTCATCATCTTTTAATAAGATACAAACCGCAAAGGAAGATGGATTATTTAATGAAAATTGGAAAAATTTGTCGGCGTACTTCTAGCGTGCTACGCCACATGAGAACGATTACGGTGGAGGCGCTGTTGAAGAAACAGAAATGACATCTACATGTATACCTGTGGTTTCATCGCACTTTAAGACAACGACGAGGAGGAGTAGGAAGCTGTTAGTTATAAATGAGGATATAGCCCTGCAAAAGTATGTCCAAAATTATAGCTTGAGCGCCTCCGTTACTTTAATGAATGTGTGTTTGAACATTCCACAATGTTGCAAGTATGACAGGTTTCTCTAACGCTGCCAGGACCGAGAGAGAGAGAGAGAGAGAGAGAGAGAGGTTCTCTAATGAAAGCAGATGTGATTTCCGTGACAGCACGTCTAGTATTCTACCACCAAGGGAATGCACACACAACACAACGTACAAATTTAAAGTACCTCGTTGAGACCGCATGTGTCCCACAGAAAACTTAAAAGCGCCTTCACATGCCGCGGCCACTAAGGCTGCCCTTGTCCACGGTCTACGTGCACGTGGTGAAGCTCAACGCACTAACATAGAGGTGCCCTTAATGCGGTCCTTAGGATTGTCAAAAGACTGCCACGAAGAAACACCGACTAGGCCAATATGTATTAATCATACAGCATTAGCTTATTCTATGAATTACGTTATCAAGTATTACTTGCAGCTCTTGTAAATCACATTGATCTACGTTTATCATACATTCTAGAAGGGCGTAGGTTACGTACTTGACGTTTATTTATTTATTTAGTTATTTATTTCTTTTTGTGACTACGTACTTTACATAGGTTCCACAACTACTCTATAAACAGCGGCTCTCTTACGACAGGAATGGTCGCCTGCTTCAGATGAAACTATTTCCTTTGTGTACCCTACTAAATAAAATATGAAATGCAGTTTAGTTACGCGTAATATCGTTTCAAAATTGTAACGTTGCTTTCAGGACCCTCTGCTCTTGTATACTAATAGGCCAAACAAGGACCAATACCAGTGGGGCAAAATCTTCTAGCCTTGACCATGCGCCGGCTTTCAATAAAAACCCCTAAGCGGAAAAAGGGGTAGCAAGTTATAGCCCTGTTTCGTTGGTCATCCAATTGTCTCTACGGTAAATTAAATTCGACTCTCCTTCGAAAAATCCAAAGAACTATGTTTAGAGAAACTGAGCAAAAACAGGGAAGCTAGCCGTATACGAAGTCAAATGCCTATATGAGCTGAAATTACAATGGTCAGAGAGATCACGCGGAAGGCTTCCGAAAAGAGCTACCCTAAGGACAAAGAAAGGGACAACGCTTAAATATTAGCAAGTGCAGACGCACTACTACAAAGTCAAGAAAACAAAACATTAGGCTTGTTTACATCAACCCAACGAAGTCCCGGAAGCTCTACTTGTCGGACTGAAACAAGAAACTTTATTGGGTTGGGGCCGAGCCAGTGTCGGGGCGGATAGTCAGCGCAATTTCCAAGAGGGGCGGGTTGACTTGCTCGACCCGCTCGAGGAAATTCACGTAAAAATCGATCAGGTTGGTCAGGGTCAGCCTGCCTTCTGACTCGAACCGTTGGTGTTGACTTCATGCAAATAAAGCGGCAGAGCCGATATGTAGTCAACAAGAGCAGCAATCACGGTTTCGATGTTCGCCCTTATTTGTTCGTATCAGTGTCACTTTTCTTTATTGTCTACGAGCACATTCCGATTTTTCAGAGCCGGTCATTGTGGTAATCACAAATATCAACGCTATCAAGAAAACGTTACATCCCGGAAGTAAGTCAAAATGGAAACTATAAGACATTGAGAGGGAAATAAGGAACGTGGCGGTAGGTTGATCAGAACTGTACCTGGTTGGCTACTCTATACACCCGGCGAGAGAAGATGAAAACAAGGTAGAAAGCAATGACTGCAAAGTCCATATATTATTCAGGAAGCGACATGGTAAGACGTCAGTGAATTCTACGTTACGATGTTATATATATATGTGCCATTTCATTTTATATTCATTGATCTATTTTTGCTTGATCAATTATTGCAATGAATGAATATAATTTATTGATAGGAAAGACAGAGAGGTCGACCTGAGCTAGTGCGCTCTAGTCTGCTACTCTGCACTGGGGAAGAGGGAAGGGGAGTGAAAGTATTGGGATGGATGATGATGATAAGAGAAGTGGTGAGTGCTTATGTACATGAGACAGTTGCCTCGCTAGAGCCGCTCGTCGAGCTTGGTGTCCTGCAGGAACTTCAACAATACTTTTGTTGCACGCACTGAAATTGCAGTGTCAGGCCATGGGCCGAGGATAGCTTCCTCCGACAGTAGTTGTCTGCCAACGCTGGCTAGGAAACTGTCTATTTTTGCTGCATGAAATAGAAAAATGGGGTAGGCGTAGTACTCTCCCCGGCAACTCTTTTAACAGAGCAGAGAAAATGGCAGCGCGTTCAGGCACGTTGGAAACGCAGTGAAAGTGTGTTGTTATTCAACCCACACGTTTGTCAGTTAGCCCAACTGACCAGAAATCTCCGCGTTGCTCTTGCAGCTTTGTTCTACGGGGATGTCCGAGGCTACGGCCTGGAGATCTCGCTCACAAGAAAACTGTTCCATCTGTCCGGCAAATGGTTGTGCGGAACGCAAGAAGGAAAGCAAGCATAGGCGTTGGAGTCAGTGCCGGCCATTGCACAAAAGGCTCAGAAAGCGGTTGAGAACGCAGTACGCAGGTTCACGTGATAGTCGGACTGCTTCACATACAAGCAGACGTCCAAATTGCACGTGCCATGACAGGTCGAACGAGGCAAACACAAAGTATTGGCACGGACAGGCCCGCTAAGGTGCCTGTCGGCTTTCATTCCGGAGAACGACAACGGGCTCCTTTGTGTGCTCTGCGGCTCACAGTTATTGCCAGTGCGTACCTTGTTAAAATGTACACACTCCCGTAAGCATGCGTGTCACAAGTAATTAAGAATACTCGACGCCCCCCCCCCCCCCACCCACCCACCCACCCTGCAACCATTATTTTACAGCCATATGTAGAGCCCTACTGGCGGTGACACAGATGCTGAGTGGCGCGCTTTATGTTGGCAAGTAAATACTGATATATGAAGTGGCAACGAAGGGAGCCAAGCTGTGCTGCTCCAGTGTCGCCGGCTGAATGCGGTGGGAAGCTCACAAGGAGACAGCAGTGCAGGGAAGGCAGCCCGCTCCTCTCAGAGAGCGTCTGTCGCTTCCCCTGTCTGAAGCGGCTTTGCCCTCCGGGTGCTCGACTCGCAGGCATAATCCTTGCCGTCAGGTGCCGGCGTTCTCGACAAATCTCGTTGCCCGCTGCAGCCAGCGGCGGCTGCAACGCGGGCGCGCGCGAGCGTCGACTTACACGAACAGATGCGCGGACTCGTGAAAAAGCGTGGCTCTATATGCGTTCGAGACGCGTCGGATTGCCGTGCGTGAAATAATAAATGGGACCGGTAACTGCTCTGAAATGCGAGCACGCTGCGTATTTTTAGAAACGTGGAACGTGCACCCATAACAAACGTAAAATACGCAATTATAATAAATAGAGTTAAAGCTCGGTCTACTGAGGGCTCGATCTTTGAATAAAAGCCTTCCTTATGCAGTACGGAACGATGCCACGGTGAATACGAATGCAGTATATTCACACCCTAGGAATGGATTATCTACATGCAACTGCGCTTTATAAGAACACCTATAGTAAAGGTATATATAAGTTTAGTGCGGGCTGGCTCCTATTCCCCGCCTGAAAAAAAAAAAAAGGCCATGATGTACTAAATAAAGAAGCAGTGAGAGCTTTTATTGATGGGGCTCTTTCCTCGAATACAAAACGCACTTTTTGACATGCTCCCCTTCTAATGCTGAGCCAACAAAAGGAAAACATATCTTTCGAACATCAGCACTAAGTACTACTTGAGCCGAATGCACTGAAGCCCCATCACAGGTTTATGTAAACCGAACTGTGAACAACCGGTAAACCCGCCGTGATGGCCTACCGTCTTTGTTGTTGCCCTGCCCGAGGGCGCGAGATCAACACGCACGCAGGCGCGCGATCGAGTTTGCCCGCCGTGGTTGCTTAGCGGCTACGGGGTCGGGTTGCTGGGCACGAGGCCGCGGGATCGAATCCCCGCCGAGGCAGCGGCATTTCGATGGGGGCGAAACGTGAAAACACCCTTGTACTTATATTAAAGGGACACTAAAGGTTAATATTAGGTCAACGTGTACTGTTGAAATACCATCCCAGGAACCTCGAAACGCTTGTTTCATGCGAAGGAGATACTTATTTTAGGAGAACATGCGTTCTGAAGCGTCCGCGTACCTCTAGCGCAGTTCAAGTCGCCCGTCCTCCGATCGAGGAGTGGTGACGTCATGGTCTCATAGTGACGTTGCGTCATCGGTGAGTAAAACGGCGCCCGCAGACGGCGCTACGGCTTTTCTGCGCATAACGCAAACGCGCGGCCAGAAACATAGCCAAGACAGAGCCGACAGCAGCACGAAAGCGGAAATATGGTGGCTAGCGGAAGGGAAAGCGCGCGACGATAAGCTGGTTGTTTATTTTATGACGCCAACTTTGACGCTCCTTGCAATGGACGACCCTGACAACGACACATTGGCTCGCGATGCTGGGCTCGACTTTAGCGATTTAAGCACTGCTGAACGTGACCTGCTGCTCAGGGCTCGAGCTGCCGGCGTCGTTGCGTGCTACTACGATGGCAACTGTATGTCATGGCTGTACATATTAGCACATTTTTAGCTTTTCTATCGTGAAAACCAAATGCTTCACTCACCGTCCCGTCTTCCACCTGCAGTTGTTCTTGCGCATCGGAGAATGCAGGCAAGACCGACGGAACAGCGTTACGGGAAAGCATTTCTTTGAAAGGCACTCCAAACGACTTCAGGAAGTCGGCGTTGAACTCGTAATCCTCTGGATGAAAGTGCAGCGAGCACACTATGTGATTTTTCGGCTCTTTGCCAGCGCGCTGTGGCAGGGGTACGGCACTTAACCACTTCGATCGGAGCGGTTCACTTGTTGGCACACAGTGATAAGTAACGTTGTATTCGCCGCTGCAACTGCCCTTGGCTAAGTTCCGCGGACCGTTCGCGCATCCCACGACATCACATGGACGTGGCATTCTCACTGCTTGTTCCAATGCAAGTCTCGCGAGCCAGCAAAACCAGCGCAGCACGACGCGATAACGAAACAACTGAAACTCCGAAGCGCGCGCGGCGCCGAGTCGAGCGAAAACGAAACCTTTCGACCACCCATACTACTGAATGGCAACGTCAAAATGTTATTTTTCCTTAGAATCGAACAGAAGTAGACAAGTAGCATTTTCTTCCGTCCTATAGCCTAATGAAATGATCTTTTTAATACTAGTAGTTGAGTACTAGTGAAATAAATTATGATGCGGAGTGCCTTCGTCATCGGGCTAGTACCGGAATGTCGCTGGGGGGTCTCAAATCGTATCATGCATTTACCTCAATTTCTCGGTTACTAAAGCTCTGTTCACGATTATATTGACGCCTTAGACGTTCTAGAGGATTGCTTTATCACTTGACTTCATAGTAACCTTTAGTGTCCCTTCAAGTGGACGTTAAAGAACCCCAGCAGCAGAAGCTTGATGTGGGAGAGTTGGTTTTGCATACTTGAAGAAAAGAGCGCTACGAAGACGCGGACTAAAAGAGGAACATGTACGACGGATCTTGCGCCTTGTCCGTCGTACATGTTCCTCTTTTAGTCCGCGTCTTCGTAGCGCTCTTTTCTTCAAAGAAGCCCAGGTGGTCCAAATTTCCGGAGTCCCCTACTACGGCGTGCCTCGCAGTCAGATCGTGGTTTCGGCACGTAGAAGTGCGTAATTTAATTTATTTAACCGTCAAGTGATCAACTCTTGGTGACGCCGGTCGGGAGAAGTATACTTCGACTATGGAAAACATTGATAAGAAAGCCGGCAACTTGTTTTTGCAAGATTCATTATTACATTAGTCCTGAAATTTCCTTCTTTCAATGTACCTCAAAGTCTCTTGCCTGTTTCCACAGGGGACTACATTCGGTACTCTAGCGACACACACACAGAAAAAAAAAAGCCTAAATGCCATCATCAGTCCAAGTACCTAATAGGGGCATTTAGCACATGTCTTCTGCGCTGGGCAGAAAATCGTGCGTGCCACTGATTTTCCTTTCTGCTTTCGATTCTTCTCGATTATTTGTTTGCATTGTGGAAAAGGGAAAAAAGCAAGAAAGCCACATCCACAGCAGCTTGGAAAAATTATGACGATGTTAGTATGCGATAGTGGCAGACTAAGCTATACCAAGGCACAAGCCTGACAGTTTGGGCAAGTTGGCATTGCATAATCAAGAATAAAGACGCACCAACTGGAGAAAGATAGATGCGCCATTTTTTCTCCCAGTGTCCAGTTGGTGCTCTTTTTAAATTTTTTTTTCTCCTACAGCGATAGACTCTCCTCACGGATGTTTGCACATCGCTGCTCGGTTGCGCGCCGCGTTGACTCCGCAATGTAGCAGTGGGTGAGCCCGGCTGAAGGCGAAATCACATCTAATAAGTTAAATTTAAACAGTGTTATATTTTTGCACATGGCTGCTGGCCACCATCGCGAAGAACTTGAAGAAAATGGAACCCTCACTTTGAAGTGTATTTGGAATAATTCTTTAATGAAAAAAATATAAGAAAAGGGACTCATTGTATCGTATGTGTGTGGTGTCGTGTGTCTTATCCTAAATATCGGAAGACTGAGTATAGGGATTACTTAGGATAAAAGAAATTGAAAGAGCATTGATTGGTCGACGGCTGGGAACGTTTGCAATTTTCATACACATCGGTGAATCCACGAGAAACTTGAAGAGAGCGTTGGCTGGTTATCGGTGTTTTATCGAAAGGCGACAGCATTGTGGGCTTCCAAAATTGCCATCAACATTTTCGATAAAGGAAGTACTGCATAACGAGTAGACAGGAGCTGCGGAACCGCTTCATCTCTCGCCCTCCCCCACTTTCATTTCTGCGCCTTCACTTCTTCGCAATAGCCACTACTTGCAGCTCGCGGACTGCAATGATGCGGGGCTCATTTTTCCTAATTATGAAATGCAATTACGAGGCGGCTAATTTGGGAAGGAATAAGACGAGCTGCATCGTAGTGCAAAGGCGGATCCCTGTGTGCCTTTTTTTTCTTTTCAACGTGCGCACTCCACAGAAAATTTCACTCACCATCTTTCTACCACTCGTGGAACGCGCACGCCAGAGTCTTCTATCCATGCGCATGCATTCCGACAGAACCGTTCTTGTTTGCCTGAATGCGTTGCCTGCGCTCTGCACCTACTGATTATACGGTGTAGTAATGCAATTCGGGAAAATTGAACGCAGAAAATGACATTCTACGCTCCCCCTTCTCCCGAATTCCGATCGCCCCCGTCCTAATCTCGGTCACTCTTTTCTGAATTGAAGTTTTTTTATAAGCTGCCATCTTATACAGGCTCCAGATAAGTACGTTGGACAAAAATAAAGCTCAATGTGTTTTTTTTTGGTTGACTCCATGCTGCTTGAACGCGAAAAAATTGCGCAGCGGTGATGGAAACATTTCACTACGCCCACACCCGCGTCTCCCGCATAGCTCCAACGGGAAAGAAATTGTGTGTTTGGACATCATGCTAAGGATGCGCTTATATCGACGCACCAATTTATGTGGCGGTGAAGGAAAAGCCATATGGAAGCAAAGCGGTCACAAGTGAGAGCGCTCCTTCAGATAATGCTACATTCTTATTCGTGATACTTGAAGCTGCGAAACTGAGAACATCTTACAAAGTGGTAGATCGTTCATATTGATATAAGACATAAAATATACCACTCAATTTGACATATTTTGCCGCTTTCCTATTCCGCGGCCGGCCAAATGAGGATCCGTCGCACATGGGATCTGCGCTGATTCCTCAGTATCTCTACGAAGAAACCGAAAGGCCGACGAGTTCTGCCGGACTACTTGGCGCAGGTAAGCATGGGAAGGACCTCCGCACTTGTAGCGTTCTCTTGATTACCAGAGAAAGCTGTCCGCTAGTATAGACAGTTCCGTTCTGCTACAGGCAGCCAAATGGGTGGAGCTCGTGATGACGGTACCTTCTTCCGGCACTGCAAGTGGCTACGCACATATTTTGGTTTACAAAATGATCATGAACATATTTACCTAATTCGGCGCATTGGCAATGGTCACACGAAATCAACGAAAAGGTACGACGCCACAACCGACACAGACTACCAGCAGATGGCAGCTGGAAGGGTTCACACAGAGTTCACAATAGGTGGTCAGAAAATTTGGTTGTGGGAGTTCATATTGTTTTTTTTTCTTTATTACTTTTTTAACCTAGGTAGGACATTATTCAGTATAATAGCAAGCGCTTGGTGGCGCAACCCATCGCCCCGTTCTAAAGGGGACGCTCATAACATCCATCCATCCATCCATCCATCCATCCATCCATCCATCCATCCATCCATCCATCCATCCATCCATCCATCCATCCATCCATCCATCCATCCATCCATCCATCCATCCATCCGTCCGTCCGTCCGTCCGTCCGTCCGTCCGTCCGTCAACCCATCCACCCATCCACCCATCTACCCATCCACCCATCCTTCCATCCATCCATCCATACATCCGTCCGTCCGTCCGTCCGTCCGTCCGTCCGTCCGTATCCTTGTCTTTTCCTCGGCGACGTTCCTCACATGCAAGCTTTGAAGCTCAACAAGCTTTACGCTATACTTCGAGCACTAACCAGATTCAAAGTCCGTGTCATGCTATCGTCGCAGCAAGGCACGACACAGAGATGCCAAACTAGGCTTATATATGAGGAACGGTGAACAGGTGACAAGGAAATACAGAGTAATAAAGGAGACCACTGGTTCAGCTGACCTGCTTTAACAATGGTGCATCAAGAATACAAAAAAAAATTTATCGCTACAGCGTGACAATGAACCGCGCAAGAAAGAAGTACAGTACTTCCAACATTTTTAAAGCGTTAACGCCAAGATGTATAAAGCGGAAGGCAAGAGTAGGCTTACGATGCGCCCCTCTCAAGGCGATAAGGAAAAGTGAAAATGCGGACGATTAATTCAAAGGGTCGCATCGCCTGCACTTCACTTTAAGCGTTCTAATCGAAGATCAGTCCTCCCGACAGAGTTTACGGAAGCCCACTATAACCGAGGCATGAACTATGACCTATAGACGTGTATACGAATTCCCTCCGACGGTTCCTAGTAAAGCAAATCCTTTGTTTAAAAAAACTATTATCTCGCTCGTCGAAATCAGAGCGACTGTAACCGAATGGCTCCTCCTTACCATTTCTCTTACTTTCGCAGTTCGGAGAAAAAGAACAACTTTGTTTTCAGACTCAAGTCGAACTTCCTGCCACTTTGTTCCTGCCGAAAGTCCCGGTGCTTTGGCGAAGAGCTGAGCGCAGTTGATTTCCTAGATAAGCTACTATGCCTACATGCTTCTTGATTATTTTTCTTGGATTATATCAGACCATTTTTCGTCGCCTGACTATAGCCGTCGCAGATTTGTCGGAAGACCTGCGTGCGAGAACAGAATCATCGCACTGGCGGAGGAATATAAACGAGGCTACAACTAAATCGGTAAATGGATACCAAGACGACGCAAGAGTGAGAGCTGCCATGTAGTTTCTTTTCTTGTCAATTTATATTAGGGCAAAGCTTTATTCACTTATCCCCTCCCCCTTTCCAATTTTTCTTTTTTTTTTGGGGGGGGGGGCGTGGGGGGTTCTGGAATTTGGGTAAACAAGCTAGTTTCTCGCCCAACAGATTACGCGTGTAGCCCTAAATGTTGACTGATGACGTGTTCAGTGCACTGCGTCGTTCTTCGCTGTGCCTCCACACGACTCTCATGGCCATTTTTCCTTTAGGTCGAGCATAATACATATCGCTTTAGCACTGCGACCTAGGCCTCTTTCTCTCTCTGACGTCTCTGAAAGTGATACGTCAAGAAACGTGCAATTTCATTTTAAAGGCCTACTCTGCAGCAGAATGAGAATCATTCAATGAAACAAATAAACACTTCTTTTTGAAGCACGACAAAGACTATTATATCTCAGAACTTCGAGCTTAAATGATCCAAGTGACAAAAAATTGGCGCTCAAAATGTATGGTTTTGGTAACTTTGCCTATAACAGAATCCAAATATCGCTTGTCAACAGGCATGCGCGGTTTTCGAGAAACTTAATGGTGCATCCAGACGAAGGACCGAATCCGGATGTGCAGGGCCGGACGGCGCGTCACGTGACCTCACATCAGCGATGTGCTTCGTCCGCGCCTCTTCCGTGAGCCGCGCGGACGGATAACGCCAAACCGTTTTTCACATCCAGATTCTGGCGGGGTAAAGCTGCAGCTTTAACGGGCCAGGAGAAAAGTGTCTGGCAACCAGTACACTTCTCTCCTGCTCGAGGACAGCCGCATTGCAGTAAACAGTCCATTTGCTGGCGCCTGGTTTGAGTGGTTCGCAGCTCCTGGTGTCGTTGAACAATGAACTTGTGCGATGACGCCGCCTTTTATTTCATCCACATGGTGGAAGAGTTTCCCATTTTGTGGGACCTCAGTCGTGCAGACTATGCGGACACGGTAAAAAAACAATCAATCTGGGAGCATATCGTGGAACAGATGAAGGAGAATTGGCCAACCTACGGTCCGTACAGTGTCGGTAAGTGCTTTGACATATTCCAGCGCCTGAAAAAGCGATGCGATATTACATCAGACAGTAGGTTGCATCTTGCGTGACTGACATTGTAAACAATGCAGGTGCCTTATTTTGCAGCGGTGCTATTGGTCTATTATAGGCCGTTCTAAGGGAGAGGTACGTCGGACAGACGTTATCGCCTGTGGCGCTCGTATTTAGTCATGCCGGATTGTACCTTTCTCGGGCTTTTCGGCCCTCTACCTCTAATATAACATCATTGATTTTCCCAGGGGAGCAGTAGGGGTCGCGGTAGAGACCAGGTCTGCTCTCCTGGAACGGTATCTTCACTAGTGTCAGGCTTTTCGAATACTGCTCTCCGTGACTTATGCATGCTGCTACGTGAGTGTTACTGATTACCCGAATTTCTCGCAGAGGCGCTGAAGAGGTTCTTCGACAATAAGAGAAGAACATACCGGTTGGAGCGAAAAAAAATGGAGGACACTAAGAGCGGCCAACCCGCCAGCGACGTCTACGCAGGCCGATGGAAATTTTTCAAGGCATTGAAATTTCTCGATGCGGTGAAAGTTAAAGTACGCCGCTCAGTAATGGGCCAAGCTCTGCAAGAGGTGGCTGAGCCAGAAATGGTATGTTTGAAAAGGCAACCGGTTACTAATCTCTTGAAATATTAAATTTTATTTCAAGATGCATCTTGTACCCAGAAGGGACATTCAGTTGTGTTCAATAATGTTCTGCACGTTTTGTAGCCGTATTCGGATGCCTCCAATATAACGCGTTATCAGAGCGAATTTGGTCCTCCCAAGCGTTAATGTAATTGAAGTAAAACGTTGTTACTTTGTTTCTGCTGCAGGCAAGAAATTTCGTTCTTTTACGATTTATTTGATTCAGAACCCCTTTGTTGCAGCCTCCTGTGTCACAGGACACTGATAAGACACCAGACGCGGCCGCAGTGGACGAGGCTGCCTCGGTGGATGAGGCTGCCACAGCTGATGACGCTGTCCTCGGTGAAGGCTGCACCACGGAGAGAGAGATTGAACCGCACACCGACCTCTCCGCAGCACCAAGTACATCCTTAAGTGCAGCACCGACCAGAAAAAGACGGCGGAATTGTAATCCGCGCGAAGACATGTGGTCGCAGCGGCAAAAGGTCCTCGAAAAAATAGCCGTAAACATGCAGCCAACACAACCTGCGATCACTGACGATGCGTGTGAGCATTTCGGGAAGCTTGTCGCTGCGACTATGCGGGCGATACCGAAAACAAGGCAGCTGTCATGCCAAGTGGAAATGCTGCAGGTGATGCAAAGGCACATGGAAGCTTAATAACACGCAGAAAAAATAAAATGTTCATTCCATTTCAGTGTTGACATCTGTATTCAATTTCGAGGTTTTCTGTAGATGCTCACATCCAAGTGGGCAAACTGCCGCTGCCATGGCACGGCGCCCGTGTCATTGAAGAACGAACACAGCTTATCACGCACTGCAGCACCAACAGCACCAATTCTACCACGCGACGCTGCTTGGCCGGACAGGAGTGACCCAGCAGGGTTTGGTTCGACTTTTAAGTCTGGCACGCTGATGACATCGTTGCCTAAAAAATTGTGCAGCACACATGCCGCATTCACGATGGCAGTCACCCTCTCTGGAGATGCATTGATGACTGTGTGGAAACACCCGAAGCGGTTTGCCAGTATCCCAAAAGCGTTTTCGACGACACGGCGAGCCCTTGACAGCCTGAAAAGTAAAGGAGATGTTAATCCAGATCATGAATTGCATGGCAGAGGAATAGTAAATATGCTACACCACCTGCCTAACACAAAGCCCAACCAACGACTCCAGAAATTAAGCCTTCACTGATTATTAGTAGTCACTAATTTAGACAATATTAAGTTGCTTACATCGTAAGCGCTTGCATGTAATGAAATGAAACAGTGGAGTTGCTTTATGCCAACATTGGCACATCCCAATGCAGAATGTAGCATGCGCAGTATGAACTAATCAACTTTGGAGACTTTAGTAGATGCGAAAATGCATTGTTAAAGTTCAAGCTTTCATGTGATATCTGCTGCGTTATGTGCAATATGCGTCTTACCTGTAATTAAAGATCTTCTTATCTTCTGTCAGATTTGTGCCCCCAAAAGGTTTCATTAAATTCCGTCCCATAGGAAATGCGTCGTCTGCAACGAACACAGGTGGAAAGAGCACATCAGGTGAGCTGGACACCTTCACAAGTTCTGGCAGGCCTGCACTTCTGTTTCCTACGTCTCTCTGTAGGGGTGTCGTTTGCCAGACCGCAGCGTCTCCTTCTGAGCCTGGTGCACCGACATCAGTGTACAAAAACCGGTAATTTGCGTCGACGACAGCGAAGAGAATTATACTGAAGCTTTTCTTGTAGTTCCTGTAAATAGTTCCCGAATTTGGTGGCTTCTTTATGAGTACGTGCTTGCCATCCATGGCCCCAATGCAGTTCGGGAAGTTCCACTTGTTATCAAAGCCTTCCATCACGTATTTCCATTCCTCCTCTGTGCGGGGTGTTCTTATAAAGTTGCTTCCCAGTTCCTCGTAAATGGCAGTACATGTTTCATGTATAATGTCATTCACACTTGAATGACCGAGCCTAAACTGTCGGCTCAGGGAATAGTGACTCTCTCCTGTAATTCAAAAAAAAAAGAAATCTCAGTGAACTGCTCGCGAGCACACCACAAAAAAAGTAGGAAGTGTACAACAAATACATCTGATATCTGGCTGTTTCAGAGCAGTAAATGAATACAGTATCAGCGAAAAGCAATCGCGCTCGCTGGTGTAGTTGAGTGTAAACAGATCAATATTATCTCATGCATGTTTATGCAAAAAGTTGGTGCGGACAGCACGGCCGTACAAAACTTGTGTTTACTCGTGATACCCCTTCCACGCGAACCCTCTGGATCTGCATTGGATATTTCGGGTGCGATTGAGCTCGTACGCTACCACATGAGCGCGCTTGAACACACTTGTGTAGCGAAGCGGCCTTCGATCAGCACCAAGCTCACTTTTCAACCGGTATACATTTACCACGGCGCTCTCCGTAATAACTTGGAAATGTGTGACACTTACCTGAAGCAAGGTACCGCAGTGTCACCTGCAGCCGTGTTTCCGCCGATATACAACGGCGCATAACGGTATCCTCCCTTCGTATGCGGGGCCCCACGCGTGACAGCAGTTGCAGAAACTGCTCTCTGCTAACACGAAGTAGCCTCCGGTATTCGTCGAGGTCAGTCTTCAGGAGCTCTTCGTAGAGCAGGTTCTGGATCCCCAATTCTTTCCTTCCTATCCAGTCTTTCCGCCAACAACGCCGTTTTCGTGGAAGCAAATCAAAGTCCTCGTCAATTTCTGACACAACAACAGCCATCGCGGCCAAACGTCGCTTTCTGCCGGCCTCCATTTTGTCGAATACTCTCACAATACGCGGAAGAAACTCTCAGACCAGACTGCTGCTAGCCAGCGCAGAGGCTGCGGTCGAGAGTAATCCGGCTCTGTGGCGCTGTCGTCTGAGAGGGCCTCGTCCGCCGTGTGGATGCGCTTGCATCCGGACGGTCCGTGGCATAGTCGTCCGCGTCCGCTTAAAATCCGGATTCGGTCCTTCGTCTGGATGCACCATAAAGAACAGAAACTGATAGGTTTGAGAATCGTGGGCAGCGACTCGAGAGCAACCTTTGTGAAACGAGACGACACGAAGAAAATGGATGGCAACTTCCCGCAAACATAGCTGCACACAGTATTATTTTACTATAGTGATTGTCATTTGAATGCTGTGCATTCTTTATTGTCATGGCTCAGTGCACGGACAGAGCAAAGGTAAACAAACACCTGGTCTTCCTATCGGCCCTTGGTGGTCGTTTGGTTCTACGAATATGTGAGAATGAGAGATGTCAGCGAAAGATGTAAGAAGACAGAGCATTCGGGTCATGTTCGATTATACGTATCCGCAGAACGCGAATTATCTTGCTTACAATGTATTATCTAATCTATTTCGGCATCACCTAATGGGGCCAACAGAAATCACTGCCATTCCGACAGATGCCTCACAAGGACAAGAATCATAAATCTGCTCTCACTCTCCATATCTTGATTAGCTTTTTTCGCTAAGGCTTCTCGATTTCATACCCAGAATTGTTGGCTGAGTTTGTGGCTGGTGTTTCGGCCCTACTGAAAGGTACTTCGTTAATCCCGACAGTCGTAGAAACAAATATATTTATCATTATGTTCACTTATCACAGCAAATAGTGGGTCTCACTTTTTTCGTCATTCCATGATCTGGTAGACTCTTACTCAAAAGAAAAGAAAATTGGTAGAGTTGGGGTTGATTCGTGGTAACGGGCGTCGAGGACAAAGAAAGCGCTCGCTTTGTGTTCTCGTCGTTCGCACTGCCCGTTAACCTGAGCCTCTTACTTCAGCTGAAGTAAATTTCGCCTGTGTATCTGTGGTCATAAAAGATCGGCTGTGAACGAAATACTCTGGAGGGGGTGGCCCTGCGTGGTTCTATTCTCTCGATAATTCCTGCGTCAGCGTGTGTAACTGCTGCTGGGTTGAGACGGTGGCAAATAATAAAGGCTCTTTGAACCCATCATTAGCAAATATATCCAAGTGTCGACACTTCATGTTTCCTTGCAGAACAGCTTGTGGCTGTAATCGAAGGATTGAGGTCCTGTACACTAAATTGGATTGTATAGTACCTGCTTTAAATTATGGGTGAGGTTCCTGTGACCCGCTTCCCAGAATTGAATGTGTCCTTCTCACTTGAGGAATTGGACGCTACTCTGGCCACATGCAGGCGCTCATCGTCGCCAGGACCAGACGGCATCACCTACGCTGCTTTATGCCACCTAGGTGAAGATTGCCGAAGCAGGTTTCTGGAATATTATAACCGGTCATGGAATGATGGCGTCGTTCCTGAGCGGTGGAAGTCCAGTCGCTTGATACCACTCCTGAAGCCTGGAAAGTCGTCACTTGACCTAGCTTCCTACCGGCCCATTGCGCTGTCCAGCTGTGTTGGGAAGGTCATGGAAAGAATGATTCTCACCCGCCTAGAATGGTATCTTGAGCGCCACAACGTATACCCCGAGGCCACGGCTGGTTTTAGAAGAGGCCGTTCTTCTATTGACAACGTCGTCGACCTAGTCACGTCTGTACAACAAGAAAAACACCACAAGTGTATATCGGTTACACTATTCCTCGACGTGAAAGGCGCCTATGATAATGTAACGCATGAAGCCATGCTTGATGCCCTGGAAAATAATGGAATTGGTCGACGCATGTTTCGGTGGCTTCGTAGCTATCTATTCAAGAGATCCTTCTTTGCGCACAGTGCAGATGGCCGAACCGCTGACCATTACACTTTCCATGGCGTCCCTGAGAGTGGGATTCTTAGCCCCGCTCTGTTCAACCTTGCAATCCTCGGACTTGCCGACGTTCTACCAATTACAGTAAACCTTTCCATACATGCTGACGACATATGCTTATGGGCCTCGGCAGCTACACCTCTCCAGGTGCGTGCACGGCTCCAAAAAGCAGTGACCCTAACATCATCGCTCCAGCGTGCTCAAGGCCTCAGCATTCCGACCGAGAAGTGCGGCTTGGTCGCTTTTACCCACAAGCCCATGACCTGGTACCCCATTTCTATTGACCACCAACCAATTTCCTACGCAAAAACTCACCGATTCCTAGGCGTTATTATAGACGGAGACATTTCATGGAGCCCCCCCCCCCCCCCATCTCATACTTGAAGAAGAGGCTTGCTTCTATCTCCCATATACTAAGGTTTCTTGCCGGTAAAATGTGGGGCACATCCGTGGCATCTATGCTTCAACTATACAGGACGCTCTTCCTAGGATACTTGCGATACAGCACACCACTGCTGTCCAATGCTAACGAAACTAACATCCATGTCCTACAGAGCACTGAAGGCCAAGCCCTTCGAACATGTCTGGGGCTACCTCGAAATACTTCAACCGTGGCAACAATTGCCACTGTGAGAGACCACCCAAAAATGACCTATATAGCTATCGACGCACTCCGGGCGCATGTCCGCTATATATCCAGAGTCCCTGACCACCATCTCGCTCGCTTGCCTGAGCAAAGACCCAAGGCAGTGTTTTCCAGATCAATTGCGGCTAACCGGCACTCTTTCTCTTTGAGACACTCACCCGCAACAAGAACGACATCCCCGATGTGGTGCTTGAAAAAGCCTCCTGTGTACCTTGCTGTACCAGGAATAGTGAAGAAAGCTAGCCTGACCACCGCGGCTCTCAAGCAGATCACATTTGAACTTCTGCATTGTTCATACGCTAACCGAATCCATGTTTACACGGATGGTTCCGTCTCGGAAAATTCTACGGGCGCCGTTGTTCTACCATCTCAATCGGTCGTCATCAAGTTTAAGACTTCACACGTAACGACATCTGCAGGTTCGCGCTGCTTTCGAATACATTGAAAAAGAACCGCCCAACAAATGGGCAATATTTTGTGACTCGAAAGCAGCCGTCTAGAGCTTGCGAAGTTTACGACGTGGCAATTATGAACAGCTGGTGTCACAAATCAACGAAACCTGCCATTGCGCTTCTGAACGAGGACATGATATCATATTTCAGTGACTGCCGGTACATTGTGGCATCGTTGGTAATTACATCGCCGATGACGCTGCCCGACGTGCCCAGGCTGGCTCACCGACACTCCTTATACCTTTATCAAGAGTTGACGCTGCAACAGAGCTTCGCAGTCTCGCTCGTACCATCACGTTAGGTTACTGGCATACACCACAGAACTCTAAGTGTTGTTTATACAGCCTCGACCCATCACTGAAACTTAAATTACCAGTGAACCTTCCACGACGTGACGCAACACTGCTGTGTCGGCTGTGGGTAGGAGTAGCATTCACCAACTCCCACAGCTATCGTATTGGAATGGCGGATTCACCAATGTGCGCTAAGTGCAAGTGTGAAGAGACCATCAGTCACCTTCTGTGCCACTGTTCAGCTTCGATAATCAACGTGAAACTCTCCAGTGTGCCTTAAATAGACTAGATGACAGGCCATTTACGGAAGCGAAGATCTTGGGAGACTGGCCTCACAGTTCATTAGCCCAGAAAGCAGTTCGAGCGCTTTTTCACTACCTGAGGGCAACAGACTTGAGTTCCCGACTATAGACATCCTACACCTAAGTCCTCTCTCTCTCTCTTTCACTCCCCATTCCCCTCCCCACGTGTAGGGTAGCAAACTGGACTCAGTCTGGCTAAACTCCCTGCCTTTCCTTCCCTCTCTCTCTCTCTCTCTCTCCGTTTCTGGCGTCCTCCCCCATTTGCCCATTATGTGGTGAAGATGAGACGATACCTCACTTGTTATGTAGAAATTTCTCATCATCACGTAAAATTATTTTAGGAGTACTGTTTCACCCTACTGGACTGAATATTTAAAGGAGGGGTATGGACACAGAAGAAAGATAAAAGGATCTAAATTGTTTTTGAGGTTCCTCATGGACTCTCCCCGTGAGGCTCACCCACGGCAGCCCTCAATTTCAATTTCAGTTTTTTTTTTCGTAAGTCTGAAGTATACATTTCAAAGAAGACAAATTCAGAGGATCTAATAGTTGCAAGAATGAACGCGAAAACCCAGTTAATATGTACATCAATGAAAAAGAACTATACAACGAACAGCATCAGGTTATTCAGAACAACTTTCAGTTAATACGATATAAAAATACAATACAATATGATGTAACACAGCCTTGTTCACAATAGCGAACAATGGTCCCAGGGGGAGTTCGAAACGTTAAAAGAGATATCGTTTTTTGGTTGGTGTCCAGCCTCCTACTTTAAATATGTTTCGTCCCGACCAGGCGCGCTTCCGTCGGATCTCGACTTCATTGGGCTGTATCCTTCCATTCTTGATATACTGCCTTTGGGAGCGCCCCATATAGGACGATTTCAAGGTCGTTTCTTTGCTAAAGTGTTACGTTACATTGCTTTTGCTCTTATCGGATCAAAATTATTCATTAGTATAACCCCAACAGTATTTTTGCCATTCGTTTGTATTAGGTACGAGCCTATATTTAGAGGCAAACCAAACCAATTTCTAATCAAAACAGCCCACGCGAGCCCGCGCAACGTGGCCTCAGTCAAGTGGCAGGCAGCGCTCGCTCAGTGTGGTGCAGCTCAATACACACTTTGACATTAGATTTCATCGGAAAGGTGCCAGGCACAATGAGATTTCTTGCAATATTCATTTCTAAAATTGTTACACAAAGCCACAGTGGGAGAGAACTGGGTGGTACTATAACAAAAGCATATATGAAAATGTTGCTATAGGCCAACAATGTGGCGCATACAGACGAGAAGGATGGTCCACATTAGATGTAATGAGAAGTACAAACATGCATTCAACGCTTTACTTCTTCCTCTCCGTCTTCTTCAGGAATAGGGTTTTAAACGCGCTTAAAATCTGTGTTGTAAAATCTGTAAATTGGGCCATAAAATTTTAAGTGATGAGGAACCAAGTATAACATGGCGTTTAGCGCCCTTTTGAGAACTACTGTAGTTATTTTATACAAAAAGATGAAAACATATATAAACGATACCTCCAATGGTTCATCGCGAAATTATCGCAAGCGCTTCTAGTGTGCGACTACAGGAAGCGGATCATTTCCATTTCTATTCTCATAAAAGGGGCAAACTAAACTTAAGGACTTCGCCGTTGCAATGGCACAGTTTTTCTTCTTTTTCTTTTGGTATATGGCCAACTGGAATAGCGATTCAAGTTAAAGCTCAGAGAAACAAAAATGAGGAGAGCAGAGAAAAGAGGAGACATGAATTAGACTAAAATGGTGCCTGACCGGCGATAATGGGGACAGCGCTTCCAATTTGCATACGAAAGTAGTGCCCGCCGCCACAAATTGCGGTTAGTGGCCGACGAAGTGTTCCGCACCCGTAGACGTTTGGAATGTAGCAGTATGCTACGCGCCCAGCAGAAAAAGCACGCTGATCATATCTCATGGGGTAAGCAGAAAAAAGATCCGCGTTTTCTTAGCCAGGTCACCAATGTGAACATAGGGATCAGAAAGCGTGGTTCATATGCTCAGAAGCACTTGCAGAGGCAGAGAAATATTATTTCATAACGATTCCGAGTCCGAGTAGACGTTGTCGAAGCCATCTAGATTCCCTCAAGCGTTAGAATGGCCTGAGCCACTGTATGCAAATAGCTGTGTCTAAAACCTGGTTGCACTAAATTTCGCAAGCAATAAAGGATATGGCTAACCTCAGTATTGTTCAAGAAACCGAATCACACAATTATTCACAAATTGGCATTTGCAGGCAGTGAGAACTTTATAAATGAATTTTGCCATGAAATAAGTGAAAGTTTATACATAGTTTGAGGCATGATTCGCGCTGTTGTATTTAAAAACGTAAAAGAGCGCGCCCCTTACTTGGAACAGGGGAGCAAACACTTTATCGGCAAAATGTAATATAAGGACACGTGACCGGAAGTTACCGCGCTCAACATGACGCAGCGCTTGCAAAGTCATGCATATTGTCGAAGTGTGCCCGCAGAAAGGAGGCGAGTAACAGCTTTTTACTTGCAATGAAAATGCTCTGGAGCAATGCCTAATAAATTTAGGCGTAGCGCGTCGTCTATGAAATTAGCTAAACAGTTAAAATATCCCTGTATCGCCGCGAATAGCGTGGAATAAGCAATACAGAAACGAAAAGACGTCTCGGAATTAAGCCAACCAGTTGCGAGGCTGCGAGATAGCGCACAGACGAAAATTCTCATCAACTTTAAAGGGGAGCGACGAATGCGCCTCTGCCAAAGAGTGACACATAAGCCCCCCCCCCCCCCCCCCCCCCCCTCCATGCAGGTACTCCTGAACAACCGCTGTAAGAAAGGTAATTTATGGCAATAGTTGGAGTCCTCAGGCATCTGCATAACACAGCAATGACTTAATGTGGGCTGTTCTAAACACGCCTTCCTATATAGTCGATGCTCTTATTGGGGTAGAAATCAATGTATTGGTTTGAGACTTGGTTCGAGACTGCATTCCGCGCTGTCCATGCTCTAACTCCTGCGCCTGCTCTTAATTAGAGCATTTCATCGTTTACGCAACTGCTGTGCCTACTGCTCTTTCCTTTTATCAGCTCCCGAATACGTTATAAAGCATGGTAACGTATGTATATGCAATGCATGCCACGCGCTATACTATCAGATGACCAGCTGCCAACTAACAGAACTATCGATGCGAGTTCAAATGATCTTTGTAGCTGTCACTGGCTCCATGAATAGCATGCGACATGTCCTAGTCAGTCGAGCCGGTGGAAGCAAGGTATCAAATGCCGAGTTTCCGCAGGACAAATTAATGTGATTCACCACTCCTTTGCCTCACACACTTAACCTGTCATGACGCTGGATTCGTGCCACTCTTGCGTAGAGCCTTGAACCTTTGTTTCTACTGGTGCGCAGATGCAGCCCGATTGGTTTCTTGCTGAACAGACGACATTTAGACCAGTGGGCTTCCTGCCACAATGGTGGTATCCTTGACCAAATTTCCTGTTCTGCCCGAATAAGATTCGAGATCACGTCACCCGCTATGCCACTGCTGCATCTTTGCCGGCTGGCGAGAAATTGTTAGTCCTGTCTGCGCATAAATGATGCCAAGTTCTCTGGGATTGTTGCAGCAGAATGCACACTCATGACCGGCATTCGGCGTTCAGCATCTTCTCGCTATGTTTTCCTTTCCAACAATTTGCAGTTCATATTTTCCATCAATGATGGCTATTCCTGTCATGCAACTAAGAGCCGTAGACTTGGAAGCCGCGTATTATTGCTTTATAGACGAGATGGACGAGAATCTTTCGCCGTGCTCAGGTAGATCATATTCTTTCAAGTTGTGCCTATTCGGCTGTATCGGCGTTAGCGGTCTAGGAGGACACACACGAAGACAACACGACAACACACGCAAGGTGCTTGCGGGATCCATGATACCACGCATGCATTCATGGTCAAGAACCGACAGCTTACACGCGTCTGTTTTCAAGTCATGCACCGTCAAACTTGCAGCAAAGATGCCCGATTGTTCCCTTTACTTTCTAAACAGATCATCGCATTATGCATTGATGCCCCAAGGTAAGTGGAATGTCAAGTCGTATGCATTGGCAATGAGTATTTTGAAATTGGTTTAATACTTAGAATGCGTTCCAAGCTGCTAGAAGTCGTAAATTGCGATATATGACGGAAAATAGATTTTCCGTCATATGTCGCAATCGCTAATTAGTTTCCCGACTCAGTATAAGGAGTCCGGAAACTAATTGGCGATTTTTTAAATAAATATGCATTTCAATTTTTCATGCAAGTAATTTCTGCCTTTTCGAGCAATCCAGCTCAAGAACTAGAATTGTGCTATGCGCCAGAGGTGATTTGTTAAAGTTTGTATAGCACAAACAAAACACCTAGTACCGCCGTGGTTGCTCAGTGCCTATGGTATTAGGCTGCTGAGCACGAGGTTGCGGGATCGAATCCCGGCCACGGTGGCCGGATTCGATTTCGATGGGGGCGAAATGCGAAAACACCCGTGTGCTTAGATTTAGGTGCACGTTAAAGAATCCCGGGTGGTACAAATTTCCGGAGCCCTCCACTGCGGCGTGCCTCATAATCGTAAAGTGCTTTTGGCTTGTAAAACCCCATAATTTAATTTTTAAAACTTCTGTTGTCGTCGTACGGCTTGACAAAACGGTATTCTGAGTCACTACAAGCAACTTGTCCTTTATATATGCAACAAACATTCTTCACGTCGTTTGTGCGTCCGCCTAGTGGTGAGGCCCCTCCTCCGGGCCACCTTGCGTTCGCAGAATCCGAGCGACAACAAACATGAAGCTTCCATTCACGAAAGGGTGCCGCTGGCAAAAATCGGCGGCGCCGTCGACGATGGCTGAATGATTGGAGGCTAGCTAACAGCCGCAGCACGTGCCAGGGTCGCAACAAATGCGCTCGATAATCGGCGTGGGCTCTGCAGTGGGATTCGACGGACAGCGCCGACGTGAGCCTCTCCGTCGCGGGAGTGCCGGGAACTGCTTCATTAGCTTATCCGCCGTTGTGCCGCGCTGGCCCTGGAACGATATTGGGTGCTTCATTCATCACTCGAAGCAGGGAAGTAACCCTTGTCCCACGGGTGTTCGACGGAGAACAGAACTGTTCGTGTCTCTCTCTGGTAATCAAGTTTCACGACGCGGGCTAACTGCGACAGACCAGGCTCAATTTTCGGGAGATGTGTTCTCTTTTCTCTTAATCCCATGCCCAACTTCTCTAATTACCTTGTCTTGGTGGCTCTGCCTCGAACTTCTCTTGGCTGGGCTCCTGTGCAAGCATTTATGAACTTATAGTCGTTAGCATACAGTTACCATTAAGAGGCAAGAAAAGGCACTTCGGCCATAAGATAATTATTCTTTATATGTAGCACACTTTGCTGAACAATGAAATCAAACGTTTGTTCCGCATGATGTCAGAGTATGTACGCTGAAGAGTTAAAGAAACATTCAGTATTGCGAAAAAAACGCAAGAACGGTCTTTTCATGTTCTTTTGCACTTCATAGTACGATGTTATGCAGATGATATTTCATCATCATCATCAGCAGCAGCCTAGTTACGCCCACTGCAGGGCAAAGGCCTCTCCTATACTTCTCCAACAACCCCGGTCATGTACTAATTGTGGCCATGTCGTCCCTGCAAACTTCTTAATCTCATCCGCCCACCTAACTTTGTGCCGCCCACTGCTACGCTTCCCTTCCATTGGAATCCAGTCCGTAACCCTTAATGACCATCGGTTATCTTCCCTCCGCATTACATGTTCTGCCCATGCCCATTTCTTTTTCTTGATTTCAACTAAGATGTCATTAACTCGCGTTTGTTCCCTCAACCAATCTGCTCTTTTCTTATCCGTTAACGTTACACCCATCATTCTTCTTTCCATAGCTCGTTGCGTCGTCCTCAATTTAAGTAAAACCCTCTTCATAAGCCTCCAGGTTTCTGCCCCGTAGGTGAGTACTTGTAATACAGTTATACTGTTTAGAATAGAATAATTATTCTATTCTGTACAGGCAAGGATAACCTTGCCTTGCCTTGCCAATTCGTGCCAAGTATAATTTTGTGGCAATGAATGCAAACTTTTTCATTCCACATTTTTGTTAGAGGTAATTCCTCTTCCTCATCCAAACATTAAAGGTAAACCGTCTCCTTGCTCATATTTAATACCAGTAACTGTCTAGAAGCACAACATATCTGTGGCAGTATGTTCTACTGTATGTTGCCATGTGCAATTCTTCTCCTGAAATAACTGATGCGGCATTGGCGTGTATCTTGCATTAACCTTTACACTGTGTGCTATGTAGCATTTAACTTTTCTTAATGTTTTTGGCTTTCAGTGCTTGCAAGGTAGAGTGGCTTCTTTCTTGAATGCGAGCTTTCTCATTCCCATATTGAATTCCTAGTCTCATTCAGGATTGCTATTCTTGTTCGACAGCCTGTTTTTGTGCAAGCTACATTGAAGTGATTGATTGCAGAGTCTGGTTTCGCTGCGTTCCGACTTGGATCTTGTTACCGTGTTACGTTTCTCATATGTGGGAGCCTGGTCAGTTGCATTGGGAAACAGTCTCTCAAGGCAAGCACCTGCTCGTATACAGTCCGCACAGTGACATAGACTGCGTATTTACACGCGCCGTGGTTGGTGCTTCCCGTTCCGTCCTTTCCTGCTGCTGCCGTGTGCAAATTTTTCTTGTGGCCTTCCCCAGCCATAATTTGGTGTCATCGGAGACCTCATACATGATTGAATGGTTCTAAGTGTATGAACTTGATATCCACATGTGTGGGAAGGCCTGCAAAAGTGGCTGCAAATTGGTGGCGTCCACAAAACCGATCATGCCCATATTTAGAGAACGTGGGGCACCAAGTGTGAGTTACACATTAGTGGCATGCGAAAGAACGAAAAGAAACATGCAGGTTGGAATGGCGTATACGCTAAAATGCCGGGTACCCCATGTCGCTGTGTCGGCTGCGGCAGCAGATGCTTGCGTCACCCGACTGCTTCGCAATGCAAGTTGCTCATCTTCAGCGGCGACTGTCGGTGCAAACACGTGGGACACACTGTCCAATCTGCTTGCACTGCTGGTTGTTGCTTGTTACGAGACTACCATGTGCGACGAAGGCAAGCATTATGCCCACAGTCGGACAGTTTAATGTGCCGCAAGCCACCCGTGTTCGTGTATGCTCACTGTTGTCATGTGGATCGTAACCAATGTATAGTGCCACTGTATAGATTGAGCGTTATGTTACAGCATGCTGAAGTGATTTGATTGCAGAGTCTTGTTTCAATGTTGTCCCACTTGGTCATGGTTGCCGTGTTACATTTCTCGGATGTGGCAGCCTGGTCAGTTGCATTAGCCAACGGTCTCTCGAGGTAAGCACCTGCTCCTGAGGTCCTCACAGCGGCACAAACTCCCTGTTTACATGTACTGCGATTGGTGCTCCCTGTGTGTCCTTTCGAAGGAATTACGGTCACTGACCAAGTCTGATGAATAATGATGATGATTCACTGTGGAACACGAAAGGGACAACTCATTGCCTTTCTTGGATGTACTGGTTCGTTGGGATGGGGACGCTCTCGCCTTCTCGGTATACAGGAAGCCTACACACACAGGTCGTTATCTTATGTTTAATTCTTGTCACCCTGTCGGCCATAAGACATCCATAAGACACGCGCCGTACGCGTCTGCTCAGGCGACGATGCACTAAAAAAGGAATTACGGACGATCCACCGTGAACTAACCCGCAACGGCTACCCTAGTCGTTTCATATGCAGGACCGAGAAGCGGATATTAGAGCCAAGCTCGGGGAACAACAGGACAATCTGTGCACGTGCAGCCATCCCTTACGTCCAAGGAATCAGCGAGGCACGGTCGCGCGTATTTTCGAAATACGATTTGCGCATTGCCCACATCCCGACCACCAAGCTCCGGAACGAGCTCATGAATGTGAAAGACAGGTTACTTGTTGAATCATTCCCAGGAGTTTTATACAAGATACCATGCGCTGATTGCCACAGAGTATATATTGGTGAAACAGGGAAGTTTTCCAGACCCCTCAAGGAACATAAACGTGATGTAAGAAATAATAGCCACACGACGAACGCCATTGCCGAGCATGCGCATGAACATAATCACAAGACTGACTGGGACAATGCCACTGTTGTTGCCAAAGAAAAGAACGTGTCATCCCGATGGCTGCTGGAATCTCTAATCATTCAATCGACGCCAGCTACAATGAACCGGACACCAGGGACTATGCCTGCCATTTATGCACGTTCATTACGTCACGTGCTGGCTATGTAAGTGACGACGATTTCTTGTCCAACTCAATGAACAGGGAACCCGTACGTGGTTCCGAAACGTCAGATTATTCATCAGACTTGGTCAGTGACCGTAATTCCTTCATTTTCATGCCTGACCAGACGAACTTTCGTCGAACCCTTAATTCTGTGTGTCCTTTCCTGTTGCAGCCGTGGGTAAAGTGTGCTTGTGGCCTTCTTTGGCTGCGATTTGGAGTGACCGGAGACTATCATGCATGATTACATGGTTTGAAGTGTATGATATCCACATGGGTGGAAAGGCCTGCAAAAGTGGCTGCAAAATGGTGATTCCCACAAAACAGACCATGTCCATATTGAGAGCAGCTGGGGCACCAACTGTGAGCGACACATTAGCGGCCACCGAGAGAACAAAAAGAAAGGTGCAGGTAGGAAAGGAGGTAACGCTAGAATGCCGGGTAGTTCATGTCGCTGTGTTGGCTATGGCAGCAGGTGCCTGCGTCACCCGATTGATTCGCAGTGCAAGTTACGGCGACTGTCAATGCAAACAGGTGGGGCACTGTCCAATCTGCTTGCGCTGCTGGTTCTCACTCGTTACTAGACTGCCATGTGCGACGTAGGCAAGCACTGTGCCTAAGTCTGATAGCTGAATGTGCTCTAAGCGACCTGTAGTGTGTGAATGCCCACTGTTGTCATGTGGATCTTAGCCAATGTACAGTGTATTGTCTGAACCTTGTGCGGTGGTTGAATGCAGAGTCTAATTTGATAATGGTCGCCGTGTTATGTTTCTTCGATGTGGCGACCTGGTCAGCTGCATGAGCAACAGTCTACCGAAATAACCGTCTGTTCCTGCAGTCCACACAGCGACAAAGACTCCCAATTTACATGCACCGTAATTGGTGCTCTCCCCATTCGACCTTCCCTGCTGCAGCTGCGGGCAAATTATGCTTGTGGGCCTTCATGGGCCGTGATGTGGCCCATATTGATAATGTGGGGCACCAAGTATGAGTTACACATTATCGGCTCCCGAAAGAACAAAAAGGAACGTGCAGGTTGGAAAGGAGATAACGCTAAAATGCCGACTAGTCCACGTCGCTGTGTTGGTTGCGGCAGCAGATGCCTTGCGTCACCCGATTGCTTCGCAATGCAAGTTACGGCGACTGTCGATGCAAACAGGTGGTGCATTGCCCAATTTGCTTGCGCTACTGATTGTCACTCGTTGCCAGATCACCATGTGCGACGACGAAAGTGAGCAGTTTACGAGCTCGCGTTAATGGCTTCAGCGCATATCGACATGCAAATTTTATTTCTGCTCTTGTACGAGAAGGTGTACTGCTTTTCTTCTGCCAATAAAGTCGCACGTCCTGTTCGCTCACTTGTGGCTTGTTTGTATGGGCGTCAGTAGAGGCTCTTTCGTCTCCTGGCAATTAAAACGCGGCAGCTGAGGCATGCCACAAAGCCAGCAAAGCGAGCACGGCGCGTACCCAGCGTACGCCACCGGAATAAAGCTGCCATATTGGATATTCCACTAAAAAAAAGGCATTTCCGCTTTCTGTTTAAGCAGCGCCATCTGTCGGGCCCCCCGCTAAGTTCCATGCGCTTCCGCTTCCTATTTTCGAACCACTGTGGAAGGTACAGTTTCCCTTCTCTAAAGTTGGTTCTTTATTCTATGGCTTGACCATGGATGAAAGCGGGTCCGGGCTGCCTTCTCTGAGCGTTGCGCGGAAGCGGGAGGCTTTCAACCATCGTCGCCAAGCGGCGTCTGACCACCCTGCAGATACTGCGTGGCGAGCTGCTTTACTGGAGAGGGTTCGGAATGTCAAGCGCGCGAAGCTAGCGTCGATGACAGGAACAGCGAGCCGTTCGGTTCGCAAAACGCTGGAAGCGGGACCACAACCGTAGACAAAGGCATGCTTTGAACGAATCAAGTGAAACCAAGAGTTAACCAGGCTAAATCAAGCTTTCGCTTTGCATATCCAGGGTTAGCTGAGCTAAGCCGCTGTTAGTTTTTTGACCTCGTTTGCAGCACCATATTGCACTGGTCCTTTCAGAGCCTTCAAACAGTGCTAAGGTCGTGACAATAAATTTAAAGCTTTAGAGTGCAAGTAAATATTTGCCGAACAGAGATAATCCGGCTTAGTTGTATCACCATCTGAAGGTTCGTATACGTGCCCTATAATACTTCTGAAATGGTCGCAGAAAGCAAATAGATTGGTAATTAAGGTGTGGCTACATATTTTTGGACGAGTTGTACATGTTAGCTTTCAGAGCAACTAAGACAACACACCTTTACGGAAAACACCTCACAAACCTGCCTTTTGCACATGTTATTGTCCTGCTCTGAAACACTGGGGATGACTTTGAAGTGGCTGCGGACTTTAGCCGGAAAACTATAAGGGGGTGGGCCTACGCACTAATGTGCTGGGGGTATGGCAAACTCCCTCTAGAGAGCAGCTCCTTGCGTGTATCCGCCCCTGGGCGCATACATGCATACCCGTGATATGGGGGTTGCTGCTGGATCATTCTGCAGACAAGCAGGCTGCAGTGTCCGACAGTCTCGTAGCATATGAAGGATCGCGCAGTTCGCCAGGCCAGGTACGGGGCTTCCAACGCATTTGGGGAGTGCGATGGCAATACGCCATCGTCTCACATGAGAGAGATGAAGGGCTTGTCACCCACCCATGTTCAGTTCTATGGTGTTAATGCAAGAGGGCAGTGGTTTCATTTCATGCCACGGAGGCTGCATTCAGATGTAGGCAAAAAGTAAAACACGCGTCATTGCGTCTTTTGATAAAAATCAATTCGGAGGCACCACAACGGGATATCGCATAACCCGGTCTTCCATTTTGAGCGGGAGGGAATGAAATCGAGGATAAAGAAAAGCTTTATTCTCGCAGTCGTTCTCAGTTTGCGCTCGCTGCAGACGACAGTATAAGTTGCAGGGCAGGAATTTACGTGCTGTCGATACAAGTCGCATTCATTTCACCTTCACATGTCACCTTCACTTAGGAGCCCGTAGTAAAACAAGGGTGCTGCACTGATCCAAATAATTTATAATTTTCCCTATGAGCAGGTGCTAGTTAGTTATCACTGAAACAAAAGAAATGTCGCTGCTAACATAGAACCAGCAGCTCTAGGTCAGTTGCAGACGACTAGAAACATGGCTTAATGTCATGCATATGGCTGTGTCCACATTTCCAGAGCATTGCAGACGTTCACACGCGTTAGCCCAATAGCTGCGACGCGTTGCACATACAACTCATTCCTCTGCCCAAATGTTCATGCGAACGTCGTAGTTATTAAATTAGTCCAAAATGTGAATGGATGGGAAATGCATAGGAGGTCTAATAAATTGGCGGTCCATCCATCCTCTGGATATGGTTGGCGACGCTGATGCGAGTAGCAACCTTTCTTATGATAGATGTCCAAAAACAAGAAAGGGGCTGACAGATGGAATAGCACACTGTGGTATAAAGTTTGGAAACAGGGATAAGGTGCCTCAGAAAGGCTGCCTATACGGTTCGATAGGAGGACCTATATTCGTCAAAGGCGGCCTCGTCATCCTCGGCATGTTAGTTTTAGAGGGTTAGTGCAGTGACGTCACGTGCGGCTGTTATCGCTGGCGGCTGGTTTTAAAGAGAGAGACTTCAGAGGAAACGAGCGCTGTCGTCCGACGTCTGTGAGCTTTCTTCCCAAGACGGGGTGACAAAAACGGGAGAGTGGGAGCGCGGGGAGAAAAGAAAAGAAATAAAGGCAGTGAACAAAAAAAAAGGGGGGGGGAAGCCAGGGCGAACCCAAGACAGAAAAAAAGGGGGAGACAGGAAGAACAAGAGAAAAACAAAATTTTAAGAAAGACCGGGGTCTGGGAGCGTGTTGGGGATGCGATAGGTTAGGAAGCATTCAGCGGTATCACTGGCGGCATACTCCCGTGGCACCAGAGGAGCCGCCCAGGCGGTCAGTGCGCGAGTAACACAAAAGACAAAAAAAAACATGAGTTGAAAGGGTGACTTGAGGAGCATAATAGCAATACGTGGAGTAATTTTGAAATAGTTAGGATGGCGTCGAGGAATCTGCGGTGCAATGTATGGGGTGACTGAAAGGCAGCGGCATGGTCTTTCAAGGGGCATTGCACCAGTCGCTCAACGTAGGTGTCGTTACGGCGGCATTGAGAAATGGTGATACTCTGGGTTGGGGCGCCGAAAAAGGCATATTGACTTCGGAATGTGTTGGTTAGGGGGTTTAAAAAATATATAATAAAAAAAGAAGGGAAAAGAGAAGGGGGGGGGACCAAAACCGGAATAATAAACATGAGGGTGACGTGCGCAGAAGCGAGCGGGGGCAAGTGTACGTGCAAGAAGGGGTTCACACAGTTGATATACGCGTAAAAACCTGAAAGAGTATATTGAATTGAGTAGCAGGCAGGAAAAATTTTTTTCGGAATGGAAGAGTAGGTGAGGTTGAGAATTAAGGTTAGCTGGTGGCATAATGTGTTTTATGTCTTGGTTGATGATATGAGAATTTCAGATTTAAGTCACCACTTCTAAATATTCTAAGTTGCCGCGTGCCAAATTAATTCCCGTCGGGTGCAGGCAATTAAACTTGTGTATGAGGTATGATTCCGTATACTTCCTTTCGCGAGGGGAACGGAAATTTCATTGTAGTATATAGAGCCTTGCTTTGTCAAATATATGACCATGTTCATTAAAGTGGCTGGCCACTGAATTGGGAAAATGCGTTTTGTGTCCGCGCGGTGACCGTTGAGTCTTGTGTGAATTTGTTGTCCAGTCTCACCTATGTATTGTTTGCTACAAGCGGCGCATTCTAGACAGTAGACTACGTTGCTTGATGTGCAGGTGAAAGACGAAGTTATCTTGTGTGCGGAATTCGACGCTGTACTTTTTACTGTTGTAGTAGATTGAATATGTTTGCATGTAGAGCACCTGGGGCGGCCACAGGGATTGGTTCCCAACTTCCTCTTTGTCTTTAGTTTGGCGTGCACAAGAACATATTTAAAATTAGTGTTACGTCTGTAGGCTACTCTGGGAGGGTCGGGAAAAATCTTAAGTTTCTGGTTGCTGGTGAGAATTGGGTAGTATTTACTGAGGATGTTATTCACGTTTGGGAGTGCGTTTCTGAGGCACCTTATCCCTGTTTTCAAACTTTATACCTCATTATGATAGATGTGTAATTCTTGACATGTTTTATATGTTATGATGATTATTATTATGATATTTATGGTTTCTTGATGCCATCCGTGCATTACCAAACCTTATTAGATCATTAGCAGACGCACGAAGTGGCAATCTCATTGCCAACCACAATGCCGCGTAACACTATGGCACAGTATATCTTATATTCTCTGCTCCCCAGATGAAACTCCGTATGGCTACCCATCAAGTGTCCACGCTAAAAGCGTGTGTATACGTTGCCGATTCGACGCTATCGCTTAGGTATACTTAAGGCTACATACCCCTAACGTCACCTTGGCACATCCAACATGACCCAGTGGCTTGACCCAGTGAATCAAGCTTACTAGGCAAGGTAGCAGCTAGCAGAAAATTGTCTATTTAGCCACACACCAAATGATTCATATGTTATGCTCGACACATACCAAGTGGCCCAAGCTGGTAGATCTTGGGTCCCTGGGTATAAAGGGGCAAAGAGGTTAGATACAAACAGGGAAGCTGGAAAGTTGGTAAAGTTCGTAAAGAATGACAATTGCAATCAAATATGATTCTTATTTCGCACCAGCAGGTCAACATACCTGAACTCGCTGTCCCCGGCATATTGAACACCTTAATTTACCTGAATGTATCCCGTGCGATATAACCGCATGTCTGTTGACCACAAACCACGCTTGGTTCCTGAGAGCAACCTGTCTTCTTTATTGGCTACTCTATGCGGCGACTTCACAGGCTCGGTGGGGTTACATAAGCGAGCAATAAAGTTACTGATGATGTCAAGGACAGTACATGGAAAAAATAAATTCTGGCGTTTTATTTGCCAAAACCACGATACGATGCGGAGGCACACTGTAGTGGGGGACAACGGATCAATTTTGACCTCCTGAGGCTCTTTAACGGGCCAACATTGCACAGGGCACGGGTGTTTTTTGCATATCGATTCCATTCAAATGCGCCCACCGCGGCCGGTATTTGATCAGCAGTGCAACGCCAAATCCACTACGCCACCACAGGAACGTCAACTTTTCTGCGAGATAACACGTTTAATGCGATTAGCCTTCTTAGGGTCCTTCTCGCACTTTAAGGGGTCGGTCGGTCGGTCGGTCGCTGTCTGTCTGTCTGTCCGTCCGTCCGTCCGTCTGTCTGTCCGTCTGTCTGTCTGTCTGTCTGTCTGTCTGTCTGTCTGTCTGTCTGTCTGTCTGTCTGTCTGTCTGTCCGTCCGTCCGTCTGTCTGTCTGTCTGTCTGTCTGTCTGTCTGTCCGTCTGTCCGTCTGTCCGTCCGTCCGTCCGTCCGTCTGTCCGTCCGTCCGTCCGTCCGTCCGTCCGTCCGTCCGTCCGTCCGTCTGTCTGTCTGTCTGTCTGTCTGTCTGTCTGTCTGTCTGTCCGTCTGTCTGTCCGTCCGTCCGTCCGTCCGTCCGTCCGTCCGTCCGTCCGTCCGTCCGTCCGTCCGTCTGTCTGTCTGTCTGTCCGTCCGTCCGTCCGTCCGTCCGTCCGTCCGTCCGTCTGTCTGTCTGTCTGTCTGTCTGTCTGTCTGTCTGTCTGTCTGTCTGTCTGTCTGTCTGTCTGTCTGTCTGTCTGTCCGTCCGTCCGTCCGTCCGTCCGTCCGTCCGTCCGTCCGTCCGTCCGTCTGTCTGTCTGTCTGTCTGTCCGTCCGTCCGTCCGTCCGTCCGTCCGTCCGTCCGTCCGTCCGTCCGTCCGTCCGTCCGTCCGTCCGTCCGTCCGTCTGTCTCCGTGTCTGTCTGTCTGTCTGTCTCCGTGTCTGTCTGTCTGTCTCCGTGTCTGTGTGTCTCCGTGTCTGTGTGTCTCCGTGTCTGTGTGTCTCTGTCTCCGTGTCTGTTGTTATCCGTGTCTTCTGAGCAGGGAGAACATCGAATAATAAACGATGAATGTTCAGCTTCTTCAATGTTTCTAAGTGGCAAGGTGACGATCAAGAATAGTCTTGAAAGCAAGTGATTTCCAAGGATTGTAACAGAAAGATGCGTGCAATGGAAAAGAAAGTGCAATGGTAAAAAAATGGCCCCTTAGGCTTCCCAGCTATCACCCTCAAAACAGTCGGTTTTGAATGAGAAGTCCATCTTCTTCCTCGGCTAGCAGCGTGTGATAATTTGCATATCGGGAGCTTTACTTCCTTCCAGCAGTGGGAGCGGCTCCATTGTGCGACGTCAGATAAGTAGACCTTGTCCAAGTCAGCGCGTAAGCTACGGTTGTGCGAGCGAAGCTTATGGATACTCCATTCTTATCGCTGCGTCACATTTCGTCTCGCACAGTGCTTAATTTTGCCATTATCGAGCGGCGTCTTTGAGCGTAATGTGATGCAAGCTACACTTTCAAAATGCGGGCACATTTATAAAAACTGGTATGATGTTGTAGATGCCTATAGAAGTATACTGTGAAGTGAATCCGATAGCAATGCGATAGCAATGTCACCGTTACGCAACAACATTCATAAGGAAAAAGTTACGCTATAAGACATTGCCGAAGCCGTGCTGCGGGAATTTAAACACGGGCCTTGATCGTCTAGTGACTGCGAAGATTACAAAATAAAAAACAATTCGACAGAGGGATGCTCTCCTTCTGTTCTTTTTAAATATTAGGAAAGCGACTGCTTCACTTTTGATATCGGTATACATGCACTCAAGTGCGGATGTTACCTCCCCCCCCCCCCCCCCCTTGCAACCACTCTTGTTAAATTAGTGAACCTGAACCTACAATGTGTTAGCGCACGACATAAGAGTGCTGCTTCCGGTGGTTCTGATGATACGGTACTTTTTGTGAATAAACTTGCAAGAAAGAGGCGATGTCAACGTTTATATGTTGGGGTGGGAACGAATTTCGAAAGCGGAGGTGAGTGTCCTTATCAGATGTGGGTATGCGCAAGAGTCTGCCGTTTCACCGCACACTCAGGTAGACAAACGGGGGCAAGGCTAACCTGTATGCTGCTCTTTTTTGTATACCGTGTGCACGCTATTAATTAAGCTTGCTAGAGTAACACTTACCTTTGATATCAGCGCCTCAGTAATTTCATATTTACAAAATACACCTGTGTGCGATTTCTCAAAAACAAACATGCCCTGCAACTTGGGGAGTTGGCCCAGAGAAGTACCCGATTACGTAACGAGGACAAGCAGGTGAGAGACGCGAGAACGGCCCGCATCGCACGAGTGGAGCGGCCGCTGCCTGTCATGGCGGTCGATGCGCTCGAGCTGTCTGCCCATTGATGAATAGCACATCCTGTCTCACTAGTAACGGTCTGCAGAGCTGTCAATTATTCGGGGACACACATCGCGACTACTGATGATTCACTTTTAACATTTTATACTGTTTCTGGGCGAAAAAGAGGCCAATGTGAAATATTAGGCAGGTATCTGACATTGAATAGTTACTTGATACACATCGATGTCAAATAAAAGCTACTGCAAATGCGATAATACAAAATAGGCGTTTCGCTCATCAGCTTAATTGTTCCCTTTCGCTAATCCTATAGCTGCAGTTCCCAGAATTCTGTCATTGCTATGTGCTGCTACATTAGATAATTAGGCATTTTATTAGTGATTTTTCTTGAATATCTTTTACTTTTGGTGATTTCTGTAAAAAGCATTAAGAACCCAAACAATATAACTGCTTCACACAGCCGATAGATTCTTTTTTGTTTTGTTTAATGCAACAAACGCAATCGAAATTGCCTTAGAGATAAATGGATGCTTCGTTTACAATAGCACTTCTTTTGGCAGGCTGCTCCGGATATTTGTTGCGTACTCATTTCCCCAGCATTAGCTTCAGGCGCACAATATTGCGAAGGCAGTCAAAAATTATCCACCGGCTGTCACTGGAAACGGAAACGAAGCCCGGCAACAATGAATAGTTGTAATCGTTGCACTTTATAGGCTGAACTATCGCGCACTTTTTTTAAATAGGGTCGGCATTCTTTGCCTACTTCAGCAGCTTTAAGTTTATCCGTCCGTCCCTCCGTCCGTCCGCCCGCCCGCCCGCCCGCCCGCCTGTTTGCCTGCCTGCCTACCTGCCTGCCTGCCTGCCTGCCTGCCCTGCCCTGCCCTGCCCTGCTTTCCTGCCTGCCTGCGCCAACCCAGTGACCTCAGTTATCGACCAGCTTGGTTCACAAAGTACGCGCTCATGGCTGTGATGACGTCGGGGTCACTTCATAGTCGTCTATGCAGGTTTGTCTTCTGAGTCTTGTCATGCCATCGTCGTCATAGAATCTTGCATTGGTTGTCAAACTGTCGTCGTAAGCTGTCAGAGTTGTTTCATCGTCGTCAATTAAGTTTCATTATCTGACTATCATCACACAGTAGTTATCACGCATTCTACTCCGACCAAATGGCCCGTCGGGACTCATGGCTTAGGGCCGCTAGGTATGCGCTCGCGGCCGTGATGACGTAGTGGTCATTACATTGTCGTCTTTCTAGGTTTGCCATCCGAATCTCGTCATGGCGCTGTCGTCTCCAAATCGTCGTCATGCGTTCATTACCATGCGTATTCATTGTCGTTGTTCAAAAAAAAAAAGAGCATTCGGACAACCGGAATACCTTCGGCGCACGCTGGGTCAATCGGCAACTGAGATAAAGCTTTTGGCGAACAAGACGTTTATTAGGCCAATGCTGGAGACCGCTGCGGTAGCCTGGGATCCCTGGAGAAAAGCTAATAAACTAAACCAAGAAGTAGCAGACTAGAGCGCACTAGCTCAGCTCGACCTCTCTGTTTTTCGTGTCAATAAATTCTATTATTGTATAAAGCTAGAAAGTACGAAGAAAACCTGCTAGGTTCATCAATAGCTGTTATAGCTGCAAAATATCCCCATCTGACCTCTTACAAGAAGCTGACCTAGAAGAACTTGAAACGCGGTGGCATCAAGGCAGGTTGAAACTCTTTTATTCGCTATATCCCAATGCGGTAAACATTCTTCAATTCACATTTATAGCACCTGCCACACGCCGCTTCACTCCGTTTCTTCACCCAAAAAGCTGACCGAGCTCAACTGCGGAACAAGTACGTTCAAAAACTCTTTTTTTTTCCTCCGGCGATTGCCGCTTGGAATGCCTTGTCTGCTAATGTGGCCGAGCGTACAAGTCTTGATTCATTTCGGCAAGCGATTAGGATTACAGTGCCATAGGCGGGATTACCCCTCAAGCCCGTTACGCCATTCTGTCCGCGTGTTGTTGCTTTTCTTTCGTTTTTCTTTCCATTCCACTACTGCATGTTCGAATAAATGTGCATGCTACGTGCACTCATGCGTTTCTGTTTGTATCCATCGTTGGTTTTTTACAGACATGGATGTCATTGCTTGATAGGCTCTTGTATTATTTGTTCCGTGTTTATGTACAGCGATTTTCATTACTTGGTAAATTCCCCTGCGACAATTTCCTAGACAGTTATTTTCTTGTGTTATGCGTGTGCGTATTGGTGCGTGTGTCTTCCTCTGATTTCGTTGCTTTCTTTTTCCTTTTCTTGCCCCTTTCATTTTGCTTTCGTCTACTGAGCTTATATTGTGTTGCATTCCTCCTACTCCTGTCTAACGCCTCAAAAGCAGGCCGGCAGTATGTAATAAATAAATACCGCCATCAGTACGTCTTCATGCTGATTTCATTGTCATCAATAAAGCTTCATCTTCTGACTCTCATTATGCGGGTCGTTGGCACGCCCTCTACGCCGACCGAATAATCCGAGTTTTCTATTAGCTTTGGCCACTTGATGTGTGCCCGTAATCGTGATGTCATCGTTGTCGTTACACTGTGGTCATTGCAGATATGTCATCCGGCTTTCGTTATGCCGTCGTCGTCAAGCCATCATGTCGTATATTCGTCATGCATTTGCTGTCATACCGAAGAAGTATAAGGCAGTCGGGATCGTTTCACCGTCGTCACTCCAGCTTCGTCATTCCACTCTCGTCACGGCGTCGTCCTCTCACCATCATCGTCATACCGTGTTCGAAATAAAGTCATCGTCAAGCCATCGTCGTCACACACTCGTTCGCCATCCCTTTGTCATCATACCATTGTCCATTGTCCTCAACCAGCGTCATTGCGTTGTCGTTATGCATTCGCTGTCATACCTTCGTCATGATGTCATTGTGCTCGTTCTATCATTGTCGTTGTGTTTTCGTCACAAAGCTGCTGTCATACCATTGTCGTCGCGGCATCGTCGTCACACTGTCGTTTTATCATCATTATCACTTCAGAAACGTAATCCCATTGTCGTGTTATCGTCGCCATCATAACGCATTTGTCAATGCCTCGTCGTCATACAGTTGCTGTCATTTATCTGTTGTCATACCGTCGCCGTCGTAACATTGTGGTCGTGTCGTCGTCGTCCTTCGAGCTCCGTCATCCGGTTGCAGTCACGCCTTCATGGTCATGCCATCCTTGTCGTACACTCGTCATCGCATTGTCCCCAAGGCGTCGTTGCCAGAGTGCCGTCGTTAAACCATCATCACCATTTCAGAATCGTCATGCCATAGTCATCATGCACCATCGTCGTAACACCGCGTCTGTCAACGTCGTGATTTCTTCGTTATTCCATCGTAGTCGTGCTCATGGGCGACCTCGGCAAGCGCGTGACATAGGCCGATACCGGAGGCAGTGTACGTCACATGCAGCCGAAGCAACGCATGTCTCAGTATGACCGCCACAGATAAAAAGAAAAAAATGTGACTTCAACAATGCGTTGTGTTCCTACATTGCTTGAATGTCAATTGCATCACCGTCGGCAGTCATCGTGAGATGGGTTCTGCCGTAATATTTTATTGGGTGGAAATGTCACCAGAAACTTAGAGTGAAGCTTATATATTGATTACAAAACAAAAAAAACCTGTTAAGCTGCCCCAGAGACACAGCCGTGGTGGGACACGTTGAGATGCGCTGTGCGGGCAGCAGATGGCGTACGGACAATATAAGGTAAAGAAATAACGTAACCAAATACACAAGACACATTTACTCGCCCATTAGAAAGATTATATACGTAACTAGTGGGAGTCTTACGGTCTAATTTTACGATCGGGCTCGCTCCCTGTTAGTAGCGGGCCCGTTTGTTTTGCCTAGGGTGTTTGAGCACTAGGGCAAGGAATTGCCCCCTCCCCTCTCTCCCACACACACACACAGGTGGCTATGAAGATTGCTTGCACCATTCGAGTCTTCCGCACTAGTAGATACGGTCGGGGCTCCGGCATTTGCCTCAAACTCCTGCGCTTGCGCTCCCACTGGAGACGGACACGTTCTCCCGTAGTTAAAGGGGTTGGGTATACATCGGTCTTGCTGCGCGATTCTCTTCACGCCATTTATGGACTCTGCGTTTCGAACAAGAGGACGCCATTAACGAACAAGTATGATATTTCTGCAAGATAATGCGCACGTGTAGGCATATAATGCATTATGAGCACAAGTTTGAGTTTGACGAATTATATATAGTTCATCGAGTGACCTCTCTCAAACACGACTGCTGACGCTCGGATCACAAATACAGCCGTGCTATCTCTCTCTGAACTCCTAGCGAGATGCTAAATTTACATTCGATTGCGACATGCATGGCCAGACATGCATCATCGAGTAGTATTTAATTTCTTCTATACAACAATATTAAAGTTAGGCGCGTGGTTAGTACGCTTGCAAAGATACAAGCGATAACACTCTAAGTTGTTTTCGTTACAAGTGGTTTCAGCAAACGACCCCCCTCTGATTGATATTAAATATGGTGAAACGACACGCTAGGCACACATTATACTTATAAGCCAAGACAAAAAATTTACTCCCCATCCCGGCCCTGCGAAAGTGGATGTCCAGCGAAACTGTTGCAAAACCACCACTACAACTACTGTTACGGTTAGCGTGTAACACCCCGAGCAAAAAAGGATGCTCGAAAGACGCTGCTCAACCGAAACAGAGGATGGATTCGTGATTTGCTATGATTGTCTCGAGTGGTTGCCAGTCTGGCGGGCGCCCCGCAATGATAACAGGCACCTTTGTGTGTGTGACTCTAGGACAGACCCTTTCCCCGAACAGTCCGACTCTAGGGGAGGCTCTGTCCGCGAACCAACGTCGCCTAGAAGAAAGGATCAGCCGCCCATCCTCGACCAGACTCAGTGGTTTACCGCCAGAGGAGGCAAGTATGTGCAACGTCCCCTGGGAGAAGGGATGAGCCGCCTAGATCCAGAACACGCGGGTTGCCGCCAGCAGAGGCAAGCAAGTGCAACGTCGCCTAGGAAAGTGGGAGCAGCCGCCAAGCACCGAAGGGACTCAGTGTCTGACACGTGACGTTGACCTGAGCAAGATCCCGCCTACGGTTTTAGTGGGCCTATTTTACGGGCCCCGCAATGTACTTTTTCAATTCATTCATTCTCTTCTTTTACATCTTGCACCAACCTTTGAATAAACAGGCAGAAAATAACATTTCGTCTTGAATGCAGAAAACCTGATTAAATATCTGCGGTACAATAAGCAATTTATTCTTTCCCTTGCCCTTAGAGAGAATACCGCCAGGTAAAGATACTTTTTAAAAGCAAGAGGGTTAGGTTCACCATAAAAGTCTACCTTAATTTACCAATACCATACTGTGCATCAGCGAAGACGGAAGACAGGTTTTATTTCGGTCACCAAATAAAAAAAAGAAAGAAAAATTCTTGCACATCGCCAATTTTCCATAAAGTAATGTATCAAGTCTACAACTTTGTAACAACGAAATAGAACACAGTATCACAATTCTGCAAATTTCACACATTAAGACATCAAAGCCGACAAAAATTAACGTATTCCACCGTTGTATAATAGGTCATTGATTTAGGAGTAGAACTTCGGAAAGCTTTCGTAACATTGTAACAACTTCACCTTTGTCCTAGAGACATATATTGCAATAGGCCTCTTCAGATGCTTTAGCAGATGCAGTATACCGGGTGTGTTCTTGTCACTGAGAGTAGTAGCCTCAAGGAAGCCTGCACACAACACGGGTGCTTGGCGCCGTTATTGATTCGGGGCTGCTCAGTCTATGGCACGAATACGCCGATGGTGGGACGAACGGCAGCATGTCGAAATCAGCATGACAAGGGAATGACGACAGCGCGATGGTAACGACGGCGCAGAAAAATGGCTGCGCGGTGACAATGAAATAACGACGACCCAGTCGACGATGATGCGACGACGACAATGTGACGATGGCAGAATGACGAAGGTGACGGGACAACGGCTCTTAAAAGAAGTCGTTATGTTACAAGAAACAGTGACCTGGCAAGCACCTGTGATGTTAATGAGAACCACGAAATTTCAGGGACATGCCAAGACCAAGCTATCAACTTCTTAGCGCAGTATAACTGTAGAGTTTATGTCAGCAGCCCTTTAAAGCGGCGTGAGCATCTTTTTCATATATTATAAGATACGGAGAAACGGCGCCTCTTGAGGCGCCCCAGCCACCGCTGCTTTACCGCCTTCGGTCGCCTCGGGGCGTTACTATGACGCAGCGGAGAGGATAAAGTAAGCTCTGCATTCATTGCGTCTCCGTTCATATTAGGTCCTATACAAACATTGCTCCGCAGACATATTCACTAAAAATATCGCACTCATTTTAGTGTGTTTCTCAGTTTGGAGAAAGCTCGTTTCTGGGCGCTTTCAAGGTCTCTTAGAAACTAGGTAGGATAGTTACAGCGAACATGCTGTCCCAATGTGGTAATATGTTTTCATAATTGCCTAGCAAAATGCGTTTGGCTATGAAATGTTTGCGATATGTAAACGAGCTGTATGCTTGCACAAATAAAGGTATGAAACTTCGAAGAGAGCTAGTCGCATCTGCATAGGTTCTTTTTTGTGTTCTGTAACTTGCATAACCGAATTAGAAGAAACCATGCGCAAGAAACATACCGTAGTACGTGTCTCAAAGTGAGTGCGACGCTTGTGGAGAGCGTGACCTCAGTGACTGAGAATAGTATCGTGGAAAGCTGTTTCAGCCATTAGATTTCCTATGCTCACGGACAACTTTCTGTAGCAATGAACGGAAAGCTACGTGTGCGTGGCTGCTGCACATCTGCTGCGGTGCCGAGTAGTCCGCCAGCGTTTGACAGTGCTTTTGGTTGCTCGGAACAGACGCTGAATCGACGCCGCTTCACGTGCGACGGTTTCGCGCTTTCCCAGACGCGGGAGGGAAAAGCCGCAAAATCAGTAAACTTTTACATTCAATGGTGTTTTTTATCTTATTTAACTGTTACTAATAAGGTGTTTTATGTTTTTTTTTTCTTTCCCAGCTTAAAATAACGTGGATGAAAACACGGCATTGCTTTCAGAAGCGCTCTCACTTGTGAGCGCTTTGCCTTTGTGGCTTTCTCTTCATTGTATAGTAAAATTAGTACACGAAACTCTGGTACTCAGTAGTTGTCTCGCTTGTCGCGTCGTGCCAGCATATCGCTCCCGCGTATCGTTAGAACATCATCCGAGAAGCTCGGCAGCAACGGTAAACATTGTTATCGCTTTCAGTGCTGGGACCTCGATGCGACATCGCCTAGTTTCTGCGGCCACGCGCGCTTCGTGTCTCTCACGTCCCTGGTGAGCTCGCCCTCCAGCTGCGCGGTCGCCGTCGATATCGTGACAGCAGGGCGGCAGCGGCACCGGTGGCCCGAACCATGCAGTTGCTGTCATAGTAGTATTTATCCTACTTATGTGAAGTGCGCTATCGCTCATCGCACAGATCATTTCATTATCATGCCTGTAGCCACCATGAGCCGTCATGTTACACTTGGGAGAGGTCCATTTCCGTGGGTGGTTTCGGCATGCCCTTCGGGATGATGCTATACCTTTACGCGCTCCTTGCTGCCGACGCTGTAGCTCCTGCATGATAGCAGCGCAGCGAGGCACGTTCTTCGTACGTAGCGTTATCATTGAATCGATGTTTCACTGCTCTAACCACTTTAAAACGCTCGGTGCGTGGATAGGGCCGTCTTGGTCCCAGAGTTTCCTAGAAAAATTACTAAATGTAAAGCTGCGACCTTTCACCTATACGAAGGGAGGATAAGCATATACATGGCCTTGACTAATTTCGAAAGTTCATTTCGAGTTATTGATTACCTTTTACACTTTATTGCGTTTCGCTCAGAGAACAAAACAGTTGCAAGTAACACTTGCACTTGGGCTCCTTCCTTCTGTCGTTTACTCGTCGCGGTAGCCCAGCGCATGGCGATGGCCACGACGGGGTCGCGAGTTCAAGACTTGCTGCAGCCGCATTCCGATGGGGCGAGAATCTAAAATAAAGTGCTCGTATACCGATACTGTGTTAGTGTACCGTGCATTGTGTGCCCGTTAGAGAATCGCATGCGGCCAAAATTAATGCAGAGTCTCACAGTGTGGCGTGCCTCATGAACAGATCGTCATTTAAGCACATGTAACTGCAGAATTTATTTCTGTTTTTTTTCTTTCGTCTCCTCTTCAGTGCTAGATAACCCATGTATTGATTTCATTGTTGCTGTACAGATTGCCTATAGCCTACTTAGTTTTGGCCACTGCGTGTACGAGGTGCGCACACTAATGCGCTACGAACGGCGGCACGTGTTTTACAATGGGCGATTTAGTGCACCTGTTTTCAGCTGTATGCATTCACTAAATATGCCTACTTAAACCGTTAGCACCAAGCTTTTCTTTTATTTTAGACTCTAGTGCACAGAAGAAAAAAATGTTCTTGCGAGAAATAGACAGTTTTAGTTACACGTACGTAGAGGCTTTGCATACGTAGAGCTTCTACGTGTGAGCAGTGCGCACGCGTAGAACGTAGCGGGCGCGTGCACGTCTCACGGACGTACGTGAGATTCAATAGAGTGCTTTAGTTGAGCGTCATTACGGTACGCTCCGCTCCGAGCTGCCCTGCTAACGGAGCGGCGGGCGATTTTCACGTTTTAGTTATACGTTTAGCCTAGCGGAGCGGACTTTTCGTAGTTGCAGCGCCCCCTGGCTAAATTTAGGGTAATGAAAGAAAATAAAAACACTTTATGATCACTCTTATACAGTAAAACGTATATATGTATATATACAACTTATTTCTCCATGAAGTATCTAGAGGTGCGCTTGTAATGCGTTACCGGTCCATCTTATCCAATGGAAAATAAAGCGCCGTCTTGGGGAACGCCACGTGTTAGCCAGCGCGCTTGCTTTCTGCATCCAATCAAATCCGTTCTGACGCCAACGCCAGCCAAAGTGCTGCGCGGCACGCTCCGCTCAGGCAGCTTCGAAGCGGACCGTGTTCCTCGCTCCGCTATCCCGCTTACGGCTAAGCGGACGGCGCATGCGCATTCGCGCTTCCGCTCCGCTTAACTGCTTAGCGGAGCGTAAACACGCTCAACTAAAACACTCTAATTCTTTGCGTGCGTTTCTTGCGCACGTAGACAGCTTCGCGGGGGAGTTGCGCAAGATCACGAACAAGCGATAGCGTGCCGCGCACGCGCAGACGGCTCGCATCGAAACACGGCGACAGGATTGAATTGGCTACCGCCGTGTTCACATTTCCCGATAGATGGAGCTACGGGGTCCCTCTTGGTGTGCGTCGCGTACGTGTAGCTAAAAGCGTTTCAGATGGCGTGCACGTAAGGTACGTAGGCTTTTCACGCTTGCGTACGTGAAGCCTCTATGCACGTGTAACTAAAGCTGCCTAATAACGGTGCCATATTTTTTAACATGCAGTTTTATCTCCCGTGAGCAGAGAACTGCTGTGGTGTGCCAGCAAAAGTAATTGAATGAGGAGATTCGCTCGACTTGAGTGCTTTTTTTTTTCAATAGAGTTACGTATCAATTCTGCAACACCCGCGTATTTTGACAGGCAAATGGTGTAAGCCTGAAATTATGGTACGGAAAACAGAGCTCCATGCATATGCGTGCTTCACATTCTGCTGTACAGTGCGAGAGAAACAAACAACAAAAAAAAAGTTGCTGCTGTCTCGGCCACGAAGCAAATAGAATAAATGAAAGTCAAGCTGTAGTGAAGGAGAAGCTCGTCCCGTAATACAACTGCATTACCGTCAAATTTACTCGCATTGAAATTGTGCAACACATCGTTTGCTGCAGTCCCTCTGCGTTATGCCGCGTCGCTGGCCACGAAGTGGATTACCTAAGAATGTATTCGTCGAACCCTGAACTTCGACGTGCGCAGGACGCTTGCAGCAACGCGCAGCTTTAGAGAACATGCGATGGCGAGGGAAGAGTCATATCGCTCTCGAGATTAATAATTTCGCAGGAAGAAACAGGCCGTGACTTAACATGAAATTTCAAAGAGCGAGAGTGTTGCCCGAGGTATTGCCCCATCCTCGTGCCATGGTGGACGTGTTCTGCTTCCCAACGATTTATGACCTCGCATTTATCGTGAGTTGCCTTCGCTTGGCAAGCCGCTGGGCCCCCGTTTCTGTGGCAGTAAACTATAACGATGCCATAAAATTTTAAATGTGTCTGTTTGTGTTCGTTTCAGAATACTATCCGCGAAGACGCCGCTCCGCCAGTGTATGTAGTCCCACCAGGGAACGGAGACTCATGATTCCCCTGGCAAACGTTTAGTACAAGAAATGTGTAACTTGCTTTAATGAAGTTATCAAATTCATTAGACAAAAAAAGAGCTTTTTTAGATTTATCGAATACTTATTCTTGCGGATCAAACTACTAAATAAATGTTCAGCTTGTGCACTTCGAAAAAAAAAACTTTTGTCCTCTAGGCACGTTAATTAAAGAAGCTTTGTGGCAGCATATTGCGTGTCTTTGTGTGTGTGTGTGTGTGTGTGTGTGTGTGTGTATGTGTGTGTGTGTGTGTGTGTGTGTGTGTGTGTGTGTGTGTGTGTGTGTGTGTGTGTGTGTGTGTGTGTGTGTGTGTGTGGTGTGGGTGTGGGTGTGGCAAACCGAGTAACAGAAGAACCCCTAAGGAATTACACAGGACGAAGAGCGCAGGCTGCATTAGTTGAGCCTATCGGTTTCATATGGCTTTGTACTCGGGGACATGTAGTTTTATTCACATGTAGTTTTATTGAGAATATCTCACTTTAGTACAATTGGCCCCACTCTTATTTCTATTTTTCTTGTATCAATAAATGGCTATGGAAAATCAGTTCAGCGGAAGCCTGCAAGGCAGACGAAAGTACATGAAAGAGGAAAGTTATCATCCACCACAATTCCAGCACGAAGCTTCAAAGGAAACTCATACGGGTTGCTGAGAAACCCGTACGGGTGGTCTTCGCAGCTCCATGTCGATGACAATGTTCCCCTTTCACGAATAAGTGCATGTTATGGGATCGGAAAGTTAAGCTGCACCCGCATACCCAATGCAGCGTAAATGTGAAGGGGATTATACGAGGATTATTGTTTACGCGCAGTCCGTCACTACACTGGCAAAGACATGGCGATATGCTACTGACACAAGGTCGTGGGTTCCCTTGGTCGTGGTTCCTCTGCGGACGTAAAGCAACAATGATCGTGTACAAACCTATAGATGCATGTTGACGATGCCACCATAGCCAAAATTACGCTGGAGTCCTGCACAGTGAGGTCTCTCACAGCCTCTGGACTTCAATTCGCCACTAACAAATTTATTGGTGGGTTTGTTTTTGATTATGCCGTCAGAAATCATCATCATAAACATCATCGTAATTTATTTTACCCTTAAAGGCTCCTGATGGCATATTACGTAATAGGGGAGCATTTTAAAGATTATAGCATTTGGTCAATAACATAATTAATAGGAATAGCGCATAACGAATGCCAAAAATAATATTCGCGCATATTTTAAGCGGGCGCATTGTTGGTCACGTTTTCGACGTTTCGTCCATGTACAAGCAACTATACATTTCCTTTGTTCGAGCATATGAAATTCTGAGTACAGCTTTGCAAGGAAGCACTTAATAGCGGGAAAAAGAGAGGAAGATACACTTAAGTAAATGAAGCAGGTCTAACCTTGTCACGCGCCCATGCGAGCGCCGTAGCCGTGGCGGTGGAATTTGTAACCAACCGTATAACATAGTGGACGGCTGGTTCCTAAAACAGGAGATTCCGGTAGAGCTGATCTCACGATGAATGTCGACGTTAATGCTACCATCGTTAAGGCAATGCAGCGGCACACCGTATTGCCACGGCAGACACACGAAGCGCCAATCACGCTACCAATGACAGTGCCATATGATACCACGACGCAGCATGTCTTTTTATAATCATTGCACCACATTTGAAACTCCATAGTATATCCCTAGAGTAACCTGGCTGAAACTTAATTGCAATGGCTGTCCATGAAGGGACTGCGTTTGACGTGGAGTTGTCTGTTGTGAACGGGGTGTTAGCCCTTTAATATACTTAAGGTCGCATACCCCTTGCGTCAGCTAGGCACATCCATACTCGAGAATCGGACATGAATGTACACATATCAAGGTCATATGCCCAATTACCCAATTTTTCTGTTAGGCCAACACATAGCTAGCGACCCAAGCTAGTAAAGAACTTGAGTGATTGGGTGAACGAGCTTAGATACAGACAGGCATACTGAAAAGTGAGCACACTTCAAACAATGCTAATCGTCACAGAAATATATTAATAATCTGGAACGAGAGTTCGTGCTTTCTGAAACAAAAAACAAGCCGTACTACTTTATGCTGCAGTCATGCTGAAGTGACACTGCTTTGTCGAACAGCACTGCGGTGTAATACTGCCGTGAGGAAAGTCGTCTTTTTCTTGGCAATGATTTGGAGGCGTATTCGGTGGCGACTTGGGCATACCACAATAAAGGCAGGTTTCACGTGCGTTTGCGTGTTCTTCCATAGCTCAAAAATAGATTTGAGTAACAATGGTTTTCATCGCTTTACATCACAAGACCACTGGCCTGGTTGTGACAGTATACTTTCACTTTATGCTCCAAGTTTGTTCATAGAAACGCCTGGCTGCAATAATCTGAGTTAATACTGAGCGCGCAATGTATTAGCGCAACTGTACAGAACATGTGAGTAGCAGGCAATGGATTAAACAAAGCGAATTTACTGGAATAAAGCGGATCGTATTGGCATTGCCTGAATAAGTATGCGCCTCTGCTTAAGCGAGTCCACAGTATCGTGAACTCGCGATGCCTGCGCGCTTACACAGAAATCATGCGTGAATGCACCAAAAAATAAAATGGCACAAAACTCTGGTTTCGCGCTGCGACTTGCTCTACTTACTTTCTTCCAAACACCTGCTACGAATATAGGATTCATATGAGCATAAAAATAATAATGGAAAAAATGTGCACATGCAAACGCATGCTTGAGCGTTAAACGTTTAATTTAATGCTATACAACTTCATGCTATGCGCGCAGCTGTCTCTATTGTGATCTGGAACGTGTTATCTCTTGCAATGTTTGTTGTGCACTGCACCATTCTGAAAGTGCGCAGACGTGCAAACATCGGTTCATGCGTGGACGCACACTGTGAGACATCGGCGCAGCGATGCCACCCGAATGAAGGCGATGTTTGTCGAGGGAAGTGAAGAGAGATGAACGGCACAGAGAACTGCGGCCCACATGCAAACACATTTAAGGCTTCATCCATACCCCTTGCATAGCAGTGGTATGCACACCGATTATCGGGCAGCGGTATTGTAATATGTTCCGTAAATTAACTGATTAAGAACTCATTCAGTAAAATTTTGTTAATTAGTCATATTTTTTGCATTTATCATATAATTATATTTAAGCACAATTAACGCACTTCATCGTTCTCATTTGTATATAGCCATCATCATCCCTGTTCTTCGTGCTGTAGCCTGGCAGTGTCTGTGGAATTAACGGGTCTGCTAGCGCTGCCTGTCCCGGTCGTCTTCCGTCTTTCAATATAAAGACCGCATTTTCGAGCTATCCAGTGCGTTTTGCCACAAGAGATGTTTTTTTTTAATTCGTCAGTCTAAGGAAAAAACTTGTGGCATATATGCAGGCCATATGTATTTTGACATTTTCTCATATTGAGCACTCTCACCGCATAACCCACGATCGAAAGTTCAATCGATCACAGCGACCGTTTATTGGGTCACTCCCATTCTGCGTCCACCCCTGACCAGGCGGTGTGTTCTGGCGACATACTGTCTACTCTGGAAAGCGTGAGCGCAAGGTTTCTGCATAGCATTGACGGATATGTTATTGCTGTATTCTCACTGTGCCTGCCCCGTGAAAATATGAGCCATCCGAGGAAAATATCAGCCTGCCCAGTAATCAGACATGAGCCGTAGCCTGAGAAACCAGCATTGTGCAGCGGTAACGATGGCACAGTTCTTAAGTCTCGCAATATTCAGGTAGGTAGCTAACTGTTGCACATTAGAGAACTTATAGTGGAAGCAGGCCACACCCAAACGCGAGGGGGGGTGGAGGCCATAGCGACTCCGTCCGAGACCCTCAGTGCTCTTTTGTGCTCGCTTCGGCTTCTCTTATAGAGCCGGCGGTTTGCGTCCCCTGCACTGAAACTCTCTATTACATATCGCAACATTGTGCTGCAATTTGTCCAAAGCGGAAGCATACCCATGGGCCATGCCGCCTTTGGCGGTCAATCATGCTGCGCTTGGTATATGGCATGGAAATTGGACGCTTAACGGGGCGGCGAGTGAAGGTGGTCAAGCTGCAGATCGCCGACATCGCAGCAATTTCAGTGAGATTTCTTAAAAACTTGGACGTTGATGCCAATGCATGGAACGACCGCATAAATGCGACAAGTGAAGGCTGTAGTTATCGTAAATGTATTTTTTTAAAGGTATGGGTAAACCTACTGGAATTTTGGCAATATTTTTTTATTATTTGTTACTCGTTATTGTGGAACATTTAACTTCGATTATATATGCATTTTAATGCCCCTTCACAATTCGGCAGCAAAGTGTTTTGAATGGATGGGACGTTTCTCGTTATTTATTTTTATTTTTTCGCGGACGTCATTCTAGCAATCTACTCTCACGCAAACCTAAAGAAGCTAATGCTTTGCCCTTAAGGAGCACTGGGCCGAGTGCCGTGTTAGAGTGGCTTCATTTAGAGAGTCATAAATCAGCAGTATTCGCTTGGCCAGGACAACGTGCCGCTACAATGGGTTGCTACTCTCGGGAAAAACCAACACCACGCACCAACATAAATTTCGCCGACTCAACAACATTGTTGCCACAGCTTGCTACTTTCGCAGCTTGTCGATTCCGGGTTGCGTAAGTAATGCTAGGCGAAGGAAAGATAACTTAATTACGCTAGGAGAAGATCACTAAAAAAAAAAAACATTTAGAACCACTCGAGCGCATATTCTCCCGCTGCTCCAATGTGCCCTCGACATAAGCGAACTTTCTCGACCATATGCCTTGATTTATGATTGCGCGCTGTATAATTATACTTGTTTTTCTACATACACGGTAAAAAATAACGTATTTGTCCGCGTTGTAACTAACTCGGAAGGCTGGAAAAACGCAAGAGCCCTCTTGTGCATTTGTACTTGATGCACTTTGTGCACTTTAACCTGAGCTTTCACACTCGCGTGCCATCCGGCGCGCATAAGCTTCCAGCAGCACACGCACGCTCCCCCACACACAGGAAACGGCATTGTCAAGACGCTGTATTGTTGCTAAGGCCCTCTAACTAGTTTTCCTTTCTCATTTACATAAATTGTCAACTGTGTCCTCTTGACCAGCTCACGTTTTTCCATAGAGTGCAACAGTAATGGCTTGACAGGCCCGTAGCATGAATGATACATTGCTAGGCGCGGCCGTGACTTGTCAGTAGGATCATATACAGAAGAACTGAAAGCTGACACTCATTCTTACCGTGCGTTGCGCACTAAATATGCAGTAAAATGAGGGCACCGACAGCGCCAACGCCTGCTCTCAAATGATACCTATCTTTAATGAACGCACGAACATTTAAACAAATAACAAAAATTACAGGCGACACCTGATAGTGAAAACAGCACAAAACAAAGAATTACGAAAACTATGCGAACACACTACGGCTGGCCTTTCCTACAGGAATACAACATTTCCGTAAATCTTGAGTGGGAGGGAAAAAAATGTGTTTTTTTTTCACACTTCGGAAATTTCGGAAAAAGTTGAAATTCTAGCAAAATAACTTACATATGTTACATCAGCAATGAAAATAATTATCCTTATGTACATGCGATAATTACGCAGAGAACGTGAAGTCAATGGAATGAACGCCGTCTTCTCTTCTATGTGAAATTACTTATCTGATAACTAAGAAAAAGGTTGACTCACTGTCCCTGCACACTCGCACTACAATCGATCGTGGCCGCTTCAACTTTCAAAATTTTTGATTTTACGTACAATAGCTTTTGAACAAGGTTACTGCGAGCATGTTGCGTAGCTTGTCGTAAACATTTCCACGCAAAAACCAGTTTTATTCGCAACAGGCTTATGGCGAAGGTATACGTGCTGCAGCTACAGGTGCATGTGGCTGAGGAGTGCTAAGGCCTTGCCACCAGGATGCCGACTCCAGGTGCCTCGACGAGCCCCAGACGCCTGTCCTGGGCTAAAACCCAGATGGCAACCTCTATTTCACTACATTCGAAAGCTAACCTACGTTTTCAAAACCAAAACCGAAGGAGTATAAGAATGACACTCGAAAAGCTGTGCTGCCGTTTTCTTGTCATCGTCGCCGTCGCTTCTAGAATCGTATGCTGCATGGTAAGGCTGGCAAGTACGGGGAAATTTTAGTAGCTTTTATGCACCTTCCCTGCCCTAAACAAAAAAGAAACGAGAAAAACACAAGGATTGCCCCCAATTTCTCGAGGTTCTTAACCTGCGCTTACATCTGTATTACCTAGCACCCGATTCCGCGGCATGTGCTACACCAGGCTCGTACCCGATGGGGGGTCCGGTGGGGTCTGCCCCCTGCCCATACGACCGCATCCCACACACATTCCTGAAACGCCTCCAAATCAATCTTGAGACTTGACAAGTATTAGGCGCTCAACATTTTGTTGCCTTTTTCACTCCTTTTAGATGGCGGTAGTTGCCGGCATCTCCTGTGGTGTGAAGGCCAGTTTTCTCATCTATTCGGTGCCCTAGCGTTGAACTCGAGATGCGTTCAGTTGTCACCATCTATTGCGGTCACGCGCATCACTCTTGCTTCGTTAGTTCAACCTTCGTTGCTCAGACTGATCCAGGGACAAGGAAAGGGATTAGGTTCGTACTCAGCTGGTATGTATGCTTGTGGAGCGAGCTACACGGCCGGAGACAACGCCAGCTGCGTTTAACTTTTCCTTTTGCTACATTATTTCCTCGAGTGACGACTCGCCGCAATACTGGCAGATCTTCGAAACCATGTACCCGCGATATAGGTTAGATAAGGTGGAAAATAATATCATGCGAAACAGCGTCGATCATGAAACCCTCCAATAACCGTTAAACCCATAAGCAATATGAATGACCCGTTACCTCGTCTGGCTTTTGCCTGATTGTACAGCACTTTCGGTATAAAATTGGCAACTGGAAGCAAGAGTCGCAAGGAGTTGAGAAATTAAGCGATCTACTTACGGAGAGAGCCGAGGCAACAGCCAAACAGGAAAGAAAAGCGAAAATTAACAAAGTTTAACGTTGTGTGCGAAAATGTATGTGAATGATCTTCTTATTTCAAAAAGCAAGTAGAGAAAACGCCGCCGGAAGTGGAGAATGAGTTCGTGTGTTTTGAATGACGCTTCTACATTTATCAGTCTAATCGCCTGACGTAGACATTTATCTGCTGTGTTAATGTTAGTATTTTTCAAACCTTCCACGGTGGACGCAGTACGTCTAGAACCGAAGCGTCCTGCGCTCTACAAGGTTGTACGGGACTTGCGGCCACGCATCGTTACGCAACTTCCCAAATAACAATACGAGGGGTTTTGGCACTTTGTATACCAGTAAACGATGGATCCAAAACAACTGTCATTGTTCCGCAAATACATATTTATCTACAATTCTTTCATAGCTAATTCAGAAAAACGCTACTAGAAATCTTTATTTTACACTTTCGCTTAATTACTTGTTCTTGACAGTGTCCTTCCTGCGCCTCTTTCCTGGGCGAGTCCACGTGATGTGGTTCCTTGTTTGCCAAGTAAAAGAGAGGTGTATCTCACAGGCGTACCGTGAGGTACACCTTCTTTCATTTCTCTCTTGCGGGTTTATGCTCCTTTGTGCTGAACGGTGGGCATTATTCACATTTGTACTAGTGAAGATACACCCCCTCCCGCCCATTTGCACAGAAATGTTACCTTCTGTGCCCCCCCCCCCCCCCCCCCCCGAAAAGAAATCCTGAGTACGTGCCTGTGCTACACAGACACGCGCATCTTTTTTTCGGTCAATAAGATGGACGGCTGCCTGATACAGGCGTGACCCACCTATTTAATGTGAAACGCCTTTATGATTTCCCTGTCAATTTGCGGTTAATCTATAGAACACGCGTGTCTGTGAACGCCAGTCTGCAACCAATTGGTAGCGGGCCGAGTTTGATGGGGAGAATAATCATGCGCGGCACGCCTTTTTTTTAATATGCACCTGCCACCGACATACGACTTGCAGCAGCCTAATGGCACATCGCAGTGGGGTGGCGCACGAAGCGCTCGTGCAGTGCATTATTAGGCGACCGCCTTCGCTGTGCGCAACTATTTTCTGCCTGACTGGCGAGCACAATTGTGATGCAATATTTTGCCCGGTAAACGTTGTCTTGACACCTTAAAGTGCCGTGACTTTTTAGATCATGCGAAAGCACGCGGGAAGGTTAGAACATCGTCCTTGTCCTCATATTGCCTGTGAGTGCTCTTTACATTTTCTGTTACAGTAGGAATAAGTATGCTGGAGGCAGCCGATATTCAGCAAGACTTGGGTGTATCTGAGTGATTCTAGCTCAACTATTTGACTGCGAAAGCTGTCTGTTCGAACGCACAATCGATTTTCTCCTGCGAAGGCTAAAATAGTTCATAAGTCTCTGCTATCTTGACGGCGTTATTGCTCCTTCGTCCGCCTTTGAAAGCCATCTTCACTGCATTTGGGCGTTCTTGCCGTTTCTTCAAAAGCCGGCCTCCAGAAGCCTATCACCATTCTCGCCGACCCCTTTTTTCTCATGGAGCTGTGCCTTCTCAGACCTTTGCTGAAATCAACCTTAGGCAACCGACGCACTGCCATCTCCACTGATTACGTGACTCGCGTCTCGCCGTTGCTCTCCCCATGAGCTGCACCACCGACGTCGCCGGTTTTCTTACTCGCTACGTTATCCTCCATCACAGGACTCCTCGTCTGCTCCAAACAGAGCAGGGCCGCTGCTTTTTAGCCAAAGTCGTTGACGATTGCTTCCGGTCTTGCTCCGCTCATCACCAGCTGCAAACAACGGACTCATCGAGTGCCGAGACATTACACGTTCAACATGCTCGCTACGTATATCTCTGAATGTCACCGTGTGTGTGTGTGTGTATCTGTGCGCTGCCTTGACCTGCTGCAATACGCTCGTGACGCAAATGCCCGCACCGACACAGAGCGCTGCACTGGGCATGATCGTCTTCTGGCATCTCATAATATTCAAGATGGCTCTAGAATCGCAACCACCGAGATGCCTACTTTGACCCTCGGTCACGTATCCTTGTGGGCCGCTGATCTTAACGCGTGGGTCTCTGCCAAAAGCTGATGCCTCGTTACATTGGCCCTTGTCGCGTGGTGCACCAACTGACTGACAACCTACGAGATTTCTCCCTTGGCTGCTCAACCTGCGGCCTCCCAGTTACTGTGCACGTCTGCAGACTCAAGCCCTATCCCTCGGACCAGCACAGCGTGCACCGGCACGGCGCTTTTGCGGCCGGCACCACGACTCCAAAAGTAAGGCGACAGCCGACTGAGTTTCCATCGCGGCCGCTTTTACGACATGCTGGACCTTTTGCCGCAGTGCGTATAAACGCGACAGAGTAGCTCTCATAACCGTAACAATGTTCTGGCCATGCATGTCGTGTCCGCGGGCAAATGAAAAAGCAAGAAGAAAAATTGAATGTGCAGTCTTGAAGATTTCAGTAAAGTGTACGTAAAGTAATAACGCCGACGCTTTGCAGGAACTGTGCGAGCCTCTGTGCGTCTACACAGTGGCCGAACCTAAGCACACTGAGCACTCGTAAAATATTTAGCTGCTTTTGAACTCTAAGGAACATGCAGAGCTCAGTCGGTAGCGCCGCTCAGCCTCGCAATCAAAGAAAGGGGCTCTAATTGCATTAATATTCAGCCCGCGAGTCGATGTTTGCCAGAAGACTTCAAGGCTTTTACCATCTTCCTAATGCAGCTTTGTACATACGCTCGTACGCCGCGTATTAACGTACTCTACAATGCGGCGATGTACTCGAAAGAGGAGGAGAACTCAAAATAATCAGCGTTCCTCGTACGGGAGCAATCTTGACTTTTTTCGGCATTCACCATATTCCATTTATTACCCACCAGCCTCGCCTTGTGCGGAAAGACAGGAATTACACATAAAATAATTTCATCGGACTCATCCCTGAGGCAGGGGTTCCTAGTATCGTAATACTGGGCAAACACACTTTGTTCACGAACTTACATGTGTGTTTTTGCTTATTCTTCATGCCCGTTGACTTTATTATCAGGATAGAAAATAAACAAGTATTATCCCTGTCGTAATTTCCAGCAGAAAAGTGCATCAGAGGAGGAAGTTGGCTCACGTCTTCTTGATAGCTTTAGCGATGTTCGTACGAGGATCATCACAAGTGACTTGGTTAATTGTTTCTTGATTCGTCCAGCATATAAAAAAGAAGCAAACGTGCAGAAAGCAAGAGAAGTGCAAATAGCGCAAGAAGAGAAGCAATAGATGGGAGGAGGAGGAGATCTTAATGAAGAGAAAGCAGGAGATGCCTGCCCGAAGGACGTGTCTCTATAGCAGGCTGCTCCTCCCTGGGGCACAGGCATACGTGGACACATCGTACTCGATGACCGCAGACACTCGCTGTTAAAACGCCGGCCTGAGGACGCGCGGCAGCAGCAGCAAGCTTCAAGACCTGGGTCTAATGCTCAACTACTTCAGATGGCATTGCAAAACGGCATAAATATCATTAACCAATTTTTGAGAGAGAGAGGAATTCTTATATCACATGGAAGCGCAGCTGTATTTCCCTTCACTCGGAGGCAGTTAAAAAATTTTACCCTTAATCGGAAAATACACCCTCTAATGATTGTCACACAGCATCGATTTCTTGGCATAATACTTGATAGGCAACTATCCTGGGCACTCCACATAAAAAAACTCGAAAACAAGGTCAATGCGATAGTGACTGTACTTCGCAGACTTGCAGGTACATCATGCGGTGGATCAGTATCGTCCATGCTGGCTGTTTACAATGCATTAATACGACAAAAAATTGTGTATTCCGCGCTCATCTTACACGGACTTTCCCACAGGTCAGAAAAGTGACGTCAAAGACTTTTAGCTAGAGGACCACGCATATGTCTAGGAGTTCCAGGAGCGACTTCTATCTGTCTTGTAATAGCTGACGCTCGCCAATCGCCATTTCCAGTTATGCGAACTGCAGAAACATACCGATATTATTTCCGTCTTCAAACACAGCATAAAAGCTGCCCATTGGCTCTAGACATAATGAAACGAGATAGAAGTTATGTTCATAAAGAAATTCGAGAAAATCTTCATATATTGCAAATAAATTAATTTTGGAACTCAGACGTCGAATATCCTTCATGGCTGCTTACACTTCCAAAAATCACATTGTCAATAGACGGGATATTCAGAAAAAAAAGATGTCCCTATAAGCTACTCAACAACTAGCACTTTACCAGATATATACATTCGCTATTCAGGACACAGACACATCTATCAGTTGGCTCCAGTACAGCAGCCTATTCAATTTCAGCACTCATATTACCGCACCTCAACAAACAAGAATCATTTAAGTTATCTTGTGCGACTTCGTCCACAACGGCTGAACTGTTCGCAATCCTATGTGCGATAAAATTCATATTGTCAGCAAGAGATGCGCAACAATGGGTAATTTTCGGCGATTCACAGGCGGCCAGAACATCAATCTGCAGCCCAAAAGGAAAAGCAATCAGTGATAGTATAATATGCGAAACACTTAAAGACCTCACAAAGGCAAGCAAGGCGAAACATTAAATAGCATTCACTGGATACCAAGGCATTGTAACATTCCTGGCAACACAACAGGCAATGAAGCAGCACGATAAGCACACCTCAAATATGATGTGGTTCTGCTCCTAATATCAAAGAATGAATTACGCTGCATTATATGGGCAACGTCTTCCAAAATGTGTAGAAGTGCGTGGTTTGACCAGAATTCTAAGACCTCAGATTTATATCATATTGGTCCGTTTATTGAATTCAAATTTTCATTGTCACTAGACAGAAAAATGGAAACTGTTATTTATCGATTAAAAAAATTATGGGGTTTTAAGTGCCAAAGCCACTTTCTGATTATGAGCCACGCCGCAAATTTAGACCACCTGGGGTTCTTTACCGTGCACTTAAATCTAAGCACACGAGTGTTTTCGCCCCCATCGAAATGTGGCCGCCATGGCCGGGATTCGATCGCGCGACCTCGTGTTCAGCAGCGCAACACTATAGCCACCGAGCAACCATGGCGGCTCATCGATTAAAGCAAGGCACAGCGTACACAAAACATTTCTTAAACAGAATTGGCCGTGCGGAAACACCCGAATGTGACTGTGGATTTGTAGACGAAGATATATATCACCTCCTTCTTTGAAGACAACGGCATTGTTGACCGTTATTATCTCTTTTATTGTTCCTTTCATTTCAATGTCGCTGTATATACGTATGTGTTTGTTGATTATGGTATATGTTGACTGTCCTGATGTATCTATATGTGATAATGCATTTACACGAAGTATGTACCACCCGGTGACTAGAGACTGTGTTATTAGGAGACAGTATCATTTGTATTTTTGAGACCTTTTTCTACAGAACTGTGGAGACATTTAACTTGTATATTGTATGTACCATGTGTTTCTAACGTCGTAATGTTACTGTGAAAACGTTGCGTGACAAGTCTTGGTGCTTACGTGAAAAGCTTATTTGATATGTAATCTTGAACCCTATACGTTGTAAGATAGAACCATTCAAGAGCTAAGGAGTAGCCGACACCTTAAATTGTGCGTCAACATCTCCTTATGTCACAGCAATAAAAAAAAGAACATAAACTGAGCAGCGAGAACGCAACATGCACAAAAGTACGAGCCGTCTGCAGATCGCTTTCAAAATAGGGCGCGCTTAACCTCGCGCGGCTGCGCAAAGTACGCAGTTGCTGCCGGAGTGTAATGCTTCCTCCCCCCGTCCCTGCCGCGCTGCCTAACTGCTTTCCTCCCTCGCGCGCGAGATTGAGCCACGATCGTCAGTTTCCCCTGCACGCGGCTCGAACTACGCAGTTGCTGCCGGAGAAAAACACCGCCCCCCTCCCTCCCTCCCTCCCTCCCTCCCTCCCTCCCATCCCCCCTATGGCCTTTCGCGTGACGGAAGACCGCGCGTTTCCTCTCAGCTTTCCTTCCTAGCGCGCACCAGATTAAGTCGCGATCGTCGGCTACCCTCGCGCTCTTTCATTCGCACATACCTTGGACTTTATACGGAACAGCACGGCGTCGCCGACGGAATATATACGCCTGTAGTGCCCATATAATTGCCATCTCAATAATAAAACTATCAGCGTTAAATACTTTGGTGCTAGAGAGCTTGCATTTGAAAAGAAAGAAAGAAAGAAAGAAAGAAAGAAAGAAAGAAAGAAAGAAAGAAAGAAAGAAAGAAAGAAAGAAAGAAAGAAAGAAAGAAAGAAAGAAAGAAAGCGATGCCTTTCGTTCAACTGACAGCATTTGACCACATGTTTTGTACACTCCAAAATGAGCTACATTTTGTATAGCAAAACTTTAATTTTTATCACAGTTTTGTGCTGCGGTGTCAGCGCCGGCATCACTGAATCGCGCACCAGGGTGCATGATATGGAACACCAGGTTGAACTGATGCATAGCAAGAGCGGAGCACTGAGCCCATTAATCCTGAGTAATTAATTAATTAAGTAACTTACCTGACTTTAAGAATGCTGATAGCAGTCTGCTACATGATGCGTGTGAAACAAAAGAAGTTAAGCTTAACAAGAAGTGACTCGCTGGCTGCTTTGAAGTCAGTGCATGCGGCTTGCATGAAGGTTGGTGCTGCTGGGCAGATTGTTGTAGTAGGCGGCTGTCTCGACAAGCAAAGAGTACAAGTGCGTGGGTCTGCAGGTGCTTCGGGAGGGCATTTTAATGGGCGATATGCGTTGAGAAATGAACTAGGATGACGCGAGGGCTGATGTATGAAAATATTTATCATAAAGAGAAAGCCTTGCAATATTATGGTCATTGCAAGGCTAATTAGGTCTCGGACTTGTTTCTTTGAGTGAACTGCGTGGATGAATTATGCGTGGGTTTTAGCTGTACTAGTTATTGGGCGCTTTTTCGGCTGCGGAAAGAAAGGACTGAAAGGCCTCCTCCTTTTTTGGCTATCGCAGTGGCCAGCTGAGTAGCTAATTTAATGTATCGTAAGTTTAGTGGTTAACATCATTGTCGTTACAATCACCCGTAACTGTATAGAAGCGCGCTGCATTATAGGCACAGTCGTGCGCGAACTTAAAAAGTTAGTTACTGCGTTTGATACCTGACTAAAAGGCAAACGTACTGTTACGAGCACGGGAGAAAGACCCGCCGAGGTTGCTCAGTGGCTATGGGGCTGGGCTGCTGAGCGCGAGGTCGCGGAATCGAATACCGGCCACGGCGGCCACATTTCGATGGGGGCGAAATGCGAAAACACCTGTGCGCTTAGATTTAGGTGCACATTAAAGAGCCCCGGGTGGTCGAAATTTCCGGAGCCCTCCACTACGGCGTGCCTCATATTCAGAAAGTGGTTTTGGCATGTAAAACCCCATTTTAATTTTTAACGGGAAAAAGGTTTGTTTAGGCTTTGAAGTGGGTTACGAAAAGCAGGAATGGCTGCTGCACAGTCGTTGTGCTCCTCTTCTTTTCTTTCAGCTCTTCACGTTTCTTTTTCGCATTTAGACGCAACATGCCTGTCCTCGCAGACAACGCCCACCCGCCGAGTCAACTGGCTTGTTGTGGCGTACATGAATTCAACCTGGCAAAATAAGCGGATTGTGTCCTAACAGATCGTCTATGTACCAGTGCTCATGAGGCGCGCGAGAATATAGTTGACTTTGCGGATCTTTTCAAGGACAACATACGGTCCACCATAGTTTTCTAGGAGCTTTTGGCACAACCACGCTTTCTTGTGGAAGTCGAAAAGCCAAACGAGATCACCAGAGTGGGGTGTAACAGGCCGGTGTCGTGCATCTTAGCATGCTTTGCTGTTGCGACGCCAAAGTTAGCAGACGCACAAGTCGCCGAGTCTCTTGAGCTAGGCATAATATATCGGCTACCGACGGTTGTCGTTATGGTATAAAAGGACTGTCAAGCGTACTTGGGGACGGGCGAGCATACAGAAAGAAGAAGGGGCTGGAACCGGTTGTCTCGTGTTTGGTGGTATTGTATGCGTAAGCAATAAACGGCAAAACTGCATCCCAGTTCTTATGATCGGATGCAACATACGTGGAAAGCACATTGGCGATTATTCGATTAGTGCGCCGAGTGAGGCCTTTCCTTTGTGGGTAATACGGCGTCGAGTGCCTGAGGTGCGAGTTACATAAACGTAAAAGCTCTTCCATGATATCCATTGTTAATTGACCTCTCCGGTTGCTTATAATAAGACAAGGCAGTTCACGTCGCACTACAATAACGTGAAGTAGGAAGAGTGACACTTCGGTGGCACTGGCTGGCGGTATGGCCACCGTCTCACAGTAGTGCGTGAAGTAGTCGGCACAGACAATTATCTAGCGGTTCCTCTTGCATTCCGCCGTGGTTTCTTAGTGGCTATGGTGTTGAGCTGTTAAACATGAAGTCGCGGAATCGAATCCCGGCCACGGCGGCCGCATTTTGATTGAGGCAAAATGCGAGAAAACCCGTGTACTAGATTTAGGTGCACGCTAAAGAGACCCAGGTGGTCCAAATTTCCGGAGTGCGCCACTACGGCGTGCCTTATAATGAGCTCGTGGTTCTGGTACGTAAAACCCCATAATTAATTTTTCCCCTTGGATGACTGAGGAAAAAGGCCTAAGAGATCAATTCCAGCTTGGTGAAAGAGCAAGCTAGGAGTCGGCACAGGTTGAAAGAAACCAGATGGGGCAGCGGTCACACGAGTCCGACGCTGAATGCAGTTGGCCACATACAATTCAACAGAATGTAGCATCCGGGGCCAGTAAAAACGTTCTTGGATGCGATAAAGGGTCCGCACAGTGCCTATGTGACCGGAGGTAGGATCATCGTGCATAGCCCTAAGTATTGTTAGTCGGAGATGCTCCGGCACTACGAGAAGTAAACGTGCTTGTGTGGTTCCCTTTGTACAAGAGCCCGTCAGGTACACCATCATCATCATCATCATCATCAGCCTGGTTACGCCCACTGCAGGGCAAAGGCCTCTCCCATATTTCTCCAACAACCCCGGTCATGTACTAATTGTGGCCATGCCGTCCCTGCAAATTTCTTAATCTCATCCGCCCACCTAACTTTCTGCCGTCCCCTGCTACGCTTCCCTTCCCTTGGAATCCAGTCCGTAACCCTTAATGACCATCGGTTATCTTCCCTCCTCATTACATGTCCTGCCCATGCCCATTTCTTTTTCTTGATTTCAACTAAGATGTCATTAACTCGCGTTTGTTCCCTCACCCAATCTGCTCTTTTCTTATCCCTTAACGTTACACCTATCATTCTTCTTTCCATAGCTCGTTGCGTCGTCCTCAATTTGAGTAGAACCCTTTTCGTAAGCCTCCAGGTTTCTGCCCCGTAGGTGAGTACTGGTAAGACACAGCTATTATACACTTTTCTTTTGAGGCATAATGGCAACCTGCTGTTCATGATCTGAGAATGCCTGCCAAACGCACCCCATCCCATTCTTATTCTTCTGATTATTTCTGTCTCATGATCCGGATCCGCAGTCACTACCTGCCCTAAGTAGATGTATTCCCTTACGACTTCCAGTGCCTCGCTGCCTATTGTAAACTGCTGTTCTCTTCCGAGACTGTTAAACATTACTTTAGTTTTCTGCAGATTAATTTTTAGACCCACTCTTCTGCTTTGCCTCTCCAGGTCAGTGAGCATGCATTGCAGTTGGTCCCCTGAGTTACTAAGCAAGGCAATATCATCAGCGAATCGCAAGTTACTAAGGTATTCTCCATTAACTTTTATCCCCATTTCTTCCCAATCCAGGTCTCTGAATACCTCCTGTAAACACGCTGTGAACAGCATTGGAGAGATCGTATCTCCCTGCCTGACGCCTTTCTTTATTGGGATTTTGTTGCTTGCTTTATGAAGGACTACGGTGGCTGTGGAGCCGCTGTAGATATCTTTCAGTATTTTTACATACGGCTCGTCTACACCCTGATTCCGTAATGCCTCCATGACTGCTGAGGTTTCGACAGAATCAAATGCTTTCTCGTAATCAATGAAAGCTATATATAAGGGTTGGTTGTATTCCGCACATTTCTCTATCACCTGATTGATAGTGTGAATATGATCTATTGTTGAGTAGCCTTTACGGAATCCTGCCTGGTCCTTTGCTTGACAGAAGTCTAAGGTGTTCCTGATTCTATTTGCGATTACCTCAGTAAATAGTTTGTAGGCAACGGAAAGTAAGCTGATCGGTCTATAATTTTTCAAGTCTTTGGCATCCCCTTTCTTATGGATTAGGATTATGTTAGCGTTTTTCCAAGATTCCGGTACGCTCGACGTTATGAGGCATTGCGTATACAGGGTGGCCAGTTTCTCTAGAACAATCTGCCCACCATCCTTCAGTAAATCTGCTGTTACCTGATCCTCCCCAGCTGCCTTCCCCCTTTGCATATCTCCCAAGGCTTTCTTTACTTCTTCCGGCGTTACCTGTGGGATTTCGAATTCCTCTAGACTATTTTCTCTTTCATTATTGTCGTGGGTGGCACTGGTGCTGTATAAATCTCTATAGAACTCCTCAGCCACTTGTACTATCTCATCCATATTAGTAATGATATTGCCGGCTTTGTCTCTTAACGCATACATCTGATTCTTGCCAATTCCTAGTTTCTTCTTCACTGTTTTTAGGCTTCCTCCGTTCCTGAGAGCATGTTCAATTCTATCCATATTATACTTCCTTATGTCAGCTGTCTTACGCTTGTTGATTAACTTCGAAAGTTCTGCCAGTTCTATTCTAGCTGTAGGGTTGGAGGCTTTCATACATTGGCGTTTCTTGATGAGATCTTTCGTCTCCTGCGATAGTTTACTGGTATCCTGCCTAACGGAGTTACCACCGACTTCCATTGCACACTCCTTAATGATGTCCACAAGATTGTCGTTCATTGCTTCAACAGTAAGGTCCTCTTCCTGAGTTAAAGCAGAATACCTGTTCTGAAGCTTGATCTGGAATTCCTCTATTTTCCCTCTTACCGCTAACTCATTGATCGGCTTCTTATGTACCAGTTTCTTCCGTTCCCTTCTCAGGTCTAGGCTAATTCGAGTTCTTACCATCCTGTGGTCACTGCAGCGCACCTTGCCGAGCACGTCCACATCTTGTATGATGCCAGGGTTAGCGCAGAGTATGAAGTCTATTTCATTTCTAGTCTCGCCGTTCGGGCCCCTCCATGTCCACTTTCGGCTATCCCGCTTGCGGAAGAAGGTATTCATTATCCTCATATTATTCTGTTCCGCAAACTCTACTAATAACTCCCCCCTGATATTCCTAGTGCCTATGCCATATTCCCCCACTGCCTTGTCTCCAGCCTGCTTTTTGCCTACCTTGGCATTAAAGTCACCCATTAGTATAGTGTATTTAGTTTTCACTCTACCCATCGCCGATTCCACGTCTTCATAGAAGCTTTCGACTTCCTGGTCATCATGACTCGATGTAGGGGCGTAGACCTGTACAATCTTCATTTTGTACTTCTTATTAAGTTTCAGAAGAAGACCTGCCACCCTCTCGTTAATGCTATAGAATTCCTGTATGTTACCAGCTATATTCTTATTAATCAGGAATCCGACGCCTAGTTCCCCTCTCTCTGCTAAGCCCCGGTAGCACAGGACGTGCCCGCTTTTTAGCACTGTATATGCTTCTTTTGGCCTCCTAACTTCACTGAGCCCTATTATATCCCATTTAGTGCCCTCTAATTCCTCCAATAGCACTGCTAGACTCGCCTCACTAGATAACGTTCTAGTGTTAAACGTTGCCAGGTTCATATTCCAATGGCGGCCTGTCCGGAGCCAGTGATTCTTAGCACCCTCTGCAGCGTCGCAGGTCTGACCGCCGCCGTGGTCAGTTGCTTCGCAGCTGCTGGGGACTGAGGGCCGGGGTTTGATTGTGTTGTTCATATAGGAGGTTGTGGCCAAGTACTGCACCAGGGTGGCCAATCCTGCTCTAGTGAGGGAGTGCGTTACCGGTTCTGGTCACCGGGATCAGGCCACACTCCAGGCCTGTTTATGCAATTTTATCAACACGCGGATTTTTTTTTTAATCCGGTGGAAAATTGCCGGCACCGGGATTCGAGCCACGGACCTCTTGCACGCGAGGCGGGTGTTCTACCTCTACGCCACCGCTGCTACATGTCAGGTACACAATAGCTGCTTATTGCAATGGAACGGGCCGAACCGAAGAGTGGCTCCAATTTGGTGTCTGCCCATTGTTCCGCTTTGAATACATCGATATTAGGAAAATCGTGTGCCACAGAGGCAACGAGATGATCGAAATCGTCTGCGTCACAGGCCGTAGTGGTAAGCGACGTCCAGGAAACACAGTCTGGGTCGCCATATTTTAGAGCGCAGCTCTTTGGCGTCCGTTCCTGGGTTTCGCGTCGTCGTCGGCGTTGTCGTCGGCCTCGTAACCAGCTCCGCCCACCTTTCATCCCCCCAGCGCTAGCAGCGACCGACTGATACCGCTGGATGCCGCTGACGCCGCTAGAGAGTCAAGATAACGTGACTGCATAGAACACCGTCGCCGCCATGCAGACAGAGGAGGAAAGGGTCCCCCCCCCCTGTTCTTGTGTGGCGGATAGGGTGCTCTTCAGTTGCCGACGCGCCGGTTATTTCACGTAGGCCCCGGCACGTCGACGAATACGTGACCACCTTCCCACGGCTAGACCTGGTTCTTAGCGCTGCGGAAGCGAGGGTATCATATTGTTTGTGTCGGCATCGGCGGCGTTGTCCCTGAAACCAACTCCGCAGCTGGGGTTGACTCACTATCGGCGTCAGTGGCATCAGTCAGTCGCTGCTATCTCTTCCCTCCTCCCTTTACCCAGTTGAAAATGACAACAGAGGTTGTGTTCAGTACTACAGAAATTCCTGTTGTACAACAGGATTTTTCTGTAGTAACTACAGATTCCTGATGGAGCGACAGACTTTTCTGATGTACAACAGACATTTGTTGTTGCTACTACAGAAGTACAGTCTGTCGTATGTCTGTTGTTACAACAGAAAGCTGAAGCTCTACAACAGATTTTTGTAGTACTACAGAAATTTCTGTTGTACAACAGGATTTTTCTGTAGTAACTACAGATTCCTGATGGAGCGACAGACTTTTCTGATGTACAACAGACATTTGTTGTTGCTACTACAGAAGTACAGTCTGTCGTATGTCTGTTGTTACAACAGAAAGCTGAAGCTCTACAACAGATTTTTGTAGTACTACAGAAAAAATTGTCATCACTACAGGCACCCTGTTGTCCCAACAGAAATGTTCCTGAAGTAACCCGAAAAACTTCTGTAGTGCTACAGAGAGCTGTTGAAATACTACAGAAACCTATTGTGGCAACAGGCCCCCAATTGTCACAACAGAAGTGTTCCTGAAGTAATGCGACCAACTTCTGTTGTACTACAGAAAAATGTTGTTGTACGACAGAAGCCTATCATTGTAACAGGCCCCCAGTTGTCATAACAGAAGTGTTCCTGAAGTAATGGACAAACTTCTGTTGTACTACAGAGAACTGTTCCACAACGGAAACCTATCGCCGCAACATGTACCCAATGATGACAACAGAAGTGCACTCAAAATTGTGTGATGCGACAAGCTTCTGTAGTGCCTTGTTGAAAAAGACAAAAGGAATTCCTGTCGCAACTACAGAAATTCTGTTGTACGACAGAAATTGTTGACATTTCTTAATTGGGAGACATTTCTGACATTACGACAGAAATTCTGATTTCGCAACAGAAGCATTCTGTCGCGACAACAAGAGTTCTGAAGTCGGAACAACAGTGTTATATCCTGACAGCGATTCCGACGTTACGGCACCAATTCTGACGTCGCAGCAGAAACATTCGGTGGCGACGGCCAAGAGTTCCGAAGTCGCAACAGAAGCGCTTTCCGTCGCGGTCCTTTAAAATTGTATGTTTTCGCATCGGTGGTGTACACTGTACTTTTCTCTTGCGCGGTATTCAATCGCGCTTCTCTGAAGCCGGCAATGCTGATGGCACCGACACCGGTAATAAAGTCGACGTGGCGAATAGTTATAATTGTGCCGTGACGACGCGGCACCAGCAACGCCCTACCGGCCCCTTCAAAATCGGCCGCTGATCAAAATCATATCATCTGCGGGAATGGCTGCGTATCCGTTTTTTTTTTTTTTGGTAAGATGTGGCACACAGGCCTGTGGACTTACATGTGCTGTTACACTGACACATTAGTTAATTTCCCAGGAATATTTCACAAGCTTTATGTGAAGCAGAAAAGAAGATTTGGGTTGTTCCACAAAGTTGCGTGAAAAGCTGTCTCGCTCGTGTCTCATTAATCTGGTACAGTGCTGCCGTGAGAAGCCAGTACGCTGTCAGAAAGAACTCTCATCCACGAATGTTTATGTAGCTATTTTGCATTGAACACACGAATTATATGCGCGCTCAAAAGTGTAAAGAACGAGAGACTACTGTCGAAACTAGCAGTAATAACCCTAAAAGTCAACGTTGCCTATTTCTGAATTCCTTATTTGATATGGATATCGTACATCAAAATCGATGTTCTAGCACTGCACGATGTACTTGTCGATGATACGAACACGCTTGCGCTTCTAGAAATGCGGCACTTGACGCCGTGGAGTGATAGCGGACCTTGGCTCTCAAAATGCAAATGTAAACATCAGCGCATCAGCACGTCGTACTATTCACATAGCCAAAACGTACACTTGAAAAGCATGTCAGCGGTGGTGCAGTGGTAAGAGGCCGGGCTGGGAATCGTGAGGTCACATGTTCGAATCCTAGGCGAAGACGTTTTTTTTAATTTTTTTTTTACTTTTATGTTTTTCTTTTTTGTACTAACAAATTTACATAACCTTACGGACGTCTCTGTCAATTTTTAATTAAATATTGATCAAGAACTACAGAACTTTCTACTACAGGACGTCACACTACAGACAACAGAACTACAGACAACAGAACTACAGGCAACAGAACTACAGGCAACAGAACTACAGGCAACAGAACTACAGAAACAACGTCCCAAAATACGACAGACTGTTCAAATTTCCTGTTGTGTTTTTCAACTGGGTATCGTGTTGTCCGCTTGCTGCGCGCGCTTCTGCCCCCATCGTTTGCCGCTGGGTGTACACGCCGCCCCCCTCCCCCCTCTTCCTGCGAGTCTCCGGTTGTCAAAGCGCCGGCTCGAACTTAATTCCTTTCTTCGCTCCTCCTCCAATGCAACCCCTGTGCGGTGGCAACCAGAGAGCCAGATCGGTGGCGGCGGATCTGTATATGTGCACCGCCCGAGCCGAAATTGCCGCTGCCGTTCGCCCTGTGCGGTGGCAATCAGAGAGCCAGATCGGTGGCGGCGGATCTGTATATGTGCACCGCCCGAGCCGAAATTGCCGCTGCCGTTCGCCACTGCGAAATTATCTGCCAGTTCTTTCTGAGCCATGAGCGAGACGACCGATGGAGAACTGTTAGTGGAGTCTTTGTTAAAGGAATACGTGTGAAAAAAAAAAAATGCTGTGATAGCGCATACATGTGTTGCTCGATTTCTTTGCCTCAATCTATCGAAAAGGTGAAACAGCTTATTTGCTGCGCTCAAATTTCGCATTAGGAAGTAACGTAATCGTCGGTAATTTTTTTTGCCACTGTTGTAGACAGTGAAGTTATATGGCGGTCTGTGACAACAACCAATAGGCATCCGTATAATTAAGAGCGAAATCGCAGAACCGCAATTATTACAGCAAGACACTCTTGCTCTTTCACCATGTAATTGCGTTCAGGTTTGCCTATAATGCGGTTTGCTTAATGAGCAATAAGGTGCTGACGGTCATCATAGCTTCGGATTCAGACTGTGCGTCTTTATGCAAAGGACTTGTCAGTGGTAGTAAATAAATGAATGAATAAATAAATAAATAAATAAATAAATAAATAAATAAATAAATAAATAAATAAATAAATAAATAGAAATTGACCTTCATTTAAACAACTCAAGAAATGCTTATAATATAGTTGAACTAATAGCCAATGTCCCTATTGAATATTAATGTTGGTGAACCCAACATTAATAAATTTGATGACTAATTATGTTTTTTATCTATAGAAAACAATGCTAGACATCTGAATTTTGAACTGGCAATTTGCACTTGCTGTCAAATCCTTCCTTCCTGGGCCTCGAACGGCATCTCTTTTGTTGATGCCACCATGTGACTGGCAATTAGCATTAGTGGTACTACTCTTTGAAAGGTTCGCTTAGCCTCAGCGCCCTTACCGTGCACGAGAAGTTTTCGTAGCTATAAATTTTTCATTCCCTATTTAACAATGACAAGCAGTTTTCGCTAATTCTCCACGCGCATCATGATTCTTCGCGTATCGATCGTTGTCAGAAAGCTGGCCCCATATTTCAGCGCCCGAATAAATATCAGAAGTCGCTATTAGCTTTATCGCTCGATGAGTTGAAACCACTGCCATCCAGCGTTGTCATCATAAAAGAGCCAGTTTCTTTTCTTCAATCATTTCTAGAGAGAGATAGAGTGAAAGTGGGAAGGCATGGAAGTTAACCCGTGCCCTCTTTGAGACCCTGCGCGCGGGTCGGGGAAAAGGACATTTCCTGACGTACATACATTTAAAGAACAACGGAGGAAAGGAAAAATAATTTCAAAGTTTTTTACAATGTGATAGCCTTCCACTTGACTCTTAAGATATTCGCCAGATATGGTTATATTCTTTAAATGCATGTATTTTTTTTTTCGATGTATTTTAATGTCGAGAAAAAAATGGATACAAAAACCGACATTTCCTTTGGTCCTAATTTATAATCAACATGTATAACCATTGGTGTTGTGCCTAATAATAATAATAGTAAGTTTATTTACATCAATGTGGGGAGTACATGATACTGGACTTCAGAAGAAAAATATTTCAGTTCGATAGCTTGACAAGGCCATGGGACCCCATATCGGCAGATTCAACACAGCCGCGAGTGCAAAATATACACAATGCAATGAGAAACGTTGTGTTCTATAACTGCGGTTAGTTATTTAGCGTGGCAAGTAAATGTCCGCGAAACAATCCCAGAGTGCGCATTCACTGAGGAAAGCACACCAAGACAATCAAACAGAAAATTACAAACTTGAAATCCAAGATTTTGAACGTAGTATAAATGTTATAAACAGAGATAAGGTGCCTCAGAAAGGCTGGCCGACATTTCGATAGGAGGACCTATCTTCGTCAAAGGCGGCCTCGTAATCCTCGGCATGTTAGTTTTAACGGGTTAGTAGAGTGACGTCACGTGCGGTTGCTGTCGGTGGCAGCTGGTTTGTAAAAGGAAAGAGTGCAAAGAAAATTAGCGCTGTCGCCTGACGTCTGTAAGCGTGGTTCCTAAGACGAGGGGACAGGAACGGAAAAGTGAGAAGGCGGGGAGAAAAAAAAAGAAAGAAAAGGAAAAATAGAACAAAAAGAGACACCAAGATGGAAAAAAATAACAAGAAACGAAAAAGAAGGGCGGGGGAGGGTGTTGGGGAAGCGAGAGGTTGGTGAGCATTCAGGGGAGTCGTTGGCGGTATGGCTTTTGTGGCTTTAGATGCTCCAGTCAGGCGGTCAGTGCGCGAGTAACAATAAAGACCAAAAAGACATCAGCTGAAAGAATGACTTCAGTAGCGTAGTACCAATGCGTCGGCTAATTTTGAAGGAGCGAAGATGGCCACAAGGTGTCTCAGGTGCAGTGCATGGGGTAACTGGAAGGCCGCGGCATAGTCTTTCAAGGACGTTAGCCCCAATAGCTCAACTTAGGTGGCGTTACGGCTGTATACAGAAATGGCAATACCCCATGTGACTGAGGCGCCGAAAAAGGTATCCTGGCGTCTGGAATTTTGAATGTGTTGGTGAGGGTGTTTAAAAATATATATTGTTACGTCCAATCGCGTCAAAGGGACGCGGGGATCAAGAAGGGAGAAGAAGAGAAGAACGAAGACTGTGCAGTGGCCATTCCTGTTGTTCGTAGCCTGCCGTTCCTGCTCTCGCACGCCTAAATAAACCCCTTTTCCCCGTGCTTGTAACAAATTGGTGGACGGTGCGGGGTACAGCTCGTAACCACGGAGCCTACGCTGCTACAACTTCGCCGAAGCCGTCGACTTGCCGGACTTCCGCCACCCTCACCTGACATGCCTGAATACGCCTGCCAGACTCCCGAAGGATCTGACGCGGCTTCTAGGCCAGCACCTGGTGTTCCGTGGCAATACTACCGCGTGCCACTCACTTTCGGAGGAAAAGCCGGAGAAGATGTCGACGAGTGGCTCACGAACTACCGAAGGGTGAGCCGGTCTAACGGTTGGAACTCGACCGCACAGTTGTCCAATGTTGTATTTTCCCTTACCGACACTGCGCTCGTCTGGTACGAGAATCACGAAGACACGCTCACTTCGTGGGAGCTTTTCGTCGAGGAGTTCAGAGCGTGTTTTGGAGATTCTAGCGCAAAAAAGAAACGCGCTGAACAGACGCTTTCGCAACGAGCTCAGATTCCCGGCGAGACCTGTACGACTTATATCGAAGAAGTGCTGAAACTGTGTAAAATAGTCAACTCTCAAATGTCAGAAGATGACAAAGTTGGACATTTGTTGAAAGGAATAGCCGAAGACGTCTACAATTTTTTGATCGGCAAGGAAAGCTTGGATTCCGTGTCTGACGTCATTCGCCACTGCCGGACCTTTGAGACGCTGAAGATGCGACGGATAATACCGAAGTTTGGTCGCCTGGCTAATGTCACGACGGTGGCAAGTGTAGACCCGAGCTCGTGTGTTGACCTTCCATCCACTATACGGCAGATTGTTCGCGAAGAGTTGCTCCATCAGGAAGAGATGTACCGTTGCACACCCGGCATCACTGGCGCGTACTCACCACACGAGATGAGAAACACGGCCGTTTCGACATCATGGCAACCCACGGTGAACTCAGCGACCATCGAGTATAGGTCTACCCCACAAACGAGAGGGACCATGAGCTATCAAGGTCATGACTACGACCAACGCCCACGCCGCACGCACGCCTCCCAGCGGCCGATGCCTAGCCATGATGAATGTCACCCACCTACTGTCTATGCAGTCGACAGCAACATGCGCGACTACATGGAAGAACATCGCAATTTGAGGCATCTGCCGGTATGTTTCCAATGCGGTGTCGCGGGCCACATAGCGAGGTTTTGCAATCGTCGCCCAACAACGTGGAATGGTCGATCCGGATCTTCAGCAAGGCCCACACCTCCTACGAGGACAACTCAACAGCCGTACACCACCTCTTGGTCAGTTGGCGTCCCTTCTGGCAACGATTACTGGCAGAGAAGCTTCCGGAGCCGCTCGCCGGCATCTGACAGGAGTTTGACGCCACCGCCGACTTCTCGTGCACCGCGTTTACGTCAATCTCCATCGCCAGTGCGCCGCTCCGCCTCGCCTTCACAACCGGAAAACTAGCTAGCGCGGCCGATGGGGGTGAGGTCGCTCGACACGTGCTATCGACAGAAATGCCCCCTGCAGTTGCTATGATTAAGAACAAAGTGCATGTACTTGTTGATGGTGTTGCTACAATGGCTTTGGTGGATACCGGAGCAACTGTATCCGTAATGAGTCTCGGTTTTAAAGGTCGGTTGGGGCGTAAAGTTGTATTTCGGTGGGACCAGGCTGCAACTTTTTGTGGAGTGAGCGGCGAGTCGTTGCGCCCTGTTTGTGTGTGCACTGCTGACGTATCCTTGGCTGGTGGGGTTTTCGCGACGGAATTTGTAGTTATTCCCCGATCGACGCACGAAGTTATTTTGGGCATCGACTTTTTGCGACAGTGTGGTGCGACCGTCGATTGTCGCACGGGGGAAGTTTGCGTCGATGGCGATGTTTCATCCGGGCTCTTAGAGGAGACTTGCAGTCAAGGTGAACTTTGTGTATCTGCAGATACTGTTGTGCCTGCGTCCACCTCTGTGTGCGTGCCGGTTGTGTGTCGCGGTGAAGTTGCAGACAGTTTCGATGCCTCCGTAGAGCCAATGCATCTAAATTGTATGAAGAAGAACATTTTTGTCCCTCATTGTGTGGTATCCATCGGCAAGGGGCGTGCTGGCTTGTGGACGGCCAACTGCTCGGCAGAACCCGTCCTGCTTCCAGACGGCTTGAAACTCGCCTACTTTACAGAATACTCGTCCTCGTCCGTAGCCGTACTAACAGATACGCCGTGTGAACCTGCTGACCTTCGCCACGTCTCAGACAAAAAGCTTCTGTCTATGGTAAACAAGTCACTCAGCGCAAGTGAGCGCCATACCTTGGTGGATACGCTTTCTAAGCATCTGTCAGTGTTTGACTTTGCGCAGCCGGACAAAGCGTTCTCGATTCCCGAGTCACGAACACGCCACACTATAGATACGGGATCTGCGCGCCCGATCAGGCAAAAGCCTTATCGCGTGTCGCCTAATGAGCGGAAGATAATCGGGGAACAAGTGAGTGACATGATGAAAAATGGAATAATACAAGAGTCCTCGAGTCCTTGGGCAGCTCCGGTCATACTTGTCAGAAAGAAAGACGGCAACTGGAGATTTTGCGTAGATTATCGAAGATTAAACGCCGTGACTAAGAAGGATGCCTACCCCCTGCCCCGGATTGATGATGCAATTGATTGCCTGCATTCGGCCTCTTATTTTTCTTCAGTGGACCTGCGCTCAGGATATTGGCAAATCCCTATACACTCGGCAGACAAGGAGAAAACAGCCTTCATAACCCCGGATGGATTATTCGAATTCAATGTGATGCCATTTGGGTTGTGCAATGCTCCAGCAACCTTTGAAAGGTTCATGGACACCATTCTGCGTGGGTTAAAGTGGAACATCTGTATGTGCTATCTTGACGACGTTGTTATATTCGGGCGCACATTCAATGAGCACAATACGCGCCTGGATATTGTCCTCGACTGCATCAAAAACGCTGGCCTGGTTCTGAACTCCAAGAAATGTCACTTTGGTGACCGTCAAACCCTTGTGCTGGGTCACATTGTTGACAAAGACGGTATCCGGCCTGATCCCCTCAAGACGGCAGCTGTCGAGGCATTCAGTGCACCGCAGTCAGTGAAGCAACTTCGTAGTTTTCTGGGTCTTTGCTCTTACTTTCGCCGATTTATTCCTGGTTTTGCTGACGTCGCTTATCCTCTGACAAATCTGCTACATAAAGACGCACGGTTTGAGTGGACACCCGAATGCGATTCTGCATTTCGTCAGCTGAAGTTCCTGTTAACCTCCCGACCTATCCTTCGCCACTTCAATCCTACTGCGCCGACAGAAATCCACACAGATGCTAGTGGCGTTGGTCTGGGTGCCGTATTGGTCCAACGCTATGACGACCGTCAGCACGTGATTGCTTATGCAAGCCGCTCATTAAGCAAACCTGAACGGAATTACACGGTGACAGAGCAAGAATGCCTCGCTGTAATCTTTGCGGTTCAGCGATTTCGCTCGTACTTGTACGGACGCCCATTCCAAGTCGTCACAGACCACCATTCCCTGTGCTGGCTCGTGAACCTTCGCGACCCTTGTGGTCGCCTTGCGCGCTGGGCTTTGAGGTTGCAGGAATATAACTTCACTGTTTCCTACAAGAGTGGCCGAAAACACGCTGACGCAGACTGCCTTTCCCGTATGCCACTTGCCACGACGGACTGCGACGCCGACGATTTTGATCATCTCGTCGCTTCTGTGACACCCGCTTTTCCGGATATCGATGCGTTCAAAGCAGAACAACGGACCGACACTAAATTGGAGCCACTCTTTACTTCTGCCCATTCAAGTGCAACAAGCAGCTACTGTGTACGAGACGGGCTCCTGTACAAAAGGAACTACTCAAGCATGGGTGCACGCTTCCTTCTAGTGGTGCCGGAGCGTCTCCGGCCAGCAATCCTTCAGGCTATGCACGATGACCCTACCTCTGGTCACTTAGGCACTGTGCGCACACTTTATCGCATTCAAGAACGCTTTTACTGGCCCCGGATGCGTCATTCGGTTGAGTTTTATGTCGCCAGCTGCATACAGTGCCAACGTCGGAAACGTCCAACCACTGCCCCATCTGGTCTCCTTCAACCTGTGCCGCCTTCCAGCTCACCCTTTCGGCAAGTTGGAATTGATCTGTTAGGCCCTTTTCCAAAGTCATCTAAGGGGAACCGCTGGATAATTGTCTGCGCCGACTATTTCACACGCTATTGCGAGACGGCGGCTATACCCTCAGCAACTGCCACCGAAGTGTCGCTTTTCTTACTTTACGCTATTGTTCTTCGACATGGACCGCCTGGTGTTATCATAAGTGACCGGGGACGTCAATTCACGGCGGATATCGTGGAAGAACTTGTGCGTTTATGTAACTCGCACCTCCGGCACTCGACGCCGTATCATCCGCAAACGAACGGCCTCACTGAGCGCACTAATCGAACAATCACCAATATGCTTTCCATGTATGTTGCGTCCGATCACAAGAATTGGGATGAAGTTCTACCATTTATTACTTACGCCTACAACACCGCCAAGCACGAGACAACCGGCTACAGCCCCTTCTTCCTTCTATATGCTCGGCCGCCCCGGTATACGCTCGACACTGTCCTCCCTTTTTACCACCACGACAATCCTACGGTCGCCGATACGCTGTGCCTCGCTGAAGAGGCTCGGCGACTTGCGCGTCTTCGGACTTTGGCATCACAAGAAAACTCCAAAGCCCGCTACGACGCACGACATCGGCCTGTTACATATCACCCTGGTGATCTCGTTTGGCTTTGGACGCCCACAAGGAAGCGCGGTTTGTGTCAAAAGCTGCTGGCAAACTACGATGGACCATATGTTGTCATCGACAAAGTCAGCGAAGTGAACTATACTCTCGCGCGCCTCACGAACTCTGGTAGACGTTCTGCTAGGACACAAGTCGCACATGTCGCACGGTTGAAATCATGCACGCCACGACAAGCTAGTTGACTCGCCCAGGGGGCTTTGTCTGCGAGGGGAGGTATGTTACGTCCAATCGCGTCAAAGGGACGCGGGGATCAAGAAGGGAGAAGAAGAGAAGAACGAAGACTGTGCAGTGGCCATTCCTGTTGTTCGTAGCCTGCCGTTCCTGCTCTCGCACGCCTAAATAAACCCCTTTTCCCCGTGCTTGTAACAATATAACAAAAAACAGACAAAAAGGAGGGGGGGGGGGACCGAAACCGGAATTACAAATAGGAGGGTGACATGTATGGAAGCTGGCGGGGGCAGGTCGCACAGCTGATATAATGGTAAAAACAGGCAAGAGTATAATAAATTGAGTAGTAGGCAGGAAAAAATTGGAAATGGAGGAATAGGTGAGGGACAGGGGGAGGGGAATTAAGGTTAGCTGGTGGCACATGTGAAGTGAGCGGGTAATTCCTTAAGAGTGATGTATTCGGGTTCAATCTTTCTATCAATTAGGAAACTTAATAACTTTGGCAGCCTTACTTTAAGGTCTCTGATCCGTAAGATCGTTCGACGTGCTTCTAGCACCGAGGCCTGAATGTATTTTATTTTTTTTCGATACATTCTGTCATTTTCAACATGTCTGATTTTGTAAAAAAATAAATTACCATCCTTCATTTCCTCTTTAAATTACTTGTAAGGACAAAAATCGGTAGTTCTTACTGGTATGACTTCACATTTCATAAATAAATATTACGAGTAATGGTGACAGGACACGTTCCCTACAATTTCCAAAAATAGTTTTTGTACCACGTGTATCTTTTTCTTAATGTTTTCTTGTATACTATAGGCCCAGGGTAAACGACTGTAATTACACCAAGAAGAATATAAGGCCGAACATGGTAAAATCAATTGCATGTCATAGAAGGACATACCTGTTTTCATATAGAGACCAAGTAGTGGAGACAATTTTGTTACAAGTTGGTCAACGTGCGCATCCCAACGTGGAGAACCTCGTGGAAAATGACACCCAGTGTTCTAACTGTGGTTACGATTACAAAGATGCTGAATGATAATGTTACAGCTCGATTGACCGTTGTATTTTTATTGGTGATGTGGAATAAAACATCTTTTGATGTTGCTATTGGGATGTTAAACCGGAGAGCTGAAGAACACCAATTGTTGGCCATGCGTTTTTTTTTTTTCGGGAATGTAGCGCTGGTAAAATGACCATTGTATTCGGTAGTGTGGCATCGAAAACCAAGTAGCCGCATTACCAGCATTTTTATCCTTAGCGCAGCTCTTGTCGTATTGCGCCCTTAAAGGCTCCATAAGATCGGAGAACTTAACCGGTATACTCTGTTTTCTGCGATGATCAGGAAAGCAGGTTCTCTACAAACAAGGTGGCGATCCACATAATCTCTCACATTCATCACGCGCCTGAGTAAGCGGAATTTTAACTTTAACACCTCCGGTGCAGTCTATTCAAGTGAACAGAGAAATGTCGTCAACATCATATAAAAAATACACAAAAAAACGCGCTCTAAATCACTTTAGCAATAGGAGGACGAACAAAAGTAAACGAACTGACCCGTGGTTCAAGGAGAACACAAAATAAATTCAGTTTATCTAGTTGGCAATGCATTGGTAGCCAGAAAACAAAACTTGGAAATTTCAACGAAAGTGACTACGGCGCAAGAAGAAAGGATTTCTGAACTAGGTCTCAGTTGAGAAGGCACCCTTGAATGGAACAGCGCAAGACAGCTGTCCCGTTTGCTTTCCGCATCACTGGACACTCAGTCGAAGTCAGCAGAGCGTAAACGCTGCTCGGCAAATAATATACGCCGTTCGACTGCGCTTGTCTCGACTGCCGAGAGCTACACGACGGGAGGCAATCGCGAATCGAATGTGAATTCCCGTGAACAAGCGAAAACAAAAGGACCGAACGTCTGTGAAATATCTTTCCCGAACGGTGGAATCAAAACTTCAGGTGCATATACGACACTGCGTGGTTCATAAAAGAAGACAAGATAGTCCAATTTTCAAGACTCTCACGTATTTCAGTACATTGTTCAAATGTATCTTATATTTATGCGTCACCAGCAAAGCGGGAGGCTGATGTCTGAATGCGGAAAAGCTGGTTCACAGTGCAGTGAAGCATTCATATAAGAGAACAGGAATTTTCAGCCTCGCTGATATTCAAAAGCTAGACAATAGGCAATGGGTAGCACCATTCTTCAAATGAACACTGAATGTATGCCTCTATGTGTCCGCCTAAGTAGCTATTCCGTGAATTGTTAAGGGAAAAGAGTAAAAAAAATAGATGGAGACGCGTGAAGCGACCGCTCAATCCCCACATACCCCGAAAATGAACACGCAGAATGCAGAAGATAACTTATTCTTGATAGCGCAAGTAGAACAAGCATTATGCGCTTAGCCATTATATATGGCGATGCCGAATAGCCATAGTAGCGTTTGCGGTGTCCGGTCGTGTGTCCTTTGTGTTCATTTTACTTGCGCTATAATGGCTTCCCCAAGGATATGGCAGCACTCACATCCCCACGCAGTGAGGGAGAGAAAAAGAAGAATAAATAAACAAAAAATAAACAGCTGTAGCTGAGAGTTTGGGCTGTGTGTGTACTAAAATTTTTCTCGGTCCTCGTCCTCTCACGCTACACTCTGTTAACATGAGTCTCAACCAAATAGCCCGCCAATGTGCCTTAGCTAATTTCATCACCTTAGGTTCTCCTTCTTGCGGTAAATCTGCTGACTCTGTGCCAGTGCGAATGCCGCTGCTGACCAAGTTTGTAATAAAATTTGCAAGAAGCGTACAAATATCGACAACCGACACCAATCTGTATGATCAGATTAGATAAAAACGTTATAGGCGAAGTAGAAAACGAAAGAAACTATGCAAATCCCACAACATTCGTACTGTGGGAATTGATGCTGTGCGAAGTATTTTGCAGATAGTCTGCCATCCGGCATCGTTTAGTGTTCCGCAAAGCGTTATCAGGCGGACCAACGTGTTTGTGCAAAGCCATCAGTTGTGTTTGTCACAACAGCAGCAAGATGACGACGGTGACGAATGATCATATGCTGGTAACGGCATGATTTCTACTTAACCAAGCCCTGACCTACCCTGCCTTACCTACCAATACCTCCATGTGCCTGGAATAAGGTGAAGTATGCTTTGCATTAAAGTTGTACAGAAATCACGGCTGATGGTTGTCAAACGAGCGGATAGCCTAACGGTTCCAGAAACTATTCGCTAAATAAAGGAATGAGGCGCTTGAAAGCCCATGTTTGCCGCAGCGAGGAAATTTAAGTAGCGTGCGTTGTTTTATTGCATAATTCGCTACACAACGGAGCCGAACCGACCAGCATATCCATAGTGGTGACGGAGCCCTCTCGTGCAGCCGTCGCATGGGTGGCGGTAAATGCCATCAGAGCAGAACCTTGAGGCGCTCTGAAGCTGTACGCGACAGCACGTGCCAGTTGAGCTCAGCCAGTGGCACACAACTCGATTGCAGCGGAGCGGAGTCGCCCATTGCCTGCTTAGACACGTCGGGCCGAATAGCGGACGGTTGGACTTTTCGAATGAGACTTTTCTTAATATACCGTATAGGTGCTTTCATTTCATAACATGTGGTGTAGTATCCGTCTAGGGGTGTTATGTATTAAGGTTTAGTTGTTCACTAAAAAAGTTCAGTTTTCTGAGAACATAGGTAATGAAGGTTTTTTAATCTAATATAGCTAATAATAATCTAATACTGTAGTTACTGTCAGCGTTCGACGACCAATGCGTCCCGATGCTTGGCTGCGCACGCGCCGGGCTTCTTTGCAACGGCGCCTTTTGCGTCGACGATGAAAGAGGGACCACGAAATCGGGTAGAAGAGCCAGAGAAAAGTATTCGCTTTAAAATTTGTGGCAAAGTTGGATTAGGCCACAGTTTGTTAACCAGGCTTCACGCATTCAAGGAACTGCGATACACGAGTGTTCAAGGGCGTTAACTATTGAGTGGCGCAGAAACAATACAGAGGTGATCTGGGCGTCCTCAACTTAGATGCAAGCAAAGATTATCTATGCTCTTATTGGCCTGCCCAGAACCGCGTAAGTGCACTTTCGAAATGAGCTAGAACCACGACGAGAATTACAACAAACAGGTCAGTTCTTCCCTGATGTAGGTGAGACATTATAAGCAGATGCGATGAATGTTTGGAGGTGTAGAAACAGAGTCTAATTGGTGCTGGTAGAATGTGCACTGAGGCTGTGTGTAAATAATGTGCGGGGCGAATATAACGCGCCCGAAGGTCCGCGAATGAAACTATAATTGCGCCTAATTCAAGAATGTCATCATCTGTAAAGTGCACTTCTAAATTCATGGAAGGGAGCGGTGAGAAAAGAAAAGCCCAATTGGCTGGGGACTACTACGGAGTAAGCACATTCGCAACGTATCATTCGTTCATTGTCGTTCAAAAAAAAAAAGAACAAATCTAGCATGAGTGAAGCTGTACTTACACACAGGACGCACAGTGACTGCCCTCCACTAATCGAGTTTTAATTGCGACACACGTAACAAGCTTCACAATGCGCACGCCACAGTGCGCTGCCATTGCTCGGCCCGTCCTTCTGAACTGGGTGACCTGATTTCGATCTGATTCCCCGGGGTGTCCTCGGAGCCAACGACACTTAGTTTCGAGCTCGGCCACGCCGGTAATTAGCCAGCTGTTGAAGAAAGAGATAAAGCGGGGAAATCTTCTGAGGAACGAGATTTCCCAGTTCGCGCGATAGACGTATAGGCCAATGTTTACGTTAAGGTTTCGAAAAAGACTGACAGTTTGTAATACTGCATGGCGGAAAAAGTCTGTAAGAGGAGACGAACGTCTCAGCACAGTCTAGATTACAAAGAATACGAGTGACGAGTATTCAGAAGGAATAATTACTTCAAAAGAAGAGAGGCTGGCGTCATTCCAGCATGTTTGGCCCATACCATTCGTCCATCTTTTGAGTTTTCGAGAAACTGGACTGAAGTTCACAGCAAGTTGGCAAGGGATATCGCACGGAAGGAGAAATTAGATCTACGCCTTTGTGAAACTTCGTTCAGTACGTCCCAAAATAAAATATCATCCCTTCATCCTATAAAAGAATGTTCAACTGTTTCAAGTACATCACGCAAGCGACATTGAAAGGACGTCACGAGAATGTTTCTTGACATTATCGTGACAGGCTCTGACAGGCAAGGTTTCAGAATGTATATTTAAAGAAGAATGTTTAATAGACAGATACAGAGGCACTTTACACACATGAGCCTTTACACATTTTACATCATGGCCCGGCAGGCGAAAGTATTTTTCTCAGTAAAGTGGTGACGCTAACAACATAAATAACAAACATCTGTAAAGGTTTTTTTTTTTTTCATGCTACGCAGTACAAATATTGATTTGAAATCCTCACTGTTACAAGACCAACCGAGAAATACACTTCACGCATAAACCCCTAAAGACATGATCGCAAAGAAAAATTTAATAAAACCCGTAGCCCAGGTAAAAACGTTGGCCGAAGCACTTTGCGTTCGTGTGGGAAGCGAAAGCATTATAGTCCCTTTGGTGAAATGTTTTTTCCCCGCATTCCTTTTCCGCGCAAGCTCTCGCCTGCGTTCTAAACGCGCCTCGGTAAGGCTAAATGAAAAATTGGAGGACGCTTAAGCTTCGTCTTTAAGAGAGGAACGCGATAGCGTTATCGCACCCTGTTCGCACCGCCCACTCATTCGCTTGGCATGCACGCAAGGGTATTGGGGCATCCTCGCACCGGTCCCCGCACGGCCCCAATGCGCTCAAACAAGACGAAGGGGAGAAGCGGGTGAGTGGCGCGCAACCTGTTGGGGCAGCACCGTACATTGCGAGGAGGGGTCTTCTGTGTTTGCCGCAAGATGACTCTGCGTGTGCGCTAAGCGCAGAAGAAATGAAGTGGAAACGTACTTCGCTACTCGTTTAACTGTGACTTCTGTAATTTAAATGCTCAAATTACCGACATACACCGCAGTATAACTTTCTACGGCACGTTTCTAAGGCAACACCGCATTCACTTTTGGCACTTTTGTCGCGCTTTGAACCATCGAACTCACGGCTGAGTGGTAGCGTCTCCGTCTCGCACTCCGGAGACCCTTGTTCGATTCCCACCAAGCCTATCTTGCAAGTTGTGTTTATTTATGAATTGCCTTCCGATATTTTTCGCTCATGGCCAACGACGCCGACGCCGACGACACCGGGTTTCTTGCGACACGAGCTCCTTAACGCTGTCGCGTTAAAACGCGCCAAGCGTCTCAATACGCTCGCTTGCCCGCGAGGAGTTCATAACTACGTAACTCGAAGACCGCTCAGCGGCGTTTAATTGCACATTAATGATTTTATACACTGATTTTATACACTCATGACGTGTCGCCACCTCCTGCCCTTTCGCTGCGCCGTCACGTGCCCATATGTTTTACAGTGAAGCTGTATACCTCTACCGTCCAAGGAAACTTTCGTGTCGTTGTTGGCGTGTTAAGCAAAAAACTCTCCCCATACGTGGGCCGATCCCGGAGATAGTACAATACCGGGCCAACCCGCGGCGGAGGTGAAGCAGGCGTTAGGCACTCCCTATACGTGGGCCGATCCCAAAGGTTGTGAAATACCGGGCCGACTCGCTGTGGAGGTGAAGCAGGCGTGAAGCACTCCCCATTCGTGGGCCGATCCTGAAGATAGCGCAATACCGGCCCGACCCGCGGCGGAGGGGAAGCAGGCGTTAAGCACTCCTCATACGTGGGCCGATCCCGAAGATAGTGCAATGCTGGGCCGACCTGCGGTGGAGGTGCAGTTCGCCCTTACACAGCCCACATACACAGCTTCGTTGGTCATCTTTCTTCACAAAGTGGAAGGGCACTGAGTTTTTTTAATCGGGGCAGGTCCTAAAGGGTTTTAGGAATGTGGGTGATTTTTAGTGCTTTTGAACAATAAGGGTGATTTTACGTCTCCTGCTTTCCTTTTAGAAGCTTTTAACAACCAAGGCCAAAGCCTCGTGTTTACGCCTAATCTTCCTGGTGCCACCCATGCAGTTCCTAGATTTAAAGCTGTGTTTTGAAGCTGGTCACATCTGTTGAGTCTATCAACCACGCGCCTTGAAGCAATTGCTGCCGTATGATTCTGCACATTCTAAGGTGGTGAACAGCAGTTTACGATAGGTAGTGAGGCACTGAAAGTGGTAAGGGAATACATCTACATAGCACAGGCAGTGACTGCGGATCCGGATAATGAGACTGAAATAATCAGAAGAATAAAAATGGGCTGGGGTGCGTTTGGCAGGCATTCTCTGATCATGAACAGCAGGTTGCCATTATCCCTCAAAAGAAAAGTTTATAAGAGCTGTATCTTACCAGTACTCACCTACGGAGCAGAAACCTGGAGGTTTACGAAAAGGGTTCTGTTTAAATTGAGGACGAGGCAACGAGCTATGGAAAGAAGAATGATAGGTGTAACGTTACGGGATAAGAAAAGAGCAGATTGGTTGAGGGAACAAACGCGAGTGAATGATATCTTAGTTGAAATCAAGAAAAAGAAATGGACATGGGCAGGACACGTAATGAGGAGGGACTATAACCGATGGTCATTAAGAGTTACGGAAAGGATTCCAAGGGAAGGGGAGGGTAGCAGAGGGCGACAGAAAGCTAGGTGGACGGATGAGATCAAGAAGTTTGCAGGGACAACATGGCCACAATTAGTACATGACCGGGGTAGTTGGAGAAGTATGGGAGAGGCCTTTGCCCTGCAGTGGGCGTAACCAGGCTGATGATGATGATGATGATGATGAAGGTGGTGAAGCGAGCAGTAAATTGTCTTTGCTTGGAATCAGCTTAGCTAAAATCGTGCGTGCACTAAATGCTGTCTAATATCTCAATCCAAGTTGGACGCCTTCTGGCATCTGGTTTCTCTTTGACGGTCGTCAACGTTACAGTACAGCCCTCCTCGGCAAAAAAGTAAACCTTGGAGCACGAAGGGCTAAAGCAGAGGTCCAACGACCGAAGGGGAGACCGGAGGTTATACCCTACGTACACACGCTGTCACAGAACCTTAAAAAGCTTGCTAACCATCATGCTATTCATCTGGTTTTTTTCTGCGCCCAACAAGCTTTCCAAGCTGTGCTCTCGAGTTTGTTGTGAGAACAGGCGGGGCTGCCGCACGAGGCATGAGAAGCCCTTAGTTATGTGCTCCAGAGGGGTTGTATATGTAATTCCCTTGCACCCTTAGGGGGAGCTCTACATTGGTCTAACCGAGCGTTGATTGAATGACCGTTTAAAGGAAAATGCGCAAAAGAAGCTAAAGAAAAAGGAGGATAAGGGCGTGCATACGATGGCTCATGTTACCGCGTGTGGGTGGGACACTAGATTTTCTGAGACTGCTGTTCTGGGCAGGAGCGGCAACGCCTCTTCTAGGCTCGCACTTGAGGCCTTCTATATCAAGAAAAATAGAGATAGGTGTATAAGTGAGCCTTCAATCTCATTATTAGATGCCGAATTTGACTTCTTGCGCAACCGCCTTTGTTGTGCATGTGCCTGTTCTTTTTTGCGTTGTATACGCATGCATGACAAGATGTATGTGTACGATTCTATCCTTCCATTAAACAGTGGTGAGTAACGCTTGTCTTTGTTCACCTTTCCTTTCTCTGCTGTTTTTATCGCACTATGTTACTACTGCAATTGAGGAAACCTGTCCGTCACGTAAGACGAATCATGGTGGAATAAAACTAATCTCTAGAACCGCATGTGTAGCCGACTTGTCGTATTGCAGGCAATATGAAGATTCAGATTTTGCGAAAATTTGATGCCAAACACACAACATCCCACGCTGCGTTTTGGTGGTCACCGGATTCGGCTACCGTTGGAGCATTCCTTCAGCGACCAAAATGCCACTGATATATGCAACAGGGAAAGGCAGGCTAGTTGGTGGTCGATATTCGAATGCATATTGTAACCGCGCAAACGACAACGGACGAAGAAGGAAACCGCGCCTGTCCAGTGTGTTTCCTTCTTCGCCCGTTGTCGTTTGCGCGGTTACAAAATGCCACTCATGTATGAGGGCTCATGCGCTTCACGTCGCGCAAGACAGACAGATAAGTAGTCAGTGATTTTATAAGGATAATCGCTTCTCGGCCTTTTGGATAAGATCAAAGTGTTCATATGGATGATGAAGGGTTATATGAGTCTCATCAGGGTTGGTAGTGGTTCGACTCAGGTGGATAAGGTGCTGAAGGGTGATGAGGGCTTGTTATGGTCGAATCAATTCTGATAATGTTAATAAGCACTCATAACGATTGATAAGGGTTTGAGGCCGGCCAATAAGCGTTGATAAGGGTCGGATCTAGCCGACAGAGAGAGAGGAAAGGGAAAAGGCAGGGAGGTTAACCAGAGGGGAAGATCCGGTTTGCTAACCTACGCTGGGGAGAGAGGGGAGGGGAAGGTAAAATTATACCAAAGTAGAGATAAAGAAAGAATGAAGCACAGGCATACAATCACAGTTGGTCATTGTCGCCGCACACTGGCACCGCACAGTAGCACTTGCAGCACTATGAACATCTGTTCATGCTACAGCTGCTTGTCCAATTATGTAGCCCTTAAAAACTGCAACAGACAAGGTTGATAACAACTGATAAGGGTTAATAAGCATTATACCGGTCGGATAAAGTTTCATAATATTTATTTATTTATTTATTTATTTATTTATTTATTTATTTATTTATTTATTTATTTATTTATTTATTTATTATATCAAATATTTACAGCGCTCGAAGGCACTATTGGAGGGGGGAGTACACAGTATTACGTATCCTCGCCTAAATTACGTAACTGATCAAACAAAAATAACACAACAATAGAAAGGTTAACGCCGCTACAAATTCAACAGCAATGCTCTAAATGATGCTACAGTGCGACAATCAGCAATTTCCTGGGGTAGCTGATTCCACTGTGATATTATGTGTGGGAGAAACGAGTGCTGGAAGTCGTATGTTCTACAAATAATTTCTCTGATTTTTAAAGAGTAGTCACTTCTGTGAGATAAGAAATCAGGAGGTAAAAGGTAAGTTTCTTGATCTATTTTAATCATACCAAAATAAAGTTTAAAAGGCATTTCTAATCTCACGTTTTGCCTGCTTGCGCTTAATAATTTCCAGCCAAGGATATTCTTAAGAGCAGTAGTATTAGAAGTATATTCATAATTACTACAGACAAAAGGGCTGCGCGGTTTTGTACATGTTCGAGCATACTAGACAGAGTTTTGGTTCGCGGGTGCCAGGCCATACAGGCATACTGCAATATAGGTCTTACGTTCGAAAAGTAAAGTAGTTCTTCAATTTTGGGAGGAGGTGACCGGAAGTTGCATTTAACAAAATTTAACATTTTACAGGTTTTGGCTGTAACATAGTCAACGTGTGGGCTGGACGGAGCGGCAGCCATGCAACCGCTTCAAAACCCGTTCTTGTTTGTTGTACAGATTCTGGCGTTCCTCGGCACGTGGCAGCCCTTGGATTCCTTTTGCGAAGCTATCGTCCTGCCTCTATCACCATGTTACGTCAGAGGTCAACACTATGGCGGAAACGCCACATCATCAACCCTTGAAACGGCGTACATCGTGCCCCGACTTGGCTGGCCATTCCCATCGCCTACGACACCAGTCAGCCGGACGTACTTAAGAGCGACGCTTTCATCGGGCCACTTCAGTGGGCTGGACGGAGCGGCAGCCATGCAACTGCTTCAAAACCCGTTCTTGTTTGTTGTACAGATTCTGGCGTTCCTCGGCACGTGGCAGCCCTTGGATTCCTTTTGCGAAGCTATCGTCCTGCCTCTATCACCATGTTACGTCAGAGGTCAACACTATGGCGGAAACGCCACATCATCAACCCTTGAAACGGCGTACATCGTGCCCCGACTTGGCTGGCCATTCCCATCGCCTACGACACCAGTCAGCCGGACGTACTTAAGAGCGACGCTTTCATCGGGCCACTTCAGTGGGCTGGACGGAGCGGCAGCCATGCAACCGCTTCAAAACCCGTTCTTGTTTGTTGTACAGGTTGGTAAACACCCGTCGTTGCACGCTAAGCGATCCAGTAATATCTGTCTGCTGCTCTTCCCAGGCCCACTGGTGATTCTTTGTGATTTCTTTGAGTGTATATATGTTGTCAAATTGCTTATGTTAGCTGGGGATGTGGAACAGAACCCTGGTCCTCAAAAGGAGATTCTAGACGCCATTGCGGCCTTGTCGGCTAAAAGTGACGCACGCCATACCGAGGTAATAGGGATGCTATCAGAGGTCCGAGCTAATCAGCAAAAACTTGAGGAAAAAGTTTCCAGCTTAGCCAGTAGGCTCGCAACAGTTGAATCCCTGGTGGAATTATATGAAGCAAAACAGAATGGTGCTGATCTACCGGGAGTAGTCGATGAAGCTGTGCGAGACCAAACTGCAGCAATAACTTCTCGGTTGGACGAGCTGGAAGACCGCTCTCGCCGTGACAACCTTATGTTCTACGGGATTCCTGACGTCCCAGCTGAGAACTGGTCCGAATCTGAAACTAAAATTCGAAACTGCCTTACGAGTTTACTACAGATAACTTTAATAGACGAAGCCATTTCCCGCGCCCACAGGCTGGGTTCCTATGCAGTAAATAAACACCGGCCCATAATCGTAAAATTCTCGTCCTCAAAACTTAAGCAAAAGGTTTTCACTGAGCGAAAAAAATTCAAAGGTTCTGGAATTTCTGTTAGCGAAGACTTCTGCCGCGCCACACGCTTGTCACAGAAAAAATTGATTGAATTCGGAAAGGCTAGCGGACAGAAATATGCGCTACGGCTCAACCGTCTACAAATAGACAAAAAAACTTATGTTTACTGTCCGGTAACTGATCGTGTGTGCGAAATCCACACAAACGAGCTTCGTTCAACACATTCTATCCCAAATGCACCTTCTGATGGCCCTAGCAATTCGCAAACATAGCGGAGTCATGGTCCGGTGGCAAAAAATATTTCTCTTTTGTATTCAAATATTCGCAGCGTATGCAATAAGCGGGATGCTTTATCTTCTGTCGTTGACACGTGCAGTGCCGATATTGTTATCCTGACAGAGACATGGCTTTCTGGCAAAATTGAAGACCGTGAAATTTTGGAATGCGAGGGTGTTTACCGTTTCTATCGACATGACCGCGATGTGCGGTGTGGTGGTGGTGTACTTATCGGTGTTCGTGATTCGATTACCGCTGCTGCAATTGAGCTTGCCTCACCATTAGAGCTAGTGTGCACGCGCGTAGGCTTCGAACGCAAAAATTTTATCATTTGCGTCGTTTACAGGCCCCCTTCCTCACCTAACACATTTTGTTCAGACCTTCACGATGCCTTAAATAGTCTAATTTTACGGTTTCCTTCCACGCCACTAATACTCCTTGGGGACTTTAACTTTCCTAGCATTAACTGGCATACTGATCCCCCTTCAACCCAAGAGTGCTGTTCTGAATATTCCGAATTCATCAGCCTTTGCCTTGATTTTAACCTGCACCAGCTTGTTCTGAAGCCTACTCGATGTTCTGCACACTCGGCTAATATCCTAGATTTAATCCTTACTACATCCCCGGAATTTTTTTCGCCCCTAACTTACCTACCGGGTATTAGCGACCATTGTATAATCCAGTGTAATTTGCAGTTAACCATGCCATCTGTTACCTCGTCGAAAGTTATACGTGATTACAAAAATGCTGATTTTGCCGCAATTAATAACGAACTAGCAACTTTCATCACTGACTACATTCCAAGTTTCCACACTCGATCGGTTGAAGAAAACTGGTCGATATTCAAAGAAAAAGCCAACTCCTTAATTAACTGGTACATCCCGCAAAAACGTATTTATTCCAATTCTCGCGCACCCTGGTTCAACGCGCGTCTTAAACGTTTACTGAACAAAAAGAAAAGGCTTTTCCGACGAGCAAAATTAACTGGCAATCATGATCGTTGGAATGCTTACACAATAGCACTGAGCGACTACAAGAATGCTGTAGCAGAGTCCAAAACAACATTTTATGAGCACACGTTGCCTTGTTTTTTGAAAGACAACCCACAAAAATTTTGGAGTGTGGTCAACGGTAAAAAATCTAGTGCCATTGAACTGTGTGATCCTAACAACGAACCTGTCGATCGGAGTGTCTGTTGTGAAGTATTGAATGACGCGTTCATATCTGTATTTTCTGATTCTGTGTTGTGCGCAAGCGCTGTTTTTTCTGATATGCATTATTTTCCAATGCTCCCCATTACCATTGACCTTGATGGCGTTGTAAAGTTGATACAGACCTCAAAAGTTTCTGCATGCAGTGGAGTAGATGGTATAAACACGAAGTTTCTTAAGGGAACTATTACTTATTCATCTATAATTCTTAGCGAAATCTTTGCTCAGTCACTTCAAACTACCATCCTTCCGAATGATTGGAAGGCAGGGATGGTGATTCCCGTACATAAGTCTGGCAGTCGGTACTCCCCACTTAATTACAGACCTATATCCCTAACTAGCGTTCCCTGCAAATTAATGGAGCACATAGTTTACTCACACCTGGTTTCATTTCTCGAGTCAAACTTATTTTTCACCCCCTACCAACACGGATTTAGAAAACACTATTCCTGCGAAACACAGCTTTTGTCATTCACTAATGATTTATTCCAGGCGATGGATGCTAACTTTATTATTGACTGCATTTTTTTAGACTTCGCCAAAGCATTCGATACTGTTTCACACGAATTACTTTTAACTAAATTAAGTAACCTCAACATTGATCCTAACGTGCTTGCTTGGATCAAGTGTTTTTTGTCTAACCGTTCCCAATTCGTTTATGCTAACGAATACTTCTCTTCCACTGGTCGAGTAACCTCCGGTGTACCGCAAGGCTCGGTTCTGGGACCATTATTATTTTTAATTTATATTAATGACCTCCCCGACCAAATTAAATCATCAATTAAGTTATTCGCCGATGACTGTGTTCTCTATCGTGTCATTTCTAACCCTGGCGACTGCGATACTCTTCAATCAGACATTGGCATAGTAACATCATGGTGTGCTAGATCCCAAATGAAGCTCAATTCTAATAAATGTAAGGCGATGCGTGTGTCCCGTGTTGTAAGAAATACCACCCTTCCTACGTACAATATTAACAACATACCTGTAGAAAATGTATCATCATATAAATATCTTGGTATCTACATTACACACAATCTTACATGGAACATGCATATAAATTACATTTACGGTAACGCTAATCGCATGCTTGGGTTTTTACGACGTAATTTTTCATCGGCAACTGCAGCTGTCAAGTTAATTCTGTACAAAACTTTAGTGAGGCCTAAACTTGAATATGCATGCTCCATTTTCGACCCTTCTACTCTAAAGCTAAAAAACACCATCGAATCCATACAAAACCGAGCTGCTCGTTTTATTCTTTCAAATTATTCTCGTCATGCAAGTGTCTCATCAATGAAACTAACCCTTGACTTGCCTAACCTAGAGTTACGTCGTAAGTACTTTCGCCTATGCCTTTTTCACAAGATTTATTACTCTAACGAAACACTTAAGGATGAACTAATCTCCCCGCCATCATACATATCGTCACGCACGGATCATCGTTTTAAGGTTGACGTTCCAACTTGTCGCACCAACGTTTATTTTGATTCCTTTATACCAAGAACGACGAATGACTGGAACCGCCTCCCTGCCTCCATCACTGCCATTTCTGACGCCACCAACTTCAAGAATATTGTTAATGAATTTGTTTGCAGTAATCACCACTCCTCTCTGTAATGCCTCCGGGCCTTGAGAGTATGACAATAAATAAATAAATAAATAAATAAACGTGCTTAGTCCAAATTAAGTTCGATGAGAAATAAACATCAAGATACATACACTCAGCTACTCGCGATAGCTGGACATTGTCTAATGTATAATGAAGCAGGTATGGATCGTAAAGGCGATGTATTGACACTTACTGGAATTCAAAGGCATTTGCCACTTAACACACCCGTGCGTTATACATTCCAAATTCCGTTGCAGGTACTCATGGTCAGTGGAAGACCTAACGCTGTGATAAATCACGCAATCATTCGCATACAGACGCGCTTTGCCTGACAAAACCTGAGCAATATCATGGACGTATACCAGAAACAGCAATGGCCCCAAAACTGATCCCCGGATAACTCCCGAAATAACAGCAATATAATGAGATTATGAGCCATTAATTACAACACGTTGCATGCGTTCTTGTAGATAACACTTAATTCAAACAAACAATATAGGAGAGATACCCGAGGGATGATAGCTTATGTAACAGCAAAACATGGGAAACAGAATCAAAGGCCTTTTTTGGTATCTACATATATAGTCAGTCTTTACACCGAGATAGAATAAACGAAAAAGATCATGATGAATTCTAGGAGCAGTGTTGAACAAGAAGGACCAGACCTAAAACCATGCTGATATTGGCTAAAAAAATGTTGTTTTTTAGGTGTTTTATTACAGCCCTGTGCAGTATGTGCTCCAGTGTTTTACTACACACACTAGTTAGAGAAATTGGCCTGTAGTTGGAGACAATATCTTTGGGGCTACTTTTATGTATTGGTACGACGCTTGCAACTTTCCGCTCCTTAGGTAGACAAGAAGTACTTACCGATTTCTCAAACATTATAACAAGATAGCGGGTGATTATTTCAGAACGAGCCTTTAAACATAAGAAGGCATACCATCAGGACTACTTGCAGAAGAAGCATTTATATTGTCAAGTAACTTAAGTATACCACCATGTGTCACGACCAGTTCCGGCATAGGTTCGAACACATTATCGGGAATACGCGGTAATTCATTGTGACAGGGAGTTGTGAAAGAAGACCGGAAATAAAGATTGAAGCACGACGCTTTATCGAAGTCATCAGTGAGAAGTACACTGCCGTTTCTTAAGCTCGGGATGCCAATTGATACTTCGCGAATTGTTTTAAAACACTTCCACATTTTTCGGTCATTTTGTAACATTGGGCCCAATTCTAAAAAGTATTTTTCCTTAGCAACCTCGTTTTTAACTTTTATATCTTTTCCGATAGACTTTAGCATTGCAAATACACAAGGGTTACGCTGCTTTCTATAAGCATTCAGAAGATGATGTCTCTTATTAATCAGTCGCTTGACCTCCCGAGTAACCCAAGACCGATCACTACGTTTTTTTTTTTTTTGCAGAGAAATGTTTACGTAGAATATGTATGTCATAATGACACTGGCCACATGGAAATGAGCAAGTGGCACAATGCTTACGCATACTTGGAAAACTCCCGATGGAGTTTCTGCGTGAATTTTGGAATAGTGCATCTGTGTGCCTAAAACAATACCGAATTGCTCTACGATACCCATAATTTGTTCAATGCTTTGTTTATCTTTGGAAAAAATAGCAATATGGTCTGCATATACTAGCACTTGTACTTCCATTTCTACCATACTGTAGCCATAAATGCTGTGAGATTGAAGAATGTTCAAGCATAGCGACTCTAAGTAAATAGAAAACAGGAGAGGCGGCACAAGACAACCTTGCTCGAGAGAGGATTGGACAGATCTAGCCTCCGTGAGATAGCAATTAACAATCAAGCGGGTAGAACAATGTTTGTAACAACGTTGCTCTCCTTGTAAGAAAGTAGAAGCGACATTAGCTTGTTGTAGATGAGAAAACAGAAATGCACGGGGAACACGATAAAATGCTTTTGCTAGGTCAGCTTCAAGTAATGTGAGTTGCTCCTATGGGTTTCAACCATAATCAGGAATAGTAGAAGCGATATGGATGTTTTTGTACAGAGCGGCCCCTTAGTCTACACGCTTTCTGAGGTTCAATTAAGATTGACATTACAAATCGTAATATATCAGATCAAATTATGGCAAAAAATTTATAGTCAACATTTCATAACGTTATGGGCCTGTAGCTCACAGCATGGCGTAATTTTGTCGGTCTGTACTTTTTGGAATCAAAATCGTGTGACTTCTTGTGAAGTACTGTGGAAGGGTCTCGCTTTCGGAGTCCTCTGTGAAAAATGCTCATTAGAATGGGGCAAGGACGATTCTTCAGTGCTTTATGCGCCAGACGGAAAGTTGACTATTACGCAGGTTGTGGATCGGGTGTTGTTACCCCGTCACTATAGTATTATGGCTGTAGTGACGGACCCCCTCACTATAGTCAGACGTAGCGACAGCAGATAGAAAGGAAGATAACTAGACTGACCAAGAGTGAATGGGCGCCATTGATAAATGATGATTTGTCCGTATGCGAACATTATACGAGTTCCATTGTCATGTGAATGCATGCGCTTTTTTGTCCTGGCTTGGAAAAACCAACATTTCAAAGAGAAGCAAGAGCGTTGCAGCGTGGGACTTTCTAGAGGCATATTTTCAGGAAGAGGACGTACAAAGACGCTCCACAATTGTTATCAGTGACACTTTCATAACACCGTACGCAAGTGAGACCAGCTCATCGGACCCCATACTGCAATATTAGATTGATGCCTTCTCCCTCCAGTGGCTTGTAATTGCTAAATACACATCCTCTCTTCCTCTCTCGTCCGTGCGAGAATGTCTGCATGGTGAGAATGTTTGTTTGTCCAGGACAAACCTTACTTATTGCACCATTCCTTAAGATAGCGGCAGAAATGTCATCAGCAATTTTTACAGCCTTCCGCATTCCCACATGAAATGACGAACACTTGAGGTTACCTCCCTTGCGCATACACAAGATATAAATCGTAGAGCTGATTGCGAGTAGTCTAGGTAGTAGCATTGCCGTTGCCACTGCATGAAGGCGATGATGCCTGTCATGTCGTACCCTGCCCTCGCCTTGTTTAAAGGGACTGTGCTTCTATCAGTTACAGCAGGTTAGCCTGCGGCATACATACCATTGTTATGTCTCAACATCACAGAGGCGTTAATACCACTCTTCCATCAGCGCCTACGCAGAGATCAACGCAGCGTGGACACCGACACTTGACAGGTGCACAAAAGGCCAGCAACCCTACCATTGCCTGACAGCCTCAGCTAAGGATGAAGGCCGGGGGTGCCCAATACAAGGCTACCGAACAATGAAGGCGACCTGGGATTCGCAGTCAATTGTCCTGGCGCGTATTCCAAACCATCGGGCTACGGAGGCGGGGTTACTGCGCAGTGTTGCAAGCGTGGGCGCGGTATTGCAACGGATCCGACGATTGTGATTTGCTACTGGACAGCCTTGAGATTCCCTAGTTGACTCACCTAGGAAAAACGATGGTAGTAAAACTCGGAGGCTATTCGACCAGTGGGACAGAGGGTCCTGATGGGAACTCGGACGCTTAACTTGCTCCCGCAATAAGTGGGCTTCCGTAACTGGAGCCATGTAACTAAGCTAATAAACGCTTTTCATTCATTCCTACAACCTGACGTAGCAGTCGATGGGTTTGGTGGATTCCTTGCCCAAACGCCACCCTAAGCCGCAACACCGTGTTTAAATTTTTCTTTGCAAAGCGTTGGAGTGGCCTCTCGTGTTGCAGTTTGTGAGGAGAATAGTGTCATGTTTTTAATTATGCGGTTTTACGTGCCAAATTATGAGGCACGCCGTAGTGGAGGACTCCGAAAATTTCTACCACCTGGGGTTCTTTAACGTGCACCTAAACCTAAGTACACGAAATGCGAAATGCGGCCGCCGTGGCCGGGATTCGATCCCGCGACCTTGTGCTCAGCAACCTAACACCATAGCCACTGAGCAACCAAGGCGGGTGAGAATAGTGTCACAGTCAGCTTTTTTTAATCATCATGCCAATGATATTCTTGTTTACAGAAAAGAACTCTCAAGAAGCTGCTTCGCCAATGTAGACTCCAATTAACCATTCCCCTGTTTTGGTATTTTTGGGCGCCTCGACTCATGGGTACCATGACAGGACAGTTTGCTTCAAATTAAATGTGGCTTCGTACTTATATTCTCAACGTATATTGTTTCTTTGCAATTAAATTATTTTTGAGGTTTCACATACTTCATTTAAATCGTCAATTTCATTATTGTTTACTTGCCATATGTTTTCAGTTTAATATATTCAACCATTACTCAAATTTCGTTTCCATTCTTAAATTTTATTCTTCCATATATCCATTCACTGAATTGTTGGCCAATTAGCCCAATTGGGCCGCTTGTCATTGATGCAGGGGCATTACAACGGCGACGATAGTTATTGCTGCTAGTACTAGTACTGGTCCTCATATTTCCAACTATTAAACTAGGTTTAGCACTCGGAACTCCAAAAATTTTGCATTTTTGTGCCTCTCAATTAGGCACAAGCTAGGGTTCGATGATTAGTGCCATGCACAAGTTCATTGAAGCATCAGTAAGGTTACGCTGCTAGCGTATTTTATTTTATTTTATTGGGACATATATTTTATTATTTTTTTCTGTAGTATTTCAGTTTATATTATTTTTATTTATTTAGTTGATGTATAGGCTCTCTTAAAATTTGTGTTACCAGTTAATTGTCAAATGATTCGTTTTAAATGTGTTCCTGTAGCCCTTTCGGTATGTTGTTGGGTGTACGCTTAAATCTATCCAGTGGGACCAATCGCCCTCGATGGTATGAGCCATGTTTTGAGGCAACAACAGCAGCAACAACTACTGCCACAGCCATAGAGTTTCTCACTACATTACCTAGAGGGAAATCTGGCGCTGCTGCGCTGTGGTATGCATGGGAATACCGGTATATTGTGACTCCGGATTGGCATCGTTCTCGGAGAGCCAGGCAAGCACTGTTCCATCTGTATGACTCATTTTCTACTAAAACTGCACATTAAAGGCTGCTTTAGCTTTGTTATTACAAAAAAAACATGTTTTGTTCAACTATGAGAACTTGTTATTGCATGTACAATTATATGATACGTAAAAAGTATCAGCGGGCGGCTAAAGTTGAAGGACAGGCGACACGATTTTGTTATTACAAAAAAAAAACATGTTTTGTTCAACTATGAGAACTTGTTATTGCATGTACATTTATATGATACGTAAAAAGTATCAGCGGGCGGCTAAAGTTGAAGGACAGACGACAAGATTCGCGCTGGCTTTGAAACAGTTTGTCGTCTGTTCTTGCTTTTCTTCGCTTCGTCATGCATTATAGGTGAGTAAAGAGGCAATTTGAATGAATGGAAACATTTTCTGAAGATTTTACTTTAAGGACGCGTTATTTGTGTAGCCATATCCTCGTTTTAGACGAAGCCTCTTACAACACCAGCCAACGCAAACATCGCAGACACATATACCGTCAGAAACTCCCATAGACGGTGGCGCCAGATTTCCTTCTAGGTGTTATAGTGAGTAACTCTATGACTACTGCTGAGCAAAACGAGAACAAGGTGAAAGCAGGAGCCAACGTTTCGACAAGTGGACTTGTCTTCTTCAAGGCGACATATGCTTTTCTTGCCACAGTATATATAGGTGGGGTTCTTCTAAAGGGGAGAGGGCGTAAGGAGGGTGGGTGTGGCAACGAGCTAAGGTGCGTTAGCGGCGAGGGTGCCGAATTGAGAATGAAGGAGGGCTGTGCACAATGCCAGGGACACTGCGGTCTGCCAGCCGGCGTGTCAACGGCCGTGTGTCAGCCGGCGTATCAACGACGCGCACAGCAGCCCTCCATTACCTGTTTCGCTGGCGGTCGTGGGCTATCGTGTCTCTCGCAGAGGTAATAGAAGGAGCGGTAAATACAGGTTCTCTTGAAAAAAAAGAAAGACTGAAAAGGAATAAATAAATAAATAAATAAATAAAAGCAATAAAACAAAAAAAACGCTAAGAAATCAAATTAAGTGTTGTTGCCTATAGCTTGGAATTTTGCATAGCGAATAGATTCTAAAGCTCCCTTTGAAACATTTATGCCTATTGGTTGCAATGTCTTGAACTTATGGATAAGGTATGATTCTCTGTATTTTTTTTTTCTCGTTCAGAACGGAAATTCGACTGTAACATGTAGAGCTTAGGTTCATCAAAGTTATGACCTGGTTCGTTGAAATGCTCGGCGACTGCTTTGGGAAACTTTTCAGCTTTGTCCGCGCGATGTCCGTTTATTCTGACGTTCATTGATTGTCCTTTTTCACCGATATATTGTTTCTTACAGAAGGAACATTCAAGCATATAAATCACATCCGAACTTGTACATGTGAAGCTAGATTTGGCTTCGTGTGTATAACTATTTGCGGTGCTTTTAATTTTAATGTCACATTGAAGGTGCCTGAGGTTTGGCACCTGGGGCGACAACATGCTCTTACTGCGGGTACGACTACTGCTGCTACTTATACTATTACTACCACTTCTACTATGACTACTACGCCTGACTGGGTGTTTTTTTACTTGTGGATCTTTTTAGAATATTATTTTCTTTCGGGGACTCTGCATTGGGCTTTAGGCACAGGTCATCTTAGAATACCCCTGTGAAGTAAGAAGCATACCACGATAATTTCCTAGAAATAATGGGGTTTTACGTGCTAAAACCACTTTCTGATTATGAGGCACGCCGTAGTGGAGGACGCTGGAAATCTCGTCCACCTTTGGTTATTTAGCGTGCACCTAAATCTAAGTTCACGGATGTTTTCGCATTTCGCCCCCATCGAAATGCGGCAGCCGTGGCCGGGATTCAATCCCGCGACCTCGTGCTCAGCAGCCCAACACCATAGCCACTGTGCAACCATAGCGGGTACTAATTTCCTAAAGTAATATTGGATCCGTCATGAAATTACCGACCGTATTTGAAATTGCTTTAATACGACCAAATTTGTTCTCATTTTTCTGAACCATACGTTTTCGCTACTAATGGAAGTCTCTAAAGCTAGCTCATTTTAGTTTCCTTCGTACAATTTCCACGTTTTGTCTGTTTTTACTTTCTCACTTACATCTATGTCCTCCTCCTTTCTCTAGCCGCCGGTTGCGTAACCAATTACCATTGAAGGGTTAGCGCCCTGGTTTAAGGAGCAAGCAAGCAGGCACGCAAGCAACGGGGTTCGCCCTTCAGAGAAAGCGAAGAAGAAGAAGACAGCGGTTCTCGCTTGCGAAGCTGAGTGTTTTTTGGATTCACACGAAAACCAGGTTAGTCTATACAAACCCTTGGCTGCTTTTTTAGCAGAAATCTAATGAGTTGTTAACGGTAGCGCTGAATATTTAGTGAGGTAGCTATAGTTTGAGTGCACAGTTCTGCCATGGCAGCGACGAGCACACAACTGAGCCAGTCTCCATTGACAAGGGCAGGAGGCGGCCACTTTTCATTAACGCCATTATGAACATTTTCTCCAGGATGCAGTCAACACTTCAAGGGCTGGCTCTTTTTTATTTAAAGGAACTAGTACACAACTACGCAGTGGTTTCTCTTGTGCTTGTTCTTCCTATGTATGTACAAGATTCCGCTTCATTCACAGACCGTAGGATATCAGTCGAGTGCTGATCCCTAGCCCTCCAGGTATGTTTATAAATATGTGCTAGCGTTTTTTAACCCCTCATCCCGCTTTCGTTGTCAGCCCTTGTCCACCGATGCTAAGGGCAAAAGGAGTTAGCGGGCGCGGACGTGCCGCCGCTATGGTTGTGATCGAGTAGCATTGACCGACATGACACTCCCCGGGGTAAGTCTTGCACACATACACGCGTACCCAAGAATGTGGATGGGGAAAGAGCCGCCACGTCGCAACAGCCCCTGCGCTTTCCTTGGCTTCAATATCTGTTCGCTTCAAACGTTTACTATCAGACTAAGTATGCCCGATGTACGTCAAACGTTTTCTTCAATATAGCATTACATTTTTAACGTAATTATATCGGGAAAACAAGGCGGTGCTTCAAAGATACAGCAGGACAGCGCAATAATGATGTCGGCAGATGTTATGGTAGCCATTTGCCTGAGTACTGTATAAGAACAAAACTAGCAAAAATAGTCTGATTCACTTTTTTTTATAACGGTTGGTGATGAGTACGTTAGGTTCCCGTCTTAGGCATTACATGATGAAGTTATCGCTCATGTTGCAATGTACTGGCATAAGCACGTATACGCTCGAATTTTGCGATCATGTGCGCGCTTGATGGGCGGTGTGCATTCAATAGCGGGTCGTTCGAAATGAACACTTTTTGGAAGCTCAGTGCCAGCCCTGGCGTTTGCCCCCTTTTCTGCGCTGCTGCAACGCTGTCTGCAAGACGAATCGAACTCGCCGAGATCGAGGCACGCTTGCTCTGCAGCGCATCAGCGAGGGATGCGAGTCGGCCGTGCAGCCAGGCCTCGTGGCTGCCGCGGGGGCGCCGCGGCTGTTCGCGAGCAGCAGCCGTCTCTGCGCACGAGGCTGGTGTACACGCTGGCGTTCCTCGTGAACTCGGCCGTTCTGGCCGCGCTGCTGTGGACGCTGGCCCCGCGCCAGCAGCCGCCCGCCCATGAAGAACACACGGAGAAGGTTAGAGGTGCCTTCGATTAGGAAGACGATCTGAGAAGCGTAGTCCAGGTGACAAAGCTCGCTGTAGGGTGACTTGGTGCTTCTGTGCCGTGGTAGAGCCGGGGCACAGAATGCGGAAGCGAACAAATGCACAGGCACGGACATAGACATCAGGCCCCACGTGTGCGCGACCATCTAATCGTCATGCATGAGCGCTCGGAGCGGAAACGCACTGAGCTTCATATTGCGCGCTTACGATGATGAAGGAAGCGAACGGGAAAAGCAGCTGAGTGCAGAGCTCGTCATCGGCAGAAGTTAATTTAACCTTTCACGAGATGTCTTTTATCACTTGAGTATTTTCTGCACGCACTCAACATACAATTTCCATATATTGTCTGTAAAACCTAGACAGCCTGCTGACTAACGTCACGTGTTACCACATGTCGACAGGATATCGATGCATAATCTGTGGAAGAGATAATTTTCGGTCGAACAATGCACACTGGAATGCCGGTGGTCTATTTGCAGAAACAAAAAGAACATAAAGTAATGTGGATGAGAACTAGGCTATAAAGTGTCTGTGTAGATTCTATTACTAATAAACGTATTCTATAGGGCGCAAGAACTTGTCACCTGACCATCTGACACCAGACGGGTCTTGATTGCTAACGTACCTATAGCCGTAGTGAGGCAAAAGCTCTGCGCTCCGCTGGCAAGAATGCGTTTGAAGTTGCGTGTTTCCACATTCACGCCCACGCTCCTTCCTCGCGTTCCAAGGCACTGGACAGCTCGGGCTACCTGGGACCATCGGGCGACGACGGCGGTCGCAGCGGGCGCGCCGCCGCCCATCCGCCGGCCACGGACCCCTTTGTGGACGAGGAGGGAGAGCCGCCTCTGGGGTCAGCAGCCGTACTTGGGTTCAGTGCCAGTACGCGCGCACGCAAGGGGCCAGAAAGCTATGAAGGAATCTTTTCTGTTGATGTGTTTCGTTTTGTTTGTGATGCCATGTATAGCACCTGACGTATAGAGGCGTTTGCAGCAGGCCAGGGCATGAAATTTACAGATATTTCCCACAACTTACATTCATGAGTAAAGCCAACAAGGCATGAATAGTAGCACCGATCATCAAAATTTGGCATAGTATGATGCAGGCAATGTGTTGAAAATTTGGAGAAAGCCAGAAGCCAATAGTTTTCATTTGCACTTCAGTAGTAATTTCGCACGCCTTCGGCTTTCGCCTCGGCACAGGTATATGTTTTGTTTAAAGCAGTATGTACTCCACTCCGATGGTTAGTATCTCCTCGAGCGAGTCCTGTGGCGATCAGTTCACTGGTTTTGAGGGCACAGAATTTCAAAGCTTCGTTGGCTTGCTTAAACCTGAATGTGTAGTTCCCTGCTCTGTACTCATTCGTCTACAGAATGTAGCTAAACCCATTTAAAAGGGGTGGTCATATAGGCCACACGATACATCACAAATTTTGGGATTTCCTCAACTTGTAATCTTTTCTTGCTTAAATCACAGGCGCTTAGTAATTGCTTTCTAAATAATCCGTATTAAGCTTCATTTAACAACACCGAGAATCACTATAATTGATAGCTTTGTCAGTAAAAAATAGGCCAGAGGAGCATCCTCCCGAATGCCTGGTTTACTTGTTTACTTCCTCCTCCTTCTTCGTTTTGCATTCCCGTGCCTTCCTGTGCCTTTCATATTTTAAGCTTCTATATTTACCTGCCTTTGTAGTTCGGTAAAGAAATATTAAAAAGATAATTAAGGCTATTAGAGCAATGAAATTCCTGCTAAATATTGTTCGCAATCTGCGCATCTGATTGAACTAAACATAATAACATTTACAATGCAGTTTACTTCAACATAAAATATTGAACACTACCTTCCTATTATGAGTGCAATTTCCCTTTAATTTTATTCTTTATTTTAGACAATGTTCTAGAAGTAACAGCAAATGCATTAAGCACGCTGCAGTGCTCCATCAAACAATTTTAGTTAGAGATACAGACAAAATAGATACAGACAAAATATTCTTTTAGTGAGTAAGAATTTTACGGAAATTGTGTTAGGTTTTCACTCGTGCATTGTTGAGCCTAAACTACGCCACCGAATCATTTATAGCATCACTGATCCGGCGCTGCTTTGCTAGAGTCTTCCTTATAATTAATGTAGCTTTTTTTTTCTCTCGCTTTTGATTACCTGAGCGTCACACCCGCGTTCATCATAGGGCGCGCCTTCGCGAGCGGGTTCTGACCACGTTGACCACCGGCTTGTACAGAATGTGAGCTTTTCCTTGGGTTTTGAGGAAAAGCGAGCTATCCCTGTCTTCTGAGTGTAGCACGTGAAAATAACCCTGTTAATCTTCAAAAATGTTAAGAATCTGACTTACTATCAACAATGTCAAACGCTGGTTTACAATCCAGCACTCTGCCACGAAGGGTCAGCAGTGTCATCGGCGATGAATATTCGATACTCTGAAAAGCTAAATATCATCTATGAAGTCACATCTCTTCAATTGTAAAAACAAACATAAACTATGTTTCGCAAGTTTCTAGCACCGTTGAAAGAGGAATTGTGTGAAATTGTCCTAAAGCAGTGGCCAAGCGGCAGGTAATTTACGCGCCAGTTTGAGCCACTTCCGCTTCTCGTATTGGCATGCCATTTCGAGAGTATATTTGTAATTAAATGAAGCATTTTTGGTATCGCCTATCTTTCTCGCTTAGCCGGAGGCCCTAAGCTATATAACGCGCGTTTCGAAGCAACGAACACGTTGTCCCGACAAGTCTGTTCGCGTCATACTTTTGCGTGCACATACATCATAACAAGGCCCGCGCACAATCCCTGCAGAGCGAGGTTGTGTTCTTGATACACGCACAGTGTTTGATTGATGATTGTCTACAGTTATTGAAAATTGGACACATGGGACATCGATCTGTTATGCACTGATTAACGTTTGTAGCAGTCGTGTATGTGAGAAATAGTCGTACTTTATAACAATTAATTCATTTGACTCAATATATCTTATTAACGTCGTTCGATTCGGTGATGGTGTGTTATACATCGCCTGTGGAATCGTCTGCTTAAAGATGACAAGTACAACGCTACGGTCAGCTGCTCAGGGCTGTAAAACATTCAAATACTAAACGATGTTAGGGGTAAACAATCAATAAGGCGAAGTTCGCCCGTTAAGCAAGAAAGAGAAAACAAGCGATATTAAACGTCTGCAAGTGTTGTTTTGCTGTAAGTTTGTCAATGTGATCCTTCAGTTCATCGAATACTGGCCCATTTCCAACAATTTTACTTAAGAAGTCACCCGATAGTCACTACATATGAAACATTTATTTCAATCCAACTTATTATGCCGCCATCCGGTTCACCCATTAAGACGACTGCTGCTTTCACGCTCATTTGAATGGCCATGCAACATTTGACGCCCAGTCAAGGCTTCCTCTAACCGCTGTAATTATTATTTTCTAAATTTCACTTTTACCCCATTATCGAATTTGATCGTTGCTATATGCAGTTGCAATTGACCCTCAAGCGGCGATAGTGAGTGAGCCGCCTGCCATTGCCGCAACGCTGGGTGCCGTCAACAGCGGACACATTTGTTTGCCGACAGCGGCGGTCGCCTCCGCGTGGTGCAGAGGACAGCTTTTATTTCCATTTTTTTATTTTTTAGCGAAACAGCGCCAAGACCGTTCTGCGCCGTCGAATTATTCGCATGTTTCGTGCCATGTCACGCTTCCTAGAAGGATGCCATTATCCATAACCATCCACACCGTGCGCCCGTTCGTTGTGCAAAAGTGGCACCAAATCCTTTGACAAACATTTTCCTTACAATACTGAAACATAGGAGCATTGAAGGCTTATTACAACGCTGCTTCAATGTATCGAGTGGTATGACTACTATGACAGCATCATATCAACAGCTTTGTAGTAGTTTTATTGAAAGATAAAAACACATTTGGGGCTTTTTCTTATCGGGAAAGATTGGGAAGCGCAGCTAATGTTGCTTAAGAGAAAAAGATAGGGCCCTGGTTAAGTGTTTCTTGGTTGCGCTATTCTTCCGGACAAGGTACCCCGCCGCGGTCGTTAGCAGCTGTGGTGTTGCGCTGCTAAGCACTGGAGTCGCGGGATAAAATTCGGGCCGCGGCGGCCGCACTTCGATGGAGGCGAATCGCAAAAGCGTCCGTGTCCCATGCATTGGTAGCACGTTAAAGATCCCCAGAAATCAATCCGGAGTCCTCCGCTACGGTGTGCCTCATTGTCGAATCGGGGTTCTGGCACGTAAAACCGGAGGATTCAATTGTTCGAGGCAAGGTTGCGTTGATTTCGAAGGGTCTTAGCTTAGTGAAGAGCCAAAAATTCCAATTGACGAGCTCATGGCGAAAAAGCTGACGCGTGCCATTGAAAAAAAAAAAAAAAAACTTTGTTGAGATTTAACCGCTGTCGGTGATACGAGTCCTAGCAACTGAAACACCTTTCACACGTGCTCGAGAGGGCACCACTGCCTCGCTATGCAACGGTTATTAAGAACTTTGTGCCATGAATTACCACGTAAAAAATAGTGGCCAACATGGATGTGTGTATAGACGTTGTAGCTCACAGAGGCAGGTCCTTAAGTTATAGCTTTACCGCACTGAAAATATGCACTGTATTATGAGGGATGCTGTAGTGGAGTTATCTAGATTATTTCTGTATACTTTAGCTTCTTTAAGTGAACCGAACACATAGTAACAACGTGTTTATTCGAGCTGGTTCGTACATCTTGTGAAGCAGCTGTCTTTTAATGAAGTGACACAGTACAAAGCTACGAGCGTATATACCAAATGCTTTATTTACGAAAGGAGCATGGAAACGCTTGAAGAAGGTTAAACATAAAAAGAGAAAAATGTCAGCAGGACACTTATTCCATTTCATTTTTCGATAGGGGAGGGGTGGAGAGCTGCAACATACATCACCTCGTGTCACGATGCTAGAGGTTTCAAAAATCCCGTGCGCGCGCTGTTTAGGGCATCTTTTAACTATCCTGCACTTACCAAAGTTCAGGGTGCGACCACATCTTTAACAAAGGGAGGCGAGATGACTCTACTGGGAGGCTTTAAATGAAGCCGCATGTTCACGTAGGCCATCGTTGATACAATTTCCCCGTTTGCTTAATGTAACGGCGATCGCACACGAACGGGATTTGATATACAACTAGCGTTCGACACTCCCGACTCTGCTTGGGCTAAATTTCTGTCTCGAAGTAATTCTCATAGAATTTTAATTATATTTGTAATGAAATAATAAATACCATGCCATACCAAGACTACTCTACTGTGATTCTCTTACCTTGAAAGGAAGGCAGCATTAAAAATTCGCATTGTTTTACTTTTAGGAGCAGCTCGCAATATCTGAGGTTCAGCGCTCTCATGCTCCTTAGTTGCGAGTGAAGTTTTCTGAAAGGTAGGCAGCGTTTTGTGTCAGAACGCATTTATTTCATGTTCCATTTATGCGGGGGTGAAGGGGGGGTGCTAATGACGGGCATTTTCGTCCGTAATTTTTTTCGCTAAGTACAACGCAGACACACAATAGGTTAACATGCAGGATGCAAGATCAGATTGGTTTATCATATGAAGAGTCTAACGTGTTTGTTGGTTGGCAGAGGACAGTAAAAGATAATGTGACTTTAACGAACAGAGTGTTTGCCAAAATTTCACTTTATTCCCTCCACTCCTTTGGCCGATACATTATGTATGCACGCGCCTTGCTCAGAACCAATCTATTTTTTTTTTACTCAGTGCTTTATTTTTTTGTGGGTTCTATGCGTTTGCGTTGGATAATTCGCATAAGAAACGACTAAAATCATATGGATTCCTTCATCACGATGTTCAGCAGAGTACGCGTATATTCGTGGCAACTACATTAAACTAAGGGTTGTGTCGGTGGTTTTGTTTCAGTCAAGATCCCAAGGTCACCGAGCACCCCATTCACAGAGCCAGAACTACTCACAGATATAGAAGCATGTCTTACACTCGCGAAGAAGATGCAAACCAGATGACAACTGCTTCCTTGAGAACCTCGACCGAGCACACACCAGATGATGCGACTTTAGAGTCGACGCTTCCAACAGCCATGGAGACAACAGGGAATACAAGCACGAATTATATTTCCGAGGACGCAACCACTAGTAATACAAGTAGCACAGTTCAAGTTACGACGAGCGCTGCAATGACAAATTTAAGCATGGAGGCCGCCGACCAAACAACGTCATACACGGGAACTACTACGGAAGAGACATTCAGCTTTGATGTTGACAGCAGTCCGTCATACGACGTCGTCTGCTACTTCAACCACACAAGTTACAAGCGAGACGAACCTATGTCGTTTCGTACAGGGCACATTCCCGTACCTTATTGCAGCCACATAATCTACGACTCGGTAGGAGTCAGCGAAGATTTCGAGCTCGTAGCGAAAGATCCCGTATTTGACGTCGAGCGAGGTGGCTTTACTAAGTTTGCGAGGCTGAAGAGCCGCTACCGACACGTGACCGTGATGGTGGGGATCGGCGAAGACATTGGCGACTCAAATGCTTTTGGCCACATGTCGAATCACAAGCCGGACGTCGTTACGTTTGCGCGGCACGTCGCGTCATGGCTCCGCCAGCATGACTATGATGGCGTCGTCCTCCAGTGGAAGATGCCCGTGCAGCGCCAAGACGAGACGAGCAGCAGTGCGTCGTGGTTCAGGAAGAAGCTGCTTGTCGTAGCTGCAGCCCTTCGCGACTCCTTGGGCGCCAAGGCGGAGCTGTTCGTCGCCGTTCCCAACAACGAAGAGCTTCGCCAGGCGTACTTCAACGTCGCCGAACTGGCCCGTCATGTCGACCGGTTCCTCGCCGTCAGCAACTGGGTCTTGCGCGACGTAGACGGCACAAAAAACCGAAGTGCCGCCGACAGAGTGGCCAAGGTGACGTCATTTCCCGACCCGCTCACGGACGTTTTGCAGACGCGCCACTCTCTGGTCGGAGCGGGCAACGTGCAGTTGTTCCGCAAGTTCTGCTTCGTCCTTTCGGTCGGCGCCAGGAGCTACACGCTGCTTAGGTCGGGCCACCACGTCATCCACGCTGCCGCGTCGGGGCCCGGGAAACCCGGACCGTACACTCGCCAGCCCGGTGTGTTGGCCTACTACGAGTTCTGCAACCAGACGTGGCTCACCACGGAGAAAGGCACGTTCGCCTCGTACGTGGCTCGCGACGACCAGTGGGTGGGCTACCTGGACGTGAGCAACGTTCAGCGCCTGCTGCGCATGGCGCTCTACAAGCACCGAGCAGCCTGTCTTGGCATCTGGGACGTGTCCCTGGACGACTTTCGCGGAGTCTGTGGCGATGCGTTTCCCTACGTCAAGGCCATCTCGGGGTGGCACGACCGAGAGTGGAAGCATCGTCGTCGAGAATTTGGCTCCCGCTCTAATAAATGATGCCCAGGTACACGCGTCTCACGTTTATTGCCTAGCAAGGGTACAAGCAACATAAAGTAGTCGGAAATTGCAGCTTGACAGAAAGATTAAGCTCGCTGGCGCCAGTGAAATACATGGTAATGGGGAAACCGTTGTCTCAGAAAGGCACTACGCCGAATATGATAGTGTTTGTCGCAATAAAAAAAAAGTCACACTTCTGGCACTGCATCAAGCCTGTTTCTGAATTATTCGGTCGGCCTTTCTTTTTTTCAGAAATCGTTGAATATTGAAAAATTTAAACAAAACAAACTCGTATATCAAGCTTGCACAAGTGCGTGAATCAGCAATAAAACACAATATCACAATTATGTAAATTACACCTAATAACTTGTCTAAATTGGGAAGGAGGAATGAACGTTTAGTGTAAAAAACAGCGAGAAAGTGTTCTTTGTTCGCGCTAGGTGGGCGGCTCTCTTTGTCCAGAAAGCCGTTGGCTAATGCCGCAGCCCGGGCCCCGTCCACCAGACTTCGCTGATCTTCCAGGCTCTGTGCCTTTAACATTGCCTCCCACGTTTCTTCGGTCACTAGTAGCGGTTCTGAGGCATCATCTTGATTGTTTTTCTTGTGGTGTGGGTACACCAACACATTGTGTTGGAGCGTGTCTGGTACGTCACAATATCGACATAGGTATGAGAATTTGGTGAGGTGCATTCGATACATGATAATTCCTTGTGGATACATATTCGTTTGTAGTTTGCGGAGGTTGGTGGCTTCTTCCTTGCTTAATTTTGGATGTGGTAGCTGATATTGTCTTCTTTCCAGTCGATAATGTTGCAACATTACGGTGTAGTTGATGGGAATGTCCACCACCCTCGTCACTTTCCGGAGACCGTGCTGCAGGATATCCTGGCTGGTATGCTCTCGGGTGACAGCATGTGCTGCTTCGTTTCCCGCCAGGTGTTCGTGGCCTGGGGTCCATGCGACGAAGGTTTGGGGTAGTTCTTTGCGTCTTGCTATTTCTTTCAGAATCTTCACTGCTGCGGCAGAAATTTGGCCTTTTCGTAGGTTTGTACATGCCGTTTGCGAGTCGCTCAAGATGATTGCTGTGTCTTTGCATGTGGCGATGCCGAGGACGATGGCCACTTACTCCGCCATTTCTGGATTTTGGGCCGGTATGGTGGCAGCGATTAGCCCCTTCCCTCGGTTGTTGGTCACGGTAATTGTCTGTGCTCTTCTACCTGGGTATTTTGCCGCGTCTGTATATCTCGTGTTGGGGTTCTTTGAGTATTTCTTCCTAAGCGCTCTAACTCTCGCTTGTCTTCTGTCTTTGTGGTATGTTGCGTGAATGTTGCGAGGTATTGGAACAACTGAGATAGAGTCACGAAGAAGTGGCGGCAATCGGGCTTTCGCTTCTAAGTCTTCTGAAAAGTTTTCGCTCTATGCGAGTTTGCGAAGTACTGCTCTGCCTGTTTGAGTCAGCTTAAGGTGTTCCAGTTGGCTGGCTCTGTGCGCTTCGCTTATTTCTTCCCAGGTGTTATGTAGGCCAAGTTTGAGGAGTGTCGTGGTTGAGGTCGTACTGGCGAGTCCTAGTGCGCTCTTGGTTGCTTTTCTGACGACGTTGAGTTCTTCAATTTCAGCTTTCTTGAGGAGTAGATACGGGGTGTCATATGTGATCCGGCTTATAAGGAGTGCTTGGATTAATTGGACGGTTTCCTGCTCTTGAAGTCCTCTTCTTTGGGTGGTTATACGCCGAATGAGATGGGTTACTTGTTTTAGGGTCTTCTGAAGCTTCGGAAGTGTAGATGCGCCAGAACCATCTTTATGTATTGTGAGGCCAAGGACACGGAGAGAGCCAACTTGAGGGATATCGATTCCATTGAGTCTGACGTTGGGTTCTGGAGCGACGTAGGCTGGTGGTCTTCCCCGGGTCCTTGCCTTGAGTATAAGTAGCTATGATTTTTTCGGGGGCACACTGGAGATCGCGTTTTTAGAGGTACTGTTCTATCTCATCGATTGCCTCTTGGAGGGTAGTTTGCTGTTGGCCGGTTGTGGACGCTTTTGTCTATAACGTTATATCGTCGTCGTATATTGCTTGGCTTAAATCTTCGATGCCATCGAGTTGTTGTGGGAGCTTAATCATGGCGAGATTGAACAGCAAAGGTGAAATGACTGACCCTTGTGGAGTTCCTTTATGGGGCATTTCGAACTTCTCGCTTCGGATGTTGCCAATACCCACCGTAGCCATGCGATCTTTGAGAAAGTCGTGTACGTATTGGTAGGTCCGGATTCCGCAGTTTGTGTCTTGGAGATTTTGGAGGATTCATTCATGCTTCACATTATCGAAGGCTCCTTTTACATCTATTGTTAAAATAGACAACTTTTTGTGGCGTTCTAGGTATTCCAAGAGGTCTTGTGGCGGGCGTGAACCCCGAGTCTTCGAGGTATGTGGTGAGGCGATCGTGAACCATGTGTTCGAGAAGCTTTCCAGCGCAGGGAGTAAGGGAGATGAGCCGTAGGTTGCTGATTTGTAGTGGCTTGTTGTGTTCTGGGATCATAATGACTTCTGCGTGCTTCCATTCTGCAGTGAGCAAGCCTTTTTTCCCAGAAATTATTCATGTAGTCGAGGAGTCCATTTAGGGCCTTGTCTGGGAGGTTTCGTAGGATCTTGTTGGTCACCTTGTCATTTCCTGGCGATGTGTTACGTGTCAATTTGGCAAGGGTGGCATGGAGTACAGGAAGCGTGAAAGGGCTGTCGAGGGTGAGATTTGGTTCGCCTTTGTACGGTCGGGGAACGGTAACATTGAGGGCATAATGTCCGACACGTTTACGCTTGATTTCTTCGAGAATTTGTTTCTCAGTTCCTGGATGGCCGCTAACCGTTAATGATTTTCTTGAGGTAATATCTTTGCTTGGTCTTAGTTCTGGTGGTAGCTAGAAGGGCTTGCAGTATATGCCAGGTCTTCTTCGTGCTGAGTGTCCCTTGAAGTTGGTCGCACTGCTTATGCCAGTTCTGCCTGCTGAGTTCACCTCCGTATTCATATGCTTGCTTTATTAGGTGAGCGATCCGTCTCTGCAGTTTGTGGTTAAGTTTCATCTTTTTCCACCGCCTTAGTAGTCCTCTTCTGGCATACCAAAGATGTAGGAAGGGAGGGTCAATCGTGAGTTGGATGACTTTAGTGTGCTTCTCCGCCGTCTTGTCCACTTTGGTGAGCCACTCTTCAATATTTTCGATGCTTTCTTCTATGTCATGTTCTCGTTAGGCATTCCAATCCGTCAGTCTTGCCGTTCCGGTTCTCCTCGGCTTCTTACGGTGCAGGATTTCAAACTGAAGGATGTGGTGGTCGTTGCCGAGATTGTCTTCCAGTCGGGTCCATTCCGCCTTGGATATTCCTATTGTAAAGGTGAGGCCGGGATTTGTATCCCTGGACACACTGTTTGCCTATTCGAGCCGTTTGTTTAGGACCATTCCAGAGGGTGAGGTGATTCTGTTGCGCCGAATCGTCCACTCGCGCTCCTTTATTGGCCGTGTGCTAGTAACCCTATGCTGGGTGGGGGAGGGGCGGGCATTAAAATCCCCCATTGTTACGAGTTTATGGCCTTTAGATAGTCTTCTGGCTTGCGTGATGAAGTTTACAAAGTCGGATAATGGATCCATGGGTGGACCATATAAGCATAGTACGTATAATCTTTGGTGTGTCTTCTTCTCAGGTAGCACTTCCACTAGGGTGTGTTCCACGGTTCCGTTGTGAGCAGTCGCGTTCGTACACGTTCTCGAGTAGAGAACTGCATAAGTCATTACACTGTGACCATATTTACTGATGTTTCCGTGTCAGTTCTACAATAATTTTGAATGCGCCATTCTCAAATACAACCTCACAGATTGCCCATGGCAAAGGTTGCAAATGGCGAAAAAATGCCGCAAAGATGCCGCGACAGAAATGCCCCAACAAGATTTTCTTGCTACAGCAAATTAGTTTGCAGCTTAGTCGGGAGAATACTGAGAATTGTGCTATAGGGTAACTGCAGTGTAATTTTAAGACAGTGGTTGCAAATGAAATTTTTTCAGGCGTCTTCTAGAATGCTTGTTTCGTGTGCCACTCGTGGACTCTGACAGTAGCGGCGACGGCAGGGTGGACGGCTACTAATCAGCTCATCTGCGACTTCGCAGTGTGCGGTGCTTGCTGGTTTCCACTAACGTGGACGTAAAACCCCTCAATCTCCCAAAGTAGCGCCATTCACTTCCCTCCTCCTCCGCTCGGCGCGGCCTCGACGGTGGCGCCGCCGGTGGTGGGCCTGCTGTAGCAGACGACGGCTAACACGCTACTGGAGGAAATCCGCAGAAAAGTTCGTTCGAGCCCTGCGGAGCAGTTTTTTCAATCGAGATCTTTCTTCGTCAGTCGGTAACTGGATTTTAGAATTTCGTGTTCGAATTGCGGAAGAAATAGAGAAAAGGACCATTATTCAATGCGTATTTAAGGCGTAAAGCGCGCGACGTTGAGAGTTCGTGTTGCTGAAACACGACGCAAGCACGCGGTGTACTCAAACACGCGCGTAATTACCAAAGTTTCAGGTGTTGACAGCGTGAAATTATGTGTACGTGGTTTCGTAGGTTCATTTACGTACCTGCAGGATACTTTTGTTCGGCCGGCGCGTGAGAGATTGCTGACCGCACGCAGCCGGTATAGCTGTGTGCGGTTAGCAATGCCTGACAACAGGGCCGTTTGTTTTCATTGCGGGGTGCTTTGGTAATCGTGACGATATATTGTTTTTTTTTTTTTAGAAGTACTGCTCCAGGAGACCACATGTAATGGCTAACGGAGGCCTCTGAAGAGCACGTGACATTACAATAATGTAGGCGTCGCAGGGAGTGTGCGCATACAAAATTGGCTGTCCGCGATCTTATACCCACTTGGCATGCAGAGGCTTCGGCGAGCCCCATCAAGCCCTGGTTCTAGCTTTGGTGTTCCCGTTGCCGCTTTGGTGCCCTGGAGGCGCCGTCATTAATACGAAATAATGGCAATGTGTTACAACTAGTAAATAAAACTTATTGAAGAAATACAATCAGGCCGATGCGCCAACTTCTAAAGCAGCGCTAGCGCGCCCGCGCGAGTATTATGAAACGCCAACAAGGAATTTACCGGCCCACCTACGACTCTACGATCAAAGTGCACGTTAAACATCCCCAGGCGAGCTAGATAAAGTTATCCGGAGCCATCCACTACGACCTGCATCCTAGCTTTAGTCGCTTCGGTACGTTAAAAACGCTAATCACCACAAACCAAATCAATACATGTGGGCGTACATTCGAAGCTAAAAGACTGCATCGTAAGTCATATTGAGCCTTGCAAAAGCGTCGAGAATGTGCTAACTTCTGGTGGAGCTCAAAACACACCCTGAATAAAGTCGCTTTTATGTCACAGGCCCGCTGCAGATGCGTGCATTTCATCGCAAGACGAAACTACATGAAACAAAGAGAGCATATTCGAAGAAAGAAAGTCAAACAACGCGCTGAAAACCACGCAGAGCATGAACACACACTTTTTCGAAGCGGTAGGCGTGAAATAGGCTCAAAATAAGAGGTTGTGAGTAGCCGTGGCCCTTACTTCACTAAGCGGTGCGTTCTTTGCCACTTCCTCGAAGTCAGCCCGCCCGATCCTGCGAATCCACACTTCTTTTTGCGTTGCGCCCGCCGGACGGCAAAGCAAAAAGCTTTTTGCCCTCGCTGTCTATTGCGGCAACCGAAGGCGCAGCAACATGGCATCGCAATTAAGTTCTCGGCCCTACACATTCTATTACGCTAACGCACTCCGTCAGTCCACCTGTCGTACTTTCGTCGCGCAGGCCCAACAAGGGAGGTCGGCGCGCGCTGGAAAGAAAAAAAAATATACAAAAGCACGGCGCCTGCTCCGCGCTGGAAAGAAAAGATGCATGAACGCGGCGCCTGCTTCCACTAGACAAAGATTGGCCAATGAGGGAGCGGAGGAGGCTGGGGCAACAGGAGGCGTGGAGGAGGACACGCTAGGGTGAGCGGGGTGGCGGAAAGATCTAAGAATGGCGCTACTTTTGAAAAATTGAGGGGCTTTACGTGGAGGACTCCGAGCGCGCCATCTACCCGTGCCATTTGCAAGCTTCTTCCTGTGGTTGCTGCTATCGCCTATATCTCGAGGGGTGGTACCTTCTGTTTCGCTGTCTTTTTTTCTTTCTGGCAGCAGCGGCGATGGTGGCGGGACAACTAATCAGCTCTTCTGAAATTTTGGAGGTTGGTTTGAATATCTCATTTATGTAAGAGTGCGCACTAGCTGGGGTCGTTGCTGTTGCTGCCGAGATGGCCGTTTTTCAGTGTTGCAAGTGTCCTGTACTGTTGGGTTGTTACTCGTGGTTTGGTTTGTTACTCGCGCAGGCAAAATCATTTTAAACTAAAATTATAGGCTTTTACGCGCCAAAACCACGATCTGATTATGAGCCGCACTGAAGTGGGCGACTCTGGAATAATTTTAACCACCTGGCGTTCTTTAACGTGCACCTAAATCTATGTACATGGGTGTTTTTGCATCTCGTCCCTACCGAAGTGTGGTTGCCGTGGTGGGGATTTCACCCCGCGACCTCATGCTTAGCAGCGTAACACCAAAGCAGTCACTAAGCAACCACGGCTGGTTAATTTTCTTTGTTGCGTTTTTTCTTCGGGTCACGAGCAAAATTAACTCGAGTAGCTTGAACAATGTTTCAAGGGTCCTTGCAGAAAAGCAGCTCACCAGCATTGATCAAAAATGTAGTAGAAGTTTTGAATGAATTAATTTCGGGGCTTGGTACATTCGCAACTGATCTTAGGAGTGACATAACTAAGTTTGGAACTTCGGGAACCGGAATACACAACGAACCTGCAGGCATCCGAAATTCAATTGGTTTCATGAATGAAGGAGTAAGGACTTTCAGAAAAGTTGTCGAGGTGTTTCGTAAAGTATTAACATGTATGAAATCTGTAAATTAGCGACGTCGCAAAGAGAATGAACAGCTATGGAGAGAACTGAAAGCCTAAGATAGAAATTGTGGAACTCAAGCAATAATCCACAAACATGAACATCGAATTAAAGGGTTTGCCCAAGTTCGAAATGAAGGCCTAAAGAAAAGAGCAGAGGATAATGCTTGGGTGCTAAAGTCAACGCTCATGGCATCGACATCGTACATCGCGGGCCATCGGAAGTCAAGCAAAAGCCCAATATCGTAGCGAAACTTCTCACGCGAAATACCCGTGACAAGTTCCCGGCAGCAGTAATGAAACTTGAACAAAAATGAAGTAAGTCTTAGAATAGATGAGCCAGTGCAACAGTCGGCCGCAAAATTTGCGGACCACGCGAGCGCATGCCAAACTGCTTGCCGCGTCACCTTGTGCGCCGCCTATAACTGTGAGCCTCCTGCCGTTGACCGCAGCGCTATGCCGGAAACGGGTCTTCTTCTTATTCGCTGACACGTCGTTTTTCAATTGCCGCGCAGCGCGGTGTTAGTTTGTTTTCACGCAAAGCACTCGGCTGCTGTAAGGCCATCACTCTTCGAGTTTGATAGCACCAATCACGGCATTACGGCGTGCCTTGAGCGGTACGCCGGTGGGTAGTTATCAGGTTGTGCGACGACACTTATTTGTTACACAACGTTTACTACTACTGCGTGTTTTGACGGCCTCTTGGCTTCAAAGAGCGTTGGCCCTCTGCCCACGGAAAGAGAAAAGCAGAAGCTACGTGTTACCGTTATCAAAAAGAAAAAAATAAGGATGGATGCAGGCACGAAATTTCCCTTACGCATGGTAGACACATCAGCGTACAAGTAGCGTGATGTGTCGCAGAGTGGCATTAGGCCACACAAAAATTCCATATTGGCCCAAATATTGATGTAAATAGACCTACTAGTCACATGGATTAGTAAGAAGGGAATATGGCACCTCGAGGTCCATTAGATGCACGAATACACATTTGCGTTTATTGATAAAAGGCGTACCTCAGTGGCAAACTTGCCGCCGAACCAATGGGAGTCGAACTGCTGTGGACCGGATAATCTAAGCGTTCCGCGAAGACGGTAGCTTCACAGATGCCGAGTGCAGTGGGCGTCCAAGGGCCACGACTGGGGACGAGGACCGCCCGATTACAACCGCAGCCGTGGTTGATCCCTTTCAAAGCGCGAAGGGTATCTGTGAAGTGCTCTCGCTCACGGTATCGTCCGACACAATAAGAAGGCGGACTGCACTTGGGCTACACTGTTTCAGAGCAGCTCAGAAGCCCAGACTCTCAAACAGGCAACTGCTAGGAAGGCGTATGTTTGCTAGTGCTGTTATTTATTTATTTACAGATACTGCAGACACCTTCCGCGCCCAAGCAGGAGTGGGTACATCAGTGAGCATGAAAACAGTACAAAGCATAAAAATCGGACAGCAGAAGAATACGGCGAAGGCGTCTCCAAAGACAAATCGATTTTTTCCACTCGCTGAGACTACCTACAGCGGGTTTGGCGTCCACGGAACTGCGGGTAAGCTGATTATTTATGAATAATTTATGCATACGTATATTTGCAGAACACCCGAAAGTTTTGCATCGCAAATAAATTTCTCGTAAAACTGCCTTCTATAGTTCACTGGGTTTTTCTGTAGTTGTAGCAATTTTACAACATTGCTATAAGTGTTCTGTCATAGTTATGATTTTGCGAAGCTGCCATTGTGACTTTCTACGGCGATATGATGATGTGCGCACTGATTTCATTGCGAGTTTTGTTGTAGCTGTATCCATATGCAGTTCGTACACAAGACCAATCTCTGACATATTGGACACGTTACTCTAATATAATTTTATGCCTTTTCCTGCTGATTAATGGCTGAATACACGCACAGTGTTGCCTCCAGTGGACCATGTTCCTGAAGCGAGCTAAGATGGCGTTGGTCCCCTTATGCGTCATGAAGGGCCCTTTAAGGCGTCGCGTCGCGGTACTGCGAAGTCATCACCAGACACTCCATATGCGCTGGACGAACCACGGTAGCTCCCTTTTCGATCGCGACCGCAGCCCGGTACATGAAGCACGTTTTGTCAGCGCATTGCTCCAAGAACTTGCTGTGCGCCAGCTTGAGTGGCCTCCGTGTGACCCCGACTAGAATCCTATAGAAAATGTGTAGGGCACGCTGAAACAACGCCTATCGACACTAGTCAACAACGGCCGCACTGCGGATGCGTTGGCAGGCGATCGCACAAGATTGGGAGACCCTGCGTCCTCGACAGGATATTATGAACTCTCTCTGAGAGTCGATGCCAACACGCATTAATCAGTTGGTCGAAGACGGCGGACACCTCACATCATACCTGAATTTTCTACATGCCCCGTGACGTATTTGTATAGGTGCTATGAATAAATTTGTACAGAGAGTCATTGCACCCGATTATTCGTCTCTCTCTCTCTCTTTCTTTAACGGCAACCGCGGTGGTAGCTCGGGGACTTGAGCCTTCCGCTGGTAAACCCGTGGACATGCCATCAAATCATGGCCGCCACTGTCGCATTGCGATAGGGACGATATGCAGAAATACCCGAGTGGTGTCAAAATCTCTGGAATCCCCCATGGCGGCGTGCTGTAGTAACGTGGTTTTGGGCCCAGAATTTATGCTTCGCTAACAGTGCCGCAGCACTCATGCTAGCGCTGTCTGCAAAACACCAAAGCGTGATCAAAACAAATGGTCAAAGCAGCAAATAACAACGGCCAATAAAAAAATAGCCATCGTCGCAACCCGTAAATCAAACTGATGCCTGCCGAAGAGCACGCAATTGATAACAGTTATATTGATATACTGATCACGAGACAGAAGCTCGTAGCCATGGCTGCCGAAGAGCACGTGGCGTTGAAAACAAAAATAAAACATTTGTGCCGAGTGCGAAAATAGAGAAGCCATCGGCTAAGGGAGGAATTGGGTATAGCACTTCTGTCGATTGCAGCTGACGTAACGGAAGTGTCACGAAGAGGTTGTTGGCCACGCGATCGCGTGGTCCGTAAGCTTTTCCGGGCGACTGTATGTAAAAGAACACCTTTGCCTTGAAAATAAAGTTATCCTGCGCAAATCCCGACAGGTAAGGCGAGAGAAAATGTGGGAATTCGTGTAGGTGTCGCAGGGTAAAATACTAATGGGAAAAACAAAAAGATCTCCTGCCCTGCACGTCATTGATGTTGCTGACTAGCAGGAAGATATTTAAGCATATATAGGCGTCGCAATAGAATTTCTTCTTTTGACACTATGTTAGTGTTCCTCGAATATGAGAACAAAAAAGCAAACCCATAGAGTTTATTGACCATACACGTTCGAAGGAACGCATGCTTAACATAAATGCTACGTGTATTGTGATTTGTGCGTTTCTCCTGATCTTACTGATTGTTTTTTCGTTTTACGTTTTCTTGCGTTTACTTACTGTTATATTTTAAGGTTCGAGATGTGCTGTTATAAACCCTGTGCGTGCTTTGGCTGTGTTTGGCTGTCCGTGCTGTGTTCAAAGGTTGCATGATATTTTGCTTGTTTGTGCATACTGTGCTATTTCATTTATAAGTGTTGTATGCCGAAATCGGAGTGGTGTTAAACAGTTACTCTGTATACCGCGTGCTTTCTATATGCATGTAGGCTTTAATATTGTTTGTTGTTACTGGTCAATGCTAACGAACTTTTGCTGAAACAAGTTTGTTTCGCATTTTTCGTAAGCTACATCTATGAATGTCAACATGAATGCGATGTATGTAAGCCAGACAACACTAAATTAACTTGCAGTAGACCACTGCAATCAACCGTTAATATTTGTACACATAAACATACAATCAGCCTGCCTGACTGCATAAAGAACCTGCTTGCTCTCATTGAAAAATTAATTTCGGGTTTTAAGTTATTACGGCAACGGAAACTTGCTGGTGTACTAATGCAGATCTTATACACATTGAGGAATATAATTTAATTGGTGTTAACAGAGGGAAAAGAGAAGGTAGTGTCTGCCTGTACGTTAAGAATGGGATTAGTTACGAGTGTCTCGCCGATTGGTCACCCTGTTCAATAGACATCGAAATACTTTCCTTAAGGTGCAGGAAGTCTGTGTTTGGTGTAGTGCAGAGGCCACCCGACGGAAATATCGATACTTTCTTGAGATTTCTAGAAAACTACTTCGCATTTATTAGCCATCTAGAGCGCGCATTAGTCAAGGGTGCTCACATAAATGTCGATATATTAGAGAACACAAGCAAGCTCTCCAAGTTTTCTGCATTTTTTTTGTTCGAAATTTCATGTTTAATGCGATTTCAACTCCGATCAGAATTACGTCAAGTGCAACGCTCATAGACTTTTTTCGAAGAAACCTGACAAGATACATTCTGGTGATCACTGGCACGGCAATCAGTGATCACCTACCCATACACCTTCTTTTGGCTAGGCATCTCAAAGAAAAGGAAAAAGCTTTGCCGCAGACCAAATTTCAACAATCTAATTCCCATTCACTATTATCTTTCCGATAGGAAATTTTCTCAATAGACTAAGAGAATGTATTGTCCTTATTCTCGCTTGACCTAGCATAAAACCGTTTTGTAGAGATCGGGTGCTTCGCACATCAGAAAGAGTTTCCTTATAAGAACTCTGAATAAAACCTAATCATGCCCGTAAGCTACGGATGAATGCTTTGATACTCAAACTGATAAAAAAAAAAGGCTTTATAATGTCTTCGACTCAGTTGCCTTCGAGAGTCCAAGAAGTATCGAAATAATTTGAAAAAAAAAAACTCATAGGCAAGCGAAACAGAATTATTATTTCAGAATCTTTGATGGTGTTATAAATGTGAAAGAAATATGGAACAAGCTTAGTGCTCTATTATCTGCCGGGCAACCAGAAAACAATATTGATGACCTCGTAATAGGCAATCAAGTGTGCAAAGATGAAGAATTGGCTAACAAGCTCATTAAGCATTTTACTGCACTAGTTGAGAGCACAAGTGATGACGAGGCTCTAAACTACCTACCATGCAGAATTCCCTATTTGTTGTGCCAACAAATGAACACGAGATAATAAACATGTTTAGACTATTTAAGGTAAGCAAGAGTAAGGACATAGGCGGTTTAAAACTACAGCCAATTATTTTTGCTATCGACATGCTTATTTTGTATCAAAACACATATATTTCCTTAAGCGTATGAAGACTACTTCCAGAGCCTATGAAGACTGCCAAGATTACCGTAATATACGAGGGAGGTGAGAAATATTATTTGAGTTACTATAGGCCAATTTCAATACTGTCGATATTATCAAAAGGACTGCAGCAGATTTTATTCACTAGATTGCCAAACTTTTCCTCAAAACACTCGGTTATAACGCCATCGCAGAGGTGGTCTGGACCTGGTCTTTCAACACCATGCGCGTTACTTTATTAAAAAGAACTAATCCGAAACAATACATAGGCAAAAGAATAACTTCAGAAATTAACGCAATTTTTTTCAAGGCCTTCGATACAATGAAGCATGCAACGTTGCTGCAAAAAATAAATTGCCACGGAATTCGTGATGTTGTCTTAGAGTTATTTGCAAGTTACTTGACCGGTCGATGCGGGAAGCACGTCCATAAAGAAAGAACTGTCTGCTCTAGAAAAAAAATATGGTGTGCCTCAAGGCTGCATATACTCGGGGTAGTTCTCTTTATTATTTTTATAAATGATATTATAAGCATAGAGAGCTCAGTACAATGCGCATATTATGCAGACGATACTAGTACATTATTATTATTCTTTTTTAGGGACGAATGCTGATGCCGTCATAGAATCGTTTAATGGCACATTAAACAGACTACACGCTCAATGTCTCGTGTTATATAACGACGTCTATCGCATATCGTATCTCGCCTATCCTTTTCTTTTGTAGCTGCCCACCGCGATGACTTGGCGGCTATGGCATTGCGCTGTTAAGCACGAGGTCGCGCGATCGAATACCGTCCGCGGCGGTCGCATTTCGGTGGGGGCGAAATGCAAAAACGGCCGTGCCCCGTGCATTAGGGGCACGTTGAAGATACCGTGGTGATGTCCCCCACTACTACGCGCCTCATAATCAAATGGTGGTTCAATTGTCTAATAAAAGTTTTGTTTATGTGTGTGTGTGTGTGTGTGTGTGCGTGCGTGTGTGTGTTTGTGTGCGCGTGTGCGTGCGTGCGTGCGCGCGCGCGCGTAGCGAAGCTGTCACAGGGAGTTCTGGAACGAATTTTCTGTGCGGCAGCGTGCTAGGTGTCAAGCGTCAGCCGCCGAACAAGGAAGCAACAAAATCTGCTTAGGAACCACAAAGCGGTCGTTTGAGAGTCTTCGCTTACATTGCAAATATGACCATATAAAAGCACTAACATCAAATATGGGGAATTCATTGCGCAGTCCACACTGAAGCAATTGCAAAGGCATGGATACATTTCGCGCAGTGACAAGAAATCTCCGGAAGTTCTGTACGGGGCGAAAACTGCCTCGTATACAGCTTCGCTATGTTTGATGTACCATGCAGTCTCTCACTTTGGTACATCTGCAAAAGTGTTTTTAGCGTGTGGTCGAAGTTGTTTTTATAATTACCACTTTAGTTTTACCAAAATGCTTTATCATACCAAAAAAAAGAACATTATATTTGTTTAATTTTTGATACCTCAAATACCCCAAATTAGGGGTTTTGTCGGGTGGTAACAAGAGAGCACGCACAAAGGAATCCAGCATCTTTGTCTCACAACTTGACGGGCGTAGCCTTTTTATATTTGCAGTATACTTTCAATACCATATTTCCTCGTGTAAGCCCCCTTCCCTCACCCCCTCCCCTCCACTTTGGAGTGTGTGTTGTTCAGCGGCGTAAAGGCCAGGTATGGCCAAAGAGTGCCCACTTCAGAGTGTGAGAATTTGGACGAAGTTTTACTAATCATCACGCAGATCCCGCGGCTATGGTTAGCTTCCGCAAGCCGCTACTAGAGGGCAATATTTCTCACATCGCAAATTTCGTCGCAGACCCTAACGAAGCGGCACTGGTGAGGCCTTGCTGGAGTGTGAGGGGCGGCAAGCCGTTGGAGGAAGTTCGACCTTGAAATATATCGGTATGCCAGTGCGCTACATCGATGATTTATTGTGAGATCACGTGCACGGACTTTTTGGCGGCCACATCTGTGCTGCGGAGTGCGGGTCCGCGCGGTGTTCAGCCGACAACGGCCGCAAACGCCGAGCAAGTTCGTGTGTGTGCGCACATATACCGCGGACGGACCAGCGTAAGCCCACGTGTGGGAATAAAGCCCGCAAAGCTCCCCGCTGATTTGGCGCGTGCCAGGGCATAACATAAACTTAGCATAAACTGACTACGCGCGCCGCCTGCAATACACGGCGGACCTCGGATCACGTTCAGCTCCGCGATGGGTGAACGCGAGACGCACCCGCAGCCATCACAAAATTTTAAGTAGTTTTTTTTAATAAAGCGCAACACTGAGCAACGTTATGTAAACGATTTTTCCGCTGTGCTAGCGCCCTGAAAACAAATAAATCAATCTTACCATAAAAATTTGATTTTTCGAACTGGTCACATATTTGCACATTTTTACGGCATTCTCTGTATCCACAAAATTGTTCGGCGACTGTAAATGAGCTCTTAGTAGACCGCCAGTGGTTGCGTTACGTTGCGTAGCAGTTTGAGCGCACTCTGTGGTTTCAGTGAGCAGCCATTATTCCTGCGTCGTGTAATGTCCGCATCGAGCGAGTCATTAAAAAAAAATGTGTGAGTCTTACAAGAGTAAAAGCGGTACACGGAACATCAGATACGAGTGTATACTAATTGCAAACTTACGATGATAATGCGACACGTTTTACAATTTTGCACTTATGTCGGCTAATTTTCACACGTCCGAAGGGCACGTTTGATGCAAATTCCTGCAATGCAGAGTAATTTAGATCTCCTTGCTCGTGTATCATTTTCGCCTCAGGCTTCGTCTTGGCGCGTATCTCTGTGCCTGTGCCATTGAATGCACCGCTAATAACTGCCGACGATCAGCTCGCGTAATACTTCCGTTTTCCTCGGATGCTGGTTTGACACAGTGGTGTTTGCTAATATTGGCAGCAATCATCGGCTTTTCCAGGCTGTCGTATGCTGCCTCGCGGCGATTTCCAGTGCCAACGTTATCTGTTGCCTGCGCGGCGGCTTTATCTTTGCGAGAAATCTCTACATATAGGCCTTCCGTTTTGTCTCTTCTTCTTGTCTTTTTGTTAGCCGACGCTTCTTTTATTATGTTCAAGTCTGTCTACTTGCGCTAGTGGCTCCCCCTGTATACCGGCCAGCTGGCGAGATAGCTGCAGCCTGTGGTGGAGTAAATTTCTCTCTGATGTGGGCCTTGCTGGAACTCGTTTGAATTCATCTAAGGAAGGCAATAATCATTGGAGCTACATAATTTGCTGCACGATGAGAGCTGCGTTGTTTTCCTTCAAGCGCGTTGATACGTATATAGGTCTAGCTGTTTCTGATGGTTCTTCTTGCTTTGCGTGTGAAACTATGGCACCTTATACAACCATAGCATTTCTACCCAATCGCAACGCGTATAGTATCAAGCATCTATCTTTCAACCAGGAAGTCACCGTTTACTATAAGGGCTCAGGAGTGGAAATTCGTAACGTAGTATAGCAGCCTCAACGCATGGTGGTAAGAGTGGAAAAATCTTTCAAGATAAAACCCTTCGACGGACCTTTCAACTACACAATAAAGGTCACAGTATTCTCACAAAAACAGAGTATATGAATGACACTGCCACGTTAAAATCACTCGTAAATACGCGCAAATGAGCGGACAAAAAAATGTAGGCGGGAAACAGTGCTTGAGAAAACCAAAGGAAGCTGGGAATGTTCTATTGAAGCTGGCAGTGGCTGAGGCTGTGAGTATAGACCTATAAGCCTGGCCATAAAAGCGAATGGCACCGAGATAGCTCGGGTTCTTTTTAGTCCCTAGTCCCGCATGTAACTCGTGAAGGACGTGCACCGGACACAGAGGAAGTGGGAGTGGGTTACGCCCACATGAGAATATGGCCGGAATGGGCGCTACCTTGTTTGCGGCAGCTGCAGGGTTGAGACTGTAAGAAGCAAAATGCAATGTTTATCTCTCATAAATCCTGAAAGGGTAGCGCTATCTTCGAGATATCGGTCTACAAACGTGCCATAAAGCACATTGGCATTCATATAATTTCAAATTAAGTTATTTCAATATTACAATCTAAAGAATGTAGCTATTGATGGCCGCGCACGAAAAGTTCTAACTCTCCCAAAAGCCTCAGTGTACATTTCGGGACGATATTAAGATGCCACGAATATTTTAGCAGATTTTGCATATATCTTGTAGCAGAATCGAGGACAGACCTCTCTGAAATAATGCTATATTTGGATGGTTGGTCGTTCCTTAGCGAAACGGCCCAATCCACTGTGCAGGATCGGCCACGAATCGGTTCGTAGTAGAAATGAAATAAAAATTTTTTGTCAAAATAAATTTTGCTGCAGTATAAAAAAATGACATTGTTCCGAATGTTCCAGGCCTAAAGCTAATGAGCGACGTTGATCGGTGATGGGTCTGTATTTAACGCGATATTTCTGAACTTTGTCTTCTGGCCCCCCATCTTTCAACACCTCCGCAAATGGTTTGAGACCCGTCATTAGAAGCACACTTTCTAACCCTCAGCAGCGCTTTCCAGAGAAGTCATTCGACCTAGGTGGGCCAATATTGTAAAGGGCTGTAGGCTTATCTATCTGTTTTTCTGGGAAGGCCAACTTGCGCATGTGCATTCGCGTCAGTCGGCGTCGGCACGTGCATGCGGACTCACGTGCTCGCCGAACCAGCGCTTTCGAGAGAAGTGAGTGTACCTGGCTGCACCGACATTGCAACGGGATGCTTTTTTTTGTTTTTGCTAGAAAGCCAATCTGCGCATATTCATAGCGAAAAAAAGGAACATGCAATGCTCAAGGTGAAAAAATTCGTTGAAGAACTCGACCTTGCATAGCTGCTTCACTTTAGTGAAGCTTTACTTACTGCTGCTTTACATAGTACTGCTTTACTTGTTATGACATGACTAATAAAAAACGGGCCCCTCGGTTAAGCCCCTTTCTTCTCATTCATTACTTCAGTGAAACCAGACACAGTTAAGTCGGCTTCAATTTGTCGAGCTATACTCAGCAACATAACTAGCGTGCAACGCTGTGAAAGTTCTGCAGGAAATTCGCAGGATTAGTGGTTGCACGTGTTCGCATGGGCCCAGCTCCTAGATGGCAGGCCTCTGCACTCTGTGACGCCATGCTACCTGAACTAAAATTTGTGTGGCGAAAGCGGTGACGTAAAAATCACCGCGTCCCTTTCTCGAGAGCTTCGATGGCAGTCCTGAGCCCCCATGCGGTCTACTCGTACAAACCACAACAAAACAATTAGGCAACCATTTAGTAATCTTAACGTCCATCAATATTCTCCTTTTCCCCATGCAATTTCACTATGGAATAAATTACCCGAAGAAGTAGTTAACACTAATACAGCAGAATCGTTCGTTCAGCTTTCAAATAACCTTTTCTTTGACCTCTAACATTGTCGCAATGATAGCAGTTGCTTTTTCGTTACGCTTTTTCATTGTTATTTTGTTTATGCATTGCACTGTTGTATGCTCATGTTTATTCCTGTTACGTATGGTGTTACAATGATGTATGAACATGTTTTTGTTGTGTTCTTAATTGCTTATTGACAGTTGTAATTTGCGTTGCTGTATGTATCCACTCCTGCTTGGGCCCGAATAGGGCCTGCCGTATTTGTAAATAAAAATTAAATTATATGTGTATATATATATATATATATATATATATATATAAATGATAAGAAAGGGGGTTAGCAGAGGGACCCGATTTGTTTTAGTCATTTCATCAGAAGCCAACAAACACTGACACCAAGGACAACATAGGGGAAATTACTTGTGTTTAATAAATGAAATAAAGAAACGATCAATTAGTGGAAATTAAAGTGGATGAAAAAACAACTTCCCGCAGCTGGGAACCGAACCACACCAGCCAACACAAGCTTCGCAGACACATACATGTATACCGTCGTTCCCATAGACGGTGGTGTCACATTTCTCTCTAGGTGGTACAATGAGAAACTCTATGGCTGGAGGCGTGCGGTCATATTTGAGCTCGCCAGCTTTTTTTTATTTATTGTATTCGTTTAATGCATATTCAACCATGGTACTTGTTGGTTGCAAGTGATTATTTTCCGGCACGAACATTTTTAAAAAATTTTCAACTTATATCTAGTCTTCTGCAGCTAGAACTATGCTACCCGCACCTTCGGGCACTGAACATGGAACTTTGCTTTCGGCAGCAAGGCGTCACCCGTCGCGTCGGCCGTGCTATTTGCTTGCCTCCGTGCGTGTGTCTGTGCGGGTGTGCGCCCGAGCGCGCGTTAACGTCACCTTTGTGCGTACCCGCGTGGGTATAGTTGCGACCCACTTTCGCTCTTCTGCAAACATTCTGATCGCACAGGAGCACCGCGATTTTTGCTTTCCTCCTTTAGAACGTATAGGCCCATCGCCATCGGCGCAGCCGTTGGCTCGAGTTACTCGGTGTGCAGCTTGAAAGCCTCGCCTTTCGTCAACGCCATCCTAACTCCTTTTAAGATGTACCTATATGTTGTTTCAGCCGAAATCAAGATACACCAACCACCGCTTGCTTTCTTCTGCTCACATGCTGTGAAGATATGAACGTTGCGAAAGTGTAATAAAGAAAAATTAATCGAAATTACCTTCGTGGAAGCCTGACTCGCCGATGGGTTCGATGTCATACTTTGTTCATTACGTTTAAACATCTTCGTTTTCCTTAGTTTTTTTTTCTTTTATTATCACGTCAAACCAGAGTTTATTTCGAATACTTTTTTTGACAGATATTGTTTGCTGGTCAATCTAAATCGTGCTTACACGATTACACTCCATATAATATATGGGATTTTACGTGCCAAAACCACTTTCTGATTATGAGGCACGCCGTAGTGGGGGACTCCGGAAATTTTGACCACCTGGGGTTCTTTAACGTGCACCTAATTCTAAGTACACGGGTGTTTTCGCATTTCACCCCCATCGAAATGCGGCCGCCGTGGCCGGGATTCGATCCCGCGCCCTCGTGCTCAGCAGCCTAACACCATAGCCAACGATTACACTCCAAGCGCATTTTGTTTTTTCGTTGCCGTTGTGTTCTGCATAAATCCCAAGGACGAAACACCGTCGCCGCTCGTCGTATTCTGTGTGCGCGAGTGAAAGCACGCGGGGGAAACCAACAATCGCGGCTCAAAGTGGCGCGCGGGAAGGAAGGCAGCGCAGAGCAAACGCGCCGTCTTCCGCCGCGCGATAGGTCTTGGCGGGCGAGGCGGAGGGGCGGGAGTTGTGCTATAGCAGCGTCTGTGGATTTAGCGACCGGGCGCAGCGGGAACTGACCATCGCGGCTAAATCTCGCGCGCCATAAATGGAGGAAAGCGGGGAGGCCGCGCGGGAGTCAAGGGGGCGGCTTCGACTGCGCCAACGAGTGCGTACTTTCCAAGGCCGCGCGGGGTCGCACACGCCGTATCTCGAAAGGCATCAGCAGACGGCTCGTACCTTAGTGCGCGCTGCGTTCTCGTCGCTCTAGCGTTGAAACGATAGACCCGTACGAACGTCACTGCGCTCGCTGCCGCACTTGCTCGCACCATCGTTTTGACAGCGAGTGTCCGCCCTCATCGAGCGCGGTGTGTTCACGATTGCTTGTGCCCGTTGACAGTGTGCATGTTAATTCGGTTGGTAAGCGAATATTTCCGAGTTTATACGACCAATAATACTACTACTTCGTATAGATGTCTACTAATTTGCTATCGCAATCGATGATTTGCCTTTGGGAGAATCTGCGGCTCCTTACTTTTTCTGTACCATGCTGATTCTTCACTAGATTTTCTTGCTCATTGCCTGGCAGCACCGTCGGCTTGTATTTATTTATTTACTTATTGATCCCATTGTTTCTCTGGAAAGCGTAGGACAAGGAGGGGCCGAGCCAGCAGTGGTAAGCAAGCTGGGTTCCTTAAGTGCTTCCTTAATTGCGATATGTATGTTCCGCGCTAGAACTATGTCGTGGTTTAGCCGTAATCGTGTCGTCCCATTGGAAGTTCATATCATGTGCGGGTTCCTTCAACCATCAACTGGGCATGCAAGGAGGATTGGAGCTATTCTTTCCGCTGAATCATGGTGCCAAGTTAGGTTACCAGGAGTGTCTAAAGGTCCATTGCGCGGCTCTGGGAGACGAACGCCATTGGAACCGCCCCTACGCCGATTCGAATAGATTAGCCATGCAACACGCGGACTTCCTGTGGAGGATGAAACTTCCGGAGGTTCAACAAAGTAAGAGGAAACACCTTTTTGATAATTCACCGTCAAATAAGGTACTGGTTCTTGGAGACGCCATTGCAAGTGATACCCATAGAAAAACCCTTGCTTTAGGGCCTAAGCACTATTTTAAGCCTAACGTAAGACGCCATCGTGTGATACCCATAGAAAAACCCTTGCTTCAGGTCCTAAGCACTGTTTTAAGCCTGACATAAAACCAGTTCACGTTTTAAGCATATACCGCGTTGCATAGCCAGGTTCGTCCCGGAAGAACGCTCGCGCTTCAGATTGCATTGCTAGCATTAAACAATCAAATTCTCATTTTAGGACGTCTAACCCTGTCCGACCGTTAATTACCTTGTGGAGCATAAACTTAGACGAGTAATATCTGACAAGGAAGGTTATTTCGTAATTATGCCAGATGACATGTTTTCAGAAAAAGCTATTTCAGCCATAGAAAAGAATTTACAGCCAGTAAAACTTAAGCCTTCGGCAGTTAAGCAACGTGCGGTTGACCTCCTGTCAAGACATAATCTCGATAGGGTTGCCTCTAATGTCAAGAAAGCAAAATCCCTCACCTTAGAACTGTTTTTCTCGGCGAAGACCAATAAGCAAGAAATTCCTTTTCATGCTATAATGTCAGAGAAAGGGACGTGGCATGTCTGTGCCGCTTGTTACCTACAGAACTGCTTAGAGTCACTAGTTTTTTCAGACCCCTTTTGCTTGCGTAATTCTAAGGCACTAGTTCAGTATTTAAGAGAGGAAAATCCTGTCTGCCCGCCTCACCTCTTTTTTGCATAATGAACTAAGCGTAATAGTTCTTGACGACTGTACACGACAAAGAATGTTTACTTCCAATAATTTGGCTGCTGTACAGCTTTGTTTCTTAGTCCACAGGCAAAAAAATATACAAGAAAGCATTAGAAGGTGGCACAAGGGCAGAATCTGTCCCTCTGCTTTTGCTGGATCCCTTGTAAGCCATATTTCACAGTGAACAGCTGCTTTTAATTTTTTGTTGTTGTTGTGATCCACTCCATATCTAATACCTGTCCGATAGAGTCATTACGGAAAAAAAGTGAGGTGAAATGAAATCCTTGACTTGTAAACGAAAGATCTTCAATCGTATTTTTGGTGGAGCATGTTTTTCTTTTTGCGTCATTTTGTAACGTGCCTTATAGCCATATCATGACCAGCGAATGAACACGAATGCTGCATTTCATAGATCACTATACATGTTTGGAGCAAAATATGTCGGTGAGTTGTAAGATCTGGCAAGCGCCTGCCAGTTGGCGGACATAACGCAGTTTCGTGCATTTCAAAAGCAGAAATAAATTGCGGTTTTTGAGCATTAGCAATAAAATTAAAGATTTAGACCACGGAAATAAACACTGCGATTTTATTGATGAGGCATTGAAGGGAGCATGGGTCCTTTATGTCATTGCTGATTTAAGGTAATTCATTAAATGGGGCGCCCCGATGTGAGTTGGTGGCAGAACCACTGAATATTGCGATCTGCACAGCGCGTCTGACAAAGACACGACGACGACAAGCACTTGTCCTCGTCTTTCGGACTTCGTCAGATGCGCCGTGCGCGTTGTAATCGAATGGCAACTACGTATAGCCCAGTCTCGCATTTTGCGTCAAATGATGATTGAGGACAGATATACGTGAAGTTGCTCTTTATTTTATATACATATACCGCGGCCCATAAAGATCATCTGGCGACTACTAACTCATTAAATGCTCAATGCAGACAATAAGGTCCATTTAGTAAACGCTCAGTGCAGACAATAAGGTTCATTTAGTAAAATATTATTAAAGCACAACCGCACTGGTAAATACGCAGATGTGGTCACTGTCTGTAGAAGGCAGGCCAGTGTACTCGCAACGGACGCGCGAACGTATTCTCTCGTCAAGGGCAGATTAATTCTTCGCTATTCTTAAGATGACGCGCAGTTGAAGAAAGAAAGCAAGATATCTAAGCATCGATGAGAGCGTTATTACTTTCGCCCGACCTTCTTCCCTGTTCCCATCGCAATTTTTTTGCACACAGTACCTGAACGCAAAAAAAAGAAAGCTCTGTGCGTTAGATAGAGATAAACGAACACGCGTAATGAAACAAAAAAAAAAAGGCGCCGGCGATCAGAGGAAGGGGCACTTCTTGTCGGCACCCAGCAGGTCGACGGCGCGGCACGAGAAGGCCTCGGAGAACTCGCGCATGTTGAGCACCGGCATGTGGCAGCGAAAGCGGGGCCACAGGTCGCCCACCTCCTCCCGGCTCGTGCACGTGAGCAGGCAGAGCCGCATGAAGAACACGCGGTCGTGCAGCTGCCGCTCGCGGCCACGCGAGATCCGGGCCCGGTACTTGAGCCGGTACCTGCGCGTAGGCGGCGCGACGCTCGCAGTGCCGCTCGAAAGAGCGCGCGCAAAGTCGACGACCACCGGGATGCGCGTGTGAGCGCGGGAAAGGCTTCGCGCCATGAGAAATGACAGTGCACGGGTGTGTTCTGCCACTGAAAGCCAGGTGGCGGAATATAAATGTCGTATATCATGGTTAAAATCGGTTGCACAAGGCTGTGATACGCGTTCGTACACTTCAAAGAAGCTTGGGAAGCTTCAAAAGATGCACGTGACAACGAATTGCGATATTACGATGCCTGGGACCATGCTAAGACGACGAGTTAAGAGAAAGCTTTAGCTCCGGGCCGACGCCGACGCTGCCTATTCAAATACATGTAAAATGCGGAAATGATTTTCTGTGGTAACCCTTTGGCCGATTTTAACGAAATTTGCCGAAATTGACAGAAAATGTCAGATCCTAGTAGCTGCAAGAACAGAATTTCGATTAAGCGCTTGATTTTTTTTTTTTGCAAGCATTCCCAACAATTGGTATATTAAATTACAATTGGAGCACGAAGTGTACAAATCCCTACCACAGCACGAGAAACAGACATCGCAGTTCTGTAAACTGCATCCCGTAGATCATCTCAAGCAGAAAACTTAATTTAGACCTCACAACAAAATCATTACAATATTTACTAGAGCTTTGAAGCAGTCCTACCCACAATATAGCGGTATAAGAGACAGCGGCATATATTGTATCAGTTCTGTCCGCTCGACATATGCTATGTAAGCACAATTTCAGTAATGTTGACATTGGTTTTCATTAGAGTCGCCGAGTTGTAAACTTGACAGTTATAAGTTTCTGGAAATCGTGCACTTTTCAAGAATGTTTATAGAACAACTGACAACATAAATAAGTTCATTGCCGAATAGGGTCACTATATTTTCGCTCTTTCTTTTAAATGCAACAATTTTCGCCGAAAGCAGGCAGTAGTTGTGGAGAAAAACGATTTCCCCATTCCCGTGTATTTTTAATAGGAGCTCCCGAGCTAAAGCTTCCTCTTGAATTCGCAGTAGCAGATTTTTACAAGCTTCTAGCGATCCGGGCTTTTCAGGTTTCTGTTACGCTTCAATAAACTGGCATTATTTTCACAGTGGATCTGCAACTGTTACACGCGCTTTTTTTCATTAAAAGCGGTATTTTATAAAGTCTAAGTTGATCAATCTGCCCATGAGGCAGCCGGTTTTCAATGATGACGCGAACGACGTCGAGTTACACCCACGCAAGGAGCGAGGCATGCAGCAGGTGCCTCCTGGGCTGTGCGCATAGTTTCCCATTTCCGCACTGTCGTTGTAAAAACTGCATAGGCTGCTGCTTATGTAGGAAGCCCGCAATATCCTGCTGGTTGTGGTCGCACCGAGAACAAGAAAAGACACACACGGTGTTGGTCGTGCATAGCATTTCCAGCAAGAAAAAAACATTCGTGTTGTTTGTCACTGGCTGGCCGCATTTGGATAATGGTGTCTGGCAGACAGAAAGTACGCGGCAAAACTATTTTGACGATGAAGTCACAAAGCTAGGCCTAACGCAGGCCTAGGTGGAGGACAATACAAATCATTCTTCAGTTGGCAACCGTCCGCAAGATCCTCGAGTGTCGTGTTTTGGTTCATTATCGCGACTCTTCATTGCCTGCGCTCGCTAACCGCTTTAGAATACGATCTGCTTTTCGAGCCCCGAATTACATGGTGTGCAATATAAACCTGTTGCCTAGGTCTCGAATATAGTGTAACATTCCTTGCGCTGGAGTCCGACGAAATGCCGTCTGGTCTGGAAAAATCACGAAAACAATTCTCCAGTTTTTGATCATTCCTTCACCATGGTCCGCGTTCATTCTTCATAATGTATGGTCATCGGACCTGTGAGACTCTGTCTTACGCGCAGAATAGTACAGATAGCGGGATATTTAGCCTTGTTTGAGGTTCCGAATAGTGCTGCAAGATTGCGCAACCTGTCCGTTTAAGGCAAGCAGTTGTGTGTATGAGGGCACTGGCAAGGCGACTTCGCGACGACGACGATGTCATGACAACTGATCTACTCTGATAAATAAATGTGATAACCTGTCGCGTGACAACCTGGCTCGATTCGGGAACCTACCGTAAAGTGCCTGGTAACAAGAAAACAATCGTCCGCATTAAAAATTACGGCAGATTCAACGCGGTTGCTGGAAGGAACTATAGGAGAAGCTTTCGAAAAAAAAAACCGTTTAAATTAAATGATATGCAAAGAGACATGATACGTGGAATCCTATTTTATGCTCATGTACGGACAAGAAATTGCTCCAGTTGTTCCCCATCGCAAGAGTTTCTGTCCCTTGGCAAACGCAACTGTACATGTCCTGCTCCGTGCTTTGCAGCACAGCGATTACCTGTGTGCCCAGCAAGGCGGCCAAACGCAAAGACTCTCGCCATGCAATCAACGTGACTCGCAGGAGCGCGGATTACGTCGTCTCCCGCAGCGGCCTACTTTTCGTACCACAATCACCAGAGTGAGTCCATTTTGCTGATACATTGAATACCGGTCTATAATCCGGACTATAATACCGGACTATAATCAGCGATAAACCGACCGTGACTATACGCAATTAACCCCGGTAAGATGAGATACGGAGCTTCGGTTTTAATAAAGGGATTACTCGTGCTAGTAGTCGTCTATAGTCCTTGCAGTGATGCCATGTAAGTGTCGTTTGTTGTTTCATTCTGCAGTTTCGTAGTGAACAGGAACAGTCACCGGCACGGGGAAGTACAGAAAGCTTTATAGATGTATTTTTTATATGCCTGCCATACTGTGGGTCGGCTCGTTGTGAACGGTTTGTACAATAAAATACATAATCGAGCGAAAGAAATTGCTACACATCGGCCCGGCAGTGCACTACTTGGCCACATGCAGCCACGATGCGTAAATGCATCACAGGTGGGAGGGGTCTTTCTGCTAAGGCACCGCTTTTTTATCTTTTCCTGCTATACAGTAATACAATGGTGCTGAAGACCGTAAACAAAGAGCTTTTCATTGTGTCATTTCCTGATGGATGGTGTCGTTCCAAGGTGTCGGTTCTAGAAGACATGCAATGCACGGCTCATGAGAGACTCTGTGGAGAGCATCACAATAATTTAGAGCTGCCAGCATTATTGAAGTTGTACCCACACCGCCATCCTAGAGCATTTTCGCATTTCGCTCCCGTGGGAATCCGACCGCCGCAAGCAAGATCGAACCCACGGCCTTGTGCTCAGCAGCGCAACACCGTAGCCAATTAGTCACCGCAGTGGGTATCATGAGCCACACTGCGGCTCTTCGAGCTATGGTTCCTCGCCGGAAACATGAACTGTGCTGACAAGTCTATCCTCATTGCATCGACTTAGCAAGGCCTGCCGCATCACTGTCAGCACATCGCGCTGGGGCCTACTGTAACGCGACATCGACTGAAGCACCATGTCCCTTGTTTCAAAATATCGAGGAAGTCTTCATGTCTACAGAGAGAGCGATCAAAACAACACGAAATGGTACGTGCAGCTAAAAAGCAATGTTAACGCTGATAGCATGTTATCGTCTTTCCCAATTAGTGGAGCTGAATGGAGTGTGATAAATTCCACGCGCCGCAGCCGCTTGTTACCGATCGAATGCGATACGCGCCGCCCGTGTCCAGAGGAACACCTGGTCCCTCTGCTCGGCCAAGAAGGAGGCTGTGGAGTTGCTCAGGTGTCGGTATTGCTCCTCGTAGCAGCGAGTCGCCTCGTTGTAGTTCTTCAGAGTCTGGTCCGTCCACCAGAGCTCCTCAATGCCCGCTGCCGACAGACGCGCCCCCCTGTGGCCGATGGCGCCGCTCAGAGCCATAGCTACCAGCACTCCGAGGGTGCCGTAGTTGAAAGGCTCGCCAGCCTCCGGATAGAAGAGCGGTGGCCCTGACAGCAACGTTGGCAGAAACAGCTCGGCGCCACTCCGAAGGGTCCACAGCTTCAGGTACGCTACGTCACCCGCCAGCTGGAGTCTGTCGACAGCCACAAGTGGAGCTTTTAGTTTACGTCATGCTGTTCAACCCGCACGGCCCCTTATAAACCATGTGAGGTTTAAGAAACAGAGGAGAGGAATGTGCCATCCGTTGCTGTTCTTAGTGTGCGCTGTTCATTTTCGTGCACGATACAGTTCTCGACGAGATGTAAAGCAGCCCGAAATAGACGATAACCGTCTATTGAAATATATCGACTCCATTTATTTTGCCCTGCTTGACATGCAACGATCTATATCTGCACCAACTACTCTAACAAGGCTTTTCTAGTTATTGTTGTCCAGATGTCTACTTTTCAAACGCCGGTCGCCTTCCTGAAGCTCTTCGGATACGTTAAATAGTGTTCTAAGCCTTGTTCCCTCTATAGTAAAGAGCTCAAAAAGTCTAGTGAGTGTAGGTAGTAGATTTTTCATTTAGACAGTCAAAACTTTTATTGATAATGTTGCAAGAGTTTTGTAATGCTTGAAAATTTTAAAAAGAAATCTCAAGGGCATCATTTTCAACTCCGTAATGAATAACACTGTCACGATTCTGTAAACTGCACCTATTAAGATATTGAAAGCGCACAAAGCTCTGATATTGCCGAATTTAAATATACCACTAATTTGTGATGAGGGCTTTGCTGACCTATTCTTACAATTTCACATATCAGCTCATACATCAAGTTTGCCGTTTTAGGCGCTCCAGCAGATGCAGTTTATACAACAGCGATACGCACTTTTACGCATTTGTAAACCTCTTGCTTCAACCTTTCAACCGATTTTCGCCAAGATGTGTGAGGTCCATCTTCAACGCAGTACTACTTCTTGCAGTTGTTAAAATTTAACTTTCTCTATCAAATCGGAATTCATTCAAATTGAACTAGCGCTTCTTTCGTGAGAGCATTTCTGCGTATTATATGCACCTGAATAAAGAAATTGGAGTTGGCTACGAGTTCTCTTCATATCCGAGATCATTTAAGTACGCTGACATCTATGTGGTCCGGACTGAAGCTGCCCGCTGAATTATCCGCTAAATAATAAAGTTTTACGCTTCGGCAAAGCTTCGCCACTGCGGTGGCGAAGCTTTGCCGTCGGTGATGCCTTGGGCAGTGACATTGAAACAGAGCATTTCAAATGTTACATTTAGCTGCGGACAATCTTGCTCACCAGAGACCACTGCGCAAAGTATCGCAGCATCTCGAAACACGGAAGCCACTAATTTCAAGATAGTTGCCGACGACTTCGCCTGTACTCGGCACTTTTTCCTCACCACGTAGCTCCCGTTTTCTGCACACAAATGCACCTTCACGCTTAAGGAGAACATCCTCGCTGCTTAAGAAAACAAATTCGCTATTTCGACGAAAGTGTAAAGCAGTGGCGGCTTGTGCTGTCAGTCATCTTTTTCAGCATAACTTTTGTCAACGAAAAGCTCAATGAAGGCGCCTCCCAGCAATCTCCAATTACCTCTGTCTTGCGTTAGCCGACTACACCAGCATCAAGGTAAATAGTGACGGTATTAGAACAGTGTGTTCAACTACTCCTTAAAGTGGCCAATTACTGTTCCGACAAATGGTTGTATTTCCGTCACTAAGTGCATGGACCTTCCCGATGTGTTTGCACCTGCATGGGCTGGTAATGCAGGCCTATTCGCTCCGTATACAGCTTTGTCTCGCTGTCATCTTCGGATACTCCTTTAAGCCGGAAAAATGGTGTGCATCGAACGGGGCTCGAACCGATTAGTTTAAGCCACAAATCCGGCACATTTGCTGTATTCAACGCCGATATGTGACACCACGTTGCATGCAGTAATATGTTTTCGTTGAGCGCAGTCCTCACCACCGTGGTTTTGCTCCATTGGAAAGCTTCTTGCTATACCTTGCAGCACTTCAACACACACAAAAGTGTTCCCAAAAGATGAATACAGCGCTGAATCAATATGGTAGCTTGCAATATGTACTAGCAGTGTAATAGCTTCGTTGTTCTACTAAGAATGCTTGTCAATCGCTGATGTTCCGTAATCATGAAATTCAGTGTCCAGCAGCGGTTTGATTTTCGCAAACGGCTATTCAGCTTCTTAACGCGCGCTGTTCTCAAATTTGTGAAATCAATGATTCGTCACTGCAATACCTTAAACTTTTCGGGTATTAATGTAAAAGTCTTATACGCCCAATTAAGTGAAGTCGGCGGGAACGAGAGATGGTACCGAAATGGTCGACGGTGCAAAGAGTAAAGGCACGTCAAGAACTTCTCGAATTGACGTCGAATTGCTCGAGGAGGTTCCGGTAAACAAAGTAAATTAATGACTTCGAAAAGAAAATTAGGTACATTTCTGTTCGGATGGGAAGACGAGCACGCTACCCCGACGCCACGGTGGCTCCGCGGTTCTGGCTAACTAAAGGTGTGCGTGCGTCATTGCACACGTCACATCGCAGCCACCTTGCTGACCAAAGGGGTGGCTTAATGCGCGCTTCATTCGGCGCATGACGGGGCAGCCAATGGGGAGGAGGTGACGCCACGTCATGAGTGTATAAAATGAGACGTTCATGACGTCCCAAGGTCTACAAACGGTATGTTTTCGCATTTCCACACGTAAGCATTTTGAAGTGTCTCTGCCGAATATTTTAACTTTCTTTCGTGTAGTATGACATAAAAACTTGTATGCGTATCCTTACTCTTCGTACTGTGTTAAGGCCAACGTTTAACAAATTATTATCGGCGTTCGAGAGGACTCAAAGGCGGAACAACAATGTGCGCTAGGCTGCAGTCAAAGATGAAATACTGGCTCCCGTAACAATATAACTCGCGTGTTTCAGCTCCGGACACACTCAAATGCCACAGAGAAAAGGCGTGTTTCAATCTGAGCGCATGACGTGCGCGTCGGCTGTATCCTTTTTCGAGGCTGCTTACTTGCCGTAGAAGCCGTACTCTTCGTTGCCAACCTCCCTGCGCATCTGCGTGTCCAGTTGGGCAGCCTCCATGTAGCTGTTGACGAAGTCCGCGGGCGGCCTGCTCAGCTTCGAGTAGTTCATCTGGCGGCTCTGGGCCACCGACGCCTCCGAGATGTTCGGGTTGATTGTGATCAGACGCACGTTTCTCACCTGTAAACGTGTCAGTCTGTGATTGATCATGCAAATGTAGGGCTAAACATTGCATATTCAACTTGCCAGACTCACAATGTGAACCATCAATGTTCTGTAGTATTTCTCGGTGCAAAAGTATGTAAGGACATCTAAGATTAAGAGAACTTCCAGACAATATGTCATCACTAAAGCATCACTTTAACAGCCATTTAGAAATTACAAAAAGGGCGATTATGTCTCAATTAATAAAGAGCTTGAACTATTCTTGGATGGCTGCATTCCAACTTTTTCGATCGTACAGGGGAAGAAAACTGGATTTCCTATAAATATAACTTTACAAGTCTCATCAACAAACACATACCGTTACAAAATATTTCAGGTAAACAACGGGCACCTTGGTTTACCACAACATTAAAGAGGCTACTCTACAAAAAAAGCGTCTTTTTTGTTTAGCGAAGTCTACAAACAGTCTTGCTCGCTGGCTTGTATATCGTCATAGTCTGTGCTCCTATCGCATTGCTACCAAACAAGTAAAATATTTTTTTCTGCAGAGCACACTTCCTTCTCTTCATTCCACCAACCCTTCCAAGTTCTGGAACTTTGTTAAACCTGCACAAAGCCATGCAATTTTTCTTCGTCTGGTATTGTGGCCCTGCTACTTTGTGGTTTTTCTACTTCCCGACCTAGCTTTGTCAAGAGCGCCCTTCCCGTTGCTGTATTGCTGAGTCTTCGTACTTGTGCCTTGAGCTGGCATTCCCTTAGTTCTTCAAAAGTGTTGCTGATACCAAGTTTCATGAGTTTGTCGTTGGATGTAGTTAAGTTTTTTTTTTGCTGTGTTGTTCTTTTCTCCTTGAAGTCGACCAAAGTCTCTTCAAGGTGTTTATCGGCGTTGATGAAGCAGGAGGCAGGTTGGAGGTAACAAAACTTGAAGATATATTGCAACGGAAATATTTACACAGTCAAATACAGAGTTAGCGAAAGAACACTGATACAAAACACACAAGTAAACAGCGCCTTACTCTTCTACTTTTTCTTAAGTTAGAGCCTAGGACAACTGTCACTACATACGACCAACCGAGTCTCACTGTTCTACCACTAAGTGGTTACGGCCCAGACTAGCGTTGCATCGTACGGAGTCTTACTGTTCTATCAGGTTTAGTGATTACAGCCTAGACTGAGGAACAAGCACCTCGTCTCGGTTGTTATAGGGGAAAGAGACAAAGAAAAAGGGCGGCAGGGCCGTTAGCCCATCCCACGGAAGCAATTGCCAATGAGAGCTGACAGTTTCTTAAGCCACAACCCAAAGGGATGGGCTTACTCTCATAAGTGAATCTATTGGAAAACCACCCTGCTTTCCCTCTTCCCACATCTTCTTCTCCCCCTCCTATTTCCACGTGGTCAGTGACGGCCTCGTCAAACACGCCAGGCCTGCATGATTTATTGAGGCCATCTCGCACCTCAGCGGCGTTTCTAGCCAGCAAGGGGGGGCTCGGGCGCTGGTGTCCCAACACCGCGTACCGTAGTCCCCCTCCAGGTTTTTCCTGGTAGAAAACTAATTACCGCTGGCGGCATCCGGACTCGGGTGCTCTTAAAACGACGCCGCGCCCCTCTCTACGGCGCGCACTGCATGTTGTAACACGACACAAAGCGGGCTCTCCCCAGCGCTCAAAACAAGATGCACGTGGCTGCCGTCCGAATGCGTAGGGGGGTGAACCCCCCGCTCCGTACGCGCCAGACGTGGTCAACATTGCTAGCAGCTGCGTCTCTAATTGGCAGGGGACTCAAGAGCCGGCGCCACAACGTCGCGTATACAACCTTTGTCCGCTCGAGCTTTGTCCGCTTGGCCCTATTATGACCATCGGCGGAATGTCAACAAAGCCCGAGTAAAAGCATTTTCTCCGAGTCCGTTTTGCGCCTCTGCACCGCGCCCCCCGCGGCGGCGCGCGCCTCGGCTCGTCACCCAACACCACGCGGGCCGTCCGACCCCTCAACCACAGAAACGATTGCCGCCTGACGCGCTGGGGGGTTAGACGCTTCCCTATTCACAAAACGCACGGGCAACTCGCGGCACTTCAAAAGTATATACAAAACAATCATGCAGCCCTCCGCCGTCCATTCTGCGTGTTCGAGAGATGAGCGGCCTAACACGTTCCCCCTAAAGAGTATACTGGGCTGATTTTCGCTCAGTGATACGATAAATCACTGCCGCGATTACGTAATGAACATTCTAACCACACCCTAGCCTAATTACATCACAGCAACAAACACTTTCATATAACAAAGCAAGAAGAGAGTAAAAAGAAATACACAATACATGTCATCAAACTATCAAGCACACGATTGCAGTTCCAAACTGTAAGAGCACTCTAGTGTCTCTGGGTCTTGAATCGGCACTCACAAAGTCCGCAATATACAGCGCCAAGTGAGCAGGAACATTCACGCCCATCCAGTTGGCATGGCAGTATAGTATTACGCTGGCTTCCATGAGCTGTTGTGAAGCCTGGACAAAGCATCCGCGTTACCATTACTGACACCCTTCCGATGTCGCACTGACACGTGATATCGCTGTAAAGCCAGCGCCCATCTTGTCAATTTTGCCCCGTGTGGAGTCGAAGTTGTAAGGTACGACAATGGATTGTGGTCGGAAACAACGTTTATCTCGGCACCAAAAAGCCAGTAGTCAAACTTCTTTAAGGCCCATATAATAGCAAACGCTTCCCTCTCAATTGTCGACCATCGCGTCTGAGTCGGCGTGAAGCGGTGGCTGGCAAAGGCATTAGGCCTCTCCTTTCCCTCGGCTGTCATTTGCGCCAAACAAGCGCCCGCCGCCGTAGCTGACGCGTCTGCGAAAAGCCAGTCGGACTCAGATGGGTCCGGAGTGCTGAGCGCCACGGCCTCGCACAGGGACTGTTTCAGCGTCTTAAACGCCGTCTGAGCTTCCTCTGACCAGGGTATGCTATTGGGTACCCCTTTCTTTGTTAACCGCATGAGCGGGCTCGCCACCTCTGCACATTCTCGGACGCACTCGCGATAGTAGCCGCACAGTCCTAGCAGGATGCGTAGCTCCTTTTTAGTGCGTGGTGTCGCCACATTCTTAATTGCAGCTATTTTCTCTTCGTGTTCTGGGGTTGAGAATCTTGGTGCGCAACCTAATTTCTTGAGCATCGACTGTGTGAGCTGTGATTTGAAATTAGTGCCCTGGTCGGAACAGATCATTTCCGGAACGCCAGTGCGACTGAAAATTTCAATCAACGCGTCGCAAGTCGCCTTAGCTGTCAAAGAGCGCACTGGGACAATCTCTGGCCACCCTGTGCAAATGTTCACCAAGCATAGCGCGTACCTATGACCTTTCGCTGACGGTCTGTCTAAGGGTCCAATGATGTCTGCATTGACAATTTGAAAAGGGTGATTTGGCCTAGTGCGAGGAGTTATAGATACTCTGTCCGTGCGACGCCTGTCAGAGCGAATTTGACAATCATGGCATGAACGACAATGCTCTAATACCTCCTTCTCCATGCCAGGCCAAAAAAAATTACACCTAATACGCACTTTAGTTTTCCTTGGCCCTAGGTGCCCTCCGCATAGTGACTCATGAGCTAAACGCATCACCTCACTGCGCTTGTCTTTGGGAACAACTAGTTGTCTCACTCGGGTGCCTACTATTGAGTCCCAGTGGTGTAAGAGTCCATCAGAGACGAACATGCCGGATTTCCCACTCCAAGCATCTTCCCATCCCTTCTTTAAGGTAGCGTCAGCTAGCTGCAATCTGCTGAACTCTTCTCTCTGGCTTATTGACGCATCCCTCTCTTCATCAATTAGCTCAACTTCCCCAGAAACACCTTCCTCTTCCAAAGTAACGTTGCAGGCCACTGCCTCGGCTTTCTCATTTGATCGCTCTATGATCTGAGCAGGCTCGGCCGGTGCTACAATGGATTCCAGAGAGCTTCTGGCCTTGAATAAATGTTCCCAATCTTCCTTGGTCAACAAACAATCTGTGCCCTCGACGAGCTCATTAGTCAACGCGCAGAGTAGGTCAATGTTCTGGGGCTCCGCCGCCATTTGCGGGCTATTTAACTTTACCGGCAACGTTGCTAGCTTTGCCTCGATAGTTTTACCAAATGCAGACACCAATCTTATTGTGCCTGATGGCTCCACGATACTTTTCGGAAGGAGACTCTCACGTATGACAGTTATTTCACTTCCCGTATCTAGAATCGCATCTGTGGATACGTTTCCGCATGAGATAGGGATCAACTGCAGGTTAGTTATGCCTTCGCCTGTGTGTTTCAAGGCCTCTACCTTTGCAGTGAGGACTCCATTCGATATCTCACTTCCCGTCTCGTGGGCTATCGACACCCTTTGTGCCCTCTGCCTTGGCTCGATAGCCTTCTTTGGCTGATTTTCCTTGTCACTAGACACCGGGCAATCCTTAGCGAAATGGCCTGAGCTGTGACATACGTGGCACTTGAGGGCGCTTTTCGCCACTCGCGTCGGCTTTTGCCCCATCTCTGCCGCTGATGGCTTTGAGGCATATCCTTTGCCTTTCGCTTGTTCCAAAGTTTGCAGTACTTTGGCAATCTCAGGTGGCTTAAGCCATTCCTCGCCTTCTCGTAGCCTCACGTACTCAAGACCCTCTATACTAAGGCCCGCTTTTATACGATCCGCGACCATGAGTTCTGCCATCACTTCTACAGTGTCGGCTCCTCTTACTTGAAGGTAGTAGGAAAAATACGTTTTCACTCGCGACGCGAACTGTGACCACGTTTCCTCCTTCCGCTTCACTGCTCTCTCAAACCTCTGCAGATACTCCGCGGGAGAAAGCTTCAGTTCCATCAACACTGCCTGTTTAACTGACTCGTAATCTGTACTCTCTTCCTGGTTGAGGTTACGCAGTAGGTAGCGAACGCGCTCAGTTAGAGCTGGCATGACTAAATGCACGCGACTCTCATACGGTACCCCGTAAGTAGCAAAAAGTCGTTCTACCTCCTCAAACCATAAGGGTACATCCGCGTCACACGGCAGGCGGAACCCTTTCAGCACTTTAGCGCATTGCTCGACGGAGTCGAAGCCCATTCGCCTCCGATTGCCCCGTTCCGACTCAGCGCTGGACGACGCGCCATTGAGACGTTCAGCATTCGTCCTTGCCTGCAACAGCCTTTCATACTCAATCTGAAGTTGTATACAGGTAGTCTGAGCATTGAGCCTTTGAATTTCAAGCTCAAGCGTTCTTGTATCATTCGGAATTTGCAAAGGCTGAGATGCCTGCTGCGAAAATTCCTGGCTCTGACTGGGTTCTCTCATTTCATTTGACTTATCGGAATTTAGCCTATCGTCATTTGATAACTCCCGATTCCGATCCATTTCCGCCACCGTCGCACCCTCAACTCCATTAGACTCCATTGTCTCTGTGCCCCCGCGTGTCCTCACCATTTGCTCTACACATCAACTGCCATGCCAACTTGAGAAAGACGCAAGAAATCCTGCTCACCCTTTGCTGAATGCACTGTCGTTTTCGGATCTCCTCCACGGTGCCGGGCTTGGCTGCTGTGGGATCTTCTCAAAGGTGCAGGAGGTGCTCGTTGGATGACTTGATCCCTTCACCACTGGTCCAGGATTCGATGTTGTAGAGTTCGCCGATCCTGTCGACTGCGCCAGTTAAGTTTTTTTTTTGCTGTGTTGTTCTTTTCTCCTTGAAGTCGACCAAAGTCTCTTCAAGGTGTTTATCGGCGTTGATGAAGCAGGAGGCAGGTTGGAGGTAACAAAACTTGAAGATATATTGCAACGGAAATATTTACACAGTCAAATACAGAGTTAGCGAAAGAACACTGATACAAAACACACAAGTAAACAGCGCCTTACTCTTCTACTTTTTCTTAAGTTAGAGCCTAGGACAACTGTCACTACATACGACCAACCGAGTCTCACTGTTCTACCACTAAGTGGTTACGGCCCAGACTAGCGTTGCATCGTACGGAGTCTTACTGTTCTATCAGGTTTAGTGATTACAGCCTAGACTGAGGAACAAGCACCTCGTCTCGGTTGTTATAGGGGAAAGAGACAAAGAAAAAGGGCGGCAGGGCCGTTAGCCCATCCCACGGAAGCAATTGCCAATGAGAGCTGACAGTTTCTTAAGCCACAACCCAAAGGGATGGGCTTACTCTCATAAGTGAATCTATTGGAAAACCACCCTGCTTTCCCTCTTCCCACATCTTCTTCTCCCCCTCCTATTTCCACGTGGTCAGTGACGGCCTCGTCAAACACGCCAGGCCTGCATGATTTATTGAGGCCATCTCGCACCTCAGCGGCGTTTCTAGCCAGCAAGGGGGGGCTCGGGCGCTGGTGTCCCAACACCGCGTACCGTAGTCCCCCTCCAGGTTTTTCCTGGTAGAAAACTAATTACCGCTGGCGGCATCCGGACTCGGGTGCTCTTAAAACGACGCCGCGCCCCTCTCTACGGCGCGCACTGCATGTTGTAACACGACACAAAGCGGGCTCTCCCCAGCGCTCAAAACAAGATGCACGTGGCTGCCGTCCGAATGCGTAGGGGGGTGAACCCCCCGCTCCGTACGCGCCAGACGTGGTCAACATTGCTAGCAGCTGCGTCTCTAATTGGCAGGGGACTCAAGAGCCGGCGCCACAACGTCGCGTATACAACCTTTGTCCGCTCGAGCTTTGTCCGCTTGGCCCTATTATGACCATCGGCGGAATGTCAACAAAGCCCGAGTAAAAGCATTTTCTCCGAGTCCGTTTTGCGCCTCTGCACCGCGCCCCCCGCGGCGGCGCGCGCCTCGGCTCGTCACCCAACACCACGCGGGCCGTCCGACCCCTCAACCACAGAAACGATTGCCGCCTGACGCGCTGGGGGGTTAGACGCTTCCCTATTCACAAAACGCACGGGCAACTCGCGGCACTTCAAAAGTATATACAAAACAATCATGCAGCCCTCCGCCGTCCATTCTGCGTGTTCGAGAGATGAGCGGCCTAACAGATGTGTTCCTTGGGAGGTGGAGAGCTGTTTTATACGCTTTCCGGAGGATGGTCTCCACTTGCTCTTTTTCGGTTTTGGTGATTGCATGGTACGGCAGTGAGTATGTGACCCGGGTGACTATCAGGCTGTTGACCAACCTGAGTGTGTGCGCCACTCAGGTTGGTCAACAGCCTGAGTCGCGCACACACGCCGGACAACACGAACGCCGTTCGTGTTGTCCGGCGTTCGTGTTGTCCCCTTCTCTACTCTTGTGTCCTGTCTGCACGTCTCACTTCTTTTTTGCATAATGAATCCTTACCAAATAGCTCAGCTTTCTGTCGTTCTAAACACTGCCCACGTAATCATTTCAGGTCCCCCTATGTCATTTCTCTTCGTTGTCATTGGCTACAGCCCTCACCATGTTGCCCTTGTCGTTGGCTTTCTAGCACTGCAGTCTGCGCTTATGGGTGGTTCGATGGTTTTTCCGCGTCTGTCCCAGTGCACTACTGACGATGGCGCAGACCACCGCACGACAATATATCAACCTTCCTGCTGTTAACAAGGCAAAACGTAGAATGGACACGAGACGAGAAGACGGCACCACAAGCGCCCACTTTCAACAACGTTTATCATGCTATTCTAGCGAAATATATAAACCTGAATTGCAATAAAATATTCTACGCATGACAATATATCAACCTGTACTGAAATAAAAAAATTATAGACTGACAATTAACATTTAACTTGCTTTATAATTTCCCCGTTGAACTGTGTCCGCAGTAATGGCTGCCAGAAAGAAACAAACACTGCAACGCCTTTTGTATGCCCAATGAGCAATGTTCGAATACCCCACTCTACTCGCTTGGCTAGGAATATGTGGCTCAACGTCCTGCGGAGGTGCTGCTAGCTCAAATCGAACCGCTTCCGTTGCCTCTGAGCTCGCGCTACGGTGTGGCCAGGCCCACCGTAGCGCGAGCAGTCGCCTGTGTCAGATCGGCTGATTTGGCAAAGCGTGCTCCGGAACCGTGTCTCGAACCAGCAGTGCCCCCGGAAGTATACACACGCACGTCTGAGCTCACAGTTACTCTGCACGCTCCCTATCGGGCCATACATGCTGTAACTCCACCGGAACGCACCGCTTCCGCGCTCTATTGACCAGTCTGGTGGATGCCTGCGCACGCTATCGTCAGTAACACTGCTTCTTCGCTGTCACAGTGCGTGCTTCGTTTAGCCCACAAACGCACCTTCCTGATGGCTTCAAGACGGGAGGGCAGCTCGAGCCAATGGGCGCGGTTCATGTGGTCTACGACCCCGTCCAGGATATCGTCGAACAGCTTTCGGCTCGCCTCAACAGCCGTGTTGTCGATGGTCAGGTTGGCCACCAGGGTGGGCCACGTGTAGAACAGGAACTGGCGCGTCGTGTTCAGGCACATGATGACCACGTCGCGCGCGTGCTGCTGCTCGTAGCGCCGGAAGAAGTCATAACGCAGCACCTCCATCACCACTTGCACGGTGATGTAGGCGGTGGCGTTGCGAAGGCCGCCACCCATCACGATTTCCATGACGGTCCTGCGAACGGCTATCCCCTTACAAAAATGACTTTAGACTACATATAGAAAGTCTATAGACTTCTTATAGACGACCTTTCCTTTCTATAGATTTGGCCTTTTGTTGATACAAAGTCTGTAGACTGTCTATAGACGAAAGTCGATAAAGTTTCTATTTCTTTTTGTCTATACGCAGTCTATAGACGGTCTATAGAAAAAAGTCGATAAGGTGTTTGCTCTTTTTTGCCTACTTCCCCTCTATGGACTACCTATAGACGAAAGTCGATACAGCTTCTATCTATTTTTGTCCATACTTTGTCTATAGACTTTCTATAGACGAAAGTCAATAAGGTTTCTATTTCTTTTGTCTACTCGCAGTCTATAGACAGTTTATAGAAAAAAGTCGATAAGGAGTATGTTTCTTTATTGTATCCTTCCCCTCTATGGACTACCTATAGACAAAAGTGGATTACGGTCTCTATCTATTTTTGTCCATACTCTGTCTATAGACTCTCTATATTAGACATTTAATAATAATAGTCGGCTAAGGTTTCTATTTCTTTTTCTCTCCTGGTGTATTGAATGTCTATATAAGAAAGTCGATAATATGTAATGCCGAGTTCCCGTACTCCCCGCCCTCTGCGAAGGCGATGATATGGCACTGGTTCATGCGCGACCGGCACCGCGTGCAACCCCGGCGCGGCGGGCAAACCGTGCAGACTGCTAGTCGTCATTCGGTGCAGCTGCACCGAACGAGGATCGCGGCGGAACAGGCAACGTCCGAGTCACAAAGGTCTTCCAGGCACCCGAAGGCCCTAATCCTGGCTGCTTCCCGGACGTACACTTCGCGAGACCAGCTGGTGAAGGTCAGATGGTGATGATGTGGCAAAGGTGGTGAATAAGTCGCGAAAGCCGGCAGACCAGGTGGTGAATTCACCACCTGGTCTGCCTCTGAGTTGTCGTGGTATTGTATGTCTATAGATTAACAATAGACAAACATCGTTAATCTGGGCCCAACCCGTGTACGCTGTAACCAAGCGCAGGTACCGGTGGATAATACGTAGCTGCGTTTGATATAAGCCACTGAAGTTGTATACTGCTGAGATTGCTGTAGAGCCTATTTGTAGACATTAGTATACACATAGTGTATACCTCCGCATTTGTTGACCACATGATATGATCTACGTAGTCGGTCTCGGCAATCCCAAGACAGTCTTCACAGTTGTCGCATCACTTTTGCGGCAGTAGAATAAAGAAAGCAAAACGCCGATCCAATTGTTATAATAGTAGTTATGAACGCCAGCTTCAGCTACAAGTGGATTCCAAACAGGCATCGAGCTAACAGCAAGGACACTCGTAATGTTTGTAGCTGACAACGCGGACTTTGTGAATGTGCGATGAACCGATGTCGCGCATGTGGTGTTCGCGTTGTGTGTCGTCCGATTCTCGGATACTTTTCACATTTTCTTCATACCTCGGCTGCGTCACTAACATAGGGCGGTTTTTTGTTGACTGATATCCTGCACTATAAACCCATCAAAGTTTCTCATTTACTTAAAATAGGTGCCAAATTATCAGAGCCCACCCAGTATTTCGCCGGCGGTATGCCTGGGCAGCCACGCATATGAGTACCTCAATGCTGTACTGATTGCTTTGACCTATCACCAGAACAGAAAATTAGCACTAACATACGTGTGGGCATCACATTTGGTGGTACGCTGGAAGATATGCTACAAGTACGCTGTATTACTAATCGACGCTGGCAATAATGCGTCTGAAACGTTTGAAGGGCCCTGTAATGGCTTTTACAAACAGCGCATTCAAGTTAGCGTTCCAGTCTCATACGATAGCCCACAGCGTTTGTCATACAACCTGCCAGCGCATTTCCTTCGTCCACGAAAAAAGATGAATAATGGTGATAAAGATGAAAAAGCCACCCGTTCCGGCGCGCATGGCGCGCCGAGAGAGAGCGAAAAAAAAAAATGAAGGAGGAAAAGGCGCTCACACTCCTCCGAGCGCGCGCGCTCGCGCGCGCGGAGCTCCTGCGCATGCGCGGAGATTTTGCGCATGCGCGGCGGTGCGCCATCTCAACGAGTGCGCCAGGCACGTATACGGTTGTACCGGTGTGCGGTGTCCGCCTGAGCGTTGGGGTCTGTGTATGCGTGTCATCTTTGTGGCATCACACGTCAACTACACTGAACGGTAAGCTTTAGCAAAGATGTTTTGCGTCAATAGCTCATGATTATGTGAGCGCATTTCGTAGCGCGAAGCGGCTGCATGTAGCGCAGGCGACTCGGGTATAGTGTCGGTTTGTCGTTGACATAGTTTCATAACGCGCTCTTGTTCTCGCTTCTACTATACGGAATGTTTTACGGCGAGCGATCGCTCGGGCTTGTTGATTTTCGCATAATAGTTTAGGTGCGTAAAGAAGGAAGCTACACCATGTATTAACTTGATATTGAGCTACCACTAAGCGGATTGTGTATGTTGGGCAGCCAGTGTGGCAGATCTCATTTCGTGGCGCTTGATCCGGCCGCGATGAATGCTGCGCCGCATGTGTAGTGAAATTCTCGTGACACGCTTTACGTATATATCTCGAAATTGTGTTAGCATCAAGAATGTTCTGACAGACATGTATAGTTAAATAACTGCTAACGTACTCGGATGAAAGGCCGTGTTTGCGGGGCATGCATCAGCAGTGTGTGCACTGCCGTTTTCGCATTGTTTTTAAGGTAGCAGTATGTTTAAGGTTTCTGGCAACCAATCTAAATAATTTTGGGAAGTTACAGCAAGCAAAACACGAGACTTGAAGAAATGTCAAGCGAAAATCTCTAGATTCACCCAATCTATTTATATGCAACCACAAACGCTTTTCGAGCATGAAACCTGCGATAAGCTCAGTCACTCGCAGCTTCGCAACTTAGCCGAAAAAATTGGAGCACAATAAATTAGTCGCTCCGGGAAGCACCTTTACACGTTTCAGACTGAAGGCATTGTGTTTGACGGTAGTTGGAAGATTTGTTTTTTGTCTCTTTTTTAAACAGTTTAGCAGCAGAAGTTATCTTTCGAGCTATATGAAAAGCGTTAAGCGCCTTTCGATGCTTCGGGGTTATGCAGTTTAGGTGCTCTTAATCTCTAGGCAGCTGCTGGCGCAGATTCGCATTGTGCCAGTCGTGCACGGTATGAAGCCCTTGTCGTGCGCAATAAGTGTTCCGGTTTTCATTACTGTTGCATGTAGTGCCGTCATCTTGGACAGACTGCATACTATATGCGCTGTACAAAAGAATAAAGAGCCAGATTATCAATTTGGTGGTCTTTTCTTAGTAGATAACGCACAGATTATTCAAATAATTCAGTGGACATGGCATTTGTTCTACCCTTATTAACACACCTAAGAGATCGTAACATGTTTTAGTTGATAAGTGACCTGATCAGTACGCCCCCATTCATGCGCATTCTACTGAAAGTGTGGCAAATGTATTCATCTCGAAGTATGAGAAAAGAGACAATGCAGACTGTTCTAAGCGGAAATAAATTGCAAATGTTAACGTGATTGTTCAAAACTGCAGTCAGTATGCTGAGCATGTTCGATCGGCACGGGCACATTGCTTTAACACCTGAAAAATGTGCACAGTCCAGCAGGGTATCTTTGTTTCAACAATTATTATTATAGGAATCGTTTGGGATTCTCACATTTCTTTCGTTTTTATGAGTACACTGTGTGTCACATGAACCTGTCTTGAAACGAAGCGTACCGTTGCTAACACCGGCTACCATTATGGTTGTCTAACTGCTTATCATACTATAATATAACGAAACATCATAATGGTACTGATTAATATTGCCATGTAGTCTTTAGTCATAGGTAAACAAAGTTAACTAGAGGCATAAGTGGTGAGAGCAAATTATATAGAAAACTACTATTGAACCGTAAAAATAACTCATTGTATGAGTTTTCCCTCAAATTGTTGCATTTGTTTTACGCGTGTCTCTGTCTTCCGTGCTGTACTCGTGTGGCCATCAATTACGAACTTGCCGAAGCCCTTGTCAGCTTTATTAAACAAGGGATTCAAGTCGGTTGCATCTAATACTACATGTTAAGTGACTGACGTGTTATTCGTTTTATCTAAATATTATGGACTGGCACTACTTGGCGAGCATTAAACCATAGTATTTTTTATTGCACTTAAGCTGCAGGCGCAATAGATTGCCAGAAAATTTTCATGAAAACAGCCAGGAAAGGCTTGGAAAAAGATCGGGAAACTTTAAATTGGCCACATAGGTATGCTGTATTGTTACATGTCAAAGTTTCCAGAAAGTCTCTGTGTTAAATATATTTTTAAAACGTTTCACTTCATAAAAATTGAAGGAAATTGGTTCTATTTATTGAAAAAAAAGAAAGTTAAGCAGACTGACAAGGCATTTCTTACTCAATACGTTTTTTTTTGCGTTAACTAAACGTCCTGAACCTCGATAGCCTAGAAAAAATTTTCATCTTTCAAAGCACCTTAAATAATTTACTGTGATAGAATTCATTCGAACTATACTATCAGTTCTGTTTCCTAGGAGGTGCATATCTGTCGTGCCATGACAAAAATGCTCGTGTGGTATTTCGGGTGCTCATGTGGTATACCTAACTTGGAAACCTGTTAGCATGCCCAAGAGGCCTCTTACCTGCAAGAAATTAAGGTACCATATCAATACAATCAACCCATCCGCCATCTGTTGAAGTTATGGCCAATTACCCATTCATTTAAAAGTATGAGAAATACATTTCAATGTGTACTAAGCAAAATAAATTACAATCTTAGGCATGACACTGGGAATATTCCAGTCACGTCTCCTGAAAACATCCCTCTGCACGGGCATACTTAACTACCAGCCAAAAGAACTGCACAGACAGCCCAACTGGGTAACGTTTCCGCAATAAATATAGGGACCATTTGGGATAAGTACATTAATGCATCATATATGAACTTGTCATAAAAGGGAACATACTGTTGCTGACACGAGCAGCAGTTGTGACTGTTTAATTGTTCCCCATACCATGCAATAGAACATTGCATAAAGGTACTGATTTGTATTGACAAGCAGCCATTAGTCATAGTTAAACCGCATTAAGTATTGACTTAGATGGTTTGAGTAAATATATTCAGCTGCTTAATGAACACACAAAGAATACACATCTGTTATTTTTGCCTCATATTGCTGCATGTACTTATTTGCAGCATACACCTGCAGCACCTTTGGGACTAATGACGCAAAGGTCAAGGCCAGCCTGGCGACCATGCTTGCCAAGGAGTAGTGTAAATATTTAATCTGTTTCCATAATAGCATAAAACAAGAATTTAAGTAATTCATGTATTATATCGAGCAATAAAAACGGTTAATGTATTGCCGGTGCATTTGTTTTATTTTTTGCACTGCATGATTCAGCACCATATAAATTATTTCTGTTTATGCAACATATATGAAAGTACAGCTGGTTCAGGAGCTTTATTAATCTACTAACGGTAATGCATAAGTGCAGATGAAAAGGAACAGGTGCACATGCATAATATCTGCATTCCATGCATTTCATATCTATAAAATGAAATGAAATACATTCAAAACGTTTTGCTACCGCATGTAATGAAAAATGTGAACTAACTTGTAGATAGCCGCTATGGAGTTATGGCCTTATACACTCTTTGTAGACTTGTCTATAAAATGTCTGTGTCTAGAGTGTCTATAAATTAATGAAAATGCATGTTTGTTGGCAAGTGTATGCAGAATGTCATAGAAAAAAGTGTATTGGATTATAAAGTTCTGTTTTTGTAGACTGAAGTCTATAGAATGTCTATAGTATATATACATTTGTCTGTAGACATTCCATAGACTTCAGTCTACAAAAGTAGAACTGTAAGCCTATACACTTGCCCATAGACATTATGCAGACAACTGTCTACAAACATGAATTTTAATTAATCCATTGCTTAAATGATATTGCGCGACATAAAAAACGACATGGACGTGAAAGAAGACGACACACCAAGCGCAAACTTTCAACTAAGTTTATTGTGCCACTGCGTCATTTTATACATGGCATGCACGTAAGTCGCGCATGCGCTTACACGGAAATGAAGTGCGAAATCATGTAACATGGTTACGTGTCGTGTGATGCCGCGTCCAAGTAACGTAATTCTTTTTCTGTGAGAGCTAGAGACGGGAAGCTGACACACGCATCACCCAATTTCGCGATCATCTGTGCTTCAGATATCTCACGGATGAGCTGCGTGCTGCCACGGGAAACAATCGTACATTGATCCTCAAGAGGTTTGCACCCATGATCGCGACAGTGGATCGCAAAGAACTCAGAATCTGTGATTGAATTCTTGAAGTCACATTCTGACCGTGGTCTTCAGGCGTTTTCCATTGATGTAAAGGATCTTTATTATTCCTTGCCGCATAGAAGCGTACTGTCCTGTGTTGAGCAATGTATAGATAAGTATGGTGCTGTTTCCTTCCAGAATGAGGCCGGCATGTCTTGCAGTCAATTTTTAGAACTTTTACAGATTTATCTTAATTCCACCTTTATCACTTGGGATAACCAATGTTTTTTGCAGAAGAGCGGAGTTTGTATTGGCTCTTGCATTGCTCCCATTCTTAGTGACTTGTTTTTATCTTGTTTAGACCATGACATTTCTTTACAAGTGCAAGGCACTGCAGTTTTTAAAACATTTAGATACGTTGATGACTTTTTAATTTTCATTGACTGCTCTTCTGATGCCTTCATTCTGGAAGCTAAGAAAGCGTTAGAAACGTTTCAGAAGTGCTTAGTCCCCTTCAAACTACTCATGAGATGCCGCCAGATAGGTCTCTTCGTTTTCTTGATCTTCGCCTGAATTTTCAGGACTGCCACACGTGTTGGTCGTACGAGCCGCGAACCAACAAACAACTTCTGCCGTATACGTCCGCACATTCTAAGCTTGTTAAGCGGGCCATTGTCAGTTTGTGCTTCAAGAATGCCCTTAGCAAGTCTTGCTGCCATGTTGTGGACGTAAGCTTAGAAGCGCAAACTTTACGGTTGTCCTTGGCTGGATATCCCAGGGTGGTGCTAGTGTCTGTCGCGGAACGCATCTTAAGAGAAGCGCGATCCAGTACGCAAAAGTCAGTTGCCGATGCCCCTCCTGGCACACGCCCTAAAGTTAGTGTCATACCTTACATGCACGGGATTTCCCACAACTTGAAAAAGATTGCCCAAAGAGCGAATGTAATGCTATCTTCGGCTGGTCGCTTCCATCCCCCGAAGCAGAGTCGGGCAGATCCGGCGTTCCCCGATCTCAGAGGTAGAGGACGAGCGCGCAGGCCAAACGTGCGACTCGCTCTCGGAGGAGGCAATGGCAGATGCTAAACCACGTGACTACTACCAATGTCAGATGTTTCGCTCATCGAAAGCTCCCGGCGATGCCGGGAAAACCGGCGGACGCGCCGGCGGGACGAGCGTTCGTCGCAGTGGCCTAGGTTGCCTAGGTTACGGTGGGCCGTCGCCAACAGCAGCAACGCGGCTCTGCGATGACGTTTCAATTTCGACGACTGCTCCGACGACAGGGCTCGCAGCGCCTCAGAGCGCTCGAAGGTGGAGGAGAGCAATCGAGAAGAACCAGCCGAACGCAGGGCGGGCACCCTCTTTCAACCAGCCGAAGACAACACCGCTCGCGAGAGCGCTCCAGAGCGCTCAGAAACGACCAGTCGAAGATGGCATAAGAGTTGTTTTTTCTGCTCCCGACAAGCTCGGCAGGCTTTGTAGGCTGACGGATCCAAATGCCGTCCCTTCCGATAAATGCAGAAAGCATCACCGAAAAAAGTTTGTCGAGTGTGTACACCGGGTGGTGTACAGCCTTCCGCTTTCTTGTGGCAAGAAATACATAGGACAAACTGGGCGTTGCCTCAATGATCGGCTCCGTAAGCACAGCAACAATGTTAAAAACGGCTCTGGCGGTTTCTTGGCGATCCACTGTCGCGATCATGGGTGCAAACCTCTTGAGGATCAATGTACGATTGTTTCCCGTGGCAGCACGCAGCTCATCCGTGAGATATCTGAAGCACAGATGATCGCGAAATTGGGTGATGCGTGTGTCAGCTTCCTGTCTCTAGCTCTCACAGAAAAAGAATTACGTTACTTGGACGCGGCATCACACGACACGTAACCATGTTACATGATTTCGCACTTCATTTCCGTGTAAGCGCATGCGCGATTTACGTGCGTGCCATGTATAAAATGACGCAGTGGCACAATAAACTTAGTTGAAAGTTTGCGCTTGGTGTGTCGTCTTCTTTCACGTCCGTGTCCTTTTTTATGTCGCGCAATATCATTTAAGCAATGGATTACCAACTTGCCCGGAATGCTGCTCTCATTAATTAATCCATAGACACTCTAGACTCAGACTTTTTATAGACTAGTCCATAAAAAGTGTATGGCCATAAGTCTATAGGCAATCTATAAACAGTCTATAGACTTAGACTTTTTATAGACTAGTCTATAAAAAGTGTATGGCCATAAGTCTACATACAGTCTATAGACTGTGTATAGACAGTCTATAGACTCAGACTTTTTATAGACTAGTCTATGAAAAGTGTGCGGCCATAAGTCTATAGACTGTCTATAGACTAGTCTAAAGAAATGTCTATAGACAGTCTATAAACTTAGACTTTTTATAGACCAGTCTATAAAAAGTGTGCGGCCATAAATCTATAGACTGTCTATAGACCAGTCTAAAGAAATGACTATAGACAGTCTATAGATTTCTTAGACAAATGTCTATGGACTGTCTATGGACTTAGTATAAAAATTTTTGTAAGGGTCACTCGTAAGTGGCGTACAGTATTTCGAATCATCTTGACAGGATATATTTTCTCAACGTTTTGTACAGACCCACACTACACAAGGATCGATGAACGCAGGCGTGAACTTGCAGACGAAATTTATTGAAGGGAAAGGCCCGATCATATAAACAAGACAACGGAAAAGCAAGTAAAAATGTAAGATAATTGCAAAAAGAAGAAGCAAAATGACGTGACAATCAGATCGTACACACCTCGGCACTGTACAGGGTGACCCAGCTCTCATGCACAGTTTTATAAAGAAAAAAAATGGATTATTCTACGTGAATGAGGGCCTTATTGAGGGTCTTGTTGAAAATGCGCAAGTAATTTTGTTGAGTCCCTGACATTCACTATTTCATTAAACGTAATTATCCACCTTTTGTTTCTTCGATTGTCAGTATGTCAATTAGGCGGTGGTAGAGAACTGTAAGGAACGTAAAAGGGAAGTATTTCCAGCAAGGCATTTTCCGGCAAATGGAGAACACCTGCGAAATATGAGAAACACCATCCCAATGCACACCCGTGCTCCCGAGATAGCAGCGCATTCAAACTCTGCGCCTCGGAAAGCAAGCCTTTCGGGTTACAGGGCCGAACAGTGGCAATAACAGCAAGCATGCTCTTTCCACGACGCGCAAAAAGCTCTCAGCGATCATTGCGCATCAAGATCAAGGAAATGCATTCCATGCGCACAGTTTCGCAGTAGCATGGTATTTCTCATATTTCGCGGGCTTTATCTATTCGCCGGAAAAACCGCAATGTCTACATTATTGAAACACCTCATTTTGACGTGTGTTACTATTCGCTATAATGACCTAATTGACATCTTGGCTGTTAGGAGAACAATGAAAAAGTTAGACAGCTATTACTTTCAATTACAATTGGATGGGAGCGTATTCAAACTTATTGGTGGTTTCTCGACACGACTAAACATGTACATGGTCTTGCTTACGTAAAATAATGTTTTTGAACGTCGGTGGATGACAGCTGGGACAACCTCTACATATTGCACAACACGTGTGTATTGTTTCCATAGGATGAATACTTTTTTTTCTGTACGTGAATTGACGAAACAGTTACACATAACTAATGTGTTCCACTTTTTTTTTTTTTGCAAAAGTACACAAAGATGGGACGAGCTTGAATGCTTTTGTAGCTGGTTTCGGTAGCTCAAAACTAAGGACAAAGAAGATAGAGCGGCAAGATATACGCTGTTTATGAATCCTTGAATTCCGTTCGCCTTCATAACGCCTCAAAAACTTTGCCTTCGTAGAACTCTGCTTGCATTGCACTGCGGCACTGTGCTGTCTTTACCACTTCCTTGGAAGCGAGGCTATCCAAAAACTCGAGTTCAGTCACTTCCATTCTCACTCGCCTTTCCGAAGGATTGGAAAAGAGCATTAATTGCTTGAGGGAAAGTGGTTTAAAACACGAAAGTGAAGCGTGTCTTCACAGAAGCTGTTGCATGTTCGCTTCGTGAACTGATGGTCCGCTGCCGCGAAAGGCGCACGATTTGCGGGTCGGCTAGCGGAATTCGCCTGGCGTGCGCCTTCCCGCTGTCGAGTCGCTTCGGTGAAGGTACGAGCATTTTCGGCCGCCTCCGTAGTGTCTTGGCGAGCCAGTTGAGCTGCGGCGCGCTCAGCTGCAGGAATGCGAGTTTTGGCAGCGTGCGCCGCTAACCCGCGAAGGCGTTGGGCTTCACGCTGGCGCATCTCTCGCAGGACCAAAGCGAGGCTCGCCCGTCGACGTCGTTGCCTCTCTGCGCCACTTAGCGCAGCTGTTTTCTTATGTGGTGGCATCGTAAGCGAAGCATTGGTGGCGTGTAAGCATCGAAGCTGCACTCCGTAGCGACTAGGAGTCAAAGACTAATCGGACGCGAAAGACAGACCATGTGCGAAAACTGCGTCATCAGCTCAGCAGGAAGCCTACACCGCCTACACCAGGCTGCACAGCGTTGGAGCCTCCGCTGCGTTGAGGCCACCAAAGCGTTCACTGTCGGCGCCCGAAAGTGTCACGATGCAGTACTCCGTTTCAACGCTCCTAGATGGCGGTGCCATCCCTGTCAAGAGAGCATGGATGGCACGGACGTGACGCGGTCGCGCCGACGTCACATCGGTTACAGGAAGTTGATGGTGGATCCCGGCATAATACACCTTCGTGTTAAAATAACTCGTACGCAAGTTGCGTACCTGGGTGTCTTGGTTGTCTCCTTACTGCGTCACTTGCACGCTGCAATTCTTTTCATTGCCTGAATGGGTATTAGAGTGTTTTAGTTGAGCGTCTCTACGGTACGCTCCACTCCGAGTGGCCCCGCTAAGCCAAAGCGGAGCGGTGGGCGATTTTCATGTTTTACTTGTACGTTTATCGTAGCGTAGCGGAGCGGGCGATGGATGGATGGATGTTATGAGCGTCCCCTTTGGAATGGGGTGGTGGGTTGCGCCACCAAGCTCTTACTACTATGCTGCCTAATATCCTACCTAGGTTAACCAATGAAAAAAGAAAAAAAAAGACACTATGAACTACCACGTCCAAATTTTCTGATCCCCTGTTGCGAACTGTGCTTTTGTACGCCTCCGTCTTTTGTCGTTTCCCTACTTTTCTTCCACCAATCCTCCAATCGCCTCTTACTAATGTCTATTGCGAACCTGTTTGCTTTACCACTGCTCCCGCTGAACCCAAGGGCTTCAAAGAGACCAGTGGTGCCTAAATCGACCGCTGGGTAGACGTCTTCACATTCTGATAAAACATGCTCCGTCGTTTCCCTAGCTTTACCGCAGCAAGCACCCTTCGTACCTTTCGTAGTTGCAGCGCCCTCTGGCCGAATTCAGGGTAATGAAAGAAAATAAAAACACCTACTGATCATTTTTATACAGTAAAACGTAAATATGTGTATATACAACTTATTTCTCCATGAAGTATCTAGACGTGCGCTTATAATGCGTTACCGGTCCATTTTACCTAACGAAATATCAAACGCCGTGTTGGAGAACGCCACGTCATAGCCAGTGCACTTGCTTTCTGCATCCAATCCAATCCTTTCTGACGCCAACGCTAGCCAAAGCGCTGCGCAGCACGCTCCGCTCGGGCAGTTTCTCAGCGGACCGTGTACCTCGCTCCGCTAGCCCGCTTACGGCTAAGCGGACGGCGCACGCGCATTCGCACCTCCGCTCCGCTTGGCTGCTTAGCGGAGCTTAAACACGCTCAACTAAAACACTCTATTGACCCTTGTCGCGGTGATCGCGGGGGCGCTGCCACGTTTGATCACGTAGTGACGGCTTCATTGCTTACCTCAACTGCCTCCGTTGCCTCCGCGTTTACAATGGGGTGTGTATGACGCCGGTGCGACTTAGCAAACCTCTGTTTCGCGAGATATCGTATACGGTGACTGGGTGGACGACACGACGTTTTGGTCACAGCTTTTAAAGCTGATCAAGCTATGTTCAAACGGCGCGAGCAGCGTACATATGGCGCTTGTTTTAAAAGTTAGGCTAAATATGTATTCCAAGCTATCCAAACTTTCCGCTCATGAATAAATCAGGATTAGTGTCTTGCTCTTCGTACTTATTTGGCAAATATATTGAAGCAGCGGCTTGTCACATTCATCATCATCATCATCATCATCATCATCATCATCAGCCTGGTTACGCCTACTGCAGGGCAAAGGCCCCTCCCATACTTCTCCAACTACCCCAGTCATTTACTAATTGTGACCATGTTGTCCCTGCAAACGTCTTAATGTCATCCGCCCACCTAACTTTCTGCCGCCCCCTGCTACGCTTCCCTTCCCTTGGAATCCAGTCCGTAACCCTTAATGACAATCGGTTATCTTCCCTCCTCCTTACATGTCCGGCCCATGCCCATTTCTTTTTCTTGATTTCAACTAAGATGTCATTTACCCGCGTTTGTTCCCTCACCCAATCTGCTCTTTTCTTATCCCTTAACGTTACACCCATTATTCTTCTTTCCAAAGCTCGTTGCATCGTCCTCAATTTAAGTAGAACCTTTTTCGTAAGCCTCCAGGTTTCTGCCCCGCACGTGAGTACTGGTAACACACAGTTGTTATGCACTTTTCTCTTGAGGGATAATGGCAACCTGCTGTTCGTGGTCAGAGAATGCCCGCCAAACGACTTCAGCCCATTCTTATTCTTCTGGTTATTTCAGTCTCGTGATCCGGATCCGTGTTCACTACCTGCCCTAAGTAGATGTATTCCCTTACCACTTCCAGTGCCTCGCTACCTATCGTAAACTGCTGTTCTCTTCTGAGACTGTTAAACATTACTTTAGTTTTCTGCAGATTCATTTTCAGACCAACCCTTCTGCTTTGCCTCTCCAGGTCAGTGAGCATGCATTGCACTTGGTCCCCTGAGTTACTAAGCAAGGCAATATCATCAGCGAAACGAAAGTTGCTAAGGTATTCTCCATCAACTTTTATCCCCAATTCTTCCCACTCCAGGTCTCTGAATACCTCCTGTAAACATGCTGTGAATAGCATTGGAGAGATCGTATCTCCCTGTCTGACTCCTTTCTTTATTGGGATTTTGTTGCTTTCTTTATGGAGGACTACGGTGGCTGTGGAGCCGCTATAGATATCTTCCAGTATTTTTACATATGGCTCATCTACACCCTGATTCCGTAATGCCTTCATGACTGCTGAGGTTTCAACTGAATCAAACGCTTTTTCGTAATCAGTGAAGGCTATATATATAAGGGTTGGTTATATTCCGCACATTTCTCTATCACCTGATTGACAGTGTGAATATGGTCTATTGTTCAGTAGCCTTTACGGAATCCTGTCTGGTCCTTTGCTTGACAGAAGTCTAAGGTATTCCTGATTCTATTTGCGATTACCTTAATAAATACTTTGTAGGCAACGCACAGTAAGCTGATCGGTCTATAATTTTTCAAGTCTTTGGCGTCCCCTTTCTTATGGATTAGGATTATGTTAGCGTTCTTCCAAGATTACGGTACGGTCGAGGTCATGAGGCATTGTGTATATAGGTTGGCCAGTCTTTCTAGGACAGTGTTCCCACTATCCTGCAACAAATCTGCTGTTACCTGATCCTCCCCAGCTGCCTTCCCCCTTTGCATATCTCCCAAGGCGTTCTTTCGTCGGTGTTACTGGTACTGTATAAATCTCTATAGAACTTCTGAGCCAATTGAACTATCTCATCCATATTAGCAACGATTTTGTCGGCTTTGTCCCTTAACGCATACATCTGATTCTTGCCTATTCCTAGTTTCTTCTTCAGTGCTTTTAGGCTTCCTCCGTTCCTGAGTGCCTGTTCAATTCTATCCATATTATAGTTCCTTATGTCAGCTGTATTACGCTTGTTGATTAACTTAGAAAGTTCTGCCAGTTCTGTTCTAGCTGTACGGTTAGAGGCTTTCATACATTGGCATTTCTTGATCAGATCTTTCGTCTCCTGCGATGGCTTACTGGTCTCCTGTCTAACGGCGTTACCACCGACTTCTATTGCGCACTCCTTAATGATGCCCATAAGATTTTCGTTCATTGCTTCAACACTAAGGTCCTCTTCCTGAGTTAAAGCCGAATACCTGTTCTGTAGCTTGATCCGGAATTCCTCCAGTTTCCCTCTTACCGCTAACTTATTGATTGGCTTCTTATGTACCATTTTCTTCCGTTCCCTCCTCAAGTCAATGCTAATTGGGGTTCTTACCATCCTATGGTCACTGCAGCGCACCTTGCCGATCACGTCTACATCTTGTATGATGCCAGGGTTCGCGCAGAGTATGAAGTCGATTTCATTTCTAGTCTCACCATTCGGGCTCCTCCACGTCCACTTTCGGCTAACCCGCTTGCGAAAAAAGGTATTCGTTATCCCCATATTATTCTGTTCTGCAAACTCTACTAATAACTCTCCTCTGCTATTCCTAGAGCTTATGCCATATTCCCCCAGTGACTTGTCTCCAGCCTGTTTCTTGCCTACGCTGGCGTTGAAGTCGCCCATCAGCATATAGTTACTACCTCAGTAAATTCCCTTGGTGCGGTCACTATCTTATTATTTCTGCCTAATCGCTCGAGGGTGTGCTCAGTTCCGATGCATTTGTTCTGCGTGCAAGGCATGAAACATAGCCGTTTTGTACATTGTGCAATGGGTGTACTGAACAGTTCCGAGGGTAACGTCTGTTCGTAACCGAGAAGGCAGGTGACGCAGAGCAGGAACAGCTGGTTGCCCGAACGGCTCACACTCGTGCTAAGCACTGGCGGTCAGGCTTTTCTCACTGGTTGCACAGCAGGCATGGAAGAGACGATCTGGCTGGCCTTGTTCTTGTGCTCTTCCTGTTCATTGCAATTACCCCCGGTGCAAAATCGGAGCCATCCTGGTGATTTACGACGTGGAGACTAGCGGGTCATAGAATTGTTTCAGGCGGCGAACGTGAACAACATCCCGTCCATGGCGGCGCTTGTCGGATGTCAATGTAAGCGGCTCTATGACATAGTTGACCGGAGAGGTGCGTTCGACGATGCGGTATGGTCTATCATACTGTGAGAGAAGTTTTGTCGAAAGTCCAGGCGTCGTAGTAGAAGGCACGGACAACAAGACAAGTGTGCCGGGAGCGAAGTTCGTATTCGTAGCGTCGCCATCACGATTGGCTTTTCGTCGTTTTTGGTCGGTGGAGGGGAACTTTCGGGCTAATTGACGGCATTCGTCGGCGTATCGGGCGACGGCTGAAACGGGAGCACACTCTGACGTGTCTGGTGTATAAGGCAAAACCGTATCGATGGTATGGGAAGGATTGCGACCGTAGAGAAGAAAGTATGGAGAAAATCTTGTAGTACTTTGTGTAGGCGTTTTATATGCGTACGTGACAAATGGGAGGATGATGTTCCAGTTTGTATGACCGGATGAAACGTACATGGCGAGCATATCACCAATGGTGCGATTGAAACGCTCTGTAAGGCCGTTAGTTTGAGGATGGTACGCCGTGGTGGTCCGGATGACGAAGGATGAAACGATGGAGCAGAAAGGATGCAACGTCACTGGCGGTCGCTGCAGGTAGAGCAGCGGTTTCAGCATAGCGCGTAAGGTGATCAACTGCGACAATAATCCATCGTTTTCCAGCGGGTGTTAGCGGTAGCGGTCCGTACAGGTCAATTCCCACACGGTAGAAGGCACGACCAGGGCATGAAAGCGGCTGTAATAAACCGTGGGCTGGATGAGGCGGAGATTTGCGGCGTTGGCATTGCGGGCACGAGCGGACAAACTTTTGAACAAAAGTAAACCTTCCTCGCCAGTATAGCAACGTTGCCGCAGGCGCTCATACGTCTTCAAAACGCCTGCGTGTGCACATTGTGGGTCAGTATGGAAAGATGCGCACATGTGGGAGCGCAAAGTCCTAGGGATAACCAGGAGCCACTTGCGACCATCGGGCTTGTAGTTGCGTCGATACAAGAGGTTATCCCGGACAGCAAAATTGACAGCCTGGCGACGCAGGGAGCGTGAGATGGGAGATGCAGGCGAGCCAGAAAGGAGATCCAAAAGAGAGGCCATCCAAGGATCCTTGTGCTGTTCTGATGCGAAGGTGTCGATGTGTACCGAGGATACCGCCTTAATGGTGGAGAGGGAGGCCGTGTCGGCTGGCAGCAGAGCGGGACAGAGCGTCAGCGTCAGTGTGCTTGCGACCTGAGCGGTATATGACCTGTATGTTGAATTCTTGAATGCGCAGAGTCCAGCGGGCAAGGCGTCCAGACGGGTCTTTTGAAGGGGATAACCAACAAAGGGTGTGATGGTCAGTAACCACATTGAAAGGCCTGCCGTATAAATAAGGGCGAAACTTCCTGAGTGCCCAAACGATGGCCTGGCATTCTTTTTTTGTGACGCTGTAATTGCGTTCCGCTTTGGTCAGCGCACGACTGGTGTAAGCAACGACGTACACGGAGTAGCCAAGCTTGCGCTGCGCAAGGACAGCGTCATGGCCAATACCACTGGCATCGGTATGCACTTCAGTTGGGGCGCTGGGGTCGTAGTGTCGCAGTATAGGCGGAGACGTCAAGAGACGGCGTAAGGTCACGAACGCGGTGTCACATGCAGGAGACCAGGAGGATAGGTCGTTGGCGCCACTTAAGAGCAGTGTCAGAGGCGATATCATCGAGGCAAAATTGGAGAACAAAGCGTCTGAAGTAAGAACAGAGGCCGATGAAGGCGCGGAGTTCTTTGAGTGTCTTAGGTTTCGGAAGTTATGCCACAGCGCGAAGTTTTGTTGGGTCGGGGCAAATGCCGTCTTGTGATACGACGTGACCTAGAATCTTGAGCTTGCGCGCGGCGAACTGGCACTTTTTCAGGTTCAGTCGCAGGCCTGCTTGGTCAAAGACGTCAACGTTTGCCTAAGGCGAAGAAGATACGTGCTGAAATCAGGGGCGAACACAACGATGTCGTCGAGTAGCACAAACACGTGCTCCATTTTAGGCCGCGCAAGATATTGTCCATCATTCGTTCAAACGTAGCAGGCGCATTTCATAGGCCAAATGGCATCACATTAAATTCGTATAAACCATCTGGAGTAATGAATGCAGTTTTAGGGCGATCAACTGCTGACATCGGGACCTGCTAGTAGCCCGAGTGTAAATCCAACGAAGAAAACAATTTAGCGTCTTGCAAGCTGTCCAGAGCGTCGTCAATGCGCGGTAGAGGGTAGACATCTTTTCGCGTTATCTTAGGACGGCGATAAGCGACGCAGAACTGAATGGAACCATCTTTTTTTGTGACGAGAACCACCGGTGATGCCCACGGGCTATTGGAAGATCGAATGACGCCGCGCTGAAGCATGTCGTCAAGTGCTCACTGATCATCTGACGCTCCTTGGCGGATACGTGGTACGGGCGCTGCCGCAATGGCGCGTTGGAGCCAGTGTCGACGTGGTCGCTGACGGTTGACGAGCGACCCAGAGTAGGCTGAGCGACATCAAAACAAGAGCGGAACTGGGCAAGCAGGTGAAGAAGCTTGGAGCGCTGCTCGGAAGTAAGGTCATCGGCAATAAAAGGTGTGAATAAGTCAGGTGATGGTGAAGCAGAAGTGTAAAGTGCACAGAAGTCAGTAAGCTCTGCATTAGAAGCATCTGGCACGTCGGTTATAAACATCTCATCAAGACGCTGAACATGGCCAAGTGCTTCGCCGCAAAGAGCCATTAGGGCTGTAGGAAGCGGATTGCAGACAACGATGGCGCTGAAACCGGCTGAAATGTCAAGCGTGGCGAAAGGGAGAAGAACGTCTTTGTGGGTCATGAAGAGTTCTGAAGGAGTGAAGAGGACAGCGCCTTCAGAGACAGCGCCACAGAAGACGGGAACAACGGCAGACGAGTACGGCGGTATGGCGATGTCTTCTCGAAGAACTAGCTTAGCGGGAAGAGAACCGGCGCCGACGAGGGGCACGTCACACAGAGGCGATAATTCGACTTCAGCACGTGCACAATTGATGACGGCGTTATTTCGCGAAAGCAACTCCCACCCAAGTATCACGTTGTGAGAACATGACTGCAGAACCACAAACTCCACGATATAGAGAACGCCCTGAATAACAACTCTAGCTGTGCATGCTGCTGAAGGCTGAACTGGCTGGGCGCTTGCTGTGCGAAGAGAAAACCCAGAAAGTGACGTCGTAACTTTTCGTAAAGTGCGAGAGAGGCGTTCGTTTAGGACAGACACGGCTGCTCCAGTATCAATTAGCGCAACTGTAGGGATGCCGTCTACAGTAAGGTCGACAACGTCCGAAGGCGACAATGGAGGACTTGTACAGATCGATGGCGACGCAGTTCCTGCCTCCTGAACGGCGGCGCTTAGGTTTCCTCTTGCGTGGGTGAAGGGCGCCGACGCATGGGGGACAACGAGCGGTGACGTGTAAGGACCGGGCACTCGGCTGGTGGCCTGTTCGACTGCCGACTAAAATAAGTGTCGTGGAAACGCTGCACGTCCGCGTAGGGAGGCGACTGACTGCACAAACTCATCAGAGTGCAGCATGCGGCGGCGGCAGAGTCGTGCAACATGGCCGGGAATACCGCAGGCATAACATATGGGCCTGTTGTCTTGCGTGCGCCAAGGATTAGTCTGAGACGAGGTGCAGTGCGCCGCCAAAATCGCCATCTCGTTTCTCAGGAACCAACTGCGGCGCGAAAAGGGACAATTCTGATACGGACAACTATCAACACCGCTGAATTTATGTACGGCCTGTAGGCTTTATATCGAGCAATAGGAATTTTGTATGGACGGTATGAGCGACAACAAATGTCGACATTTTTAGTGTTTACTTCGTTTAGCTTTTGCGGTTAGAGTGAGCATCGTCAATTCATCCAAGATTGACCCTGCACTCTATTACCGATTGGGGATTCCTGTATCGAACAATATTTATATTAAAGTTCTGATCCTGTGAGGCTGTGATGTACCCTTTGCGAGTCCGACACGAGCAGGTGATGTGATGGGCAAATATACCACGGTAACTGTACGCGACGTTTACCAGCGCCGCGTGCTTCTTTGGCAGAGGCCCTCACTTGATCTGTTCGAAGCCCGTGACGAGGATCTCGGATTCCTCCTTCTGCCAATGGCGCTGTACCACGTCGCTGTTGATGCGTTCTAGCCAGGTCTGCGCGGACGCCCTACGGTCCAGCGTGCCAAGTTCTGTGAAGTTGGCCGATTTTGTTCGTGACGGCTTCGCGAAATTGACCTCCACGCTGCGGTCGATGGTGTCCACGTAGCTAAAGCTGCCCTCCAGGTGCGACTTGTAGCCGATCACCTGCGTTCGAGGAAAAAAAAAGAAAGAAACGCCGTAGGTGCAGGACAGCGCACGCACAATTTCGAGAGGCTGAAAAAGCGGTGTAACAGACAACACCAAATTCAGCATAGACTGATGAAATATTACTTCAGGACATTTATCAATCACAAACAGTATGATGTTGGCTACCGAAAGATGAAATGAAAGCCAACATTTCTAATTCCGATAGGAGCAGAGTGTAAAATATCTGTGTACCGAGAAACGAATGCACCATCGTGGAGAAATTAAACCGCGAACCGCAAAGTACTACGTAACACACGTCTTGCGAGAAATACGTCAAGAGTGTGATTTTGCACTGTCTCGTATGTGCTCGCCGAAGGTGGCATAGGCCCCAAATCAAGCACCTGTATAAATCATGGCGATGTCACACAACTCCGCACAAGCGAAAACCAAGAAAGCGTTTCAGTTAGCCGTCGCGTCTTAGTTGTACGTGATGCCCGTACTGCATGCAGATAGAATTAATCCGGCACCCTCTTCTTCGGCGTCTCTCATAGCCACATGTTGCGTGGACGACTTAAATTCTATCACTCAGTCATATATTAAGCCCACATAAACCTTTAGCCGCGCGTTTGGTGCTGTTTAGCAGCACATAGCTCAGCGTAGCGTTACAAGTCGCAATAAGGCAGGGAAATAGCCGTCACGAGGAACCCGTGCACGGATTACACCAGGAATCACGTCCACGTCACGAGGCATACTCTCTGCGCAGGAAGGGGAGGAGTGCAGTGGCCTACCTGGAGCACTTCCTTAATGTAGTCGTGGTAGATGCGCTCGTTCGTCACTGGCGTCGCTTTATACCGCAGGGAGCTGCCCTTGCTAATGTGCAGGAGATCAGAGTCGCCAACCTGTTCAGCAACCAATTGACAAATCACTGTCAAATAAACTGGATGGTTTGAAAGGACTATGTTCCGAACTCACAAAGCTTTTTGTTGTTATGTGTTTCTTGCCATTGGTCGGCCACCTTCGCCAATGATGAGCTCAGTTTCAAGATTGCCCCAAATTTGCTCGTACGAATAATCCTGGCGTAACAGATTTTTTGAACCTCTGATACAGTCTCTCTCTGTTCTCTGGATTGACAGAAGTCAAGTGTTGCCTTTATTCTATTAGAAATTACGTTCGAAAGTATTTTGTGCAACACCGAACGAAACCTAATTGGCCCATAATTCTTCAATTTTGTCTTCTCCCTAATTATGTACTATTATATTGACATGGTTCCGAGCTTCTGGAACGTTTGTAGTGAGGACTCGTTGCGTATAAAGGTGTCGCAAGTTTCTCGAGTAAAACATGTAACTATAGGATGGAATGTTACTTCATCTTCTTATGTGGGTTCTCCCATAAAGTAAATCCCTGTAACCCGATTCGTAGTTACACACATAACCTAAATTTGTGGTATGATACTTATCCTGATGGTGCTGTTTTCGGTACAAAGGGTACAGCTTCACATGAAATTCTTCTGCTACCTTTAGTATAATATCAAAATTCCTGATATTTCCCTCTGTATTTAATATTCCTTATTTATGTCATTGTTAAGATTTCTTTCATTCAGTAAAATAATCCTAGGGGCACCACATTCCCGAATGGAGCTCATTTGCTCAAGGCATACCTTAGTGAACTTCAGCTCGAAGACCGTGATAATTCCACGGCTCAGTGCCAGGTGTATCATCTGCCTGATGAGTTCAGCGTAGCTCGCTCCCGTGACCCAGCGTGCCGCGTTGGTCTTCTCGAAAACCGAGCGCACCCGGTCCGGCACCGGCCTCCGAGTAGTCATGAATCGGTAGCAGCTGTTGTAGAGCGCGTACATCAGGTGCATGCCGCTCCGACTAGGGGGCGGGTGCTTCGCAGCGCTTAACAGCGTCCAGTTCACGCCGCTCCAGAAGGAATCTGCGGGTGCCATGGCCATAGAGCGCGGCGCTGAAGTTGCAACGGCAGGTTACGTTATGGCTTTGGTTAGGTTGAAGCTGGCCACCAGTGAGGAATAGACACACACGCACACACACTCACACGCACGCACACGCACACGCACACGTACGTACGTACGTACGTACATACATACATACATACATGCATGCATGCATACATGCATACATACATACATACATACATACATACATACATACATACATACATACATACATACATACATACATACATACATACATACATACATACATACATACATACATACATACATACATACATACATACATACATACATACATACATACATACATACATACATACATACATATCCGGTAGTGTACTGATCGAAGCCCTTGGCTCAAAGCTGACGCAACAAGCTTGCCTAGGCAATACGCGCACCGGTTAGGATTCGTACTCGGAACCAGGGTAAGTCACGTATGCGGTTAGCAAAAGGGACTCAGAAGGAGCGACTAATGGCTGCCTATAGTGATCTTTAATAAAAGGAAATATGAATGGCGATTGTCTGCGCGCCAGATGCTAATCGCATTAGCGACACTATGCTTCACTGACTGAGCTACAAAATAAAGTTTGGCCTTTGTTGGCACTGCTTAAAAACATTTTCTCGCCGAACAGGTGCAAAGACAGCTTCAAGAGAGCAGTCTACTATGCATGGCAGACTAATTTAAAGAAATAGTGAAATTATGTATCCACATTTATATTTAACGAGGGTGCGTGGCCTCGGAACTCGAGGAAGGCAACCAGTCCTCAGATACCACTGAATAATTCACTGTAATATATTTTCTACGAGCACATTTGAGCTTCGTTTTTCCAGGGTGTGTGTGTGTGTGTGGCGTCACGAGGTAGTAAGAGATCGCGATGTATGGCTGCCGCTTAAAGGGTTCCTCGCCAGGTTTGGACATTACGAACAGGCAGGCTAGGTGCGTAGATCACTTGTAATGTGAACGTGCTGTTGTCCCTTGGATTCGGTGTGGAAGAAGGGGGGGAAAGAATAAAGTACGCGAACGCAATTCGTGGGAAATGGAGACTGTGGCTCATGTTGACAGTGAAGTTCGCTTACTGGTAGCATGACGAAGCGACATTTCAATTTCTGCTGTCTTCCCTAATAATTAAGAAATTTGAAAAAATATTGAGATAAAATGCTTCTTAGGAGGCAGTTTACTACTTCAAGAGTACATATAACCAACATTTCCCAAAGGCGTTGGTGAGGAGCCCTCTAGCTTTCACTGCTGCTGGCATTGCGCGTTTTTGACCTGACATTAAGACCGCTGCCACTACGGAAATGTCAGCACAAGCGGTGAAGTGCATGAGTAAGAAACAGCGATTTACGTCATCCGCCCTCTTTCTTTTTTTTTTCGGGTCGCGGAAAAACGAATACAGGTCGCAAAAGAATTTCGAGTCACGGAAAAGAAAATGTAGAACCAGGTGGTGCATAACCATATTGCGTTAAAATACGCCTGTATTCACAGACCTGCAAGGCAGGGCATTTGGGGGTCTGACACCCCTCAACCAGCTACCTGTGGTATTATACGTGAATAATGGGCAGGAAATTTCTACAGTCTACTCACTTATGATCCTAGGCCTGCTCATAGACGCGAGGGGCTGTAATGCCAGAACAATTCCCACGTTACAGCCACGATGGAGAATATGCTGCGGTTAATCGCTAGTGTGTACGACCGAAAGAAAGGGCTAGGTGATGATGATGATGAAAACGTTTTATTTAAAGAAAAAAATAGGAGAGGGGAGTTAGGAGAAGGGTGGTCGGATTCCTATCCCGGAATTCCGTTGGCTAAGGCTGCCGCCCTAGCTCTTTCCACGAGGGCTCGCTGGTCCTTGAGGGTTGAGCTGGACAGGGCTGCCTCCCATCCTTCCCACGTTGGCTGTTTTATAGTTTCTAAGGCACTATTAGCCTGGCAGGCCCATACCATATGGTACAAATCTGCTTCCTGCCCGCAGAATTTACACTCGGCCGAAAAAGATTGTGGCTCAATAGCATGTAGCTTCACTGGGTTATTAAATGACAGGGTTTGTAACCTTCGTAAATGGCATTCTTCTGCTTTGTCTAATCCACTTTAGCAGGGAAGAAGTTTGGGCGTGTTGGTGGGATGCATTCAGACTGGGATACATAGCGCAAAAAATTGTGTAATTTCCCTGTGTAATTTGTGTCCCTGTGTAATTTTTTGCGCTATGTATCCCAGTCTGATTGTCTAATCCCTTAGCTGGGCCCGGATATTTTCGTCGCGATAAGCGCAAGTGTTGTAATACGTCTGCATAAGTTATTAATGGCATTGGGAAGTCCGAGTCTTCGGGGAGGGAGGAGGAGGGACCCCGGGGGAGAAAAGCTCGGGCGACAGCGTGTCCACGCTCGTTTCCCTCTACACCCTCGTGACCTGGCACCCAAATCAGCTCTTTGCGCGAAGCGAAGACCCCAGATTGTTTGAGGATCCTGCAAGCTAGCGGTGCAATTCGGCCCCGCGTGTAATTTCTATATGCAGTTTGCGAGTCTGTAATGATGTATTCTGAACTAGGATGTGAAGCCGCCATGGCGATCGCCGCCTCTTCCAATTCTGCAATTTCCCCGTGCCGAACAGAAAGTCCATTGACCGTCTGCCCTTGATGCACCACCGATATTGTGGAGACTCCTCCCACCAGACCTGCAGCATCCACGAAGAAGGCCCCCTCTAATTTAGAATAGATCTGGTCCATCTTCTTGGCTCTTGCCCTCCTCCTTGCTTGATGATATTCTGGGTGCATGTTTTTAGGAAGGGGCAGTGTCGCGAATTTGCCCCTCCACTCTTTCGGAATGTCTTGTCTTGTTGCCGTATAGTAAGGACAGCTGATATTTAGGTCCTCTAGTACCTTGCGTCCTGTTTTCGTTCCTGCCAATCTCGCATATTGACTTAATAGGTGGGCCTCAATTATCTCATCTGTTGTATTGTGCACCCCCAACTGCAATAAGCGCTCTGTAGATGTTTTGACCGACAGTCCTAGTGCCTTCTTATATGCTGTTCTGATCATGACATCGAGATGTTTTAAATCGCACTTCCTCATCCGAAGGTACGGAGCTACGTACACAATTCTGCTGAGTATAAAGGCTTTGACCAACCGAAGAGTGTCGTTCTCCATCATCCCTCTCGTTTTATTGGTGATGCGTGTGATCATTCGCATTAATTGTTCGCATGATGTACGGAGTTGAGTAATCATTGCTGCGTTGACACCCTTGTTGTTAACCAGTAATCCCAGGATACGCACTGTCTCCACTTCAGGGATCGCAGCGTCGTGCACCGTAATTTTGACCGGGGCTTCATCTTCTCGTCTGCGCATGATTAGAAGTGCCGATTTTTCCGGAGAGCAGCGCAGTCCGCACTCCTCGGCATATTTTTGGACTGTCGAAGCAGCCTCTTGGAGCGCCTCTTTCATCTGCCCCAGACTGCCCTTCGTCACCCAGACCGTGATGTCATCTGCATAGAGGGCGTGCCGAATTCCTTCTATGCGATCTAGTTGCTCAAGCAAATTTATAAGAGCAATATTGAAGAGCAGAGGGGAGAGGACGGCTCCTTGTGGCGTACCCCTGGTGCCCATAGGGATTGGCTGGGACCTAAAATCTCCAATTTTTACATGAGCCTGTCTGTCTAGTAGGAAGTCTCTAATGTATTCAAAAGTCCTTCTTCCACACTGTGTCTTCCGCAGGTTCTCCAGGATCTTTGAGTGCTTCACATTATCGAAAGCGCCCTTGAGATCTAGGGCTAAAATGGCTAAGGGCTAGGTGAGGACAACCTCCTTCGGATGTACCATGCGTTTCTCATGAATCATACTAACTATGTGGCGTCAGCTCTAGTGTGGACCAAGACGGAAAATATCAAGTTAAATACACTCATGCGCAAGAACATCAAGAGAGTGCTAGGCTTGCCTATTGCCACGAGCTCCTACAGGCTAGATCAACTCGGGATGCCCAATAGTATAGACGAGATCATAGAGGCGCACTTCACTGCCGAGGTAGTTAGGCTGACTTCGGCCAAGGCTGGCAGGTGAATTCTTGACGAGGTTGGCTTGGCTCCTAGGGTAATGGAGGACCGGTGCATAAGACTGACACGGAAATCCAGGGCGACCTACCTGCAGTGGCGTAGCAACATGGGGCGGGGGGGGGGGGGTGCTCGGGGCCAGTATGGAGGGGGGGGGGTGTCATGTACGTCTGAAGCATCCCGAAAATTGTCGATATCCTCGCCTTCGTTGACAACACCCGGGGGGGGGGGGGGTGACAGAAGGGCTAAGGGCCCCGGGTGCCAGACGACCTAGCTATGCCACTGCCTACCTGGTGAGGCATTTCCCGCGACACGTACATCCACAGCATAACGAGGGTAGGCGTAAAGCCGTTCATGAGCCATCTTGAAGAAAGTTAGGGTCTCCGCAGTCTTTGTCGACGCAGCGCAGTACGGGAACAGGAGAATGTTCGCGTTGTCGGTTGTAGACGGGCGGGGGTGGGGAGGGGCGTTGCTTCGTTCTTCCAACTCGGTAAGAGCAGCCAGCCCGAGTAAAGCAGAAAAAATTGCGGTTGCGCTGACCTTGTCTGACCGAGAGCGTTCCTAGATTTACACCGACTCGAAAGACGCAATCAGAGCTTTCGAATCGTGTAACCTCGCTAAAGAGGCCGCCTCTATTCTAGAGAATAGGGCTTGCCTCGGTTCTTATTATATCACGTGGTTCCCTGCACAGATGAGGACGAACGCGCTCGGGGGGGTTCCCAAACCTCAACGAGCTGGCCCACGACCGCTAGGGAAAACTCACGCACTGCGACGGTCTGGAGGCTCCGGAGGGCCAGGAAGGCACTCAGCAGAACGATCCACTTCTCACATTTAATGAAATTACTAAACATTACAGCACTTGGCAGGAGAGCTTATCCTCTTCCTCAAGGCTCAGTAGAGGTCAGTGAGCTATTCACAAAATGTTGCAGACGGGATCTTTCCTGTCTCGGGGATTCTTCAGTAGGATATACTCGGATGTGGACCGTAGTTGTCCCGACTGCAGTGAAACCTTTTGCTCTATGGCTCACATGCTCTGGCGATGTCCCGCGTTGCCTAACGACCTTCTCTCCAGCGAAGCCGAATAGGAGGAAGCCATCAGAAGCACTGTACTCCCGAAATCAAGCCCCGGCTATCCAGAGGGCCCAAAAAAGAGCGGAGCATCACGACGCTCTCTTCCCTAGGCGGTCGCGCCCAGCGGCTACAATGGCCTCCCGTTAGGGGGTGCTCAGGATCAAATAAAGTTCGCCGTCCGTCCGTCCGTCCGTCCGTCCGTCCGTCCGTCCGTCCGTCCGTCCGTCCGTCCGTCCGTCCGTCCGTCCGTCCGTCCGTCTGTCTGTCTGTCTGTCTGTCTGTCTGTCTGTCTGTCTGTCTGTCTGTCTGTCTGTCTGTCTGTCTGTCTGTCTGTCTGTCTGTCTGTCTGTCTGTCTGTCTGTCTGTCTGTCTGTCTGTCTGTCTGTCTGTCTGTCCGTCCGTCCGTCCGTCCGTCCGTCCGTCCGTCCGTCCGTCCGTCCGTCCGTCCGTCCGTCCGTCCGTCCGTCCGTCCGTCCGTCCGTCCGCCCGTCCGCCCGTCCGCCCGTCCGTCCGCCCGCCCGCCCGCCCGCCCGCCCGCCCGCCCGCCCGCCTGCCTGCCTGCCTGCCTGCCTGCCTGCCTGCCTGCCTGCCTGCCTGCCTGCCTGCCTGCCTGCCTGCCTTTGGAGATGGAGGCACTGGAGATGGAGACAGTTTCATGAAACAAAAAGTTCAGCAGAAAGCAGGTTGAGCGGAGACCCTTTCATCAAAGCCTCTTGCTACTTTCTCTTTCAAGTACACGTGAAAGCCTTGCTGGCGTCGAACTTAAACCTGTAACGCTACTAACAAACCCATCCTTACGTTGACCTGACCACTTTGACACATATCAGTGCTTTGGCATTGAACTAAAATGACTGTTATCCTAATTTAGTTCCCCTTACCTAACCTTAGTTAACTATGTGTTTGCCTTTGGGTTCATATGAATCATGTTGCAGTGAACAAGTTGCAATCGCGGGTTTCGCGACGTCTCAGTCGACAAATTGCACCATCAACCTTCCTCTCACCCTTGAGGTCTTCGATGAAGGACTGTGCGAAGGCTCGGTGGTGTGACCAGGTGTTGCAGACATAATCGTAGAAGTTGTTGCACTCGTCGGCGCCCTTTTCTAACAGGCGTACCTTGAGGTAGGCCGCAGCCTCGCTGCATTGAGTCGTGTAGCAAGTGTACCTGCGGGATTCCACACATTTAATATTTCTCATTGCGCTTCGCATAGCGAATCCTATAGATATCAGTTGATATTTCATTAGCGTAAGTAGCCGGTATTGACCGCGAATCAAAGTCTAGCGTGAGGGATGCTTTAATGGCATTAAACTTAACTAAACTTAACAATAAAGAAAATGTGCAGTAGAGCTTATCCAAGCCACAGTTAGGCACAAAACGGAGGTACCTTTGGAATCATGCATGGGCGGCTCTTCCGAGGGGACAAGTCTTGCGTGGTTTTAACGCATGTTGCTGAGTTTTAACATAACAGCTGAGCTTTAAGTCTACGACGGCCAGTTGTAGTTCTTTCCCTTCAAGTTAGGTTTTTTGTTGCAACAGCGCGAGAAGTTAGCGTAGAAAAATAACAGGACCGACAGATCGCTCTATCTGTCCTCACCTCCATTTTGCCGCCAGAATTTTCGCGATGTTTGCACAACAAAGGTAGAAGGTGAACCAACCCTCACAAAAATGTATATTTCTTTTCGCCTCATACAAGGGCTGACAGCTCGTGCTTGTCTGCACCATTGCCGTAGCAATGAATTGATGTCAGTTAATGTATGTGTCCTTCAACGAACTTATCAGAGCCTTCCAGCAACTCGGAGGCTACTGGTAGAGACTAGAATAAAGAAATGACTACCTTGGGAGGACGAAGTCATTCCTCATATAGCAATTCTACAACTCCAATGTAAACACGTGAGGTTGCAAATATTGAATAAAGCTGGTTCTCATTCCACTGGGTATTAAATATACAGCAAATTCCAGAACACCTTTTAGTAAGCTTCCCTGCCTTACAAAAAGAAGCAGGACATCGTATTTTAATGCGGTGTAAATTATATGACTCATTCAAGAAATCTCGGCTTACATTAGGAATTATCCTTTAAAATTGTCTGCGTGAGGGCGCAGAATGGAGAATATAGGTTATCATTTAGGTTAGGTTATCGCCTATCACATAATCACCTTCTCTGGCAGTGTCACGCCGTTACTGCCGAAAGTAAATGTATGGAGAACTTCGGGACGTTCTTAAAGAAGGCGTTGCAGGGAATAACACCAGCCATGAGGCACTGTCACTACTTTTTCGGAAGATATGAGAATTGACCTAGCAGCTGAATGTTGGGTTTATGTTAGGTTCACCTATCAAACTTTACAAGGCTTCACAAACGAGGATACCTAACGAAGTGTAGGTCACCCATATAATTAACTACGACCATTTCATGATACAGACAATCTAAAGAAGATCACGTTTCTTCATAGATTGTTACCGAGATTGTAACGTCGCGACTATGCAGCGCTGACTGAATTCGTGGACATTGCTGCTGAAGTATCTAAAACGAAACCAAGTGACAACTCCGGAGGAGGATAAAGGGAAGTTACCACTCTCGCGACTGTCCTGAGATGTATATTCCGTAGACAGAGAGCACGAAGAACAGCACCAAGAAGATGGCCGCCATGACCGTGATGACAATTGCTTGCCTCGAGATCCCGCGGGACTGGCGCACGGCCTCCACGTTGCGCACGTTTCCCAGCAGCTGCAAGATGTCTGCGGCAGGGCGACGGAGCAGTGTGTGATCTCGCAGCCTCATGTGAAGCCAGTAAATAAATCGTAATAAGCTTTCTACACAAGACGCATACGCAGACCCCTCAATTTCCTTTCCTTTCTACTTCGCCAGCAGCGATCACCCTACGCAAACACACACGCACGCACACGCATGCATGCTATTATGGGGTTTTATGTGGGCTTTATGGGGAAAGCCGTAGTGGGGGACTCCGCGTAGCTATTACGTGCGCACGCCCGCCCGCCCGCCCGCCCGCACGCACGCACGCACGCACGCACGCACGCACGCACGCACGCACGCACGCACGCACGCACGCACGCACGCACGCACACACACACACACACACACGTATATACATTGAAATGTAGAACATTATGAGGAAAAGAGAAATGAAAGTAGACGAAAAGATAGCTTGTCGCCGGTGGGGACCGAAAAACATTATTTATGTTTGTGTACAGAATACATAAGCGAAAATTATCTTGCGTTCGCGATGACCTTTTCTCATTGCCCAACAGTTCCTGTTATATATACATATATATATATATATATATATATATATATATATATATATATATATATATATATATATATATATATATATATATATATATATATATAGTCATATAATGAGAAGCCAACAAACACTGACACCAAGTACAACATAGGGGGGGAAATTGCATGTGCTTAATAAATGAAATAAAGTAATGATAAATTAATGGAAATTAAAGTGGATGAAAAAACAACTTGCCGCAGGTGGGATCGACGGGGTCGCTAATCCGCGACCCCGTCGAAGGCCCCGAACAGCCCTGCGTCCATGACACTCGGAAGTGGACGTGTACTGCCGGACTCGCCACCAGTAGTGTCCACGAACGGCGTTCAAGTTCCACGATGGCTCCGCGGCAGGACTGCTGCGTAGCCATTTCTCAAGCCATTTCCGTGCTGACTCAACTGCTTAAAACATCCAAGTTTGGCTGCGCCACACTCTAAGAACAACATTCCGTGTTTTCATGGTTTTAAAGATCACCCGACCAGATAGCTCACCATCGTCAACTCTGTTGCTCTCAAGCACTCCTGGGCCGAGATTACTAATGTATCCATTACCGAAGGCCGTTTTCGAGGATCCACCCAAGCATGGCATCGATTGCAAGGCAGCGTATATACCGCATGGCCGACTTGGAGCGTGGCCCTGACGGCCGCGTTTGCATCGCTTCCGATGGCTTATGACGCACGTTTCATGATGATGCAATCACGCCGTCAAGGCTCAACCGTGGACATTGCAACCTACATTTACGACAAGCTGCCCCTATTACAAGCTTGCGACAAACCCCGGTCCTCCCTGGCTGCCATGCAGTACGTCACCGACGGAATACACGACTCGACGTACGCGGTCGTCTTGTCCCTGCACACACAGCAGGCTGACATCTCCACTTTCGTATGCCGTACGATGGAGTTCCAGGTCACTTCTAGTTGCCGCTCGTCATAGGAGATGGCTACACCGAGACGTGGCTGCTTTGCGTGTAGCTGATCCGGCCATGGGTATAAGAACTACCCCCGAGCCCAACATCCCTCCATGCAATCTCAAACTCGCCTGCTTCCAACACATATGGTCCGCGTCGACTACAACGGAAAACGTGCGGTGCTTGTCGATACTAGAGCACAGCGTACGTCGTTGCCTCGACGCTACCACCCAGAAGCTCTCCTGCCTCGGATTGAAGCTCCCCTATGGGTCTCGGTGTTGAGGTACTACCGGTCTGTTCCCTGACCTCCAGCTCCAAACCGAAGACCGCATCAAGGCCTTGAACTCAGTGCCCGGCTTCGGAGACCTGCCTATAGACATGGTTTTAGCAGCCGACTACCTTATTCCAGAAAAAGTGCGGCTGAATGGGGAGAGAAGATAGCGTATGCCTCCGTTTCGTGGCTCCGAGCACGCCACCAGCTTAAGCTTCACAAGGCGAGTTGACAACGCTGCTTACACTCTCCGCTATACTCGAAAGTCACGAGTCGCTCTTCACTCATATTACTGCGCAGCTACCCGACATTAGTGTGCTAGAGCACCATATTCCAGCCGACAATCATCTGCCAGTGTCCATACCACTGCAAACATACGGCTAACGAGAGCGGACTGTAGGTGACCAACAGGTACAAGAAACGCTAGCCGCTAACGTCATCAGGCCGTCTTCTAGTCCGTGGGCCTCACCGAACGTCCTAGTCCGTTAAAAGGACGGCAATCTCCAATTCTGTGTCGACTACCGATACTTGAACAAACACGCCATGCCAGACTCATACCCATTGGCACGCACTGACGATGCCTTTGAGGCCGTAGGGAATGCCAGGTTCTTTTCGTCTCTAGATTTGAAAGCGGGGTATTGGCGGATAAACGTGTCTGAAGGGGATATCTTTAAAACGGCCTTCGGGGCCCTATCTGGCTTGTACGAATTTAAGCGAGTGCCTTTCAGACTGCAAACAGCCACAAGTACCGTCCAACGCGCCATGAACACCGTGATGGGTGCACTGAAAGACCACGCCTGCGTTGTGTACCTCGACAATATTAGAATTACCGGGGAAACCGAAAAACATCTACGAAACCTCGACGAAATACTAGAGAGGTATGAGAACGTTAGGTTTCGACTTAACCGCGAGAAATGTCAATTCAGATTAACTACCATATCTTATCTCAGCTATAAAATCTCTCGTAAGCGTACAACCCCTACCTGAACACATAGATGTGTAGCCAGATATCACGCACTAACCTGCACTAAAGAGCTCCAAGTATTCCTGCGGATGGCGTCGTACTTGCGCAAGTTTGTCCCGAACTTTGCATCAACTGCTACTCCGCTCACTGACTTGTTAAAGATAGGAGCTTGATTTCAATGGGGACCTTCGTGGGACGAAGACTTCCGATACACTCAAACACCAGCCGACACATAAACCGAAAAACATCTACGAAACCTCGACGAAATACTAGAGAGGTATGAGAACGTTAGGTTTCGACTTAACCGCGAGAAATGTCAATTCAGATTAACTACCATATCTTATCTCAGCTATAAAATCTCTCGTAAGCGTACAACCCCTACCTGAACACATAGATGTGTAGCCAGATATCACGCACTAACCTGCACTAAAGAGCTCCAAGTATTCCTGCGGATGGCGTCGTACTTGCGCAAGTTTGTCCCGAACTTTGCATCAACTGCTACTCCGCTCACTGACTTGTTAAAGATAGGAGCTTGATTTCAATGGGGACCTTCGTGGGACGAAGACTTCCGATACACTCAAACACCAGCCGACACATAGTCCGGTGCTGTGCCACTTTAATGAAGATTGGGGTGACAGACGTACATACTGATGCGAGTCAGATTGGCATAGGGGCACTTTTGCTTCAGCGTGGCACAAGTGGGCGTGCACACGTCGCTTACGCCAGTCGTGAACTCTCAGACGCGGAGCGCCATTACCATTCGAATGAACTGGAGTGTTTAGCTGTAGTTTGGAGTGGGGACGAAAAGTTCCGTCAATATTGTTTCATAATTCATGGTGGTAACGGATAATTCCGCGACTGCACGGATTTTCCAAAAGCAGTACCTCAAACACAAGTTTGCCTGGTGGATTATTCGGCTACTGGACTACACATACGACGCGCGTCACCGTACTGGAGCACAAAATCAAGCTTGCGGACGCTTTATCACAAAACTCAATCGAGGAAGCGTTTCTGCGGACCCGAGAAAGCTTAATCATATTTTCGCAGCAACACCTGAGACTGGCCTAACACGCCGGCAAAGGTTTCGTTTCCCTTATAGACTATATTACGGATACGGGACGCAATGCCAAGATTGTTTTAAGTGATGGTACGTTGTATCGTCGCCACTGGGCCAATAAGAGACGAACGTCACCTTCCAGTGATTCCTGGCCCCTTACGATCAAATATTTTGAATGCCATCCACGACAACCCCGAAGGAGGCCATGTCGGCTATCGAGCAACCTTACGAAAGGCAGAAGAACGATTTTGCTTGCCGAGAATGGATAAGGACGTATACTTTCACACGTCGCCGGCTGTCAGGTGTGTCAACGATACAAACGGCGTCCCGGAAGTCAACATGAATTCCTCATGTCTATTACGCTTTTTGAGACGTTTTCCACACGTTGGGCATAGATCACATCGGGCCTCTTCCAATGTCGGCAGCGGGTAATCGCTACATTCTAGTCGTTGTGGATTACTTGTCCAAGTTCGTAGAGGTTACTGCTGTGCCTTCGCTTGCCGCCAGCTACGTCATCAGATTCTTGCGGGACCACTTCGAATGGAGACACACCCACCGTGGTTGCTCAGTGGCTATGGTGTTGGGCTGCTGAGCACGAGGTCGCGGGATCGAATACCGGCCACGGCGCCCGCATTTCGATGGGGGCGAAATGCGAAAACACCCATGTATTTAGATTTAGGTGCACGTTAAAGAACCCCAGGTGGTCAATATTTCCGGAGTCCCCCACTACGGCGAGCCTCATAATCAGAAAGTGGTTTTGGCACGTAAAACCCCATAATTTAATTTTTAATGGAGACACACTCTTCCGAAAAAGTTTATATACGACCGGTCGACCACCGTCCGCAGTCGCGAGCCTCGCACTTACCTGCCGCAAGCTGTAGTTGCGCGTCACTTCGCGTCTGTCTGCCGTCCCCAAGCGAATGGTCTGACAGAAAGGTCGAACCTGACAATGCAAGCTCGACTCGCACCATACTGCAAGAATCACATACGAGGTGAAGCTGGTGGGAATGACCATCTCCGAGCGGCTCCGCACGCAATGAACACGGCTTTACAGAGCTCTAGAGGAACTTCCCCATACGAGATCGTATACGGCCAACCATCGAAACTGAGCGCTACATTCGGCTCAGACACGCGCAGAAAAGTTGGACGTTCCGTGGCACGAGATACACTTTGTCGCAGTATCCTAACGGAGGCTCGCAGAAATCTTGCGCATGCGCAACATGCGCAAAAATGGTATTTCGACCGACACCACTGTCCGGCACCACAATAAAGTATATGCGATGAGGTGTGGGTGCAATGAGGTACACCGTCCTCTTCAAACGTACGATGGAGCTCTCGTTATTACCGAGCGCCTGGGTGAGAACACTTGCCAAGTACGGTCCACGGCTTTTTACTCGCGCATAAACAGGAAACGAAATAACTTTGGTGTGCACGTGTCACGCATTCCAATTCCAATTCAAATTCTTTATGACCAAAACAACTTTGGTTGTTCACAGGTCTAAAAGCTGCAGTGTGCAGCTTGACAGAGGCCCGGACACGATATTCAAGGCAGGGCTTGACTTCGACGTGCAAGTCGGAAAAACGGTTCATATACAGAAGAAAAAATATTTTTAAAAGATAGTAAAAAAGGGGGAAAATAGCATATGTATATGTATACATACATATAGTAATTCACATATGCATACTCGCATACAAATATAATACATCAGGAAAAGATGTTATATTCTAAACACTACAAGGTGAAGTACAAGCACAGAGAATTGTTAATCTATGTAACTTAACGGCAATAGTCATAGGTATGATTTAAAAAGAAGAGCTGATTTAGTAATGGTAGTGTGGGCTTCGGTATATCTTTGTACTAATTGAGGATTAACTGGAGATTATATTTCAATGATTGCAGTTTCTAGAAAGTACGGAAATGTGGTATTACCAAAAAGTCAGGACAACGTGTACGAACATTGCTATATTGCTGAAGCAACGCTATTGTGGTAATGTTTTTAAAAGTGGGTGAAGACACATAGAATGAACGCAAAACGGGAGATTCATACATATGTTGTAATTTCATAATGTTGTACAACTTAAATATCATTCTGTGGAAGCTAAATAACATATATTTACGTTATTGCGAACTTTCTTTTGTAATAAACAAATCCGCGGAATATTCATTTGTGTAGTGGTCAATCATACGAGACTACTGTAATTAATATGGGAAACGAACAGTGCAGAATAAATTAGTTTTTTTGCTTCCACTGGGAGATTTGCACAACAACGCGATAGCGCTCCTGTGGTCATTGAAAGTCTTTTCCATAAGTTGTCAACATGCGAATACCGTGCCACGTTTGAACTAAATGTTACTCCGAGAATTTTACATTCATTGACGATTTCAATCTTGTGCCCATCCCAGTAATATCTGTTCTAAATTTCTTACTTTATTTTTCGCATGGAAGAAAAGTACCTTGGTGTTAGCTGGGTTAATATTGAGTCAGTTAGAATGTGACCAAAATACGACTTTTACAAGCACGTGAGTACATCTTGACGCTAGGTCAGCTTCATCAGTTCCGGAGAGTAGAATAGTGCTATCATCGGCATATAAAATACATTTAGAGTTTGTGTGAATACCGACAATAACGTTTGTATATACGTTAAACAAAAGCGGACCTAAAATACTGCCTTGGGGCACACCACATTTTATATGGAGGGGAGATGAATGATAATTGTCAATGCACACACACTGAGTCCTGTTGGCTAAGTACGAATGGATTAGTTCGAGCTGCTTACCACCAACCGCGCATTCTGAGAATTTTAGTATAAGTATGTTATGGTTAAGTGAATTGAATACTTTACTGTAATCTTCGAAAAGGCCGAGAGTTATATGTTTATTTTCACTGTTTTGTAGCACACTTTGTTTAAGAGCTAATAAGGCTGCTTCTGCAGAGCGTCCTTATCTGAAACCAAAATGCGCGTTGGAAGGAAGATTTATTTTGTCAAAGAAGTTTGTCAGTCGAGTAAATAATATCTTTCTACGCCTTTCGAAAAAATTACTACCACAGATATTGGCCTATAATCTTTTGTCTCATTTTTATTGCCACCTTTGCAAATGGCTGTTGCCTTGGAATTTTTGAGTGCCTCGGGAATTTGACCTGGTTGGATAGCGAGGTTGAATGTGTGAGCGAACGCAGGCGTAATGTACTCGATAACGTATTTTATAGACTTTATTTGTAGGTTATCTATATCTAAAGCCTCGCCGTTCTTCAGTGCTATAAATGTTCGACAAACTTCAGCTTCCCTTATGTCATGCAGCGCAAAGCTCTTAGCAGGGCAATTGATTGATGGTCTGATAACCAGTGGGTTATTATCTGGAAGAGCGTGTTTTAGAAACGCTTGGTTAAAATGATCAACAAGCGCCTGACCAAATATTTCGCGGTTATTGTGCGGTAACTTTGAGGGCATTTCCGTTTTACTTTCACGACCGAGAAAGCTATTTAGCACTTTGCATGCGGCTTCAGGTTGCTGTTTCTTTATATGAGAAAACAACCGCTGATAAAAGGCTAACTTTGCCAACCTAAGCTCGGCGTTCCGTTTATTTATTTAGAGCATTTGTCCTTTATCGCCCAGCACTAAATTGTCTGAAACTCGTTTGCGGTGGAGGCTTTAGTATAGATACCCTAGAAGCTAGCACGTGTGTTCAAGGTTTCAACAACACCATGTCTTCCACAGGCTTTGTGAATAAAATCGCAACACCGACACGCATCACTGTATTAACTTCGTCGACACTTGTTCTGTTTATTGGCAACGCGGAAACTAGAGCCACTGATGCAGGAACCGTAGCCTCTGTAATAAGTTACCACTGCCCAATCTTCATGACTTTCTCCCCCCCCCCCCCCCCCCGGAGTTAATGAAGACAGTCGAAGAGACGCACTTACAGCGCAGTATGTATCAGACGATGCTTTACTTTTATTTAAGCGTGACACCAGTGCTCAGGATTGGTCTTTTATATTCGGAATAAAGGAAGTGAATGATGCATACTCTAAGTTTATTAAAAATTTTCAGTGATAATACGCTATACATATTCTTTTACAACTTTCAAATCATCAAAATGAACAGGAGAACCTTGAGTCACTCCTGCCCACAGGAAAGCTACTAATAAGAAAAACCAATTACTTAACACGTTCTTACGTACAAGAGCACCGTCTGACTTGAAAGACTTTAAATCAGAAATGTCTAGGACGATTTCTTACTCAAGAGACCTCTGAAGACAATAATGCATGATATATTGATGGGATTTGCCGATTAATCCCAATAAGTCGAATTCCTGGACTAAGGGCAATGAAAATCACCCTTACGTTTCCTCACTCTATCGGCAACGACGTAATAACACGATGAACAGCAATACCTTGGCGTAACTTTAACAACTAATTTAAGTTTGAAAGAGCACAATGGGAACATTTGCGGATCGGCTCAGTGAAAATGAAGCTTGCTGAAAAGGAAGCTGAAGCAAGCTAGTCATGATGTGGCGACTAAAGGCCTATACAATAGTTGTCCGTCCTGCACTAAAATGTGCAAGTCCTGCTTTTGCGGCCAGTTTTAAAAGTACAACGCCTGGTCATAAGGTTTATTTCTTCCAAATATGATAGAAAATTTCTGTTACAGATTTACTTGCGAGGGCCCATCTTGCTGTTCTTGCTAAGAGCAGAAACACTGCTTGGTTGAAATATTTATGCCGCTTGCAGAAAAGAAATCTAAATTTGGACCCCATACTATACTTACAGCTCCCTGGCAGTTTCTCCCCGAACAAATCATCATGATGTTTTTATGCCCTACTGGTAGAGTTAATGTGCTTTCATTTTTTTAATTTGTTAAACATATGCACATTGGAACGATTTTGGCCCCGACATTTTTGCGAGTTCTCATTCTGTCACCTTTCTTGAAAGAAATCGTGAACTGCTCCTTGTGCAACTTGTACACGTGTGAAATAATGTGTGTCTGTATTGCTCATTATTATTTTGTTTCGTGTCATGAAATACTTCGTGTTATTTGTAGTTACCTTGTTAAGCATATTACTCACCCTGTAACAGCCCCGAAATAAAAACTGAAAGATTGAAAAATAAATAATAAGAATTTACGACTAAATAAAATTATTTACGACTGTGGCGAACAGTGGCAATGTATTTGTGTGCTTCCCAACTGCGGGCTGTATATTGTTGTGCAGCAAATAGGCCGTAGAAGCGTGGCATTAGTGCGTGTTTCTCGCTCTGTTCTGCCTAAATATATCCTTCAAGATTATGTTATACAACACTTGTGAGCAACTAGTCAATCTTCCTTGCTTTATTGCAACACGCGAGCTTTACGAGTCAAGCTTTAACCAGTGTGAAGATGTGTTATAAAGAAGTGTTGCGGCTCTCGCGGTCGTAATGCGTGGGCGATTTGTCACGCGGGACGCTTGCAGCTGCATTTTCTGCAGGAAGTGGGGTGCTATGCTAGAAAACCCGAGTTCGGCCCATTCGCGACTTCTAGCGACCTAGCAAAATGGTGGTCAGTGAAATAAGGTAGTGTGAAGCGAGCGAAAGCACCGGTAATGAAAAAGGTTACAAGAACGTGCTTTGTGGTGCCACAAACTCATAATATAGAAGCAGTAGCTGGGGTCCTTTCCGATTTCCTCATTGAAATAAATGCAAAACGTAGAAATACTCTAATGAGGCAGCTGCTGCACCGATATGGAAAAACATTGTTGCATTAAAAGTGTAAAGATAGGTGCTATCTTGTTCAGCAAACACAATTTTCATCGCACTGTAAAAAATGACCGAGACGGGTAAGTAAGGAAGTATACACGCACAAGGTTCACAAACCTACACCTCTAAGCCGAAAACAGATAGCGCAGTTGCGTAAACAGAATCTGTCAGAGCATTTATCGAGAACAATTTTGACACATGATATCATAGTGTAGTTGAAACTGTTACAATGCTTACAAGTATTTTGCGAATGTAATGGCAAATAAATACTGGTGCAGTTCATATAGCTGTATCACAAATCACATTTGCCCGCTTTAGACTTATTATTACGCCTCCTTTAGAGATTTGGGATATCATTTTGGTTGTTGATTACAGAGCTGTAAGCTTGACAGCTGACATTTATTCGTTCTTTTTTAATATTTAGAAAATAATATAAAAATACTGGTGGCTGAAATGAGAAATGTAGTTGCTACACTGAATGAATCTTAATATTTTATTAGAAATACAATAAACATCATTGAAATCGGTGCTCTGGTTGACGAGAAAAATGGTGGTAGCTACCGAGCTAAAGCGTGGCCATACCGCGCCATACACTTAGCAGTGGGGTGGCGTGTTCGAAGGTTCGAACTCCTCAGCGCAGTCAGCGATGCAGCATGTCAGCGCGAACGGTTCGCAATCTGTGGGCAGACCCCGCGATGCACATGCCGCCTGCGCGGGCAGGTCTCCTCTTTCTCGAGGGCCTGCGCTCGCGCCACCTGGGGCAATGAGGCGCGCACGTGGGCCGAAACGTCGTGCAGGAGCGCGCGCGGCGTCGTCGCGACCGTTGCGGTCCATAACGGCACAAGCGTTATTTTCGTTAACTACAGGTTATTGCTAAGCACATCCACCTTACATTTGAAGCAATTTAAGCATATGTTTAAAAATCTTTCACGAAGCTTGTATTGGAAATTGCACAGAAGCTCCGGAACCAGCTAATAAATGTGAAATACAGGTTACCTGTTGAATAATTCCCATGAGTGGCGTATAAGATGCCATGCGCTGGTTGGCACAGTGTATCTATTGGTGAAACAGGGAAGTTCTCCAGAAGCCTCAAGGCCCATAAACATGACGTAAGAAATAATAGTCACACGACCAACGCCATTGCCAAGCATGCGCAGGAACATAATCGCAAGATTGACTGGGACAATGTCATTGCTGTTGCCAAAGAAAAGAACGTGTCATCCCGACGGCTACTAGAATCTCTAATACTTCAATCGACGCCAGCTACGATGAACCGGACACCAGGAAATATGCCTGCCATTTACGCACGTTCGTTACGTCACGTGCTGGCTATATAAATGACGACAATTTCATGTCCGACTCAGTGAACAAGGAACCCGTACGCGGTTCCGAAGCGTCGGATTATTCATCAGACTTGGTCAGTGACCGTGATCCCCGTCAGAATACTTTTTGCTAAAGTTTCTTGCACGTCATATGCACTCGGCGGAACGACAAGCAAATGAAAGAAGGCGCCCCAGTTTCCCAACGTGAGTCCATCTTCGCCGACCACACGTGACTTTCGAGTGACGTTAATCAATAAAACTCGACGCCTCCTTGAGTTTAGATTTCATCTCTCCATACGGTTATTTCATTCATCAGGGTGCGTCGCCAGAGCTCACGAAGATCGCGAGCTTCTCCGAACTCGGGCCTTCCTGCATAGCGCCACTGGACACAAATTTCTCGGTGCAAGCGATGAAGTGAAGACATAATCTCTAAGATGTCCGTTATGACGCAACCGGGTGAGAAATGGTGTAGGTGTTACTAGTCACAAGTATGAAAGGTCATGCGCTATACTGTATTCATTCAGGACATATTTTCTGAGCTTTCTTTTCATTACTTCACACTTTTTTCTTGCTCAACTTGCACTAGCTTAAATTTTAGGTGGGTGCAATTCAACTGGAAGTGCTTTAAATTAAGAAGTGCAGTCCAGATCATAGTTTTGGCATGTAAAACCCCATAATTTTTTGGCCTCCCAGGGGGCGTTTATCCCCTTATTCTGACTCAACCACCGACTTTAGGCTCGTCCTCGACTCCAGTGAATTCAGCAAAGGGCCGCCTCTTGACTGAAGATATCACTGCGCTTCTCAAGAATAGCCGCGAAGTGTCGTTGAAGAGCAGTGGTCGCTTCTGCAGAGGGACGGCGGAACCGCCACTTTCTTGAGTCGTCATGGAGTACGTTCAGTGCATGAGCATTGCAGCATTAGGGGGTTATAGAAAAGAGGTGTTTCTTTTTCAATGACTGCGGACATCCGGAATCGGAAAATGATGTAAAGCAGAAAATGGTGATATAGGGTGTTGAGTTTAGAAATATTGCTGTGAATACATATACATAATAGTTCAAAGAAAAAAAAATCATGAACCATTCCACTCTATGAAGGTGGTTGACCAGCTAAGCTGTTCAGCACACAACACGGCGGTGACACAAAATTTTGAACAACGGTACGAACTCATTTATTGTCTAGATCGATGGTCATTATCTCACTCGCAACTGCAATCACCGTTCTTAGATAACGTCAAATCGATGCAAGTACACCGCTGGGGGTCGGTTGGGCCGGACCTGTGTGGCATCGCAAGGGATATGTCTGCAACACGGAATGCGTAAAGCGCTCCCTTTTCGGTACCGACACATCCACATTGAAATTACCCACAACGACGACAGGGGCAGTGTCATGGCAGCTAATTCACGCAAAGTTAGTAGCCATGAACTTTACGGGACTATCGTTCATTGCATTTCTTGCTTTCTTATACGGGGGTATGAGCAATTGACGATGACAGTTTTCGACATGCTGTGTTGTGTGCTGTATGCGTGATTAGAAAGAATTTAAGCACTGTTCGCTTCACTTTTCTAAGTGCGGTCGAGTTGATTTAAACGGTTACTTACTTGACGTACCCGCCAGAGGGCGGTTTAAATGGAGCATACAATCTTTTTCAAACGAGGTTGTACAGCATATATATATATATATATATATATATATATATATATATATATATATATATATATATATATATATATATATATATATATATATATATATATATACATATATATATATATATATATATATATATATATATATATATATATAACAAGGGTCCCTGCAAGTAACATGAGCGGGAAGCGAGAGTGGAGAAAGAGGAGGACGACGTTGCACCTGCAATTTTCATGGTTATTTGTGCCTTGGTGATCATTAAAGCACCCCCTTAAGCCTCTCCGGAGACCGTAACAGATTGGGGGAAGGTGCAGGGTAAGACGAAGACGAACCCAACGACGGAAGTTCTACTCCCTAGACTTGGCCGCAGCCGCCGCCTTGCCGACCTTCCGCCTTCGCCGATTGAAATGTTGTCTCAAGTCCAGACCATTCATGCGGTGGAGGCAACTCCTACTGGTTCCTTGCCATACTATCGAGTGCCGCCGAACTGTGGCGGAACCTCAGGAGAAGACGTCGATTAGTGAGTCAAGAACTAATAATAATAATAATATTTGGGGTTTTACGTGCCAAAACCACTTTCTGATTATGAGGCACGCCGTAGTGGAGGACTCCGGAAATTTTGACCACCTGGGGTTCTTTAACGTGCACCTAAATCTAAGCACACGGGTGTTTTCGCATTTCGCCCCCATCGAAATGCGGCCGCCGTGGCCGGGATTCGATCCCGCGACCTCGTGCTCAGCAGCCCAACACGATAGCCACTGAGCAACCACGGCGGGTAGTCATGAACTACAAGCGAGTGAGAAGAAGCAATGGCTGGGAATCAGCAGCGCAGCTCAGTCATGTTGTGTTTTCGCTAACTAACACTACTCTGATGTGGTATGAACACTGCGAGGAGATGTTCACAACTTGGATCGTTTCGTTGAGGAAGTGCAGAAGCGCTTCGGCGATTCTAACGCGAAGAAAAAGCGAGCGGAGCAGACATTGACTCAGAGAGGCACAGCTTCCAGAGGAGACATGTACCACATGTATAGAAGAAATTTTGAAGTTGCGCAAGATAGTTATGCCCAAGATACCTGACGAGGTCAAGGTTGGACACGTTTTTAAGGGAATAGCCAAAGACGTGAGCAATTTCCTCATTGGCAAAGAGAATCGGAACTCCGTGTCCGAAGTAATGCAGCACTGTCGCACATTTGAAACGCTGAAGATGCGATTGATAGCTCCGAAATTTGGCCGTCTGTCGAACGTGCCAACTGTGGCCAGTGTCGATACAACACCGCCTACTGACCTCTCGTCTACAATACGGCAAGTTGTAAGAGAAGAATTGCTTCGATGTCAGCAAATCACTCATTGCCCCGGTGCCTTCCAGGACGGCTATGCAACAGAAACAGAACGCATGCGAACGCCGGCCGCTACGGCCCCATGGCAGCCATCTGTTAATGCAGCAGATGTTGTCGATGAATACCTAGGAACACTGCGATCTGGGTACTCATATCGACCACCCTCCAATTACGAACGCCGTTTTCGCTCGTCGCGTTTCTCTGAACGAACGTTGGCTGGCTACCATCCCCATGAAGAGCGATACTACTCGAGCTGCAGCATGGGCCTCGACCCCTTCCGGTGTGCTACAGCTTTGGGGCCCCGGATCACATCTCGCGCTTTTGCAACTACCGCCCTTGGTACCAGCGAGGGCCTTTGCACACGACTTCCCAGCCTTACGACCGCCCCTGCTCTGCACCATGGCCACCATGCACCTCTCTCTCTCGATCTCGCTCCCACTATATATATATATATATATATATATATATATATATATATATATATATATATATATATATATATAGAGAGAGAGAGAGAGAGAGAGAGAGAGAGAGGGAGGGAGGGAGGGAGGGAGGGAGGGAGGGAGGGAGGGAGGGAGAGAGCATTTCCCCAACATCTTCTTGACCTAACCTCACGTAAAATGGCGCTGCCTGTATGTATGGCTACTACGCACCTATATATATATATATATATATATATATATATATATATATATATATATATATATATATATATATATATATATATATATATATATATATATATATATATATATATAGAGAGAGAGAGAGAGAGAGAGAGAGAGAGGTACTAGGTTAGGTTACGCGAGGTTAGGTCAAAAAGAAGTTGCGGAAATGCGGTAGTGTCTGGATCGCCGACATCACATCATGGTGACCTGCCTGTGGGTCTGCGCCATCCGCGGGCTACCGTTTCATCGAACAAGCATTCTTGTGACGTCACTATGATAGCATAGCGGTCGATGCTTTATAACAAGCAGTAAATCAGCTCAAGTGGGAGACTGGTGCTGACTGTGGTGGGAGGTGTGTGGGCGGTTTGCGTGCAACCCTCCGGTGCCCAAGATAATTGTTTATTTGCGCACGTCGTCAGTGTTACAGTATAACATGTTCCACAGTTAAGCTTATTACACCTTGCTCATCTTGTACGCCTTTTCCTGCTTATGATGGGTAGCTTCCGAAGCTTCAGTGAAGCAACCCATTTCAATATACTGTAAGAGACGAGATAGACACAACACCCATTCCTTGGGCAAGCTCTTCTATTTCGCTCACTTCGTCGTCCTCCACCTCGCTCTATCCGAGCCAAGGACCCACTCTTCACTACACTCGGCCACGCTGCGGCTGGTCTGGTCATGTAACAAATGCACATGATGTCACGTTACGCCTGTCGACGGATTCAGTATCCGTGTGGACCCTTAATCGAAGGATTTTTGCGAGGCAGTGAGACACTTCTAGTGCCATATCCACAACATGTGAAGACGACCTTATTAAGATAGGAGGAGGAGAAACATTTATTTAAAAAAAAGAATGGACAAACAGGTGTCTTTCTGCTTGTGCTGGAGGCGCCCTTAGTTAACATCGGTGCAAATCTCTCCTCTCTTTTGCGTACAATTTAAGCTTTCAAAATGCGCTACCACGATTTTGCGTTGCCCCATGAAATTCTTCCATGTCCTTCTATGTAGGGTTCTGTTTTGCATAATAATACACACTCTGCCTTCGCTAAGCATGACCAGATTGCTTAATTCCTAGACCAAATCTCTTTTGAGTATAGTATTTTCGTGCTTACTGAAACATATGATATTACGACGGGTGTGCAATGCGCCATCTTAATGGATGCACAAACTTTTTTATCAATCGCAGTAGTCGTAGGGGTGATGGCGTCACTATTGATGTGAAAGCTTTTAAAGAATATGAGGTAATATCAGATTATACATGCATTACGAACGATTACGAGGTACCACTAAAACGAAACGCTGATGTCATTACTTGTTTATTTATTTAGAGCATTTGTCGTTTATCGCACTCCAAATCGGAATTTCGGGCACTTTGTGAACCTTTCTGAAAGTTTAATTCTTGCAGTTTGTTTCCACAAATTGTCTGAAACACGTTTGCGGTGGAGGCTTTGGTATAAATACCCTTGAAGCTAGCACATGTGTTCAAGGTTTCAAAAACACCATTTCTTCCACAGCCTTTGTGAATATAATCGCTACGCCGACACGCATCACTGTATTAACTTCGTCGACACTTCATCTGTTTATTACCAACGCGGAAACTAGAGTCACTGATGCAGGAACCGTAGCCTCTGTCATAAGTTAGCACTGCCCAATCTTCATGATTTTATCTCCCCCCCCCCACCCCGAAGTTAATAAAGATAGTCGAAGAGACGCACTTAAAGTGCAGTATGTATCAGACGATGCTTTACTTTTATTTAAGCGTGACATCAGTGCGCAGCAGGGCAGGATTAAGAAAAATGGGGGCCCGGGGCTAATTCACATGCAGGCCCCCTTTCCCTATACTGACCCCCCCCCCCCCTGTTGCCTGCTACACTACTGGAAATATGCCATGTTTCATTTTAATTCAACCAAATTAAACAAAACGAAGTGCGATCAACGGGATTATTATTATTGTTGTTATTATTATCAGGAAAACAACAAACTTTGCTTGAAACGTGTGTTGTTGTAAACACCAACACATATGTTCACTTTGTGATTAATCTGCATTCTGTTTTCAGCAAAAGCTAGGCTTTACGGAAAAGTTTAGTGCACTCAAGACGAACAAGAACGGAGAAAAGACAACACAGCTCAGACGTCGATCCTTCTGAAGCTAGGCTTTGTTTGCATCACTAAGTTTAATCCCATGAGGAGACGCATGGTTGTATCCAAAACATTCTTTATTAAAATTTAAGCATCAGACTGCAGTAATCGTTATGCACGTTACTCTATAAATATGCAATAGTATATACAATACTTAGGGGAATACAAACACCATAAAAATGCACTATAATACCGATGAAAATTACCAACTATAATTACAAAACATTATTTCAAAATATTTTATTAAAGGTAAAACAAGCAAGGACGACACCAAATAAACGTAGCACTATCAAAAACAACAAAAATACAGTTCTTTATAAGCACAATAAATACCACAAGAAGAACAAACAAGAGACGAACAACGAAGATTTGCATATCTTGAAATACAGTGCTCAGCGTTTCATTGGCAATGTGAAGGCTGGGAGGCGACACAGCGAACTTATTGGAACTATTCATGCATAGCGCAAACAGTCCTCTTTTAAAATGACATCTTTCGCGCCTTCGCTTTGGCGAAATTCTGATATAGTCTGTTCGAAGGATAGATCGCGGAGGAGGTCACTTTCAATGGACATGATAGCAAGCGAGTTCACCTTGTCGTCAAGGAGGCTTGAACGAAGGCGATTTTTTATCAGCGACAACTTGGAAAACGATCGTTTGGTCTCACAGTTTGCCACGTGTATGCTTAAGTACATTCGCAAAGCAATAGAAAGGTTCGGAAACACACCAATAAGCTTTCTTTCGTGCAGCAACTTCATTATTCTCAGGGGACTCGTGTCCTGGCACACAGAGTTGTACAGAAAGTTCGCAAACTAAACGATTTCAGCGGAAAATGCTGCCTCCAAATCATTTTTGCAGGTTTTCACCAACGTCTCAGCCTGCTGTGCCAGAGAGGCCTCGCTCCCAACTTCTGTCAACAATTTTAAGAATCCGAACCTTTCGCAGAGTTCAGTGTAGGCAGCCTCTCGCAAAGCAGAGCCTAAACTGTCACGTACAACATTGTACGTCTCTAGGATGACCTTTTTTCTACCTTGTAGCGCACTATTGCTTTTTCCGTCCGGGTGCTTACTCAAAATGATGCGTTCGCCCTCATTTTGATAACATTGATTGGCACTTCGCGCGCGTGCTCTCTCTTCGAATGTCTGAAAGAGAGGTCGCAAAAAATTAACAAAGCCTTCTACAGAGCTCAGAACGTCTACAGCAGTTGAAATGTCTAGGCCTGGTTCCTGAAGTGCTATGCTCGTTTTGTCAAAGCCTCCAAGATTGCACTCCGGAAAATTGCCATGAATGCAGTCTGTACTTTTGTCATTTTCTCGAAGAGAGAGTGCGCTTCGTTCCTAGCGTCACCGTTTTCTTCCTCGTTCTTTGTTACAGCTTCAAGGCAACACAAGACTGCATTGAAATTTTTCACAATGGCCTTACATGATTCAGCGTGTCTTGACCACCTGGTCTCAGAAATACTTTTCAAAACAAGCTGCTGGCCATTTCCGACCATGCTGTCGAAAAGATACCTCCATCGCTTAGGTGAGGCAGCAAAGAACACATACAGTCTCTGAATTACAGTGAAAAATTGGACTGCCTCAAGGCAACTGTCGACGCTACACGCGCCAACTAAGTTCAGTGAATGACCAGCACACGGGACGTAGACGGCCAATTCGTTCAGATGTTTGATTTGAGCTTCCAGTCCTTTGTATTTTCCTGGCATATTGCTCACATTATCATAAGCTTGGCCCCTACAATCATCAATTGAGATGCCATTGGTCGTCAAGAGGGACATCACGGTATCGAAAAAATACTAGCCGGTATGCGATTCAATTGGAACAAATCCAAGAAAGCATTCGTACACTTTCCCATTTAAATAGTATCGTAAAACAAGTGACACCTGATCAACGTGAGTAAGGTCTGGAGTCAAATCAACAATTAAAGAGAAGTATTTTGCGTGTTTCACTTCGTCAACAAGACGTTTCTTTACAGCCTTTGCCATATGCTCCATAAATTCATCACAAATGGTTTTTGACAGATACGATGGGTGACCTTTTCCTTTGTTCCCGTAGCGTTTAATATGCTCTTCTAGAAAGGGATCAAACTTGGCAATGGCCTCAAGCACTCCCATATAATTGCCATTTCTCGGTGAACCAAAAATCTCCTCACTGCCCCTAAAAGCTGGGCTCCGCTCAGCTAGACGCTTAACTACAACGACTACGCGATTCAACACCTCTGTCCAGCAAGCGGTCTCAGTGACAAGATGCTTAACCAGATCCTTGTCAATTGTTCTGCTCGAGTTAGACGGGCGAGCCATGCTCCCACGTAGCTCCGGTGCTCTACGCTATTTTCATGTGAGCAAACCTTTCCTTCTGCTCTTTTCCAATCAGAAAAGCCGTGCGTGGTGAAAACACTGGGGTTGCTTGAAATCGAAAATAGTTTGCACATGAAACAGTAAACGGAACCTTTGGACTCCGAGTACATTAACCAGTGTCGCTCGTACGCCTCCCCATTTACAGCCTTTCGCACGAACAGATGAGGTGACATATAGCGTTTCTGAGTTTTGTATTGCCTTTCGGAAGACGGACAATTTCCTGCCCGATTTTCAACATATAATCGCCCTTTCTCGAGGCATACACTCCGAAAGCTGTCAGTAATAACATCCGTTAGCAGGGTAACTTCGGAGAATCTCGCAACGTACCTCTTGCTGCGGGGGATCTGTACTTCTATGCTGCCGGAACGAGAAGCCGTCTCATTCGTACTCTTGAAGCACACTTTGTAGGTGGGAACATGATTATTTGAAGCCAAGCTAACAGGAAACAAGTGAGTCGGTTCTTGGAGTGTTGTTTCCTGGCGCTCTTCAGTAGAAGGAGGCTCATCGAGGAGGTTTGGAACCTGTTGATCAGCAGTAGTAGAAATTGGCCGTGCCGGACCGGACACCTGGTGATCTGTGGCAGCGGCCCGGCCGAGTAGCATAGACGTTGCTGACGCAGCAACAGGACAGGGCTCGGTTAGCGTCGGTTGCTCAGAAATATAGACGACCGAGGTTGGCACCATTTTCAGAGGATCCAGGCAACCAAGATGAGTCAAACCTTGCTTCTTGCCAGGAAACGGTGGTGATGGAGTTGGCAAGTCCTCCACAGAAGCACAGTCGGTACTATTGGGAGTTTGACACAGACTCCGGGTAGAGCGATCATACTGCTCCGCGGAAGCTGCATTCAGTAGGTACTTTGTCATCTTTAGTAGCTTAGTTTCATGCTCTTCTCTTTCTAACTTCGCCATTCGTTTAGACACACCACTTTGATGCTTCCGACAGAGTATTTTCGCATGAATGGATGCTAATTGTTCACCGGGCACTTCTTGAGTCGGACACGACCGTAGGTGTCCAAGGGTGGCCGTCCCGATGATTGGCGCACGCTGCCTGTATGGTCCGTGGCTGGCCGGAAGTGGTGCGTCCCCCGGGAGCTCCTCAGCGGGCGGGCTTATGCAAGCTTTACCGGCGGCTCGGGGCTGAATCGCAGCCCGCGATCAACTTCCTTTTATAGACTCGCGCCGCGTCTGTCTGTTACTAGCGCCAAAGCAGGCGTTCACATACGCATAGAGTTCCTTGTACAAATTTCCTCCTTCGCCGTACAAACTCACTCTTTCTCCCGTGATTGAAGTTATGGTCTCGACTTCCTATTGGCTGGAGCAATCGTCTTTTCTGGGAGGTTCTCGATTTTTCTTTCACGAAGTCGACGCCGAGCGCGAGGACGAAGTGGGGAGGGCGACTCCTAGCGCAGGCGAAGTTACACGCCCTCCGTCACCTCTGAGTGATCTTTTTCTACTTCTTTGTGGAAAGTTCAGCGGCCAGTCTGACGTACTTTTTCCTTCGAGCACGCGTGAGTGTGCACCGCCACTAGGCAGGAATAGGTCCTGGAGACAGGCCTTTGTGTCCACCTCTCCAACTTCCCCCTTCACTCTTTCACAACCCTAGCCCCAACGGTGTACATTCCATGCCCCACAGCACGCGGACAAAAGCACGTATGACGTCTTCATTCCTTTCCTGCCTAGAATCTGCCATCAAACTCGTCATCATCTGCTATCGGACTCATACTCCCCCGTCCAAATTACCATCACGGTAAAGAAAAATCGAATGGGAGGCACTGTTGGTACTGCAGCACATTCTTTCTATCTGAAGGACAACGGCGGAACTATTTGAGAAGTAGAGGGTGGCGTGGTAGTGACGAGGGGGCAAGTGAGATTTAGGTCCTCATCCCACATTACATGTTTTAAGTGTTTCCCCCTTGCCCCTCCCCTCCAGACAGCACTGGACAGACGGACTGACAGGAAACCACGAAAACTCTTCCAAGCAAACGCACCTCGTTTCGTAAGAAAGAGGGCCCCACCCGCGTGGCGGGGGATTCCTGTTTTTGTGGCTCGACAAGCTCTCCCCCTATGGTCAGATTAAGCGCATGCTGCTACATTAGGCGGTGGGCCCCGTCTGCTCGTTCTCGTTTTCTCGCTTCACACATGTCGCTCGAAGTTCCATTGCCCATGGTTCCACACACTAAGCAGGTTAGAATAAATGGGCTCCCTTCTCCTACTGCCCGAGGTGAGGCCCTGGGCTGCAGCCCCCTTACCCCCCCCCCCTCTTAAACCAACGCTGGTGCGCACGATTGCTCTTTCATATTCGGAATAAAGGACGTGAATGATGCACATTCTAATTTTATTGAAATTTTTCAGCGATAATACGCTATACACATTCTTTTACAACTTTCAACGTTTATTCGCAGCCATGTGCGAATAAACGTGATTGGAATAATGGACTAATATTTGCTGCAGTATCATTATTGTGAATCAGCAACAGTAAAGATCTCAAAGCCCATCCATGTGATACTCGGGACGCAATGCATGAGCTAGGCGATCTTTCATCGGATATCTTGACAGACTGACGTCTGCAACTTCAGTATGTTAAACCCGTCCTATAATTTTTGTACTAAGACCTGTATTGTAAAGCTTCCTTATTAGCTGAACGTCACAGACCACGTCGAAAGCTTAAGAAAAATTTAATGCAATTGCGTATATTTGCTTTTCATTGTTTATGATTGTTGCAAAGTAGCCAATAGTTTCGAAGAGCTGTGTTACAGTGGACAGGTGCCTACGGAAACCGCGTCGCTTATAGTAAAGGAGTCCGGCTTTACCCCATAAATTCTACTAAATACTTACTAATCATATGTTAAATGATATTTCAAGCAGTGCAACTCTTTTTAACTAAAAGCAAGTAACTATAATATGTGCAGAGCCTAAACACTACACCCTTTTCCGTACATAGCAGTCAGAGCTGTGAAAGCTACGCAAGAAGTTCTGTCAAGAAAAGTTGTCACTCCAGGCGTTCCGTCTATGCATCGTTGCGCGCCAAAAGCGTTCGCTTGCACGAGCACGCACCTGAGGCTCACGACGACAGGTTGCAAATAGAAAGCTCAAAAAGAACAACTAAAGAAAATAGTATAAAACAACGCATTAGCAACCGTATACCACAGTGTGTTTGTTTCTAAGGATTTAAAACGTGTTTCATTCAGTTGTTAGGCTACATATACAAACAAACAGTTGCGCACAACTACGGTGAAAAGACATCGAACTATATACAAGCGCGAACGAAGCCACTGTAAGAAGTCTCTCTAGCCTCTGCAGCATTTAGTGCTATGTATGAAACGGAGTACAAAAGAACTCGTACCAATGTTTAGACAACAAGCTATATTTGGTTACAAGCTATAGAAGCACCGTTGATAAAAAAATCACCGTCGATGCACTTCCTTGCAGATGGTTAACCAGCGAAGATGAAACGTGCTGCCCCGGTGTTTATCACTGGGTTAATCCCTACTGTTCCTTAAACGACGGCATCGTAGGCTGCCGGATCTTCGGTACGCAGTTGCTGCTTGGTTCGGCTGCTCGAGCCTATTCTTGTGCCCGGGCTACAGCATCGGCACAACGTAGACGAGCTCATTCCTGGTTCTGCTCGGGGCGTCGCTGATCGAAAGCTGCCTGCTCCTGAGGAGTACGTATAACGCGTGGCCTACCCATATCGAAGCCGGAGAGAAACTCCTGCGCGCACGCTTGGCTGCGACGGAAAGCAACGACGTCATTAGTGGCACAGCCAATCGCGCGCCTCTCTTTCTTTTTTCGCGCACGTGCCTGTGGTGGCACTGGAGGAGTTTTCGGCGTACAGGCGACGAACGGACGCCTCGGACAATGATCTACAGTTTCGCTGTGAAAATCGCCTTATTTTCTGATACTGCAGACTGTTTCAGTCAGCATATTCCCGTGAATACGTGTCTAACAAAAAAAAAATACTCGAGAACACAAGTACTCGTTTCAATCATCAGGCAAATGTCTTGCTGTTGCGAATTCCCGCACCGTTGTATATATAGCTTTCCGTTGCCGACATCGACGTACCTGCCTGCTGGACCAATACAGCACTTTCCACAAAAGAACGGAATGTGGAAAACCACATTTTGGGTGCACACTGTACAAAGCTTGTGTCGGAGTTTCTTGTGCGCATTTGCGTGCGTGCACACTTCACAGCATGGTACATTCGCCCTCGCTTCTCCGGCATGCGGAAAAAAAGAAAAAAAAGTGCAAATACTTCCTTTCGCAGCCACTTTTTTCACTCTGTGAGAAAAGTTGGGCACATGCGAAACAGCCGCAAGCTTCTCTTGTGGGAGTCCTTTCTATGCTCCACTCTACCCCACGCCGGACTTCACTGATGAGCCTCTCTACAACAGAAACAATTGTTTCTTCTCTGTCGCTCAGAGCCTCGCATTCGTCTATCCAGTTTCAAATCCTTTGGGTGCTAACACGACCTTTCGGGGTTGGCCCTGACGCTGTTCATAACAATGTATCTCTTTACAAGCTGTGAATAGTGCGAATTATTGTTCCAGACGCCATATTTTAACTGTCTGATATCTCCAGCACGTATCAACAAATTTGATGACTATGCGTATGTTTGAACATTGCGATTCGCCGTCTCATGGCAATTTACACACCTAGCAACCTCAGCCAGGAGGTGCTGCTGCACATGTTGAGAGCGCCGCCAATGTTAAAGAGTTTCTTTTTGTGGTCGCGTCGCCGCGCCACTGCGCGTCATCTCTACGGCGGCGCGCGTGCTCCTCTCTTTGCACGCAGCGCTCATTCGCGTTGCACGTGCTCTCTCTCTCTCTCCTTGCTCGAGACTCTTGTACTGTGCATGGCACTCGCGATGTGCGGCGCTTTGTCTCTCTCTCACTCTTTCTCTCTCTCTCCCCTCTCTCTCTTAGCTCGTGGCGTTCGCGCTTCGTCTGCTTGGGTCTGTTCGATTCGCCGGCAACACTTTGAACCAGTTCACGGCAGTTCACGACAAGTTCAGAAACTGTGCAGCTAGATTTCTGAGGTGCAGGCGCAGCGAGACACTCGAAACGAATGCAAAGGTGCAGACGCGGTGCAGGCCTCTTTTTTTTTTCTTTTTATGTCAGACAAATGTGCGCGGAGTGCGTAAGTTTGAGAGGTCCTAAAGTGCAGGTATGATCGGCTTCTGGGGCGTAAATACACACAACACTTGCGAAGAGACATCAGACGTGCGTAACCAGGGTTTTAATGGTACATTTAACGGTGATTTTATGGCGTCGAATAAAATGTTGACGTAAGGCGCAATTGCAAACGCCATGTATGTTTCGCATATCAGTAACAAGGTCTTCTGCAATATAGAGCTTGAAGTAAAGGCCGACTCAACACAAAAGAAGCCACCGTGCTTAGAAATGTGTGAAACAAAAACGAGTACAGTTGCCTTATTTCTTTCCTATGCAAATCACGCGAATAAGATTCCTGGGGTGTTGAACGCCATTCATATATTTTTGGCAGGTGCATCTGTATCTACCAGTCACTTCTTTGTGCTCGTCTGCCTCAGAAACGTGGGAACTACTAGAACTGCGTTTTGTCCTGCGACCGTTCCGCAGCCTCGCATATCACGGGTATAATTTCCGGAAAACACCCATAAGATTTGTACTTTTCATGGCTACCAAAACATGCTATTGCAATTACGGCATTTTCGCATTGCGCGATTAACCGCGGCAATGTGGACGAGCTAGTCCTGCAGAGCGCTTCTCCCCGAAAGGGGCAGGATTGGGAGCACGCGCATGCATGTACATTGCTTTCTAAACTTTACCGCTACATGCGTTGGCAAGGGCGATTCGATTTACCATGGATCAAAGTATGCGTGCGGCGCTTGGTCCATCTGCGAATTTCCCTGAAATATGCAGTTTGGCAGACTGGAGATCAAGCGTTTCGTGTTTTCAACGGTTTTGTGGCACCGCGCGAAGCGTAAGTACTGCGTTCCAGGCTTGCGGGATAACGAGGTCGCATCGGCCTTCGAGAAAATGCGACTGCCACCAGCAACACGCGTGTATTAGCGAACGGGCGCACGTGCTCCGATGTGAGGAGAACCGGGCAGGACCTGACCGCGTAAGGGGAGATAATGACGCTGTCATTGCGGTGGAAACTTGAGCTTGTCTCGTCTACGCTCGAAGAAGGAGAATAACGCTAATTGCATAATAGGCATGCAAAGTGACTGTCATAGCAGAGAGCTTCATAATAGCGTTTCTAACCAAACGTAAACATAATGCGTACGTATAAGTATACCGCTGTCCTCACTACACGGGCTCCGTACGTTATTGGGTTTCCACGGTTTACGTGCACTATGCGAACGTACGTTATATGGGGGGTTCTACCTACGTAATGTTAACGTACGCTAAGAAATGCCATTGTGGAATATGGCACCATTCATGGCTGCCACTTCAGCGTGACTTCTCGAGATGGATACGTCCTCGTTATCGTTGATTGACAGTAACTGTTGAAATGAGCTTTCGCTTCCTCTAACCTCACCTGAAATGTTACTTACGAGAGTATAGCGCGTCCGATTTTGCAGATTGTTGTGCGATTCCGGTGGCTACAGGCCTAACCAGACGCGTCGGCATAGGAACGGCGGCACGGTTGCTAATCGACTGTCTGTGCTTGGATATGTCTCACGCGAAGCCCCAGGTGGAGCCCTGTCTTCTAACGTCTTCCTTACGTTTGCGTTCCCATACGCTAAACTAAAGGTATTGAACATACGTGCAATGTAACGCCCCGCAAAGGTACTTGCGTTTAACCTACGTAAGGCGACAAATATTATTATCAAACTGTCTAGTATCTGGATCCTTAGCCACAACGGTTATGGATCTGTGCGAGGCCCAAATCACTTAATGATGCGAGTTATGACCCATTGATGCAGACCCGTCTTTTCGTAGTGACATCATAGAACTTGCAGAGTGGATGAACCGTCGGCTATTACAAATAGACATCAATGCACGGACCTGGGGAAATATGGGGATGCCAGCGTGTGGATGTCTTCAATAAAGGATCTTATCACGCGAAGCAAATCAGGCAGGGTGGTCAAGCATTTTGTAAATCTCGGCAGAGACGCACCTTCTTTTCCGAGGAATACCTTTCCCTTGAGCAGGTGGGGTGCGAACTTGAACATCCTGGTAGCTGCTCCTGTCTGCACGGGTCCCCCCTCGCCGGGGTGGAACATCGGCCTGCGGCCCTTGCTCGAGCGACCCTTGGCCATCGCTGCCTGTCCCGGCCAACACCGCTGCAGTCGTGGAAGCGTTGCAGCTGCAAGGCGTTTGAGGATCGGCGCGCCAGCGGTAGCTTCGCACTGGCGCGTGTCGGGAACCACTGCCTCCTTCGTTTTTTTCTAAAATAGAGGAGCCGCTGCGCGAGCTTATGGTGCTAAGGTCAAACACTTATAACCATGGTAGGTTTACATAGGACAGATTCAGCGAAAATGAAATATGACTGCGAGCAACAATTTGCACAAATAATTCTGGTATAGCCCATCTCACAATGACTGTCGACGTTAAAGCAACTAGCATTGGCACAATTCGGCGCATACTTGCCAACTATGCTGAATTTTTCGGATACGAATTTGCGCTCGTTCAAAGATTTTACTAATATGCGTCATGTTTTAAGACAAATAAATTTTGTTTGCGAAATAAGTTCTAAAATGTTTTAATGGCTGGGGTGACGCAACATATAAAAATAATGCATCCAAAAACGGAATTATATAGTACTTGTGCTGCCTGCAAGACGACGTCTACCTGTAATAGGTCCTTGATTTGAACCAAATTACTCAGTACACTTCCTGAAGGAGGCGAAAGGCGCAGAAGTAAGTGACTGAAAAGGTCGGTGCGATCTAAAGAGAATGTGTTGCTTGTCAGATTTTGCTGTTATATGTTTGCTGCTACTTATGTGCGTCGTCTGAAGTGAAATCAATAATGAAGAGTGTACGTATTCGACGTGAGGGTGGGTGGAGGGGAGGGTACTGTGCAGAAAAGATGTGCTCATGGTAAAGTTCCTACGAATGCGTGCCATATTCCTGTCCTCCTCCCCCACCCCCCCGCCAATCCCCTCCATGGACGCGGAATATATACGAATTTTTAATCTGACAAGTAGGCAGGTATGATGCAGCGACTCACCGTATTGCCATCGCAAAGGTGCGTTATGTTAGCAAGTTCGTTGTCTCCCAGGGAACTTAGAGGCATGTATGCAGCCTGGTTCCTCTATTGCACTTCACATTGAAAGCCTGTGCCATCTAACCGCGTCACCATGAAGCCCGCGCGTGATGTGTCTGTTAATATCTGCTCTGACAATATTGTCTTAGTATCGACAACGACGATACCAGCATATCTGAATTGTACACCCATGTAAGGTCATTAGCTCCACCAAGCTGTCATCCCGACACACTACTGCATTTGCATTTGGTGTTTACAAAAGTGACACCTTTGTGTCACTTTGTAAATGTCACCACTGTCACTTTTGTGTCATTTGTAAATGTGTGTCACTTTTGTAAATGAGAGATGCCTCTGTGCTACGCGCATGCCTCGCAAATAATGAACCGAGCCATTATTGCGTGGGGTGAGTTGGCTCACTTTCATTTGACTCACCCTCCTACATTACAAATGCAAAGATAGAATGGAATATACAAATGCGAAGATACAGCTTGATAAAGGGCAAAAAATTGCCGCTGGAAACAAAGTTCACTGCACGTATACACAAAACCTCACAACAAGATATTTAAATATACACGTATAAGTCCCCAATAAATCTACTTATCTAAGAAAAATTCACTGTATATAATGCGTCAAACAAGTCAAATAAACAAGTTGCGCAACCACAAATTCACACATCACAGCCCCCCTCTCACTCAATTCCGCCTGATGCATCGCGCACGATAGGAGGCGGTGCACATCCTTCCTCCCCGCTTTTCTCCCTTGCGGAAACAAGACAGAGCCACCATCGTCGGCCCACCCATGCCAACTCTCCCCTCCACCTGCCACGCCCGTTCACTCGCACATACAGCATGCGGTCCGCTGTCACGATGTTATCGCCCTTGGACTTGTGACGGTGACGGCAAGAATGCGCCTGGAGTGTCCATATAATTGTTATCGTAATAATATAACAAAAATATCCGGAAACTGAAGCGTACCATGGCCCGTTACTTTCCGCAAAAGAAGTAGTAGAAAATCCAACTTTCACCAAGCAACAATTTGCTGTGTCGCTACAATGTCTTTTTTTCTTTTGTGGGGCGGCGGCAAGGAAATGAAAAAAAAATGCATGGAAAGCATGTAGGCCACAATGGAATGCCTAATTTGGGCACCTAATGTGGCTACCGAAAGAATATCGAAGAAAACGTAAGACGCTTGGTCCATAGAGAACCATACGCATACTGCTCGGTATCCTACACCGGCAAGACGAAATTTTCCGGAGTGGTTCCGCTCAAGCGAACATGTTGCAGTCTGTCGAGTCACCGCAATGATGCAGGCGAGCGACAATGCATTGTTGTTGTTTTTTCTCGTCTGCTAGCTAGGAGCGTCCAAAACTCTGCCAGGCGAGAATCCACTCGGCCAGAGAAAAACGAACGCACATCGCAGTGCGCCATGCGGTGGTCGAGGCAACACGAGAAAAACGCATGCGCTCTGGCTGGTTCCGGCAGGCCGCGGGTAGCGAGAAAAAAAAATGAAGAGGCTCAATGTGTCGTCGTGTATAAAAGTCACAGTAGAAAAATAAATAAGACCGTAGTTACCTTTGCTGCCTTTCGTGTCTTGACATGGGTGTTTGGGCGCGGGTTAAAAAAAATGTTGATATTTTTTCTGTGACATGACGGCACAAATTAACCACTATAACGTTTCGTCTCAACGGACCTCGCTGCGTGCTTTGTCAACTTGTCTGATAGTGTGTGGATTTAACCTGTCTCGTTGTATGGTCTGATGCACGACTTTAGAAAAGTTAATGCGCCTTCGGCGTCGAATGTTTATGGCAACACTAAACCCACAAAGTTCCGAAATTGAAAATCTAAAGCACGACTTTGGAAATGTCAATGCATCTTTCGCATCAAAAGTTTAGGAGAACTTTATATCTATAAAGTTTCACAATTGAAATCCACGCGCTCCGAAGATTCCGCGGCCTTCGCGAGATGCCGCACTGAGCCCGCTCGCCATCAAATCACCCTTGAAACTGTGCTCGGATGAGGATCCTTGCGTTACGATATGCGACACCCGGTGCATGGGCGTTGCCACCAAATCCAGCCCTATTTCGCATTGTTCGCGCTGAAATGTCTTTTCGAGCATGAAAAGGATATTCCAGGCAAAATCTAGCATGATTTCCGGCGCCGTGGGTTGTTTTGGTCGGCGGCGCATGACAGCACGAAAACATTTCAGGGGGTCTGAGCCACACCACCCTCCCCCCCCCCCCCCCCCTAGGCTACGCCCCTGCTTACAGTCAACACCTGCTTCTGCACTCATCACATGCACACATGCTTGCTGTAGTTTTCGCTGTATTCCTTGCTGTATTCCAAATAATGTCATAGTTTTGTATTTTAGTAAACCGTGCAACCACTAAAATTGGTGACTGATCGGTTGGCCACTTTCCGAGCCAAGTGTCATTTGCAGACTGCAGAAGAGGATGTTATTAAACAACCACTTCTTCCGTTTCCACTCCGATTGGCTGGCGTTAAGCGGGGTACTTTTTTTTTTTCATCTGTGAAATTTGGTCTGGGACCAATCAACGCTTGGAATCTGGACGGCACCGGAAAAGATTCTGCGTCGCTCTGTAGGCTGAATGATTCGGTGTGAACGAGACGAAAGTATTCCTGCCAACCCCATTTAGGCATGTCTCAGGTGGCCCGCTCATTCATTGAAGCAGAATTCATTGACGATTTAAGAAGCATCGTGTATAATCAATTCATCACTGTCTTTCTCATCCAAATAATTGTTTTATCTTCCTAAGACTAACATTGATGCCCGCTGATTGTGCAGTCGCATTTTTATTTCTTGCTTCAATATATCTTTAGGTTTCACCCAGCGCTTGTGTAAGAGTATACGTATGGCACTCCTCAAAAATTAAGAACGTTGTTGAAAGTAGCCGATGTTAAAACAGTGTAGCTAAGGGGAAAAAAAGCTAAAAGAAAGTAGCTAAGATGTTAATGTGGCTTTCACTGCTCCCAATAAGCTAGGTAAGATATGCGCTGCCGTACAGAGGAAAAAGGATCAGGTAAAAGGCAAAAAAAAACAGATATTTGTCCACTGAAGCACAATAAGAACAACAGTCTTACTGACTGTCGTATGGATGTGGTTTATAAAATTCCCCTTAGCTGTGGCCAGTTCTACGTAGGGCAAACGGGACGGTGTATCAATCAGAGGCTAATGGAATATATAAGGGGTGGATCGCCTTCTAATCTTTCCCTACATTGCCAAGATTGTAACTGCACGCCAGAGTTTGATGAATGCGCGATATTGTACATGCGTAGGAATGAAGATACACGTCTTATGGTAGAAAAAAATTATGGGGTTTTACGTGCCAAAACCACCTTCTGATTATGAGGCACGCCGTAGTGGAGGACTCCGGAAATTTTGACCACCTGGGGTTCTTTAACGTGCACCTAAATCTAAGCACACGGGTGTTTTCGCATTTCGCCCCCATCGAAATGCGGCCGCCGTGGCCGGGATTCGATCCCTTATGGTAGAGGCATGGCACATCTATAACGGTGGAAGTGCGTGCGTGAGTCTGCCTTCGATTACTTTACATAAGGAAAAGATTAAATGCCTTAATAGTTATCTCTCACGTAGACCGCCACATGTACCCGACTGACACGTGGTGATACAATTCTTGAGCTCGCGCAGATAAGTTTTGTGTCTTTTCTTTTTTCGCCTAGGTGCTCCCTTCAGTTGATGGCCGGCGTTCGTGTTGTCTACTTCTCTACTCTTGTGTCCTCTCTGCATGCCTCAGCTCTTTTTTGCATAATGAAAGTAGCTATGTTGTGCCTTTTGTAGAAAGTAGTGCTGTCTGTGGGTGCCTGTTCCTGTGGGCGCTATTTCTGAAAGCCATCATGGAAGACTAGCAAGCACATCGCCTCTCCGCAATGGCTGACAGGTCTACTTCATGAAGCATTCGCCATATGTCGTTCTTTCTGACTCAGGAATAGGAAGGTAGTGCTTGGAAATGTCCCGCAACATTTCTCAACAATGCAGCTGCTCTTTTGCTTTCGCTTTCCCATAGCCTTGCCAAGGTGGCTAATACTAGGCACCGACATAAAGCACCTTTATTTGGCGGCTACAAGATAGAAACAGGCAACGAAATTTCTCTTTTGTGAGTGCCTAGAGACACTGACTTTGGTCCGAAATTAGTGTAAATGAACGTATTCTGTAGTCTAACTTCACTAATTTTCAACTTTTCAAGCCCCTGCCCTCTTAATGTCTCTGCCTAAAAAAAACGTTTGGGAGTTCTTGGGAAATTTATAAATATCTGCAGGATGGGTTCGTTGATCAGCATGGTACTTTTGTTTCGCAAGCTATGTGACTGTAATGTACGTGGGCAAGCCATCGTAGCACAAATAAGAAAGACACAAGAACGAGAAGACCAAACACCATGGTTTTGTGTATTATGCATGGAATAAACATACTCCAAGAACAACTAGTTATTTTGACTCTATTGTATGTGTTCGTTCTTCCCGAACAGCACTTTTGCAAGAAAAGCTATAGCTAGCAGTGGTGCAGAGAGAAAGTTCTCCACGTCGTGTCTAAGCGGACTCGACTATCGCTCCATTGGCGGACAGGCCACCGATGGAAACTGACCCTTGCAACGTTTAACAGCGCAATCCTCTCGATTGAGCCTAGCTTAGCAGGACTCTTCAACGAATTATTAGACATTGTTTGGGATATTATCGGCCTTAGCGAGATTAGAACTGATGAGACTTACACACTGCTCAATAACGGCCATGTCCTCTGCTATAGAAGTCTGCCGGATAAGGTGCAATACGGGGTAGGATTGCTAATCCATAAATACATAGCGGGCAGCATTGATGAATTCTACAGCATCAGCGAGAAGGTAGCGGTAGTCGTAATCAAACTCGATAAGAGGTATGGAATAGAGGTACTACAAATCTACGCTCCAACGTCCAGTCACGACGATGAAGAAGTAGATCAGTTTTATCAAGATGTTGAATTTGCGATGAGAAAAGTGCAAACGTGGTATACAGTAGCAATGGGGGACTTCAATGCAAAAGTTAGGAAAAATCAGGCGGGTGAACAGGCAATTGGAAACTAAGGTGTCGATTCTAGAAACGCTAGAGGTGAGATGCTGGTAGAATTCGCCGAAAGGAATAAGCTGAGAATAATGAACACTTTTTTCAGGGAACGTAGCAACAAAAAATGGACCTGGAAAAGCCCCAATGGTGAAACGAGAAATGAAATTGATTTCATACTTTCTGCCGATCCCAGCATAGTGCAGGATGTAGAAGTAATAGGTAGGGTAAAGTGTCATGATCATAGGTTAGTGAGGCCCAGGATATACCTCAGTTTTAAAGAGTAAAATTCGTCAAGTAAACACAAGTCAACTTAGAGGCAGTAAGGGTAAAAGCAGACACATTTAGGCTGGTACTTGCAAACAAATATGCAGCCTTAAAACAGAGAGATGATGATGATGACATAAAGCTAGTGGATGAAACTGTAACGAGGCTGGCTTTAGAGGCAGCAAATGAAGTGGGAGGCAAAGCACCAAGGCAACCAGTAGGCAAGCTCTCGCAAGTAACAAAGGATTTAATAAAGAAAAGACAAAGAATGAAAGTGTCCAACTCAAGAGATAAGATATAATTCGCGGAACTGTCAAAACTGATCAACAAAGCGAAAATAAGTGATGTTAGAAATTATAACGTGAGAAAGACTGAAGAAGCCGTTAAAAATGGACGCAGCCTGAAATCAGCGAGAAGAAAACTTGGCATCGGACAAACCAAGATATATGCACTGAAATATAAACCGGGTAATTTCATCAGCAATCTCGAAGGCACAATAAAAGTAGCGGAATAATTTTATACTGACCTTTACAGTAACCAGAGAACTCAGGAGCACTCTATTCAAAACAATAATGAACGGTACACAGAAACTCCGCCTATAACTAGAGATAAGGTCAGAAAGGCCTTGCAAGGTATGAAACAGCGAAAAGCGCACGGAGAGGATGGAATAACAGTCGATTTAATCAAAGATGGAGGAGACATACTCTTAGGAAAACTGGCGGCTTTCTATGCGAAGTGTCTATCTACTGCAAGAGTCCCAGAAAGTTCGAAGAATGCAAACATTACATTAATCTACAAAAAGGGCGAGGTTACAGAACAATAAAATTATAGGCACCTTAGCTTACCCCCAGTAATAACTAAAATATTTACCAAAATAATCTCCAATAGAATAAGGACAACACTGGACTTTAGTCAACCAAGGGAGCAGGCTGGCTTCAGGAAAGGTTACCCTACAACGGATCACATCCTTGTTATTAACCAGGTTATTGAAAAATCCGCAGAGTACAATAAGCCTCTCTACATGGCTTTCATAGATTACGAAACAGCATTTGATTCAGTAGAGATACCAGCAGTCCTAGAGGCATTGCATGATAAAGGAGTACATACCGCTTACGTAAATACCGTGGAAAATATTCTGACCAGCTTCCTTCTTACGACGTTAATAATCTCCCCTTAGACCCTGTTTCATCCTACAAATATCTTGGTATCCATATTACGAGAAACTTCTCGTGGTCCACGCACGCTTTTTACGTAATTAAAAACGCTAACCGCATGCTGGGATACCTAAAACGCAATTTCACTAAGGCACCGTCTTCCCTAAAATTAATGCTATACAAGTCACTAATCCGCTCAAAGCTTGAGTACGCCGGAGCAGTTTGGGATCCCTGTCAGAAAAACCTAATTCACTCATTAGAAATGTACAAAATAACTCTGCTCCTTTTTTTTTCGAATTATAACCGAAGTGCCAGCACTTCTGTAATGAAATTCAACCTTGATTTGCCATCTTTAGCCTCTTGCCGTAAAGGCCTTAGGCTTTCACTGTTTCATAAGATATTTCATCATCCTTCCCTTCGCAATGAACTTACCTCTTCTCCTCAATACATTTCATCAAGGTTAGATCACAATAACAAAGCTGGAATTCCATTATGCGAAACCAATGTCATGTCTCATTCATTCCTTCCGCGTAGATCTGCTGAGTGGAATCGCCTACCCGCCTCAACCGCTACTATTGTTGACCATCAGCACTTCATGGCAGTATAAGATAACATTGTATAAACAGGAGCATTGCATTCATGTTTTTGCACTACCAATTGTATCACTGTTTTTGTATTACCGGAACACTGTATTACTGCACTGCATGCACCGTATTTCATTTTATTAACCAGCACTTCAAGAACACTCAGATAACATTGTATAACCGAGAGCCATCTATTTCTGTACTATTAACCATTTTACTGCACTGTACTTTTTTTTCTTTATTTGATGTAACCTCTCCCCTTTTAATTCTTTAATGCCCCTGGCCCTGAGGGTGCACGAAATAAATAAATAAATAAATAAATAAATAAATAACTAAATAAATAAATATGTACAGAGATTCCACAGCCACCTTAATTCTACACAAGAAAAGTAGGAAGATACCTATAAAGAAAGGGATCAGACAAGGAGACGCAATCTCTCCAATGCTATTCACTGCGTCCTTAGAAGAGAGAGAGAAAGATAGCAAAGAGGGGAAAGGCAGGGAGGTTAACCAGACGAGCGTCCGGTTCAAGTATTGAAGCTATTAACTGAGAAGGCTTACGAGTAAAGATAACGTCGAATACCTCAACAACCTTCAGTTTGCCGATGGCATTGTTCTATTCAGCAACAATGCAGACGAGTTACAACAAATGCTTAAGGACCTTAACAGGGAGAGTGTAAGAGTGGGGCTGAATATTAATGTGCAGAAGACAAAGATAATGATAAATAACCTGGCAAGGGAACAAGAGTTCAAGATCGCAAGTCAGCCTCTAGAGTCTGCGGAGGAGTACGTTTACCTAGGTCAACTAATCACAGGGAACACTGACCATGAGAAGGAAATTCACAGAATAAAAATGGGTTGGCTCGCATACGGCAGACATCGTGAGCTGCTGACTGGGAGCTTACCATTATCATTAAAAAGGAAAGTATACAATCAGTGAATTTTACCGGTGTTGACATACGGCGCAGAGACTTGGAGGCTGCCAAAGAAGGTTGAAAACAAGTTAAGGACCGCGCAGAGAGCGATGGAACGAAGAATGCTAGGCATAACTTCAAGAGACAGAAAGAGAACGGTTTGGATCGGAGAGCAAGCGGGTATAGACGATATTCTAATAGACATTAAGAGAAACAAATGGTGCTGGGCAGGTCATGTAATGCCCAGTCTAGATAGCCGTTGGACTATTAGGGTTACAGAATGGGTTCCAAGAGAAGGGAAGTGCAGTAGAGGACGGCAGAAGACTAGATGGGGCGACGAAATTAGGAAATTTGCGGGTGGTAGTTGCAATCGGTTGGCGCAGGACAGGGGTAATTGGAGATCGCAGGAAGAGGCCTTCGTCCTTAAGTGGACATAAATATGATGATGATGATGATGATGATGATGATGATGATGATGAACAGCTTCAACTATACACCTGTAGCCTTCGAATTAGCAAAGAAAGTGCGATGGCGCAAATTGGCTCTTCTTTCAAGCGTGATAAGATAATGCATCCCCAGCGCTGTACGACAAATATACGCAACATCCAAAGATAAAAAAAAGCGTCAGTAATCGCGCTTCAAGAAAAAGTTAAGTGTTCAGAAAACTTATGTAGCGTAGCTCATTGCATTCTATTTATCAGCATATTGTACGAACCTTCCTGGTTCGGGCATGTACCTGCGATACACTCGAATTACTATAAAAGAGAGCGCTTCAAAAGAACTAAGTGCCATTTAAGATAACTCGCACAGACTCTCCTGACTCGAGTTAATAATTGTGCGAAACAGCTTTAATGCCATCCATCCGTTCATATGACCTGATAACCTGCATTATGCGACCAAACAAATACTCACAGAAACACCGCCGAAGATCTTCGAATGAACGCCACTTTGCACTGGTTGGTAAATGTTGACACATTCTATCTCTTCAAGCAAGCAAATTGTGCCACAATGTGGCAGTTCGGGTTGCCAGTGTCATGGCGAAATGAGGAGCGTTGTGGGGAGTGAGATGCATGTGTCAGCATTCTTCGACAACTCTACGTTCAGTATAGACTGCGGCTGCTCTTCGTCGAAGGTCTTTGGCGGGTGAATACTGTGCATGAACGCTACGGATAAGGCGTCCAAGAGGACAGTATCGTAAGTATCGGTGTCCAAAGTATTTCAGAAATACTCTTCTTAATGCTTCGCTTGACGGTGCTCGTTAACCTCAAGCAGAGCACTTATTCTCGTTTCACAGTACTTTTCGGTAAGGGTGTTCGAATGATGTAATTTATTAATCGAATGAAATATCGAATATTCTTTCATTTCTAAGCAAACTGAAATGTAAAGTTTCAGCGGAATCCATAGGGTAAAGGAGGAGCCATATTTACATTATTCAACATTACATGCACATGCATGTAATGTCATACGAGACTGAAAGACCGATCAACGGAGGAGCTTGTAAGTGAAAAACTGCCAAAATAGTACTTTCTGATAGTGCGAAAATTTTGTCGGCATACCCAGTGTCGCGAAAGGAGACAAAGCACGGACAAGCGCTTTCGCGTCAGGCCCGCCCTGTCTTCGTGTCGATCCTTTCATTTCTGTGAACTTGCTTTTGGCGCTAAAATCTTTACTATTCAAGCTACCCATATTCGGCCTATGTAGCTTTGCCTTAGTCGAGGCAATACATTCGCCGGAGGTATATTAAAAACGAAGAATTTTTCTTACCTGCAAGTTATTGAGCGGAGATTATCTGCCCCGTGTGTTCGCTCGAGAAATGCTGCCTCTGCGCGGTTCATCAACAACCACGGCTCTCTGGCAGAAGAACCATTCGGAACAGTCCACGCTTGCATTGGTCCCTCGAGCAAAATGAAAAAGAAAGAGAGGACAAAAGAAAAAAAATGAATGTTCGGTGATTTTGCAGGGTGAATTCTCGAATCGCATTCGAACTGAAAAGCAAGGACTATTCGGTCTCTATTCGATAACTTAAGGTAATGGACTACCACGCGTGTTAAACAAATTTACTGAAATGAATGTCGATAGATGCAATATTTCTTGGAGACTTGTGATTCTTGTCTTTCCTGATGTCTCTTAGACCCGTGTTTATTTCATTCTTTGAAATGAACTTGCTGACGATGCTGGGCCACGTTCATTTGTTACATTGTACCTGCCATCATTGTACAATGCAATCACCACTATTTCGTTTGTAAGGACTTACATACAAAGTTTATCGTTTGCTGTGGGCGATTTTTCTTGTGTAAGTCATCTTCACATATATTCCATACTGCTGTGCCTTTTTAACTTTTACAACATACTCCGTCATATTAAATACAAGTGTGTTGTTACCCCTGTTTCATTTCCGTTAATTTCTGGTGAATATCCAGGAGTTGGACTTTCCTCCGGGATGTTTCTTAACCACTGCGGTCATACACTGCTTAAGTCGACGAGCTTGTCAAGCTGCTCACGCAGCCTTTTTTCTAGGCCCTTCCCAACTGAGAATGGGAAATAAAATCGATTGGATTTAAATAAACCGAAATTTCGAATATTCTCATACCCCTACTTTTCAGGTTTATTTTAATCATGCCAATAAGCATTTCATATTTGTTCTCTTTTTATTGCGACCCATTAGAGACACCTTAACTAAGAGGTTTAAGTTATGTAACTTTTTTTTAGCCGGCAGCGCAATGGCGGTTGTAGAATAGTGGTAGAGCCTCCGTATTGTCACGTGGTCGTGACGTCAAAGAACACAGTAGCAATACTGTGAAGGGCAAAAACTAGCTTTTATTGGGCGAACCTGTGCCCACAAAACACGCTACACTTAAAGCACAACGAGAGCGGCGAACACAGTCGGCGATCGTCGTAAATCTGATCTGCGGGTCAAGCGCGTCGGCTTTTATACCGCAGTCGTCGAATGTTCCAGTCTAATCGTTCGGACCCGCGTGCCTTCCACAAAGTTCTACATCATTCGCGTCAAGCGATGATATCAGATAACACAAGGTTCGGTGACAACAGACAGCGGATAGAAGCATCGACAACTTTCTAGAAACTTCGGATAAATGCAGGCGCGTCCCGCGCTGTGCGATAGCATTTGCTAGGCGGCAAAACGTGTCGCCCGATAAAGATAAGTACACGTGTCAGTATTATAGCCGTGGGTTCTTAGTTCAAACGCAAGTACCAAAAAGAATGGCCTCTTTTAGTTTCCTTGCTGATGCGTACGAGCATGCTCTTGCAACAGTAACCAGATTTTTTGCTGATGAGTCTGCAGTTAATAAAAAACTGATAGTCACTTAAGTATGCTTACGTGATTTTAATGGGAAGCCATTATGACTTCCCTAATTAACTGGTTGCGTCAATTATGCGTGACGTCAGACATTGCCACGTGTCCTTCACAACCCTACTTTAATCGACCTTAATCCACCTCGCCCTAATTAGTACGACCCTTAATTCACCTTCATCGACTTCAATCTACCTTAAACCACTTATTCCGAGTTATTTAATTCACCTTTATTCACTTCGCCTTAACTCGCTTCACTACAGCTTAAGTCACCCTACTCTAACTTGCTCTAACTTTAATTCACATTAATACACTATTATTCACTATTATTCACTTTTATTCACTTTTATTCACTTTTATTCGCTGTATTTCAAATAATTACTCATAATTACTACTAATTAACGTTTTTAATACAATTTACTATGTTCTATATTACTACTGACACCATACAAGACGCTGATGACGTCACTGATGATGATGATCTTTAGTACCATCACTTGATCACGCTGGATTTGCTGCCTCATAGGACATTATATGTTTTCGCATTAAAAACCTAGCATAGAATTAGGTACATTTGGCATCCTTACTATACGTGCTTCACAAAGCACTTAACTAGGCGTAATTGTTCACGCTTGTTTCTTTCAATGACGTGCAAGAGACACCAGGGCTGGTAGAACGCATAACTATTACAACCTGTTTTTATTCCGAATTCGCCATTAGCACTCCGTCATAGGTCAGAATTGCTCGGGTTAAGCCCATACGGGCGGGCGCGACGCCCAAATGGGCAGAGCCCGAGCCCTTTTGACCTACGAGGGAGAGTTGATGGGTGATTTGGAATAGAAACAGATTGGAATAGTTGTACGTTATACCGACCTAGGACCCATGTTTCCTAAACATGCTTACGCTTGACAGAGAAGTACATTTTGATGCTGTACGTATGTATTAATAGCGAAGGCGATCAGCCACTGGGCAAAGAGCCCTTGCGAAAGAAAGGCTTCGCAAATTCAGCCTCGTATTCCCTCTTCCCTTAGCTGTCGCGCTTCACATAGCTCTGAAACAGCCCGTCGTTAGGAATTCATGATGACTCTGCGAATTATTAGGCTACCTTGAAGTTTGGTAAATATAATGTTTCGTTAGGAAGGCAGCGCCATAGGGACGACGACGCAGAGAAAAGGAGCACCGGGGATTTAAAATGGATGAGTATACATGTCAATACATCCAGTGTGGCCGATTCCCCTCGTGGGCACGAGCCATGTTTTGAGGCAGCAACAACAACGCTCCGTGTCGACGTCGCCTTTGCGATGCCTTCGTAGTGAACCTGAACCAACTCGTGGCGAGATGGTTCCGTATTTTGCAGCCTATTGCAACTCATCCTTCGTTCTTCGGCTCCCTCTCTCTCTCTGTGGCAAGTTAGACTGCCTGTAAAACAATTCAAAAGGTTCATTTTGAGAGTTTCACCGTAATGGGACGTTACGAACGCTCCAACTCAGTTTCCTGAGGCATTACTGCTTTGAGCTATGAAAGACTGGAAAAAAACATGGTGATAAGCATCTTACGTGCCGGCCGTTCGTAATGTAGCGCGCATGCTTACGAGCGGCATAAAATGAGAGAACACAAACGGAACGGGAGTGAGTTAATGCCCCGCTGCCCACGACACCAAATACGGCAACAAAAAGGAAAACAACTGCTGCGCGAATCGTGCTCTGCACGCGTGCCACGTCTGCGCAGGTCAAATAAGCCTTTGGCACTTAAAGCACAAACACAGTGTGCCACAGGCACGAAGCCCAGATGTCATGCTCAGTGGTGAAAGCGAAAACAAATCGCAGGGCGCCACTAGCTGTAGCGGCATGTCGTTAGCTGCGTCGTTTCTTTCGGAGCATTCAGCCGTGCGTTGTGCCATTTGTACCTAATGAAGTAGGCTTTGGTGAAACGTGAAGCGAATGCGGTGCGAGGTAAAGAAAATGCAGAAATGATGTGCCTCTACAACCCCCCACCCCCTTGCACCTCCAAGGGAATATCATAACAAAGAAAAGCATCCGCAGATATTCCCTTGCAAAGCTAGCGTCGGAAGTTTGTTTGCCTGACCCAATACATCGTTATCCTTGCATGAAATAACAGAGCGAGCGTAAATCATTGATCCGGGGGAGTGAAGGTGTCTGCCGACTTCAAGAAACAAGAAAACCTAAAGATGTCTCTAAATAGCTGAATCGGGTATTCAAGAGATAAAGCAGGTGCCGTATAGACAGCTTAGAGAGAATAGGTCCTTCCATTACCATTCAAATTTTATCAAAATTTATTTTACACAAATTTACGTCATCTTATTAACTCTGTGTTAAACGTGAATTTGATAGCAAAGTTGAGATATTAGGACTCTTATTAAAGAAATGACAACGCTAACAGAGGTTAATTATTACGAAAGAAAAGTATCTTTTTCAGAATGCACCACGGACAATGAGGGGCAAACATTGTGAAGTATAGTAGGCAGAGGAAGAGAAAGGTAATTTTCTCATCTGATCTTTCTGTTAATTTTTCTCAAACGACACTATCAAGCATGCGCCTATGTCTTCTGCCTAGTTAGACCTTTCAGTTAAATTATTCTTTATTGGTGCCTGAAATTGCGCGGCGATCCCTCTGAAGGAAATTATGCGAGCAAAGATCAAGGGTTCCAGGTGAAAAATAATTGTTGACGGCGACTGAATACCCTCCAGTGTTTGTTTTCCATATAACAATGAAGGAGAGTGAGGAGAGCGGAGAGACGACTTGAAAAAGCGCCAGCACCCTGAATTCGGCAATAGAAGTCGACAATAGTTTCTCTTAAATTTGATAACACCCATGTTATCCAACCTATATATTGTGGAAAAGTATTTGTGGACTCTATGGGAAGATGCGCTAACACGAGAGCTGAGCACGCGTATAGTGTTGAAAGGTATAAGCAATGTAACATATTATATCGTTGTACAAGTTTTGGCTGCGTCACATTGCATGTTAAGTGCCCCATTAAAGGTAGGGTGAAGGATTATCGAAGTAGGTATGGTAGACCGAATGGTACAGCGACGTGTAAGCATCCCTTTCATTTCCTTACATGGCACAGAAATCTGTTTTCTATGCAAGCATTATAAATTCTATATTGTTTTCATCTTTCTTTTTTTACTCTGTACGTCATGTGTCTATAATCGTACCTGAGCAAAACGAGAACAAGGTGAGAGCAAAATCCAACGTTTCGACAAGGGGGCTTGTCTTTCTCAAGGTGACATACGCTCTCCTTGGCACAGTATGTATTGGTGCGATTCTTTTAAAGGGGAGAGAAGTTCAGGCGGGTGGGCGAGGCAATGACCAAGGGCGTGTTAGCGAGGGTCTGTTAACGGGTGTGTTAGTAGAATGGAAAAAAATGGTGTGCTACTAAAGGTCGGTGGAGAAATATGAGGTAGCGCCGTGTATCAGCTGGTTGGCGTGTCGCTCTAAGTTCTTCTTATCGTCAAAAGGACCTGGACCACCGGGTATGAAGGGGGAGGGAGGGTTGTAATCTGCTCCTCTGGAGACTAATGAACTATCGTCCCTCTGAAAGGGAAAAGTAGCGGCAGAAAATGCTGCTCGTGAAAAATAACTAATTATATAAACAAAGAACGTAAGCAATGATTGACAGAAAAGGAATGTTGGAATATTATTGACAACCAATAATAGAAACTAAGCCACCCAATGAAAAATAAGTGCTATGGATGACAGTTTGAAGTTTAGCATAGCATATAAATTCCAAAGCTCCCTTTGAAATGCTTATGCGTATTGGTTGCAATGTCTTGATGATATTGGTGCGGCTCGTGCAAAACGGAAATTTGACTAGTATGTAGGACCTTAACACAGAGAGTGTAACAGTGGGGTTGAAGATCAATATGCAGAAGACAAAGATAATGATCAGTAGCCGGGCAGGTGAACAAGTGTTCAGCATCACCAGTCAGCCTGTAGAGCCTATGAAGAAGTACGTTTACCTGGCTCAATCACTCACATGGGACCCTGATCATGAGAAGAAAATTTACCGAAGAATAAAAATGGGTTGGAGTGCGTTCGGCAGACATTATCAGATCCTGGCTGGAAACTTACCATTATCTTTAAGAAGAAATGTGTACAATCAGTGCATTCTACTGGTTTAGAACCACAGAAAGCTGAGCTAGTTGGTAAGGATTCATCATGCAAAAAAAGGTGAAGCGTGCAGAGAGGACACAAGAAAAGGGAAGCAGACCCAATGCATACGGCGTTCGTGTCGTCCACTTCTCTTGTGTCCTGTCTGCGCACCTCGCGTTTTTTTTTTTTTGCATAATGCATTCTACCGGTGCTCACATATGGGGAAGAAACTTGGGGACTGACAAAGAAGCTCGAAAACAATTAAGGACCGCGCAAGGAGCGATGGAACAAGGAATGTTATTCATAACGTTAAGAGACAGGAAGAGAGCGGTGTGGATCAGAGAGTAGACAGTGATAGCCGAGATTCTAATTGACATTAAGGTAAAGAAATCGAGCTGGACAGGTGATGCAATGGATGGGTTAAATAACCAGTGGACCATTAGGGTTGCAGGATGGATGCTAAGAGAAGGGAAGCGCAGTCGAAGACGGCAGAAGGCTAGGTGGAGTGATCAAATTAAGAAATTCGCAGGCGCTAGCCGGAATCGATTGGCGCAGGACAGGGTAATTGGAGATCGCAAGGAGAGGTCTTCGTCCTGTAGTGGACATAAAATAGGCTGAACATGATGATGATGATGTAGAGTTTAAGTTCATCAAATTAAGACCTGGTTATTTGAAGGGCTGGACGAGTTCTCTGGGAAGTCTTTTAGCTATGTCCGCGCGATGTCCATTAAACTTGACGTTCATTGATCGACACGTTTCACCGATATATTGCTCCTTACAGAAAGAACATTCATGCGTGTATATTATATCTCAACTAGCGCAAGTAAAGCTAGTCTTTACTTCGTGTGTGTAGCTATTTGCAATGCCTTTAATTTTAATGTTACTTTGAATGTGCCTGCAGGTTTTGCACCTGCGGCGAGAACATGCTTTTATTACGGGGGATTGATGTTGGCCGACTTTGCATGCACTAACATGCCTTTAAAGTTTGTGTTGCAGCGATAGGTAACCCTTGGTACAATTGACAACGCTTTTCTCAGACGGTCGTTACTTGATAATATAAGGTGGAATTATTACGTGTGATGTTGTTTATATTTGGGAGGGCATTAGAATATTTTATTATAGAGGCTGGTGGTCTCTCAGATTATGGTGTAGGTTGCTTCTTAGCTCATTGCGATTGCCTCCCTAATCTTGACGCGACGTCATAAGCCTGTTTAGGTGGCGGATATAATCGTTGTGTTCGCTACAGATTCATCTCATTCGTTTCGCTTGTCCGGCAAAATTCCTAGCTTTCACTGCCGCGGGTGATGACTGGTGTAGTTTAAATACTGCTGGCTATCCGTAGGCTTCCGGTTAAATGTCGTTGTCAGTTTTTCATTTTCTATGTAAAACGTCGCGTCGAGGTAGTTCATTGGACTGCGGGAGGGGTGAGCAGTAAACTTATTACTCAGGTGAAAGTGGTTTAAATTGCTAATTAGGTTGGTTAGCGCGTTTTTGCCATAATGATTGTGAATATATGATCAATGTAGCGCAGGCCAATGTGGGGTTTTCAAGGGTATGATTTCAGCAGGTCTGCTTCAAGCTGTCCCATGAAAATGTTAGCATACGTGGGAGCGAATTGTCTTCCCATGCTTGTGCTGAACGTTTGTAGGTAGTGAATAGAATGGAATTCGAAATAGTTAAGCGTGAGAACTAACGCGAGAAGTCACTGGTAAACTGGCAGAGTGACAGGATTGACAGCGAGGGACTTCGACACAGCTTTAATTCCTTCACTCATGGGTATGTTAGTGTAAAGAGCAGAAACATCTAAAATTACTAGAATTGCCGGAGAGGATTTGATCGGCGTTAATAGAGTCGATAATTGGGAAGAAGGGGGGTTTATACTGAATAAAATATGGTAAGGTGGTCGGAATGTTTGACAGATAGTGATTTAGGAATTTAGAAAATGACTCGGTAGGCCTGTTGTTATGAGACACCATAGGGTTGCCTGGGATTTCTGCTGTAAATATTTCTTCTGCGGGAACCTTGTGTATTTTAGAAAGAAGGTAAAATCGGCCGGCTTCTATGTTACTGGAAATCATTAAGTGAAACGAATAAGAAGAATCTGTAGCGAAGTCAACGATTATATACATCACCTAAGTGACCCTAAAGTAACGCTAGCGGAAAGAAACTATCGACAAATTCCTCTCGGACAAGCTTATGACTTCACGTCATGATTAGAGAGGCAGTCGGAATTAGCCAAGACACAACCTACACCAGAATCTGAGAGACCGCCAGCCTTTATAACAAAATATTCAAATGCCCTCCGAAACATAAACAACATCCTACGAAAATACCACCCAACATTATCAAGTAAACACCATTTGAGAAAAGCGTTCCCGGATGTACCAAACGTTATCTATTACCGCAATACAAACTTTAAAGACATGTTAGTGCATGCAAACGTCAGCCAACATCATTCCTCTTAATAAAAGCGTGTGCACGCCCCAGATGCAAAACCTGCAGGCACATTCAAAGTGACGTTGAAATGAAAGGCACCGCAAATAGCTATACACACAGAGTCAAAACTAGCTTTATTTGCGCTAGTACTGATGTAACTAATATATTTGAATGCTCTTTCTGTAAGAAACAATATATCGGTGGAACGGGACGATCAATGAACATCACGTGAAACGGACATCGCGCAAACACAGCTAAAAAACTTTCCAAAGTAGTTGCCGAACATTTCAACCAACCAGGTCATAACTTTGATGAACTAAAGCTCTACATACTACAGTCAAGTTTCCATTCTCCGCGAGACAGAAAATACCGAGAATCATACCACATCCATAAGTTCAAGACATCGCAACAAATAGGCATAAACGTTTCAAAGGGGCTTTAGAGTCCCTTCGCTACGCTAATTTTCAAACTATAGGAAACAGCACTTAACTATTTTTTATTGGGTTGCTTAGTTTTTTGTTATTGGGTTGTCAGTAATATTCCAACATCCCTTTTCTTTCGCTCACTATGTGTGTTTTTTATTTATATATTTGTTTTTTTTCACTAGCACCATTTTCTGCCGCTACTTTTATTCTCTTTAAGAGAGACGATAGTTTACTGACCTCCCGAGGAGCTGATTATCCTCACTCCTCCCTCTCCCCCACCGGTGGTCGTCCAGGCCGCTTCCACGAAAAGAGGAACCTGCAGTGACACGTCCACCGGCTGACACGCGGCGCTACCTCGTATTCCTCCTCCGACCTTCAGTAGCACAGATGTCTTTACAATTCTACGCCATCGCCGATAACATATCTTCGGATTGCCTCGCCCGCCCGCCGTACCCTCTCTCCCATTTAAAAGAATCGCACCTATACATAGTGTGGGAAGGAGAACATATGTCGCCTTGAAAAAAGACAAGTCCACGTGGAAACGTTGGCCCTGCTTTCTCCTTGTTCTCGTTTTGCTGATCGTCTTCCATCTCCCGCATTCCCTGCGTTTTCCTTATAATCCTACCTGCCATTCTGTGGAGCTTAATATTCGTAAATATTCTGCCGACACTATAATGAAGGGAGGCGGAATAGCACCGATTTCATGAAACCTTGCCCTCAGCGCACGCCTTTTGAGGGATACATACGCATTTCATTAGCGGTTATTCATCTTTACACGTACAGAACACCAGCGGCAACAAGCAGTAAACTGACAAGTAACAGATTATTTATAGCTCAGAGCGACTTTTTCAGTCACAATGCTGTTGCAGATTTGGCCTGCTTCAGAAGCTTATTCTAATAAAGCTGCTCGAAACAAGTACTTCTCTTGAATATTGCACTCTGAATTAGCTCAAAGGGGTTGAGCATATACCATTTCTTGCATTTCTTGCAGTACTGTGCCACCCCAGTTTTCGAGATATTAAGCATCTTTTTGTGAACATAACTTGTTTTTCGTAAAGTCAGTGCAAGATTCGTAAAATCGTAAAAGGAGGCCTAATTTGTAAACTTTACGAAAAATTCGGGAGTGTTGGCAGTTATGCTTTTATATGTGTATGTCATGGCAATAAATTAATTGAAAGTCAGCGCGCTGTTTGTCTAGTGTACAATACCCTGTGAATTACCTACATTTTTCCAAGACTAACTAGCCTACATTTCCATCTTAGTCAAAGTTTGTTCATGCTACTCCTCTGTTCCTGCGCAAGCTCCCCCATCACAACGTGACAACACTGTGTATTCCTATTCTGTACATTTTTGTGTTTGTCTTTCCTTATTGCTACAGTTTAAGCAATATTTATGCGTACTTTGCTGTGTGTGCTCGTTTTTTCTTGCCCTTTAGTTTCGACCTCTTTTTCCCTCTGTCTACTCCCTGGCCGTTCGTTGTCCACCGACAGGTGAGACAGTTGCGACGGCCGCGACCCATCCTCTTGCATTACCCGAACAATACAACAACCAGCCGATGAACCAAACACCCGCTTTCGGTAAAATAATATCGCAGCAGAGACGGCAACCAGTAAGCAAATGGAACGGGTAGTGTGTTCTACGCAGTCTCGCCTGCTGTCCACGGGGCTGAGTCCCGTCACGTCCGAGCGCTCTCTGGGGCAGTACGTGCGCGGTCGGCAACTCTGTGCGTGTCTGGCGTGCACGTGTCCCGTTCGAGGCATCGGCTGCAGGGGTGAACGTGCTCTTCATGCATCGCTCCTCCTCTGCGTCCGGGCATAGTCCAGGAACGTGCGGCGGGCTCTACGGCTTCGCTGTACGCAAGCAGTATGGCTCTCTGCATTAGCAATGATTCGCTAATTGGCGAGCCTCGGTCGTGAAAGGCCCTGATTGCACCCGTTTGCACCCTGCTCTCCACTAGCAGTCGTTGTAGCAGCGAGCAGAGCAGATTATGCGGGATTCTGGGCTGTGGACACATCATGCGTCGCACGGAGTAGCTCGTTCACTTTTGATCCCTCCCCGTTTTTCACTGCCCAGACGATTTCTAATCGCTTGGGAATGCTCGGAAATAATATTTTGTATCATCAACCACGCTGCTCCTTCTTCGAACTAGCTCTATGTAAATAAATGTTCAGTACTTCCAAAAATCACCCTGCCAGACCATCCAAGGATTAAAACGCTTTAGGACATCTCAGTCATCAAGCCAGTTTTCTAAACGATGTTTACACAATAGCATGAAGCTTTCAATTTATACGTTTACAATAAAAACTAAATGGTCAAGTGGAAGCTTTTAGGTGAGAATGCTCCACAAATAACTTCACATCGCGTCCGCTCACGGCATCTGCGACCAATTAGATTAGAGCGCGCACTTGATAAGGGCAGAAATTCGGCCTTGTTGGTACGACAGTGAACGTTTTTCATTCGGAGGAAGTGAATTTTTTGCTTCGCTAGGTCAGCTCAGGCAAAGCGTGGCGGTATTCCGAAGCAGCGGCATTTATTTACTCCCAAGCAGTGCATGGCGATCAAATGTCAGAAAACGACGGAAGCAGATGGGGACGCGACAGTCACGTGACGAAGACGACGACAGCAGCACTTGAAGGGCTTTGGAAGACAGAGAGACAAATAATGGAGTGACGTAAACTCCCTTTAGGTGTTAATTCAATTTAAAGGAAATAACCAGTACTTGGGCAAATGTTTGCACGTGGTCTGTTTGTTGGTGCTTGTTAAGTTCCAGCGCAGTGCAGACCACTCCAGCAAATCGTCACCGACTTCACTTATCGAAACAAGAGAAGCCGTTGCATTTCGCACTTTGCAGTGACCGCAAATAACTACTGCAAGTACTTCCGTGTCACATAAAGCAAACACTTAAATAGGCGTTGGCAGTTTATGCCACCGACTTGCGTTCACGAGCTGAAGAGAATGCTATCATACTGTCATGCCATGGGATAGGGGACACTGCATTCTGCATATTTGTCAACTAGCCTATGCCAAGGTGGAGAGTGTGATCGACAATTCAGTTAACTGCTTATTATTCCGTTTTAAAGACATGGCGTTGATCATCTTCTTTCAGATCTTATACGAAAAGATACAGAAAGACATTGACATCAACTGGTAAAACGCCGTTGCCGCCTCGAGTGCCTGGACCCTAAGTTGTCGTTTAGTCTCTCAAAGCGATCAAGCCAGAAAGCTGGGCTAGTTGGTGTGTCATCATTATTCAAAAGACTAGCGCAAAATAGCAGGGACAAAGACAGAGAAGAGGACAGGACGAGCGCTAAACATCTACTGGTTTTTTTTTTTTTTACTGCGAGCGAAGGTACATATATACGTTTCGTTGGTGCATGCGCACACAGTATTACAATAGTACAATATCATTCTAATCAACCGGCCACGGTGGCCGCATTTCGATGGGGGCGAAATGCGAAAACACCCGTGTGCTTAGATTTAGGTGCACGTTAAAGAACTCCAGGTGGTCAAAATTTCCGGAGTCCTCCACTACGGCGTGCCTCATAATCAGAAAGTGGTTTTGGCACGTAAAACCCCAAATATTATTATTATTATTATTATTATTCTAATCAAAAATGTGGCAGACTGTTCTGTAAGTACATTGTTTTCTTTTCTGGACAAGGCAAGTGAAGCCGTGCTGACACAGTTATCACCTTCCCTGTCAATGTGATACGCCTCACAAATCTCGCGCCCCCACCTTGTGCCTCCCCTACCAAGCACACACGTGGCGTCAAACGCAGGCACGCACCCGCATCGCTTACAATGCATGGCCAAACGGCCGCCCCCCGCTAATGAATCTACCAGCGTTCCACTTGCCTTGTCCAAAAAAGAAAGAAATGTACTTACAGAACAGTCTGCCACATTTTGATTAGAATGAGCCTGTACTATTTTAACACTGTGTGCGCATGCACCAACGAAATGTATATATGTACCTTCGCTCGCAGTAAAAAACCAGTTGATGTTTAGCGCTCGTCCTGTCATCTTCTCTGTCTTTGTCCCTGCTATTTTGCGCTAGTCTTTTGAATAATGTCGTTTAGTCTACCACCCGAAACCCCGTGCGCCTAAGCCATTTTCCTACACATTCTGAGAGTGGCGTTTACGTATGCCTGCGTCTAATGCAATGCAACACACTAAGTCTAGAGGCCCTGAGCTAAATGCGCTGTGTGTGAAACTAGGGTCCATATAGCATCTGTTTACCTTAAGTAAGCGCCCAATAAACAATGGCTGTTTCTCTTGCCCGTCTCGGCAAGGAACATTGGTCACAGCGGGTTGTTTTGGGCCCTTGGTTGTACTTTACATATAGTTTTCAGGCAAATGTTCCACCTCTAAATTTGAGTATACAGATTCGCCATGTGCGCTTCAGTTATTTTCTTTTCTGTAATCGTTATTCAACTAGTTCCTGCTTCTTTTGCTCTTCCCTTTACACCGTGCAAGTCAGCTGGCTAGTTGAATGTATATTTCAGACCGACCTGCTTGCCTTTGTTATCAGTAAACGTCATCTCACTATGTTCATCCATCCCCATATATACTGCGAAATGTTAATAGTATTTGAATGTTACCTTTACGGAGCCGTTAGATTATGTATTCAAGACAATATGGCTAAAACTTACCATAAAATCAACATGACTTGGACACAATGTAATTTCTTTATTCCTTCAAAGATTCGCGATAAAGCTTGTTTCGCGGGTATATCCATAAAAATACTACTCCTTTATTGTCAAATGTTTTTCCGTCACTACTTTTCCCTGTTTAAGACACGATTTGTACGATGTCAGTGTACGGTACGCAGACGTCTTTTTGTTTTTCTTTATCTTTGTTGTTTCAACACATGATCTGTAAGGACCAACGAATAAATAAAAAAAGAGATAAAACCTTTTGAAGAATTCAATGAAAGCAGCATGCAGTGGCAGATCGACGCCAACTATTAAGCTAAGCGTAACGTGAGTAAATAAGAGAAGCAAGACGCATATTTCTGGAAACTGGGATAGTTGGTTATTCGCATTGTCAAACTTGGTTACAGCGCTAAGGAAGACGACGACATAAACACGAAATGCAGGGGATATGCCCACCATGTGCATTTCTCGTTTATTCCTTCACCTTCCTTAGCGCTTTAGCCATGCTTGCTTCAGAACATTGGCCAATCCCCTTCACTGGTACGTGCTATATGGTAAAGGCAGCCGCAACAACAGCAATTCGAGATGCCGTGACAGGCGCAGCCGAGTCAGATACCTTGTCGGGAGAACCTCTGCGCTGAGAGGTTTTGCCGCAGGCATGGAAAAAGAATTTCGGACGTCGATACCGAAGGCTCCAAAAAAGAGGCCTCCAGGCAGAAGGGGCAGAGAGCAAAGATGACACACCAGAGCATTGGCGAATTGTAGAAACTGTCCGAGAAATGAAAAAGGAAAATGGGATATGAGATGTAGCAAATCTAGTCAAGGTATTACCAAACTGTAGTACTGCCTGAAGTATCTGTAATCCTTATACCATTTCCGCCTATATAACTTATCTGATTTTGAGTACATATGAGTATGGACGCTGGTACCGTAGTGTGCGTTGCATTAGGGCTCGGTAAAATGGAAATACCTCCTAGGGAAATCTTCCTCAAAATCTTGGCTTTGTTGTCCGAACAAAAGCATTTGAAAGAAGTCGCAGTTTTGCCCGAGAGCGAAGCATCGATTGTCATAGCAAATTATTAGACAGTTATACAAATTAAGATATTAAGTTTATCGACAGTATAAGCTTGTCAAGATTCCCTTAAAAATAAATATAACAAGTATGTCATCACGCGCGCAAAAGCAAAGATGAACACATCTCACTCGATGACCGCGCACACTCGCTGTCAAAACTATGCAGTAAGAAAGCGTGGCCGCAGCAGCATGCGAACTGACCTTCGCGCTGCCTCTGGCTTCAACGGGAACTAAGCGGCGAGAACACAGTGCCCGCGAAGCTATCAGCGCACGGGGCCCTCTGTCCCCATCGCAGATCACCTTAAAGATAGGGCCCACTTGGCTGCGTGCGGCCGCGAAATATGCAGCTGCCGCCAGAGTAAGACAACACCACGCCCTCCCTCCCCTCCCCCTCGGTGCCTTGCGCGCGATAGGAGACAGCGCGCAGCCTCCCCGCTTTCCTCCATTAGGAAGGATATTGAGCCACCATCGTAGGCTCGCGCTCGCACGCTTTCACTCGCACATGCCGGATACGGCGCACGGAGACGATGTTATCACCCTTAGGCTTTATACGAAACATCATGGCGACGGCAGAAATGAGCCTGTAGTGTCCATATAATTGGTGTCGCAATAATAAATTCGTTAGGGTGAATCAGGAGCATGAATGGCAATCTCGGCATTGATGTTGCGACATGCGGGCTTGTCTTCTGGGCTTTCGCGACAAAAATTAGTTTAACCTGACCTAACCCTAAAGCTACATCGAGAATATACTTCTTTTTTCGCTTCATTTGTAGATTTCAAAATGTCAGCACCACTATAATCGCGTTTGGGATGAATAATTCGAGAAGCACAATGAAAATTAAGGGAGAAACTTCGAAGCGTGGATAGTTCACTCACTGTACAACACAACGAGTCTTCTTTCCATTAGCTTCTCAGCCTGCAGAGTTATTCGTAGGTGCCCCTACAGTTGCCTAGGATTTTAAAGGAAATCCATCCTTTCTCCACGGTGCGTCACCTTTATTGGCATTTTGGCTGTGGTCCTTTCTTCAGATAACAATACGCAGCTATCCAAGAAAATTGTTGTGTCCCTATATTCCTTGGTTTTTGTTTTCTCTGAAGGGCAAGAGTTGATAAAGTAAATTTGTTGTTGTCATGCAGGGGCCGTATAAAGTAAAACTAATCCAATATGTCTATTCGAATCTCCTGACGTCAGATTTGCGTAACCGCCGACGCAAGCATCGGGCGGTCACCTGCAGGGTTGTCTGAACAAACCAATCAAAAGAGAGAGAGAGAGAGAGAAAGGCAAAGGAAAGACAGGGAGGTTAACCAGAGAAAACCAATCAAATGATCCCCTCGTTCATAGGAGGTCACTTTTGTTTGCTTGAAAAACAAATAGCATTGCCTGCGCTGAGCGGCTTGTCTTATCTAATTGGCCCACAAGAGGCGAGGAGCACGCACACGTGGAAAGAGATTCGGTGGGGCCGACCCACTGCACTAGATATCGATAACCGGATGAAGAAGGTGGTGCCGGCGTCTGCGATTGGTCCACTTTCTCTTACTTAGCTTGTGGTGGCTCGTCGACAATCGCGACGGCATGCAGAGCAAGCTTAAGAATGACGCTAAAACGGATCCTCAGCAAAAAAGCATTGACAGAACGAGGTCGTAAACGTGCAGAAAGTACTCGAAAACGTTACGCGGTCACTCAAGAAGTTTTATTACACCAAAATAAACCCATGCTCTCTCGCCGGTGCGAGTAGCCAGTGCCTGAGCGATCGGCGGCAGCCATTTTTTATTCCTTTCGGAACGGGGCAGCCTGCGGCTATACAGAAGAAAATTAAGTTTTGTTCGGCATATTATTGCATCTTTAACGCGTACGCGTCACTTTGACGTGGTAAGTTTTTGCGGTTTCGTGACGTCGCGTGAGAGGCAGGTGAATTCGGAGCAGCCCAAAAACTTTTGACCAATAGCCGAGGGCTAAAGCGTAAGGGCGTCGAATCTGAAATAATTTTTGTTTTGTCCGGTCAAATTATACACACTCAGTGTGTACACGTCATATCAGATGGGGAGCTATCGCGTTTTTCTCGACACCACGTGACAGACAGTTGAAGTGGGGGTGGTCCAACAAAGTTTTGGCTAATCGCGGTGGGCTGATTGCAGAATTGGACTAGAAAAGTTTGGAAAAGCTTTACGTTATAGCGCCCCAGATGGCTGAAAGCAGTCAGCAGTAAAATACCGCCTTTCCTGTCCTGTCTCCTCCTTTCTGTACCACTTCTGCGCTCCCCTTAGCAAGATAAGTCAGCAGCGCTATGGTTGGAGCTTCTGTCGTGGAAAAAATCGCTTGACCTGAACGCGCATTCTGCTACCTCGAACACTGAATTATCGAGCCACCACCTAGTGGTACATGCTGGTCCTCTCGTGTCAATCGACCAAACCGGCTTCAGCAACTCTACATAATATATGGAAGGATACGCATGCTTTCCGCTTGTTGCTAGAAGAATGTACATTTTAGGAATTAACTGGAGAGGGTGCTAAGCAGCTGCAACGTGATGTCAGTAAACTATCCTTTTACAACGTGGTGTGGCGCTAGGCCATGTGTGACGCCACAGTAAAAAAGAAAATTACAATCACTGTAGCATAAGGCAAAGAGGGTGAAGCCTGCGCGCTAAAGAGACATTCATTAAAATACTTGACATTCTCATTCGAATGTGTTGTTACTTCTTATTACTTGTTTTCTCTCATCAAAGGTCATGGGTTGGAGTGCCTTAATTGTCGCGACCTTAATTACCTGCGCCTTCATTAACTTCGCTCAAATTAACACGAAAGGTCGAGGGTGTGATTCTCACCAACGGTCGTGGGTTCGAGTGTCTTAATTAGCTCTATATTATTTACCAGTACCTTAATTCACTTCTCCTTAACACCCAACGTCGCGGACCCGACATCTACATAAGCTCGAGGGTTCGACTCCCACCGAAGATCGTGGGTTTGAGTGCCTGAATTAACTGTATCTTATAGTTATGGTTACGATTCACGGTTTGCAGTTTTTTTTTTTTGGCATGATGAATGGCATCGAAGCCAGCTGTGGAAGGAGACGACGACAAATGCGCGGGCAGTGACACGAGTGCGTGTCTGCGCGAGGCGAGCTCGCATGACTTTCTGTACCGCACGTCGTGTTTTCCAGGCCATCGTTGGTATGAGTCACTTAAGGCTTTCACCTTAATGAACTTGACACACTATAACACACCATTATGACACACAAGAATGTGAGACGAACGAACCTTGCACTCGCATTTGCACATACATTGCAGAAACCCTGCATAAGCCCAGTATGCCACAGGAGGCATGGGAGGTTTAGTTCGAAAAAACGAAATACTCTGTGAAGCGCAGTAATGTAGCACGTTGTGTCAGAAGAGAAGACAAGCGCGTTTGTGAACTCCAGGTGAGCATACGTTTATTGCAGGAGAGAAGGTCGATCAATAAAACGGGTCTTCTTTCGTGTGGTCACGCCTCGAGTTATAAAGGTATAGCGTGAACTTTTTGCACAATAAAAGCGAAGCTCTCTTCGCCTCTTCTTTCGACGTTCGACTGCTACTGCTCCTGTTGCTGTTGTCGTTGTTGCCTGGCGTACCGCGTTGGGGGGGCGGTTCAGAGTGTGTATGTACATGGTCGGGGGAGTCTTCTTGGCGTGATTGCGTGTGGGGGTGTGTGGAGGTGTGCTTTCCGTGGTCTAATTTGTTTTACAATAATGAGTTACCCACTAGGCTAACAGCAACTTTTTCCAATATACGTGGCAGGAGCATGGCAGACAGGCAAGGCAGCGCGAGAAACTTGGCTAGACCTTTCTATGGCGTCGCCACAATGCCCTCTCAAGCTCCCTGGACCTCACCACATTGGCCTCCAGACACTTGGTTATCCATGAGCCCTCAGCAAAAGCATTGCAGGAGTTGCACGCTTACCTTTGTACTAACGCAAAACAGTCCAGACGGAAGGTAGGCAAAATGGTAGAGTGGAGGCAGAGAACCCGCATAACCGACGAAGTCACAAATAGAGTGAATAACAGCTTTGCCACTCTTCCCTCGTGCCAGCTCGTATACATGGGGGGAACGCGCAAGGGGGAATGGCGACGTAAAAAAGCAAGGAATCGAGCTAGACGCAGCAGCAGTTGCGGACAAACTGGTTAACTTTAAATTTAAGGTGCGGTACGGTACCTTTCTGCTTTTTCTGAAAAAAAAATACAATGCAAATTTGTCAAGCCGACAACTTACGCGAGGCGTGCAGCCGCCAAGCCGCGTTAAAGCTCCCCAGCACGTATACGACACTACGGAAGCAGTCGCCCTTCAAATCGGCACTGCTGTACCCGCCGCAGTAGCTTTGTTGCTAGAGGTCACGCGTTCGATCCCAACCATGGCCGGCGCACTTCCCCGGGGCGAAATGCAAGAATGCTCTTGTACTTTGATTTCCGAACACGTTAGTGAATTCCAGGTAGTTAAAATAATCCGGAGTTCCCCACTAGCGCGTTCCTCATAATCAGATTGTGTGTTTGTCACGTGAAGCCCCATAATTTAACTAAAGCTTAACGCTTCTACCACGATGCGATGTGCCGTGGTAGGCAATGAGAGCCGTAATCTTCCCGCAGGCTGTGGCCAATGACGCACCACAACGCCTCAAGCAAGCACATCTCAATGTGCGTTGTGTGTACTACGTAGAGAAACACAAACAATGCCCGCAAGCTAGTGTTTAACATCAACTCACCACTCTCTCATTGGTGTCACTGCTGAAGAACTTAAACATTCGCCTTAACATTACCACCAGTTCTCGTCAATCGATGATGGAAATTTTGTTCAATTCTATCCACACTCCAGGCGCACTTCTGCCGTGGGCGTCGCCATTAGGTTCCGTATAAAGTCCACCGGCCATAAAATCGCCGCCGCGCGCCCTATGCTGTATGTGCAAGTGAAAGCGTGTGAGCGTGAGCCGGCGATCGCCGCTCAATTTTGTGCACGCAACGATGAAAAGCGGGAACGAAGCGCGCCGCCTTTCGTCGCGTGCAAAGCTTTGGGGGAGGGATGAAAAGGGGGAAGGGTCTTTCTACTCCGGACGGCCTGGCCGGACCCCGCTGTACCTTGAAAGCCATCTGCGACAGGTACAGAGTCCGCGCTGCACCGTGTTTTCAACGTAGTTTGGATTGATACGAGCAGCTGCACGAAGGTCAATTCGCTCGCTGCTTATGCCGCGTTTCATCATTGCAGGGTTTTGACACCAAGTTTCCATGGTCATAGCTCGAGATGTGTTCATGTTCGCTTAATTGTGCGCGCGTGACACCCTGCTTTAGTTACATTCGCGGACAACTTTCTGTAGCTATGAAGGCAAAGCTACGGAGCCAAAGCACGGACAACTGAAAGCGTTTCTGAAAACAGTCCCACGTTTTAATTAACGTTAGTTTTGGCAGGGAGAAAGAAACCATGAACACCTTATTAGAAACTGTTCAATAAGACAGAACACACAATTTAGTGTAAAGTTTACTTATTTTGCGGCTTTTCTCTTGCGCGCCTGGGGAAAGGCGAAACCGTCGCACGCGGCAGCTGCGTCGATTCAGCGTCTGTTCCGAGCAACCAAAAATACTGTCAAACGCTGCCGGACAACTTGGCGCGGTAACACACGTGCAGCAGGCACATGCCCGTAGCTTTCCCTTCATAGCCACAGAAAGTTGTCCGCGACTAAAGTATGCCTATGGCTTACAAGTTTATATGGCTGATAAAACTGCTATCCTTACTTCGTATAGCTGTCCACTAATTTGCTACCGCAATCGATGCTTCGTCTTTCGGGTGAAACTGCGACTTTTTTGAATACGCGTAAGCTGTTGCAAGTAAATCCCCAGCACAGCTAATTCATAGAGTCTAGGGTGAAAATATGAAACTCAGAGCTAAGAACTCGCCTTCTGCCCGGATGGAAGGCTCTGAGGCTTGTATCTCCGATCCAAGCTGTGCAAGGACGTCTTCGAAGTTTGAACGTGATAGCGATGTGGCGGTGTGAGGATAATGTTACTCAGATATGCCCACTTCTAGCTGTATTTAAACATTATTTTACGTACACATTGGTTTTAGTGAAGTGATTGGACTTTAATCTGAGTTGTTCTAAAAATATAAATTATTTGGTGAGTGTCGATTCGATTCTTGTCTTCCTTTAGCGCAATTCAGTTTCAGTATGACGGAAGAAGGACAGACTGCTATAGGTGACAGGACGAGCACTAACTTCCAACTCTTCCAACGATCCCGTACTTTCTTACTTTAATAAACCCTTATCAGTACTTAACACTTATTAATTTTGACCATTTCTTATTTGATAACAGGCAGAAAAAGAAACACGAGAAAATTGTATAAGGTGTTTGATGGAGGAAATCCAGAGCCCCGGCTCAGTTTGGCCCTGAGGGGTTCTGTATGGCGAGGGACGACCAGATCACGGTAGCTGCCATATAACCTAAAATACAAGAAAGTAGATTTGAAAGAACCGGAAATGAGACCGTTTCTTCGGCGAGCTCTATTGTCCTCTTCTGCCGGCAGCGTCAGCAGCATCAGATGAGATTTGCGATCGTCCTTCTAGCGTCAAAAAAGAAATAAATAAAAGGGGCATAAAGCTGGAAACAAAATAAACGAGCAGCCACCGAGACCGACAGAGAGATCGCGAATCACATCCGGCTTTTTCCAAGCCTTCAATGGCGCCAAAGATTCTCTTTTGAGCGCAATGTTTAGGTGCGAGGAGGAATAAAGTCCAATTTCTTCATGGCAACTGCATGGACGGAAAAAGTCGATTCAAGAGCTGTTCGAGACCCCCCCCCCCTCCCCTCCCCCCTCTTTTTTATTTAGTGTGACCTATGATCTCTTGCAGGCATAGCGGAATTTTCTTCCGAATTGTGAGGACGTAATGGAACGATGGCCTCGTGTTTCTCTTTTGACATTTAGTGTGCAGCTATTTGTGTTTGGACGGCTGCTGTTTCGTGTTTTGCTTTCTATATTTAGTGCTTCTCCGACTAATCGCACACGCCAGCTTTCAACTAATTGATTATTCCGATAAAGGACACTCTAACAAATGCTTAAAAAAAGACTACTTAGCTACAGAAAAAGCTGCAGTAGCCATCGCTGAGCTGCCGGATTTCAAGTTTGTATCTTCTTTTCATTTTCCTCAAAGAAATGTTCATTCCTCCTCCTCCTCTTCGCTAAGCAAAGTGGCCAAAGAGAAAAAGATGGTGCAGCTTGTTCACAAGCTTTATTTCGACGCAAGTGGTCTTAGGAGTGTAAAGTTGAACTTGCTGATGTCACGTGAAAGCCTCTCTGGCGGTTCGACCACGACGGTGACTGGCCAGGCCCAGTGCTTCCGTGCGAACGCTCCTTCCTGAAGAACTTGGAGAGCGCTGTGAATGTGACTAGTTGGCGGCGATTCATAATTACCACAGCGCAAACAACGAGCACGAAGGGGAGATACGAGATGGCAATGAAGATGGTATCCACTTCGTCTTCGTTGTTTGCGCAGCAGTAATCATGAATCAACACTTGAAGAGCGTTGATCCGAGTATCCGCGGGAACCACCGACTGAAATAGGTACGCTGGATTAGCACAAAGCATCTTATAAAACAGCCTTCGGCCTTGTGTGGCAGACGCGGTTGCACTATTCAGCCGTGCGAAAGGCACTCAAAATCAGCTGCACGATATGTTCAAATGTTCCACGCCAATTACTTGGCTAAGCAGGCAGGCACTCGATTCCAGTGTACTCACACTCAGCATGCTGTGTGCGTGCTTCGAATTTGAGTGAATTAAACCTTCCATATTTGTCCATCGCATCCTTTTATGAATGTGTTCTTCGCATCATCCCCCTCTGCTTCCTTAGATATTTCCATCCTCGTCCTCTTTCTAATATTTACCTTTTGAATCCCTAAAACATCCTAAAGGAAATTTATTCGCTCGACATAGTTATGTTGAGCAAAGTCACAATGCAAGAATTTTTGCAACTGTCCGCATTTTGTGTACGCTTCGTAGTTTCGGTGAGCTTCACACTCACAGCAAGTTTAATTCCAGGTTTTTCGAAGTCTCGTGTGTGTTGTTTTCGTTTGCTGAAGCTTGCACCCTATTAGCTTTCCTCGTAACCTAAGGCTCACGTTGTAACTGCTCTTCTATTGTTAGAGAAAATTGAAGGGGGGGGGGGGGGCGCGCTTCTGTGTCAACAAATATAACATTACGGCAGATCTGGAGGCATGCTGGCAAATTGCACCAAGTTGTCTCAAGATCTGCAGAATATATTAACTCTTTCGAAACATTCAATACATTTGCAGGGTGACGGTAAAGACAAACGTGCACGTGCGTTGTTTACTTAAGGAACACGTAATACCACGAAATGCGAAAAGTGCGCAGAAAGCAGCCTGTGCACACCGGCACACCAGTTCAGCCTTTCTGTTTGGTTGAAATCGTTGACGCGATTGTGCTTTTTTCATGTCTCGACCATCTTGACAGAAAACAGATATTTTTGGTCAAGTAATTACCACAATTTTATCTAATTCCCCCGATAGAATAGTAAGAGTTATTTTTTTTGTTTTTGCTTGGAAAGCGTGAAATAAAAGAACGCTTTTAGCACTACAGCGAGCATTTTGCTTTACTGTTGCTGAAAACCCCCGTCGTCTTAGTTCTGGCATTGGGCGCTTTTTTTCACTTGAAGAGCACTTACATTCTTAGGACCTTCAAGTTTTCGAGCATTTTCACCCTTAAATAATCGAAACGATTTCCTTCCCATTCACGCCGCTGTAGTGTACCGTACACTTTCACATACCATTTGGGCCAAAACTACTGCCCTCAAAGTCATGTGCTAAGTACAAAAGGAAGCCATTTAAAGCTCCACCTTTAGTGCAAGTAATGAATCGCGTAGACCGATGTCACATATATGCCCCAAGATAACTACTTTTTGCAGGCTCGTAAAAGGTATTTGTAATCAAAGTGTTATATAGCGGCATAGTTTTCTTCAGCTCAAAAATACAATGAAAAGATGCTACACAGCCCCGAGCAGTCATGTTACAGGCACTCGAAACCAGCTGGCTCTGCGATTACAGCCAACCCCTCCGCATAAAGTTACGAGGAAAAGGCGCGGCTTCTCGGCGTGTTTTCTCGGCTGCTGAATCACCGATTCTGGGTACAGCATTACAATCCTAATAACTGCTGCAGAATTCCCAATCTCTTATTGTTGTTTAGTTTCACTTAATGGTGGTTGTTTTTCCAAACTCAGTCATTTCACTGTTTTCTCCCTGGAATCCCTGGAGGTGAGTGAACCTTCACGAAGCTGTTCTGATTCATTATCTCTTATTTATAAACTATAAACTATTTATATTTATCAGTTTATTATTTGTTCTTGCACAGATATCTTTAGATTTGTGTGGTATTAGAGAGACCACTAAACTTAAACACCGTGCCTTCAGAAATGACGTCTACCTTTATGCTTATGACACCTTAGATGAATCGCAGCGCACGGTACTGACTAAGACAGCAAGATGGTGTGGTCTGTCGCCTAAGCAAGGCGAGAAAGTAAAAAAGTGTGCAGTTCTTTTTTTTCAGCAGCCATGGTGCTCTGTCGAGGGGCATCAAAGGTTGGCCTGCTCCACAAGTTGTGGGAAACAAAGGCACGTCCTCCGAGCCCCATCAAGAAGATTGTGGGTCTGCCTGCACAAATCAGTGCGCTAATTCCGGCACTAACATCGCAGCTATTGTCTCAAAAGAAGCTAAATGCACAACATTATGAATGTACTGAAAGCACGTCTCGGCAAGACACCATTCTACGTTCCATAATGGTGCATTTCCTTTGTCAGCTTCACCGCAATACAGATATGTATTTCGGTGAGATTATTCAGCATGCTAAAATAAAAACGACGCTGGCAAACGGAGGCATCAGGGAGGCATCTGAGGATATAAAAAGCCGCAGTTTTGCCCGAAAGGCGAAGCATCGATTGCGATAGCAAATTAGTAGACAGCTATACGAAGTAATGCTAGTAGTTATATCGGTCGTACGAACTTGGAAACATTCGCTTACTAACTAAATAAACAAGCATGGTTCTAGCGCGCTCATGCGAACATGAACACATAACACTCGATGACCGCGGCCACTCACTGCCAAAATGTTGGCGTGAGTAAGCGCGGCGGCGGCAGCATGCGAAGTGACCTTCGTGATGTCTATCGGCGAGAACACAGCACATGCAAAGCTACGAGCCGTCGGCCCACCTGGACTCTGCCCCCAAAGCAGATCGCTTTCAAGGTAAAGCTCACGCGACCGCGCGTGGCCGCGTGTGGATGATGATGATAATAATAATAATGATGATGATGATGATTTATTAGAATCCCCATTGATACGGGTCGGCGACAAATAGTCACCTAGCCTATTTCATTTAATCAGGTATGTCACATGTTTTTCATCGCAACATTTTTGTATATATCTCTTGAATCTCTCTCTTTCTCTCAAACCTTCTCTATTTACATTGTACCACTACTTATGCTGGTAGATGATCCTGTCGTATCAACTTCTCCCCTGCTTTTTTTCCACCAATAATTTAAACGCCTCTTGCTTATCTCGACTGCTGACCGGTTGATATTTTCATCCAGTTTATATCCAAGCGCTTCTCGTATGTGTACGTTGCGTACTGGGCTCGCTGGGTGAATCCCTGCACATTCATTAGGATGTGCTCAGCGGTCTCCGGATATTTTCTGCAGCATACAAATGCATCATCTAATTGCGAATACTAACTGCGGTAAGTTTTGTCCAGAGCAAACCAGCTCGCGCCTCAAATAGCAAAGCACTTCTATTCGTTCTATCATACAAATTTTCATTTCTAATTTCTTTTTTTCTCAGTCTTGTAAATCTCCATGGTTGTTTTCGTTTCCACTCTTTGCATCCAATTCGCCATCTCTGTTTCTCTGACTTTCTTTCTGATTCTCCCTCGCTGTCTATCTACACTTTCATTTACCCTGTACTTGGTTGCCAACTTTCTCGACCTCTTCCTCCATTCTATGTCCACGCTTTTTATGTACAGATGCTTGTGCACTTGAGCTGCCCATTTATTTCGATCCACGTTCCTCAGTCTTTTTTCGAAACTAATTTCGTTCTGCGCTTCTCTGACTTTAAACGAGGCCCAACCCATGTCTTCTTGCACGGCCGCATTTCTAGTATTGCCATGGGCTCCTAAAGCCAACCGGCCCACCAATCTTCGGTTGAACTTCCCGCCCTGAAAATATATCCGATTTTAGGCACAGAATGGCATTTGCAAACGTTAGCGCTGGCACCATGACTCCTATCTAGATGCCATGCATCACTTCATATTTATTGTGGGCCAAAAGTGCTCGTGTTCCATTATTGCTGCGTTCCACGTCCCCTACATTTTCCGATTATCTTGGTGGGGCTTCAGTAAGTCTTTCCTTCGTTTATGTATACGTCGAGGTATTTATATTGCTTGACTATGCGTATGACTTGCTCTTGTATTGACGCCACGTAATGACTAATCTCTTCATCGAAGAACATAATTCCCGATTTCTCTGTGCTAAATTTAAGGCCTAGATTTGTCGCGTTGCCACACATTGGCCAGTTTCTGTAAATCTCTTGCTGTGTCCGCTAGTAGCACTATGTCGTCCGCATACATCAGTGCGGGAACCTTTTGTTGCACCATTTGTCAATTACGCGTGCATGAAAAGGGAAATCCTGACTGTTGTTCAGTTGTTTTTCTGTGTCCTTAACATACAGCGTGAACAACAGCGGAGACCGAGGGCATCCTCGCTTTAGTCCTTGGTGAATTCTCATCACTGCGTTACAATTTAGGCCCTCCCAGAAAATTTTTAATCGGTTGTCTCTATATATCTCCCTCAGCAGCTCCACGAAATCGTTATCTATGCCTTCGTGCATGAGAATATATCCCATAACAAGACCCTGTATAGGTTGTCGTAGGCTCCCTTAATATCTAAAAATGGTATCCATAAAGGACTATTCTGAACAACCGATATCTCTATGCACTGAGCTATAACAAAAATATTATCTTCTAATCTCCTACCTGGTCTGAACCAATTCTGCAGTTCCCCGAGTACATCATTTGTTGAAGCTTATTTCGACATTTCTAATTTTATTGCCTGCAGTGCCATTCTATATAGCACCGACATTACTGTAACTGGCCTGCACGAGCTCATCCCATCCTTATCCCCTTTACCTTTGTAGATGAGGCTAATCTTGCTTTCGCTCTCCAGCTGAAATTTTTATCCGTTTTACTCACTTGTTCGACGGCATTAGTCAGCAGTGCCTTGCTCTGGACCGATGTTCTTGATTTGCTGTATTGGGATTTCATCGGGTCCTGCGGCGGTGCTATTAGGGACATTTGCTTCTGCTTTTTTCCCAGTAATTTTTTATGGTAAATTTGGATCTCTCAAGTTTCTCTGTCGATGCTGGATCTGTTTGGGTCTAAAACAGGCTTTCTTTTGTGCCGAAGTTAACCCTGACCCTGTCTGTGATGTACCTCAGCGCATCGTCTACTTCGAAGATGTTACAGTCTTCATTCCTTATAGCCGTCTGCAAATTTTTTGTTGGAGCTTCGAGCGCTTCCACATAGTTCCAGAATATTTTTGGTGATCCTTTGCCTGTTTTGCAAATGTAATGCACCCAACGTTCACTCGTGTATATAATTTTATCTTGCATGAGCTAAATCACCATACTTTTCTCGTTATTTGTTTCATCTAAGGAGCACCTCTTCCTCGTGTAATGCCAGCTTTTTGGCTTCTAGATGAACCCTAGATGCCTGCTTACGCTCTTTTATAGCTTGCTTTATTTCCTTGTTCCACCACTTACATGGTTTCCTCTTTGCCATCCAATAGCTTCTCTTCCTTGTTTGTCTTATCTCATTCTGCATAATGTCTACCAGTTCCTTATATCCACTGTTGTAGGGTACACCTCAATATTTTCTCTAGGTTTTTGCAATCTCTGCGATTTTTTTTCATTCATATTTAGAAATTATGATGCTCTTTTCTCATGTTTTGCAGTAGTATTTCTCCCAAATTTTAAGGTTAAACGTTTATGATCGCTACCCACGCTTTCTTTCCCGTGTTCGTCTATCATCATTTGGTCTAGTCGTTTGTAGACGATTTCTGAGACTAAGGCGTAACCGATACATGACTGCCTATTTCTGCACTGCCACTTTACCTGTCCATGACACTTATTCTCCCTGCTAACTACTATAAGATTTTGTTCATCGCTCAGATCCAGCACTACAGAACCGTTGTAATCAGTATATCCATCTGAGTCATCCATGCGCACGTTCATATCTCCCACTAATATCACCAGGCCCGAGTTCTTGAACTCATTAATATCGCTTCAAATGCAATCAATGAATTCTCTATTATTTATCTCTGCTATCACTGCCTCAGGTACCTCAGGTCCGCAGGTAAGCTACTTCCAGCCACGTCTTTTTGCCTTGCCATGTGCCGCTAATTCATGAATGCTCCTTACATGTCTCTTTTGCCCTTTGCTATTTGCGACCTCGCCTAATTAGCCCGCTTTTCCTTGACCCAGTCATTATCTTGCACCCCTCCCATACAAAATTGTCAATAACAGGCGGCCGCTCCGAATCTCGTAAATGTATTTCGGTCAAGGCGCACACGCGAATTGCTTCGTCATTTCGCTGCGCTTGAATTTCCAGCCATTTTCCCTGCTTGCGACCACTCTGAATGTTTATGTAAAGAGCGAAGCTCTTTATAAGCAAAACAGATTTTTGCCCGTGCCTATACAGCCGCCGGCATGCTACTCCATATAGGGATGGGGAACGGGATTAAAAGATTCCAGAGAAGAGTTCAAAAAAAATATGACATGTGCAAGCCGACCTGATACTAATATTTACATAAGGTTTACGTTTTTAGCACACGAATAGGGACGAGAGACAGCACTGTGTCCGCGTCGTACTTCTGTCTCTCGTAAAAACGTAAAAGTTATGGAATACTAACATGCTCGAACTTACGCTCTTTCTAACATTTACAGGTGAGATGGCGGGTGAATTTAGGCTTTTCTATTTGAAATGGTGAATCTTTAAAGCTTTTCGATTAGACCAATTTCTGACAGGTATTTGAAGAATAAATTGTATACCTTCTGTATTCTTGTGCTTTGTGGGTCTTTTCGCAACTCCTTGTGGTCTAATTCTGCCATTTACTTTTGTCCCGCTGTATTCAATACTTAATCTTACTTCCCCATTACCTAGGGCCTGCATAGTAAAGCTACAGGCAGCGCCACCAATTGACGTCCAAGCGGTGCTTCTGCACTTTCGCTAAAACGTATCCCGTCACGTACAAAACAACCTTTGCGGCCTCCTCGGTGCACTTTTTGGTTGATGTCAATGACCGTAAAATTCAGAGCCTTAGCTAGAGACTAAATCGCCCTGTTTAGCGCAAGCACTGCCGAAGTAAAACGATCCCCTCCCCCCGGTTCCACATGCGCGAAGGAAGACGGCGCGCTTCCTCCCCGTTTTCCTCTATTGAGAGTGCAAGATTAAGGCGCGATCGTCGGTTACCCTTGCGCGTGGTCACGAAATACGCAGTTGCTGCCGGAAAATGTCTCCCTCCCTCCAATATCCATACGGCCTTTAGTGCGCTAGATTAAGCCGCGATCGTCAGCTCTCCTCGCGCGCTTTCGCTCGCACATACAGAGTAATGCGCGCGTCGACTGTGTTATCGCCCTTTGACATATTACTGAACATCATGGCGACGCCGACGTCGACGCCGAAAATGCGCCTGGAGTTTCCATATAGTTGCTACAGCAATACAAAGCGGAAGGCACAGGATCTCCATGGCGCCTAAGGAGCAGCCGGGGTATCAAAGCTGGGACTAAGGCATTCCATGTTGCAGCTTTGGTGTACTCGTTTGCCCTTCGGCGTCCTGGAGGCGTCGACAAATTATTCCAAAAAATCACACGTTCTTCACATTTATTACATTAACAAATTCTCACTTCCCTTCACAGCAATACTTTCTGGAAGTTTTGCCGCTACGCAAATCTGTTCTGCGGTGAAGCCATTATGAGCCTCGTACGTAATTTTTGCTGACACCACAACACGCTTTTTCGCGAGGCTGGGTACAACATCGGACAGAGCTCATACGTGTGGCATCGGGCTCTTGTGCTAGGAAAAGTTAATCCAAGCCCCTCTCCGGACACGTACTTCTTTCTTTTAAAGCTACTGGCATTATTCAGGAACTTCAGTTTGTGGTATGCCTCTATGTGCACGTGCGTAACCTCGTTCCCGCCACTTTGATCATTAGGTAGTCCATGGTCAAATGGGTAGAGCACTAGGCTGATGTGCTGGGTGAACAGGGTTCAAAACCAACCATCGGGCCGACTTGCCCCTTCAATTAGGCTCGATGACGTGAACTTGTGTCTGCCGGTATATGCTACTGGATATGACTGTAATGTGACCAGATGTCCCGATTTAGGTGGGACACATGACACCTTTACCGCCATGGCTCCCTGTCTTATTGCTTACGTGTGGGACAGCATTTCGATCCGTTTTAGGCTCTCCGGACCTTGCAATCAGTTGTCTTTGCATTCCTACCATGTGGTGCCGAATCTGCTGCTCGCTTTCTCATGTGCGGTGGCGCAACATTCAGAAAGAATCTGGAAGCAGTAGGCAAACCACAATACTTACGGAAGTGGACAACAGCACCTGCCATTTTATAAAGGTTCGGAAAGCAAACCGTCCCTTTGGCTTTGAGCGATTGGTGAGAATGACGCTTTGTCTCACGAAAGCGCGATTCTGATCAATTATGCAAAAGCAATTGAACAGTTCGCTCTCTGAAGCGTTATCAGATTGCGCGATTGTACCCTTAGAACGTACTACCGCTTACAACTTGTAAGTTTTCTCGATAGAGCTACAATAAACTTCTCGATGCGCTGGCTAACGAGCCGTACAAAAAACGTGCTTCACGCCACCTTGAATGTTACACATGTGTGTTGGAAGCATGTGGAATAATACTAAAATGCAATTAAAATTTACTGAACAGCTTGGAAAGGACTTCCGTTCAGACGAACAAAAGTTGGAATAAACTCAATATCCAGTTTCTATTTATGCTGGCCAATCTGCCGTCTCCCTCCCTTTCGTCCCGCTTTGGCATCCAAGAAATCTCGTCACGGTATTAGCCGCTCTGCAGTGACACTCTTTCAGGTAGCTTGGGTCACTGGATTGCATCTCGTGGTATGAGAGGCTCTTCAATGACACCCTTTCATGCAAACTTGGGGTACTAGGTATGTGCCACTGTGTACGTGCCGCAATTCAATTAACCAGGCTTTGACGCCAACTTGGGCCACAGGGTATACTTGTATGTGCCGCTCTTGAAGAAACCTCTTTCATGCCATCATCGGTCGTCGGGTAGGTGTCGCAGCGTAAGTGCCGTCTTGCATATGGATGGATGGATGGATGCAAAACTTTAATGAAGGTCCTGAGGTACGCGACTCAGCGCGCTGCGTGCCGCTCCCACTTTCGGACAGTCAGGCCATGCCCGTCCGCCGCATCGTGGGCCCTCTGGGCAGCCCATAGTGGCGCACCGGCATCGGGGCTCTTGATAGCGGAGAGCCACTTGTCCTCATTGATTTGTTCTGTGCCTCGTAACGAGGGGCAACGCCAGAGCATATGGTCTAGGCTAGCGAAATCATTGCAGTGCCTGCAAGAACTAGTGGCAGAAGTGTCGGGATAAAGCTTGGGGAATAAAGCCGGGCTATCAATTATTATATAAAACACATCATCAATGAATACCCACACACCATAAGATAGATTTTTAAGTGCATTAAAGTCGGAAGTAATCTCTAAAGAGTGGGTGGACCGGCAATTTTTTTTTTATTAGTTTTAAGAGGCAGGAAACGAGGCACGACTGCAACCTGCCTGCCGACTATAAGCTTACCTTCCGCAAAGTGCCTGGTATGAGAGAAATCATCGATCAGATCTTTCAAAAATTAGACCTACGTGTCCGATGGCGGGCTGAAACCATGATCCCCTAGAGGAAAAGCCTGATGCTTTACCCTCTGCACCTTCCATCCTGCTCCGTCTCTCTCTCCCTGCGCCAGTTGCCCCGCCAGTAGTATTTCCTTAAACTATTCGCGAGAACACATACTCAAACAGATATCAGGATGGGCTCATCCACACTTCTTACGCTGCCTCCTGGATTGGCCAATGCTTTTTCAAAGTGTCTGTCTGGCTTGGCTATCGAGCAGTACGTCGTACGTCAACAGTGCGCTTAGGCGCGTACGTGCGTTGGTTGATGAACCAGAAAAATCACACTATATTTGCAAACAAAGTGCATTAGTGCTGCTGTGTCTGCCCGCTTAAACTCAAAGATTAGCTTCGGCGCGATATCAAACTACTGCCTCGCGTGAATCTCGCAGGCATCAGGAATTCGGGAATGCAACGAGCTTCGTGACCCGCGAGCTATTGAAAGCCTGCAAGATGACGGAAGGCCACAATTATTTGATGAGAGGCTGGGTGCAGCAGCCGTGCGTCAAAGTTCTCGTGTGAGATGATTACCTTCATTATAGAATTTACTGTCTTGTCCCCTTGAGTCGTTAAAGGTAGCGTTAGTGTTGTTTCACCGAAAATAAACCACGAGAAGCACTGTGATTCCACAGCCTTCCTATTTTTATTTTGCGTCACTTTTGCTGGTCTTGCCAAAATAGTTTTTTTTTGCCCTTCCAGGTTCGTCATTCACAATCATTCAATGAAAAGCCACTCACACCATCAGTTCTCGTAAAAGAAAACGGTGAGGTGCTGGCTGCACACTGCACCTCTATGGCAGGCCTTGCAGAGGCATACTCGCACATAGCTGCTGTGCTCTTTCACATAGAGGCTGTAGTGAAGAAGAGCAATAACCAGGTACCGAGAAGGACCCAATCTGGTCAACATTCCGATCGCCGGGCTTGTTTCTTGTGTGATTGCTACAGCCAAATGCAGCACAGTTCACCATGACAGTGAAGCACAGTTGACGCACAGTCACGGTGCGTACTCTATCGGGATGTGCATTGTACGGAGATTTGTTCAATAAATAAATACTAACAGCACTGCGTACGAAACACTGAAACGTCCGTGCTTATATAACAGCGACTTGTTAAACCCAGAAGGAGAACGGCGGGCCCGAAAATAGGGATCAGATGTTCGCTCGAGAAAGACCGCTGGCACTCCTGCGATGCGACTGACGCGACCGTAAACATGGCACTGCTGCCCGGCAGTGCTGTCGCCGCCTCGCGAGATGGAGCTTAGTGCGTGCCCCCAATACTCAAAACAAAACAGACCAGGAGCGAAGAGGCTGCCCGTTCGCCATATGTACAAGCTTCCTCTAGGGGTAAATATCTCGTTGAGCAAGCGATACAGAGCGTTCGTTAACGTACACGTATAATGAATACTTTGTTTAGCGCAAAACGACAGACACAAGAAAGACGACAGGACAAGGCGCTACTCTCAACTGACATCATTTTATTGCGTCACTCTTTCATAGACTGCTCAAACCAGAGGAACATGCGCAGTGAGCACCATGCGGTGGAGCCACCAACATCCGATCCCACCGCATGGTGCTCACTGCGCATGTTCCTCAGGTTTGAGCGGTCTATAAAGGAGTGACGCAATAAAATGATGTCAGTTGAGAGCAGCGCCTTGTCCTGTCGTCTTTCTTGTGTCTGTTGTTTTGCGCTAAACAAAGTATTCATGAATTCGCACCAACTAGCCCGCCAAGGCATTGTACACGTATAACCTCCCTGGTTAGCTGATTATTATATGCTAGGAAAACCGAAGTTCCGCATGGCTCAGTTTCATGTTTCTTGTTTCTTCGATGCATTGCGAAAGAGCACAGAGCAGTGACCAGAGTTCAGGCATCCGCACTCGTTAAGCCTTTCATTACATAGACAGTGACATTAGCACAGGTTTAGCTATGATAGGCCGCACGAAGCCTGTTTAGCCTCTGCAGCGTGACCTTAACTTTGATATGTAAAATCGTCCATCCATTTTGCAAGCCTTGCACATTATAACGAATAAATAAAGATCAATTGCCTAGCTTTGCTACCGCCACAAAAGTACTTCCTGTCATCGCCGTACCTTGTTACTTTTTCACACTGGGCCTATATGCACGCAATGGTCACTTTTCACCCCATGACATTCCCTGACATGAGACATAACGATAGGAATCGGCTGAAGAAGTTGCAATGGCATCGAACATAATGTAGGATATCTTCAACTATACGAAACAAACTGCACGAAATAGCGAAGAAATTGAGGTCTGGTGTGCGTATTTCAGTGAGTATAGAGGCGGACGGTCCTCAGACCGTCTGCTCACCTGGACTGATCGTGAAGTCGCGAAGGCAACAGGACGACAGGGAGGCCAAACTGATTTGACTTTCAAATGAAGCAACAGCGTAGTCCAATTTCACCACGCATTCTCGAGTTTTGTTCTGCGGGACAATGTCCGTCCCCTTTGGCCTTCCCTCTTCGCTACGTCGGCACAAGCATAGAGTAAACTGGCGGTCCGGTGAATTTAGATCAGGGATAAAGGTGCGCTGACTGCGCTCCCGCATTCAATTGCGGACGAACCGAGCTCAGGGCCGCTCACCTCCTCACTTTGTTCCCGAGCGCTTCTGCGCACTCCGCGTTTTGCAAATTCGTCTGTTTTAGGCTTCGTGCGCTGGCGAGTGCACATGCCATGGACGAGCAGGTTCTCATCGGTTTGCTTGCGGCGAAAGCTCCTCGAAACTTTCGCAGTTCAAATGACTGAACGACCCAGCGCTGCTGCATTGCGGATGACATGGGCCTAGCGGGTCTTGGAAGAATGGAGTAAGGCCTCAAATAAACAATGGGCCACCAACTCATGCCTCTTTTGCCGTCGCCAGATACCGCTAGCTATAGCCATCTTGCGTGTTTCTGGTGTTCTTTTGGGATCTTCTGCTCGCTTTCACAAACGAATGCACAATACTGCAACACTGACCACGGACCGCGACACAAGAAGAGCTTCATGGAATAGACAACTCTGCAGGCGCGACGTTGCTTGCCCGCCAGCTATATATATATATATATATATATATATATATATATATATATATATATATATATATATATATATATATATATATATATATATATATATATATATATATATATATATATATAAAGGGGTGGTAAGGCTTGGTTAGGGATGGGCTGTACAAAAGCGAAAATAAGGATTCAGCAAGTTAATTCACAAATGAAGCAATGAAAATGCCCTCACATTCCAGTTGCAGCAAAGAAATGCGTGTTAAAATTCGACAAGCACGGAAATGCGGCTCAGATACATCGTATGGTTAATGCTGCTTTAAAAAAAGAACTTCGAATCGGAAACGTGTGGTTAGGTTGCTAGAGGTAAAAAGTGTGTTCTTTCATTGTGTAATTAGACATTCAAATAATCTCCGCTATTCGCCATTCCTGCCTGAGCTACGTAAACCATATGCATGTATACGTAGCATTAAGATCGCCACAGGTCTTATCGAAATAAAACAAAAAAACTACCACTCAAGAGCAGGAAGAGCCTAAGCCAAAGCTAAAGGCATAAAGACTAGAGTTGCTTGCTGCGCCCATAGAGACGAGTCACCCGCATAGAGAGTCACTCGGGCGTATGCCGAGTGAGCTCCTCAACAATACTTGGTGTATGGGGTCTTGCAGGACCTCATATAGGTGGGACGTATTGCTAAGGCATTTCACTAAATCACCACTATATTCTTTAACGGGAAAGCTGTATATGACTAACCTTCCGTAGCTTTTTCGGCGTCTGGCAACAGAAAAAATGATCATGTGGGCCGATCCTGGTGATAGTACTGATAGGGTCCAAGCTCATTGGCATATACTCCGGTGGGCTCGGGAAGCAGTAACGCGCCCTTGAACTCTTCTTGCAATACGTGGGGCCCAAAGGGGTCCCAGGCACACGGGTAAGAACAATTGTCTTTAGAAAAATGTTCATCCAAATTAAGCGCTCCTCATAGATAAACCGATCCCGAAGATAGTCCGATGCCGGACCGATCAGCGGCGGAGGTGAAGCAGGCGTTAAGCACTCCCCATAGGTGGGTCGATCCCGAAGATAGTTCAATACCGGGCCGACCTACGCCGAAGGTGAAGCAGGCGTTAAAGGGAAGCTGAAGACTCTGTCGAATTCAATAAGATGCTCATATACGAATACGGGAACCTTATAAACCATGCAGGTAAAATTTGAGGGGGGGAGGGTATCTTTTACTAAGGAGCGACGTAATCGTCGGTTAAAATTGCACTATAGCTCCGCCCCCCGTCGAGAGCCGCGCGCTGCTGCTGACGCTGACGGTGCTAGCGGAGACCGGAAACCGCGATGTAGTGACGTCAGCACTGGTGTTCCGTTCTTCGCAGTCTCCGCGACCATGCCTGACTGTGCTTGTTTCTGCTAGCGTGCTGTCATAATCGGCTTCGTTTGACCCTGCATTCCTTTGTTTGTGTGTATGTGGAGTGGTAGTTGACGTGCGCAGCATCAATTGAAGAGGTGGGCCGATCATGCCGGCGTTCTGTGCAGTCTACGGTTGCACGAACACCAGCGGCCGCAACAATGTTCCGATGTTCCATTACTTCCCTCAAGGCAAGAAGCTTCCAGCTAAGTGGGAGAATGCTGTGAATCGAAAGAATTTCAAGTGCTCAAGAACAACAGCGCTGTGCTCTAACCACTTCCGTGAGGACGATTGCTATCAGAGTTTATCAATGATGCGTGAGTGAGTGAGAGTACGACTTCCTGCTAGCAGGCTTTCTAAACGCAGCGCGAAAAGGAAATAAAATCTGTTTGCGCTTTCTTTCGCTCAATTTTGACACGATATTCGAATTTGGAGGGTTGAAATCCATTACGTACAGTTCTTCACTCATTTTTTCTGGAATACTCATCAGCTTCTCTTTATTCACTCCCCATACGTGGACCGATCCAGAAGATGATGCAATTCCGGGCCGACCCGCGGTGGAGGTGAAGCAGATGGTAAGCATTCCCCATACGTGAAGCCGATCCCCATACGTGAAGCCGGCGTTAAGCATTCCCCATACGGGGACCGACGTTAATCATTCCCTATACGTGGACCGATCCCGAAGTTAGTGCAATGCCGGGCCAACCTACGTCGAAGGTAAAGCGGACGTTAATCACTCCCCATAAGCTGGACCATCCCCAAGATAGTGCAATAGCGGGCCGACCCGCGTGGAAGCGTATGGAAGCGCTGTACTAAAGCGTATGTACATGCATGGAAGCGCCCGAGGAAGCGTATAAATCGCATGTGCGCAGGTAATAACCGGTCGCTAGGGTGCCTCAGCACACAGAAAATGTATTAAGGGAATACAACACTTGTCCTTAATCAATAACAAGTGAAAATAAACAGGTGATTGAAGAAAGATTCTGTCCTTGATTAATTATCTCTCCTTTCCTTACCTTTTTCTCTCTTTCTTTGCTGAATTATAACGGGCTTTAGCCGGATGCCATGCTCTCTTTTACAAAACCTATCGCAAAGCGACGAAGCACGACTTCATATGCTTGTAATGGTACTCAACACTTCAGTTGAGATTCTCATATTTGTTGCACATTAAACTGAAACAAAGTGGCAGTCTCGCCCGAAAGGCGAAGCATCGATTGCCATAGCAAATTAGGGGGCGGCTAGCTATACGAAGTAGGGATAGCAGTTTTATCTGTGCTATAATCTTGTAAACATAGGCATACTCAATAAATGAACAAGCATGGTGTCACGCTTCAGTCAGAAAACGCGGCGGCAGCAGCGAGCGAATCGACCTTCGTGCCAGCGCTCGTATCAACACGAACTAAATGGAGCGTTTTAGTTGAGCGTCTTTACGGTACGCTCCGCTTCGAGCTGCCCCGCTAAGGCGCAGCGGAGCGGCGGGCGATTTTCACGTTTACGTAGCGGAGCGGACCTTTCGTAGTTGCAGCGCCCCTTGGCCAAATTCAGGGTAATTAAAGAAAATAAAGACCCCTATTGATCACTCTTATACAGTAAAACGTATATATATATATATATATATATATATATATATATATATATATATATATATATATATATATATATATATATATATATATATATATATATATATATATATATAACTGATTTCTCCATGAAGTATCTAGACGTGCGCTTTTAATGCGTTACGGGTCCCTTTTATCCAATCGAAAATGAAACGCCGTCTTGGGGAAAGCCACGTGATAGTCAGCGCGCTTGCTTTCTGCAGCCAATCCAATCCTTTCTGACGCCAACGCTAGCCAAAGCGCTGCGCAGCACGCTCCGCTCAGGCAGCTTCTAAGCGGACCGAGTTCCCCGCTCCGCTAGCCCGCTTACGGGTAAGCGGACGGCGCATGCGCATTCGCGCTTCCGCTCCGCTTAGCTGCTTAGCGGAGCGTAAACACGCTCAACTAAAACACTCTAATATCGAAAACACAGCGCAACGCGGACTCTGCCCCCGTCGCAGGTGACCTTCAGGATTCAGCGGCCCGGCCTGGCCGCCCGGATTACTCTTCCCCCGAAGCGTTGCGCGCGCCTGAAGGCCATGCGCTTCCTCCCCTCTTTCGTCCGTTGCGTGCGCGAGATTGAGCCCCGATTGCCGGTTCAGCCTCGCACGCTTTCAATCGCACATACAGAATACGGCGCGCCTCGATGATTTTATTACCCTTGGACTTTATACGGAACCTCACGGCGACGCCGACGGCAGAAGTGTGTCTGGATATTCACATAACTGCTATCGCGATAAAAATATAGCAGTTGGAGGTCGGTCAAAGACAGCTGTATTTTTATTATTTTTTGTGCACGATGGGAACGGTTTTAATTTATACCACTTCACGCATCCTATCGTAATCTTACACTCCATGTTTGTTGTCCTAAAGCATAATGCCTTGTGAAGAACATATGTTGTTAAATATCATGGAATGCTGCGCCGATATATTTGTTACTTAATCAGTAGAGAATGTTTGTGCTTATTGCGCACAGCTAAACACCCTTTAATCATGCGGTATAATCATAAGAGGAAGGAATTGTAGACCTTGGCTTGTTGACTAAACGCAGTCACGGTGTAAAGACTGCATATATCAATCCATCGGTCAGTTATGTAACGTATGTTGAGCTTTCGTCTGTCAGTAAACTGAACATATAGTGAAATAAATACAGCTGTTATTATAAAGCCGCGACGATCTCTTTCCACACATAACGAAAAAAAGGAGCCGTACCTTGCACACTGTCTCTTGGCACGCGACGCCCGATATCTTGCCCAGGCAATTCACTGGGGAAATCAACCAAGAGCTGTTTTTTTTTGTAACCAATGCTCCTTTCTGATACTTGCATTCTTTCCTTTTGGAAGTGCGCAAAGCCATATATATGGCCTGATTCGGGGCTTTTGGCTGCACTCGCCGAATCGTGGTACGGCTAGAGACTATACTGTAGCCGAAGAATGTGTACTGCGTGGTATTGTTATATTTCCCTGGGAAACCTCCAGTCATGTGCCGTATGGCTTTACCTGAAAAAAATACTGTTCCTTGAACATCAAGCTTTCCTTTTATCATCTCACTACTTCCCACAGAACTTTTATTAGCTTCAAGACAACCGCTCCGTTTCCATGCGTTAAACTTCTATGCGCCCCAATATCGCGTTTCATCCCCGTGCGCCTGCAGCTTTCAATAACGCGATTTCTTTCAAGCCCCGTTGCAGATGATCTTGTATTGCGGTCGCCAAGCTTGTTCTGTGAGGTTACCATTGTGAGTAAGAACAGTGGCGTATGAGAAGACAAAATTAAAACAAGAACTTACTCTTGATGCAGTCCTTCCACGAGCAGGGATTTCAGTTTCAATTTTTATTTGTCGTAGAACTTATAAAATAAAATACATTGTTGTACAAATGATTACATGTATTTAGGATTTAGGACAGAGTGCCTATGTGCCTATTCTGTTTTCATATTCTCCTGCTTTGCATTCCAGAAAGAAAGTACCGCAGTTTAAGAAATTACCTGGGTCGAGGGAATGAAGCCACAGGCAGAACCGATGTGCATAGCTGCTGATAACCTAGTAGTCAAAGAGCTGTAAATTGTATTGATGAAGTCTCTGCCTCAGCCATATGGTCTTTTCCATCCATCAAAACATGCTACTGATCAGTTTCCTAAATAACTTGTCTTCAAACCTATGGAACGTCGACATGCCAGTTTCACACATCAAAGAACCCGCAATTGCTCGCCATCTCCAGAATGCTCGATAACTGCAAAATAGCACTAAATTTGGCTGAGTGGTACATATGGTGCAGCTAAATGGAGTAATTCATCTATTCATTGTAGTCTCTCCTATTTGCCTTTACTCCTTTTAGCTGTGGTACAAAGGATATAAACAGCGCTAAGGTGCCTCAGAAAGGCTGGCCATCGTTTCCATAGGAGGACTTATCTTTGTCAAAGGCGGCCTCATCATCCTCGGCGTGTTAGTTTTAACGGGTTAGTAGAGTAACGTCACGTGGGGTTGCTCTCGGTGGCGGCTGTTTGTAAAGGGAGAGACTGCAATGAAAATGAGCGCTGTCGCCTGACGTCTGTAGGCGTGCTTCCTAAGACGAGGGGACAAGAGTATTTGTATTTGTAGGTAGTAACTCTCCCCAGTTCTAACACATAAAAACATCGAATTTAAAGGAGAGTTACTACCTACAAATGCACGGTACAAGCATGCGTACGCTTTTGCAGCAACCTACGCGGACATAGTTATGGGGATTCTAGAAAGAGATTGCTTACAGCACTGCACTACATCGTCAAGACAGTCTAGATAAATATGTGGCATTTCTAAATGCTTTTCAGAAAACAAAAAACTCGCATCAGAATCTTCAACGGACCGCATAAGCTTTCTGGATACAACAGTATAAATTGACAGTGGGGCACTAAAGACAACGCTGTATAGGAAGCCTTTCGACAAACAACAATATCTCAAATATATGAGCCACCATTACAGACGTTGGAAACAAGGTATCATTGAAGGCCAAGCCACACGACTACGTCGCATTTGCGTTGACAATGAAGACTACATTGATAGACTCGATCACCTTAAAGAAGCCCTATCAAACATGTACAGTGCCCTTCGAAAAGCCTATACTGATTCAACCAGACTTGATCGAGCCAAGGTCCTCAAGCACCGCCCTACGATCACAAGAACAACAATACTTCTTACTACTCAATTCTCAAACGCACTCTCAAACGTGAACAACATCCTCAGTATTACTGCCCAGTTCTCACCAGCAACTAGAAAACTAATAAGATTTTTCCCGACCCGTACAGAGCACCCTACATACGCAACACTAATTTTAAGGATATTCTTGTATATTCCAAACTAAGGACAAAGACGAAGTTAGGAACCCGTCCCTGTGGCCGCCCGAGGTGCTTACATGCAAGCATACCCAATCTACTACTACTACATTAAAAAGTACAGCATCGAATTACTCCCACAATGTAACTTCGAGTTTCACCTGCACATCAAGCAACGTAGTCTACTGCCTAAAATGTGCCGCTTGTAGCAAACAATACATGGGTGAGACCGGACAATAAATTCATGCAAGACTCAACGGTCACCGCGCAGATACAGAATACAGTTTACCTTAAGCAGTAGCCAGCCACTTCAATGAACATGGTCATATATTCGACAAAGCAACGCTCTATATGCTGCAAAGAAATTTCCGTTAATCTCGCGAGATGAAGTATACGGAATCATACTTTATGCACAAGTTTAAATACCTACACCCGACGGGAATTAAATTGGCATGTGGCATTTTAGAATTTATAAAAGCTGTAACACAAATCTCCAATTCTCATATCGTCAACCAAGGCACAAAACACATTGTGCCACCAGCTAACCTTAATTCCCCTTAACCTCACCTATTCCTCCATTTCCAATTTTTCCCTGCCTCCTGCTCAATTTAATATACTCTTTCATGTTTTAACGCATCTATCAATCGTACGACCCCTTTTCCCGTATGCACCTGCCCCCGCCCGTGTTTATTCATGTCGCCCTCCTATTTGTTTTTCCGGTTTCAGTACCCGCCCCCTTTCTTTGCTTATTTGTTTTTTTTATTTATTTTTTGAACACTTTCACCAACGCATTCTAAAGCCCCAGACACCTGGATACCTTTTTCGGTACCTCAGTCACACAGGGCGTCGCCACTTCTGTATACCGCCGTGACGACGCCTACGTTGAGCGACCTAAGCTAACGTTCCTTGAAAGACCAGGTACCCCATGCACTGCAATCCACACTGCTTCTCGCCATCTTAACTCCTTCAATATTACCCGACGCATTGCTGCTACGCTACTCAAGTCATTCTTTCAACTGATGTCTTTTTGTGTCTTTTTTGTTACTCGCGCACTGACCGGCTGAGCGACTCTTGCCTCGTTGGAGGCAAGCCACAAAAGCATGCCTCCAACGACAGCCCTGAATGCTCCCTAACACCACTCGCTCCCCCAACACCCTCCCATGCTCTTCTTTTTGTTTTCTTGTTCCTATTTTCCCTATCTTTGTCTCTTTTTGTTCTCTTTGTTTTTCTCCCCGCCTTCCCACTCTCCCGCTCTAGGTCCCCTCGTCTTAGGAATCACGCTTACAGACGTCAGGCGACAGCGCTAATTTTCTTTGCAGTCTTTCCCTTTACAAACCAGCCGCCACCGACAACAACCGCACGTGACGTCACTCTACTAACCCGTTAAAACTAGTATGCCGACTATGTCGAGGCCGCCTGTGACGAAGATAGATCCTCCTATCGAAACGTTGGCCATCCTTTTTGAGGCACCTTATCCTTGTTTATAACCTTTATACCACGGTGTGCTATTCCATCTGTCAGCCCCATTTACTCCTTTTAGCTGTTAGATAAAGACCACTGTGTTATAATTTTTATTGTATCCTCTACGCAGGCTTGCTCAAAAAGTGCGCAGCGCTTGTGGTGTCTTCTTGTCTCGTCTCTTGTCTACATTTTGCGCTGTTACTAGCAGGATGCAAAACTAACAAGCCAAAGCTGCTATTCTAGCAGAAAAGAAAGTTGCTGAGTGTCTGTGAAGAAACGAGTATTATCGCGTTAAAGCAGTCAGCCATCAGTTCTCCCAAATAACAAAAGTGACAGCTGTCCCGACAAACATTTCAAGCTGCCAAAAGGTATGAGTCTACCCTAAATTCAACTGCTCATGTGGCACGTCGTCTGAAAAGATAGAACATTTACTGAACGAGTCAAGAGTTGCTTGTTTTCGAACCTTGCGCTAAGTGGTATTACTTGACCCACTAGACATATTTTTTTCTCTTTTTTTCTTGTCCCGTGTGCATTTTCTTCGCGCGCTCTTCATCCCTCAGCGTGTTAGCCCACGGAGAGCTGAAGTGCAGCAGCAGGAAGAACACGCTACAACTCTCTCCACGTGTTTCTTCAGCACAATCAATCAATCAATCAATCAATCAATCAATCAATCAATCAATCAATCAATCAATCGGTGGGCCGGCCGCCCAGCCCAGTCCAATTCAGTCCAGTGCAATGCAGTGCAGTGCGGTAGGGAATGGTACAGTATGTTACAGTGTGTTACTGTACATTGTTCAGTTTAGTTTGTTTGCATTTTGTTGCGTAATCCGTGAAGCTTCCTTGTTTACAATTAGTTACGTTTACAATGGAGCAGTTCTTGCGACATTACATCAGTCGCAATCTTAGTGTTCTTTGGACTGTGAACGAAGGAGACGTACGGCACCTATTCATTAAATAATATTTCAACGCTTGACTTGCTAAGCGGCCAAGAGCCTTTCTTTGGGCAGAAAGAGTTCCAGCGTCGTTTAGCAAGCGCGTGCATGGCCTTCTGCGATAAAGATGATTATTAATAGTCGCGGTGACGCTTCTATTGTGGCCCCATTGTATCCCGCATGCAGCGCGCTGCGGTCATGACAGCAGGCGAGCTTTGTGCTCGCCTCTTTTGTCTTCCGCCGACCTTCCTTTGAACTCCCACGTCTAGCCATTTGTCAGCGACTGTGAAATAAAACCTAGCGGTGGCTTTTCGTTAACCTTTGTTTAACAATGTAGCTTGCGTTATTACTCGAGCGATAGTTTTCAGCGGACGCGGCCGCATATCGACGATGACACACGGGAACAAACGTTCGTTTATGTCCCAGCATTCCTCATTTACACGTTCCAGCCCACAGCTTGAGCCGAACAACTGTCCATGGCCGTTAGCCACGGAATGCTCAGACAAGTTGTCTCTCTCACAATTAACATTTTCGCAGGGTTTATAACCTTTGAGAAGAATATTTAATATAAAATTGTCTTTCATATCTTGCAATTTTATCTCATAATAACACATTAGTGGGTGATGCATTAATGTTTATAATTGAGCATCAATGTAGCAGTTTTCTTGTACACAAATAATTCTGTGAATGGCAGAGGGGTCAGTTTGACATAGCGTGCTCTCTCCTGCTACTGTGCACTGCAGTTTCCGTGTGGCATTTTGTTGGTACCGCATTCAACACGCACTATTCGCCTATCGCGGTAACACCATTCGCAACCAACAGGTCAGATATTTCTACGTGCACAACAGCTCTCATGCACAACAGATATGTATCCTCAAGAAAACTGCAAATTAAAAGGTGCATGGTCCTCTGGCGTACACGCGCATTGCACATCCTTTCCCATTGTCCCGTCGGAAAGCAGCGAAGACGTAACACATAAGGCGGCACAATAAGGAAACCACTTTCGCTCCCTAAACGTGAAACAACTATTGAGCGACTCACTTTCCATTCTTTTTTTCAGTTTCGGTGAGCTCAGCAATACCTGGGCATTCATTTTTGTGCTTCGCACTGCGACCGTCTCATTTCCTCGCACTTTTGTCGAAAGCACTCACGACAGAAATGGCACAGTGAAATTTGAACGTTCTTTTGTCCACTCGGCAGTAGACGTAAGCTTTTCAAAGGCAACAGTCCTTTTTAGAATGGGGTAAGTTGTCGGTTGGTGCCCCTTCTTTGCCCTGAAGCATTGCTTTGTACACACTTAGTCCTACCAGCTTTCCGAAACTATTGTAGCTTTCGGAATTGTATGAATGAATGTGTGTTGTTTAGTGGCGCAAGGGGCGGGTACGGAATTGTATAAGAAATTGTAGAAAGTACTGAGTGCTGCAAGTTTGTTGGAATGTACAACACCCACATTCTCAGTGTAACACTGTGCACTTGTGGACTCACTAGTCGCTGACGCTAACAGAAAGGACGCACCGCGCCAGGGCGCGATATATTTTAGAACTCGCGCGCGCACACACACGCACTCACATACATACCGTGGCACCATCTGCTGGATATCTCCGTTTCGTAGAAAGCGACATCACGTGATGCCAGCTGCGAACTTGCAGTGTTGCCAGGTTTAGCTATATATAGCCAATTGGGCTACAGAAAAAATATTTAGCGTCGACTTGGGCGAGTTGGCTATGGCTATATTTGGGCTACTGAAAATCTGCGGCTTAGGTTTGGGCTACACTCGGCGCTTTAACCCACGCGTCAGTAGAGTTACTATACGCTTCAGAGGTGGCTTTCATCCAGAAGAAACAAATCTCGAAGACCATGTTTTAGATGGCTGAGCCGGCAGCGCGGCTGTGTGTGCGTGCGTGAACTGCCCCACCCCCCTCAGTGCACCGTTGACTGAGCTGATGGCTTTTATCTTTGATGGACTTAAAGTTACAACACGCTTTACCATGCCAACATTGGCGCCAGCCACATCGTCTCATCTTCGTCTTATCAGTTTCAGTCATCAGCCACCCGATCATCGGGCTTCGGAATGAGGCTGGGAGTAGTGGGTGCTTCACAGTACACTGTACAGAAATCGCTATGCTCAGAGACGGAGAGAAACATAATAGGATCAGGCAATCATGACACCGGCATGAAAGAAGGGAAGCAAACATAGACGACACGCTCCAGTGTCTTCACGGCCATAATTTCTGGGTGAAGTATAGCACCAGGTACAACTTTCGGTTTGCTCCACGTCTCTGACAGTAAGCTTTACTGCCATTTTGCTTTACCTGCGAGATGAATTTTAACGCGACAGCGTTAAAAGCCCCGTGTTTCAGAAAATCCGGCGACGGCGCCAAAAGTCGGCGTCGCTGCGCGTTTGAGAAAAATGATCCCAAACCACGCAGGCCTTCCGCCTGGCGCATAGGCGTTGCTGAACTAATTGAATTTCTCAAAGTAAAATGCATCACATTCGTACAATTCGACTTCCACACAACCTACAGACATGACAGCGTCGGATTGTAATTTGAATAAATGAGAAAAGACAGTTCTGTTGCGCGGAAACTCAAACACAAACGGTGCCGTTTGAAGCCTGTCTTAAGGAGAATTCGTCAAATCGCACCGGCGCCCACCGGCTTGCCCTGGGTTGACGATGGTTGCATTGGGGCGCCCCGGCGTGCAGCGGTGCGATTTGCCGAATTCGACACTAGTGGGAACGGTGCGCTCGATTCCTTGCAACGCCATCCGGATGGCGCTCGCATCTGCGGCAGCGGCGGCGCCCGCCGTGCGGGGTAAGACAAAAAGAAGAAAGAAACAGAAAGCTCGCTTTCGTGCATACACTCTAAAACAAGTTTACACCCTTTGGGGATTGTCCCCAATCAATGCACTACAAAAAAAGTTTACACCCTTTGACTTGTATTTCGTCCCCAAACAATAATTGTCATCTGTCTTGTCCGCATTTTCTTTCTTTAACGCTGCGAGCCTGGCACTTCCTAGTCACGAACGGCTTGCGCGTTATCAGCTTCACAAAGTATTCTCGGCAGGAAAGTATAGCGAGCGTCGGATTTTCTAGACTCTTAAACAAATGTATGTACGCTTTACCATGCCAACATCGGCGCCAGCCACATCGTCTCATCTTCGTCTTATCAGTTTCAGTCATCAGCCACCCGATCACTTCAGGTCTATATTTGCCACACAACAATAATGGTCGTTTGTCTTACTTGCGTTTCCTTTCTTGAAAACACTGCGCTCACTACTTGCCAGTCCAGAATGTTGTGTCATGCTGATAGCGCGCATGTCGCTTATGACTTGGAACTACGGGGCTCGCAGCGTTAAAGAAAGGAAATGCAGACAAGACAGATGTCGACTATTGTTGTTTGGCAAGACAGAAACCAAAGGCTGTTAACTTTTTTCAGAGTGTATCGTTAGGCGCCAGCGTTTGCTCGTAAACATTACGGTTACATAAGCTACAGTTGCCGGGAACCGTGAGAAGCAGTCAGGGATCTTTGAATGCATTGCATTCCACTCTAAAAGGCGAAGCGTGCTCCAAGTTTTTTGTTCGTGCTGACATTCGAGATTCATTTCGATAGGTTCGCCCTCTGCAGCGACGCCGGAACTTGCGTTTCCGGGACAACCAAGAAGTGTTCTGTGTGCAAGCATGATGTCGCTGTCGATGTCAAGGGTTGACCGTCACAGCGTCACGGACGTTTTGTTACGACGGGTTGCGCAAAAAGAGATTGGCGTAGTCGAATGCGAAACTGTATATACAAATAAAACTGCAAACAAAAATGGCTCTATTTAGCCACAAAACTTTTGCGTCTTTCTTGTGCTTGGTTACATTTGGGCTACAATTTCTCTAGCTTCGGGTTACGTCGCCTCGTCCAACCTGGCAACACTGCTGCAAAGTATTTGGCATCTCCAGTGGTTCAGCCAAAGTTAATCCCGACAGTTTGCACGTTATAAGTGTCGTATGGCTGCCAAACAACCTAGTGCGTACATTCCAGTTTGGTGTGTAGAGCAGCAAAAGTTTTAGCGAGAGAGCAACCTGATACTTTCATATTGATACGTGCGGACAGACAGAAACAAGGGAACAAACTACGATGTATTTACAAGAGCAGCGCAGCCAGAGACCAAGATGGCAACCAGCTCTTGTCAAGCCCAGATGGCCATCTTCGTCTTTCTTGGCGACATGTCGTATAAGCGCCTGTTGCATGGCAAGAATATTGATTATTCAGTTTGCATGATCTTTCATAAAGTGGCTATGGTGTTGGGCTGCTAAGCACGAGGTCGCGGAATCGAATCCCTACCACGGCGGCCGCATTTCAATGGGGGTGAAATGCGAAAACACCCGTGTACTGAGATCTAAGTGCGCGTTAAAGAACCGCAGGTGCTCCAAATTTCCGGAGTCCCCCATTACGGCGTGCCTCACAATCAGATCATGGTTTTGACCCTTAAAACCCCATAATTGAATCTTTCATAAAAGTGCCTATACATGCACTTTTTGCCGCGATAAAAATACTGTTCACAGCAATTTTTGCGAAAAATGCGGTTTGCCAATTTCGCCAGATTATCGCGGAACAATGATTTATCACTTGCATATTATCAAACGTGCAACTTCAACCGCTTATATTTTCGTCTCCTCAATCCGGCGCTTCCGCCGTACGTGCGCACGTAAGACTGTCTTGTTTCTAGTGTGTCATATCAATCGAGTACACTAGAATTACTGCGTGTATCACTTCCTTGACTCTTACGATCGCCATATTTATTAAGCATGAAATGCTTTTAGCTCCCATTGTCGGCGACCCTCAAGTGATTTCGAGCCAAAAGCCAGAGCCGTTATATGAGCACTCAAGGCGAGAATGGAGTGCGAATATCCCGACATCGTTGCGAGATCATCTGGGCACCCAGTCAAAACCTAAGAAAGTGAGGTCTCTGGTCCCCAAGCTTCTGTACAGGATTGTATTACATACGTTAGTTCCTGCTCAAAGAAGCTACAAAAAATATTGCTTCTGAGTTCTTCCTAATCTTTGTTTACAATACCACTCAAGCTGTAACTTCTAGTACGCTGAAGCTTTATTTGTCATTTCCAATAGTGACGTTAAAAAGGCAGAGACAGGGCACCATATACTTGATTGTCATCTTTTGGCACTGAGACAAGGTTGCCTATGCTCCTTTCAACGCCAGCGGTCCATGAGTTCCGCGGCGCGGGATTTGCTCCGCCTCGAGAGATGGCACCACGCTGCCTGACCAAGCCCAAGATAGATGTCCGGCACGCCGCAGGCACCTACCTAAGGCAGAGATCTGCAGCCGACCACTTCGACGCGACAAGAAAAAAAAAGCACCGCCCAAGCACTCCGTACAGATGGTTAACCAGCGAAGCTGAAACGTGCGGCGCCGGTGTTTATCACTGGGTTAATCGCGACAGTTCCTTAAACGACGGCGTCGTAGGCTGCCTGATCCTCGGTACGCAGTTGCATCGTGGCTCGGCTGCTCAAGCCCGTTTTTGTGCCCGTGCTGCAGCATCGGCAGAGCGTAGACGAGCTCGTTCCCGGTTCTGCTCGCGGTGTCGCTGATCGAAAGCTGCTTGCTCATAAGGAGTACGTATGACGCTTGGCCTCCCCGTTTCGGAGCCGGAAAGAAACTGCTGCGCTCGCGCTCGGTTGCGACGGAGACCAACGACGTCACTACTGGCGCAGCCCAGTCGCGTCTCTCTTCCTCTTTTTTTTTCGTGCATGCGCATGGGGTTACGCCGAAGGAGTTTTCGGCGTACAAACGACAGACGGACGGACGGACGAATCGGCTAGCCATATTACAGCTTCGCTGTAAAAATAGCGACAGACGCTGAGCGCAATGCACTGTTGGAAAAAGGAAAGCGATCAAAGGTGGCGGCACCACAGGGGCAGCAAAAGACGCCATATGAACGCATTTGCTATCACATTTATTTGCTGACGCCGACGACTGTCACGACAGTCGTCGGCGTCACCATGATGTTCTGTATAAAGTCAAGTGCGATAACATCGTGGCCGCGCGCCGTATGCTGTAGGTGCGAGCGAAAGCTTGCAAGGGTGAGCCGAGAGGTGTGGTGACACGATGCGGCGGTGTCTTCTCGCGCTCGCAAGCAAAGAATGCGGGGAGATGTACGCACGCTAGGGGGTGGGGGACAGGTTAGTGCGCGTCTCCTCTACTGCTCCATCTGCGGCGGCAGAGCGGGCGTTCTAGGTGGCGTTGTCTGAGAGCGGCAGCGCGTGTCCGAGTGTCGGACAACCTGCGCTCTGTTCGAAGGCTAGTCGGATGGATACAGCTTCTGGCAACGAGTGCGCTGTGGCTTCGCGCGCTCATTTCCCTTTGAAGCGAGATACAGCACCAACGGCAATTCGTTCGCCACTGCTAGCGCTAGCGTTACCACAGCCAGCGTTACCACAGTGACTGTTTGCGGTCGTCGAGTGAGATGTGTTCGTGTTTCTCTGTTCGTGACAACATGTTTCTTAATTAATAAGAGAATGTATACAGCAGTTTATGCAGCTGGTAAAACTGCTAGCTTTACATCGTATAGCTGTGTAATCATTTGATATCGCAATCGATGCTTCGACTGCAGGGTGAAACCTTTACTTTTTTGTTTAATAAAGCCAAACGTCTGGTTCCGTTTTTAAGGGCACGCAGCTTGGACGACCGCATCAGAGTTTCATTTCGTTTTTGCTTCGCTTATTGCGCATTATTACAGCTCTGTACATAGGTCTACGCTAATTCGGAGCGTTGTTTTCGTTCCGAGCTTAAGTTCGGCGCCTATGTGCACTACAAAGCCTCAGATGAGCTTTACGAAATGAAAGCAGCCAGAACCCAGATCCCACGAACACTAAATCGGTTCAAGGAAATTCATGATGCAAACTAGACGCAGATAGAGAACACATATGGTACGAGGGGGGGTGCCATTGTTCGAGCAATTGTCACATCTAGTCCTACATTGGCGCCCGTACTGTTGTATGCGTTATCCGTCTGCGTCTAGTTTGCACCATCAATATTTCCTTGAATATGACTCCCCAACTAGCTCAAACCAAGATTCTGCACAAATCAATCTGAAGTCGCCAAAGAAGACCTTGTGTTTAAAATTCCCACTTCTCTATGAAGTTCTGTCATTTCTGCTCTGGTGCGTTTAGAAATGATTAAAATGGACACAAATGAATCAATGGTGCTGCTGTGTTATCAAGTCACTCATCTACTATATATATATATATATATATATATATATATATATATATATATATATATATGTATATATATATATATATAAAGTGCTGCAAAAGAAAATATCGCAGAAAGTCTGCCAGGAGAAACGCTTAGGCAGCTTCAAGGTAAACTCGACTCGTCTAACTGCTTTCACAAGACAAAAAGATTCAACACATTTTTCGGGCATTTATCATTTCCTATGATTATGATTTCTTATCACTATGATTTCTTCGGACTGTATGAAAGGACTGCTTCATTTCTGAGGACTCTATGAGCAGACTTTTAACGTGAAGAATTCTTCACTTAACGGCCCTCGGTATATTGCATGGTGCTGCTCTTCACAGAATACGCTTGCAGTTATTTGTTCTGTCACGGCCCCTGCCTTGTTATTCAGTGGTCGTGATAATACATGTACACATGTATATTAACGTTGTACGGCCGATGGAGGCAAGCTAGAGCAAACTGGCCTTCATTAGCCTTGAATGTTACACGACAAAGAAGTACCAGTTAGCGCACCTCTGTTGTGCGTAATCAAGCAATAAATCTAGCATAGAACAAGAACGTATGTCGTCAGCTCATGATCTCTTTAGAGCACCCCAATCTCCCAATAAAAATCCCTAAGGCAATCAACGGCTTCTCTGATTTCCTGAAATTTGTTATATTTACGCTACCTTAATTCCAAAGCAGCTGGTTATGCGCCTCCCAGGCTGATATAACATGGTATGTGGGCGCACCCTGTAGCGCCCGCTTTGAGCAGTGGAGCAATGACTCGGCAATAAAGCATGCATGCAATGTTGGCTTAAAGCTAAAGCCAGCAGACCGCTTAACGGAAGAAAAAACAAGAGAGAGACCTCTCTAGTCTGGTCTCGTTTTCCTACTTAAGTGTTTGCAATGAACATGGGCCAATTAGCCCAGCAGTCCATTTTACTAAGCATGTGCTGATATTTGCATACCGGCGTCGCTTGTGAACAGTGTTGTGCTTAAACCTAAATATTGCAGTATATGCTATAGTTTGGACCCCTGCCGTATGTAAACATAAACATTGCATTGCTTGGACATTAACATAAACATTGCATGGAAATCGCATTGCAAACACGTGGCACGAGGAGGAAAAATAAAGATGTACGCATCGCCTGTGATTGAGTGATATTTAACGGTCAGCTGCACTTACATCTGCAACAAGTGCGCGGTATCTCCATAATTTTTCTTGTACAATTTGTCCAGTTCATGTTTATAAAACACACATGAAACTGGGAAAAGTGCTTAACTATTCATAATTGCGCACCGAAACTGAATACACAGTTCAGTTAATTATATTTACAAGCAAGAAACGTATCGTCCATTGCAGACGGAACACTGCTCTGGGAAGCAATATTTTCGGCTGGCACATCAGACACAGGAGAAGCGTAGACTAACAACTGCTTACTGACAGCTATTTAATGACAGCTTCTCTGTTTATTGACAAAGAAGTCAGCGCTTTTTGCGCCTATAATTTGCTAGTTCTTTACGTCCATGTCGAAAATATCGCTTCGCAGCGCAGTCTTCCATCGTATCACAGAACCAAGTGCTCGCTACACTAATTATTTGTCTACTAATATAAATCCTAACGTGAAGTAGCTGGTTTTCTTTTATTTGTGTAGCTACACGAAATGTTATACATGATTTTATTCCGGAGTAGACACATAGTAAAAATTACGCGTAATTAAAGAAAATACGGATATCTACAAATTGTTATTTTAAAAATTCCCTACTGCAGCTTTTGTTACTTTACCCTGGGCGACAGAGGCGTTTTCTTCTACTCGCTTAATACTTGAACAGACATTTGCTTTTTAGCAGATTCTTCGCAATAATATAGCGTCTCTCACTACTCCGAAATCATAAATGCCTCCCACAGTTTTCTGAATACACTCTCTTCGTTGAAAGTGTAGTAGCACATTTGGCCTGAGACAAAAGAGTTTTCCCGTGGAAAGTCATTTTCATCAACCCACTCAAACACTTAAGCAAGGCCGATGCAGGAAATGTGGCAAATATAACATTTATTAAATTGAAGCGCGCGTGAACTTATTGATTTCCTGAATAACTATTTGGTTTGTGCTTTCAGTCTTCTTCGCCCTCTTGCCCATGGCCAGGGAAACCTCGGCCGCCTCCTATAAGAATGGTCTCGACATCGTTCTCGCTCGTGGAGTTGTCGGCCCCTGTGGTGGTGGCGGTCGCCTCTGGCTGCAATTGTTAAGCGTATGCTGTGAAGCACCGCAGGTGAGATGAAAGGTTGACCGCGACACTAAGGCACCACAATTTGCAAGAGCGTCATCAAAGGAGTTGACCACTCTGCACCGTTGCAACTTGTCAAGTCTGGTCGCTATACGAGACACATTTTCGTACTCTTATAAGGGTAAATAAAGGAACAAACCGTGAAAACTATGAAATTTGTTGAATAGAAACACTTCACTGTTGTATACAGCAGAGCTTATACGTAAGAATGTGACGCCAACTACACAGAGAAAAGGAGAGGAGCCTCGTCATTACTGTGTTAATGCTGAACGAGTATCAACTGAATTGTACCATGCCCTTGGAACTTTGATAGTAGTAAATCATTTATAATAAAATTCTATTACACTTTATGAGAACACAAAAATTGAATACAGTTAGGCCACTTCTATTCGAATTTCCTGCTACATATAATCTTTACTAACATCCCAAGAGGGAAACACGGCTCTGGAGTCGAATCCAAAGTGCACTTACAATGGGTATAGTCGAATAGTTTTTGTGCGATTGGCAAGGATTTGCTCCGAATGCATATTGGTGCTCTTATTTGTTTTTCTTATGGTGTGCTGTGTTGTAGCCTTATGGTGTTATCGGAGCAGCTAAGTACTCTTCATTAAGGATTATTGATTTGATTGTGTAATTTCCAGAGCATAAATTCATCACGACAATTTCGAGTGTGTGTGCTGCTATAGCTGCACAATGATTGGTCATTAACACTAAACGCGCGTAATCATTTCTGCAGTACAGAATTATATTTCTTTATGGTGTTCTGAAAACTATGCTAATGTATAAATTATAGACTAAAGTGTCGAAAGTGTTGTCATTGAAGCAACATGAGAAAATTAGCTTTTATAACTTCAATAAGCGAATGCACTATATCATACAGCGCCCCTGTGTTTTGGATATTCCGCGGACTATTGGTAATTTTAGTTCTGGCTGAAGTGGCGGCGCATGTGGACACTGGTGCCAGAATTCCCTGTAGTATACTTTGTGTTAAACCCTAAAATTCACCAATCTCTACATATTTAATTAAATTAAATTATGGGGTTTTACGTGCTAAAACCATTTTCTGAATATGACGCACGCCGTAGTGGGGGACTCCGGAAATTTGGACCACCTGGGGTTCTTTAACGTGCACCTAAATCTAAGTACAAGGGTGCTTTCGCCTTTTGTGCCCATCGAAATGCGGCCGCCTTGGCCGGGATTCGATCCCGTGACCTCGTGCCCAGCAGCCCAACACCATAACCACTAAGCAACCACGGCGGGTTCCTGCACATTTCTTCCGGTCTATATGCGGGCGCATGCCACCCTCGACGCAAGCCCTTCGGATTGACATTAGGGACAGAACATCAACAGCGCCGACTTCAAGAAGGGCTTCTGCAGTGTGCCAGTGATTCCGAGAAAACAAAAGACATAGCTTCGCGTTCAGTTCGTGGCTTATCACAGTAGATGGTACACGAAACACACCTAACATTCCGCCGCCATTTTATTATTAATTTTTTTTGGGGGGTGGGGCGTCGCTCTTTCATATCGCTCATTTCGCAAATGATTACTCGATATTTCACGTCCCAGGTTAAAACAGATGGTTTCAATATCCGCTCACCGTGGGATAGACCAGATCCGTCTCGGTGTCGTCCTTGTCTGCCTGCTCCACGAAGACCACGAGTGCGAACAGCAGCACACACGACACAATCAAGATGCCGGGCAAATTGCGACGGAAGAATGACTTCTCGAGTGGCAGGCTGCCTGAAGTCAAAATTTGCGTCTTGTTCAGGTAGCTGGGTGCCTCCTTCAGGTACCTGCGGCGAATGAATCGGCAGCATCGCCACGTGCTAGGGCACCCCACAGCGCACTTGCAGCATTACCGAAGAGAAGGAATCCGTAACTGTGGAGTAAAACATTGCATTAGTCTGCGAAACCAAATGCGAGATCCCGTAATGTTCAAGCCCGAACCCCTTGATTTCCATGATCTTCAAACAATGGCGAGACATACTGGGACTAATAAAAGCACACACGGAGGACAAGAAAGCCATGAAGTGTGGATACTCTGCACTGCCAAGAAAGTCCCAGTCAGGGCAAGCAAAAATGACAAAGAAAGCCGAATTGCGCTGCTGTTAAGGAACAGTCATGATGTACGTCTGTAAACGCGGTATTATCAAGGTGGTCATTCATCGGGTCGCTTTTTAAATATGTTCACGTGGACAACTATAAAAATGAAGGTGGAAGGTTAAAGGAAATTAGCAACACCATTTCGTAAGAACGAGCCCCATGCACACACATGTTGATGTGTTGTTCACAGAAACTAAGCGAAAATAAGGAGCATAAAGGGGTGTTATGTATTATTTCTCTAGCTTGAATTGGTGGCAGAAGAAGAGCAGAGCAAGGGGTCCACTACTGCTCTGGCCTCAATCACCTGTGACCAAGCCTACATAACATGCAGACACCATGATGTTGGCGTGGGCATGTTTGCGTATATTTCAAGAAAAGCGCAGGATCAAAATATTTCGGATCACAATCAGGCATGTGCACACATAAAGTAACAAAAAAATATTAACTGCACGCTACTGTTTTTCCTGCATGAACAAAATATGTTTTGCAGGTCTGTAGGTAAGCGCTGAGAACTATTTTTTGTTCAACTGCAGACTGAAAGCGCGGTGTTCCGCCGCGTACAATAACCCTACGCATCGTGGCTGGGTGGGCCGTTGCTGTACTAAGCTCTATTACAAGCAGCTGTAAATCTCTGTTACCATGCGTGTCGCGATGTCCTCCTTCAGGGTCACAGCCAAGTACTGTAGGGAGGGTATCCACACGTTGATACTGATGTCAGTAGTATCCATCATATATGAATGCGCCTATGGGTGAAATCGGTCTTACGGTACCTCAGTGAATATACTGGAACCTAGCAAATGAGTACTATTGATGTCCCCGTAACTGCGCATGCTAAACAGGTGTTTACTGACATTAAATTATCTACCTGTGCTCCTGAAAATATACTGCAGTACGTTAAGCAGAGAAAGGCAAAGAAGAAAAGGGATAAATATGGAGGTTTTAGTTTAAGGAGAATGCGGCAATTATTTATGCTGTCTTCTGTGCCTCTGGTTACCTTCACTTGCTAACCGCGTTTTTACGATTTGTTATTCTTTATTTCTTTAACCGTTTATTAAAGACAGATGTACAAACAAATGCATTAGAGGACTCGGCTAGAGGCTAATTTGAGTTCGACAACAATCTCGCCGCTGCCACCATTTGTAAGCGTTGGGGATCGTAGGGACGAACTTGGGAGGAACTAGCCGAACAGGGTTTATTTAAAGCATTTACATTTTAAACAAGAGATACATTCGACAGTCGAGCATGGCTCCCAAATGGAGCACGCAAGACGAAGCATACAGCATGCGAGCACGAAGCACACACTGACGAGCACGCAACTCACGAGTACGAACACGAGCACAGAGCACGACGACGAGCACGATCACAGAGCACGACGACGAGCACACTCTAGCAGCCGACAACAGCTGCTTATAAACACTCTATTAGTCCCTAGTTCTCTAGGTAAGAGAACCGTTCGACCAGTCATCGAAGTTGACGCGCCGGTTCCCCGAGCTGACCCCCGCGGCGCGGCTGCCGGTTGCTCATTGTCTTGCGCCTCTAAATTCCAGAGCTGCCTTTCTCCTGTAGTCGCCACGAGTGTTAGCAGATGTGAGAAATCCTGGGGCCCTCGTACCACAACGCCCCCTTTGGTTAGGGAAAGCTCTTCTTGCTGCAGAGAGACCATGACGAACCGGCAAATCAACCAACAATACGTTGGGTGCCAAACGTGGCCCGCCCTGCTGTCGTCACCAATTCTCCAAATGAAGCGCATGGTGGATTACCGCTGTCGTCCTCGCTGGTTCTCCGAAGGGCGCCAGCACCGCGGGTTGATCGAAGCACGTACAGTGGGCTGAAATAGCTTTGCAGAGCAGTACCCCTGCAGGCCAGTCCTAAGAGCTTCTCCATGGCCCGGGAAATCTCGCCTGGCCAGTGCTGACAACCGCTGGGCAGGAAGAGAATGGCTGGCGAGCAAGAAGATGGCTTTGCTCTCTGCAACCCCTGCGCACTTGGAATGCCTTCAGCCATCTCACAACAACCGGCACAGAAGAGTCGATCCCAGCAACACAATACCACTCAGCGTGCAAACGCCCGGAATCAGCTGTTAACCCACCTATCAGGCTTCCTATCAAAATTTCAATGCAAGCCGCTCAACTGGGAACCCCAAATTTTACACCAAAATTTCGTGCCGCCAAAGCCAGCCTTCACGTTCCCCCTGTGTTCGACCAAACCTGACCGTCGCGATGCACAAGAGTAAATGTTTACGCAGAACTAAACCGAAGGCTCTCAACCACCAATACCCGAACATAACTTAAGCAGCCTAACTTCACGAACAGCCTGTTCTTACCCTATCACAGTGGCGTACTTATCTAACGTACTGTTGCCACTGAACAGTCTGGCCAACTCCACAGGTACGTAATCAGAATCGCGTTAGCATTGTGGTCCCTATTCTGAACACGTGCTTGCGTCACACGCAAATGTTCCAACACGCTTATTCACCTGTCTTTCTCTAGTCCATACAGGACACGTAACTTAAACGAACAACTAAACTTGAGTAACTTACGCACACCGCAGAACCCTTAAAAACGCGTCTGCTAATAACTCATTCCACGCAAGCTTATTAGAGAAGTCATAACACGGCCGCACTCAACACACACGAGCAACCCAGTCATAAACCTCCTGCTTCCTTCCGTCCGCACAGGACGCGCGCTAATGGAACTACGAACGCTTCTCAGTGCAAAGGATGCACCAACTGAAAATCTACGCGCTTAACCTAAGAAAATTCAAAAACACTTATAAAAAGAGGTTAACCAATACACACTGGTGTTACCATAGGCCTCTCAACGACAACCTTGACCTTCAGGTTACTCACAAGAAAAGAAAGCCTATCTAATCATTAATTAACAACTCGCGAGACTGAATGTTTACATAAAACACCTCTTTCAAACCACGGAGCTTCTCAAACGACAACACAAACAAAGCTCATACCTCATATATTGAAGTAAACTTTAGTCTCAAATCGCGACAATTTTCCAATGCTCAAAATTAAAACAAAACAACACCTTTCACTTCTACGGAAGCTCCCTTGGCCTCCCGTTTCAAATGTTTATGACTGACTCATACTTCTGAGCCGTACTCGAGGTGGCCGCGGTTCGAAAGCTATTCTGGCTACCCAGGAACAACAAAAGGGCTGACGCACTATCAGCTCCTTCAAGACGTTACAGTCTCCTGCCAATTTGAGTCCTGGCGCCCCGCTTTCATTACTATAACTCGACTGACCGCGTCGCTACACCCTATCACCTTGTCTCGTCTTGCCACCTTGCGCTCCTTCGCACTACATGCTGTACTCCGGAAAGAACGACGGAACAACGAGGAACGTAACTGCCCCATGCCCTCTGTCCGCGTTCGCACAGAAAATGTTTCTCGGTCTCTTTTTGACCGGTGGCCTGAACGTGCTTCATGCGCCAACACCGTTAACGACGACCGCACCTTTCTTGTCCTCGTGCCTTGGCTTTTTGCGTCTTTCGCCGTCTTTGGCTGCGCTACTTTATTTACCGCTTTCTGATCTTTGCGGCGCTTCTTTGTGCGGTGCTTTCTCTTGGAATTCCCTTTCATGCCACTTTCTCACGCCTCGTGCTGGCCGGTACACATTTCGTCGGCCCGGATCGGTCTCCTACCCGCACAGTCTTATTGACTTTCATTTAAATCAACTCTCTCTCTCTGCCTCGATTGGCGGACAGCTCAACCGAGTCTGGAACAATGAAGCAGGTTTCACTCGAGCTATGCAACTCGCACTCTTGCGAATTGCCCTCTACTGCAACGCCCAGCTCGCGCTGTGCCTCGGCACACAGCCCGTAGGTCTCGATCGCTGTGTCACACGCACAGTCTGAATGATTCCTAACTAAATCATTCCTCTCTTGGCTACTTAGACTGGCGGAGAGCCGCACCGATCCCTGAACAATGCAGTTGTCTTCCCTTTGAGCTACGCACCTCGCAATCCTGCTACCTGCCCTCAACTGCACCGTCCAGCTGGCACTTCACTTCGGCACGCAGATCTGGCTCGACATGGGTGCTCGCGTCTGTCGGGTCAACAGTGCTGTGTACCTCGCTAACTACCTTGTCAACATTGTATGCGACGCACACGCGCGGCTGGCCTAGTTGTCTCTACAGTGCTCTGTTGGCACATCACCTCGTCGCTCTCACTACGGCATTTAACGGCCTCCCTTGTCACTAAGGCCTCGTTAGCTGCCAGTACTTTGAGTGAACCTATGAACGTGCTGCTAACCTCAAAGGTACTACTACTTCTTTCGGGTTTCGACCGAAATCTGCTATCGACTTCTTCCCACTTTCGCTGCGTTCAGCCTACAGATTTCTCAAGCCGCTGTTGACTTTGCTCGATTAACTGCTCAAAACCTCCAATCTCTTTGTTCAATGCATCAATGTACTGCCTCGTTGTTTCTGTTAGGCCTTCTCCCTGCGAAATTCTGTTTAGTTCCTGCCAAGCTTTTTCCTGTTCTTGCCTTAATTCTTTCTGTTCTTGCCTAATTGCTTCCTGTTCTCGTTTTTTTTTCTTAGAATTCTTTTACCCATTTGTTCTATGAATTGCAAATCATTGCCACTTTTCAAAATGGTCTCACGAATCTCTGATTCCTTCAAGGCCTCCACTACGTTTACCTCAATCTCTTCACACGACCACAACAGGTCAGCTCTCGTCAAGCACAATAGGACCATGGTCGCTACTTTAAGCTTTGGCTCTGCTGTCACACAATACTTTCTGCGATACCTACGCAAATCAAAATACAAGTAAAAGATCCCCAGCGAATAAAATCCACAAACACAGAGAAATTGACGCCTGGTAAATCTTACAGCCAAAACCAAACGCTTACCCAATGAAGCAGCACCATATCAGCAGTCCTTCTCCGCCATATCCAGTCAGTTGCAAGAGGTGGTCAATCCCAAGTCGCCTCCAACTTGATCAGGATACCGGTCGGTCTCCATGTGCAAAAGTCCGTGAGCAGCCGTTGCTGTCTCCTGAGTCGTAGGCCAATCTATGAGCCGTAGGCCAATCTCCCTGCTGCCATCCAGTTAGATTTTGAGGACGATCCCACCGCTGGCATACAGTTGTTGGAGTTGGCGGTTGTAGGGAGGACCTTGACTCTTCGTCGGGACTTAGGCGTGCAGGATTTATTTACAGTACTTACATTTTAAACAAGAGATGCATTCGACAGTCGAGCGTGGCTCCCAAATGGAGCACGCAAGACTAAGCATACAGCATGCGAGCACGAAGCTCACGAGTACGTACACGAGCACAGAGCACGACGATGAGCACGATGACAGAGCACGACGACGAGCACACACTAGCAGCCGACAACAGCTGCTTATAAACACCCCACTGGTCCCTAGTTCCCTAGGAGAGAGAACCGTTCGACTAGTCATCGAAGTTGACCCGCCAGTTGCCCATTATCTTGAGTCTTGAAAGGCGCGTGGCTTCTCCGAGCTGACCCCCGCAGAGCGGCTGCCGGTTGCTCATTGTCTTGCGCCTCTAAATTCCAGAGCTGCCTTTCTCCTGTAGTCGCCACGAGTGTCAGCAGACTGTGACAAATCCTAGGGCCCCCGTACCACAAAGCCCCCTTTGGTTAGGGAAAGCTCTTCTTGCTGCAGAGAGACCATGACGAACCGGCAAATCAACCAACAATACGCTGGGTGCCAAACGTGGCCCGCCCTGCTGTCGTCACTGATTCTCCGAACGAGGCGCATGGTGGATTAGCGCTGTCGTCCTCGCTGGTTCCCCGAAGGGCGCCAGCACCGCGGGTCGATCGAAGCACGTGCAGCGGGCTGAAATAGCTTTGCAGAGCAGTACCCCTGCAGGCCGATCCTAACAGGCTATAGTTGCCTGACTAGGCGGAGCCACTCTTGCAGCTGCGGCAGGAGGCCAAAACTGGAAGAGCCCTTTAAATAACACATAGACACGTGTATAAAAAATACAGCAGATCCAACGAGTTGCAGTCTACATAAAGCGAAGCTACGTGAAAGTACATGCATGAAGACTCGAAACACGAGTACACGCACGCACGCACACACACACAGCATGCGCATACGTTCTACCGCAATTTGAATTCATTCTATCCGCAAGAAGTCTTTACTCCCGCATTACTGTGCAGCCGCGTATGCGCGAAGATGAGCTTTCTCGTTCTTTTTTAAATGCGTAAGCGTTTCTATTCCTACTGACGAGGAAAAAAGTCCGTCCGTCCGTCACGCAAGGTGATCGCTTGATAGGGCCCGCAGCAGCTAATGAATTGACCTTCGTGCTGCCCCTCGCTTCAATGCGTACTAAGCGGCGAAAATGCAGCGCACAGGAAGCTATCAGCACTCTGTGCACAATGTCCATATCGCAGAACGCTTTCAAGGTAGGGGCCGCGCGGCCGCACCATACGCCGCCGCCACCTGGGTGCGATGGATCACGGTTGATAATGCTTCGCCGCGTATGAATAAGGCTCTAAAGAGCGATAACGGCTTACAATGATAGGAACGTCATCAGTGCACATCAAGTCGGCAATACAGTGCGTCACTACGTTTCTTCAATGCTAATCGCATTGACGCCGACATTCGTCGTGATATAGGTTCTGTTGGAAGTTTCACTGTGATTTTTAGAATATACTTATAGTGGGAGAAATTTTGTCCTTGAAAGTGTCTATGTGCGGTGATATTGTTGTATCTTATGTGTTTGCTGGAATATGGCTGTAAAGTGGAAAATATATTTTTTTCTGCAGTTATTTGGTTCTGATATAAGTAGGAATAAGCTGTAATGATTTTACTCATATTTAGTAGCAGTCGTTAATTTGCGTGATTTGTACTGATCCATAGGACCGTAACTACCTTTTGGCCATGGGGATTGAACTATTGAAGCATTGTATGTTTTATGTCCGTAAAGAATCAAATTGAATTGAAATGGGCCTAGACTGCTATCATTTGCAGGGGCCCAAGAATGAGGTATAAACTGAAACGGAGAGACAGTAGAAAAACGTAAATCAGTCGAAAGTAGGTATGTGGCAGCGCCAGGCACTGTTCTTAGAAATGAATTCGTGCATTCGGCCGCTAGATCTGTCGCCTGTCGGGACCACTGTTTGATATATTTTCATCTAACAGTGGCCGGCTGCCTGAGAAAGGTATCTGTATAGCATGACAAAACAGGTCGCGGCAGGCCGTTGAGGAGGCGTTCCCGTACCTGTTGATGCCGTGTTCATAGGCGCTCTTCTCTGGCCCAGCAATCTCTAGCGCCACCAATGCCTCTACAGGGGGAGGAACCTCCTTGGTAGACTTGCGCCTGTTTCCCATGGACGACCTCCTCTTGACATCTTTGGTGGTGCTTGGCTTCGTCGCCGTGCCGGTCATTGTTCTTCCTCTTTCTCTTTCTTTAACGTGTACGAATTCAATATTTCTCTTTACCGCTCCTTAGCCACGAGCTGAAAGTGTTGGTCTGCCCCACAGTATTCAACATGAGGAGATGCCAAGATATATCTGCAATTTTATGTTCGTCTAAAAATATAGTAGGCTCACATTTTCAGTCGACGTGTTCACGTTCACAACCAACTGGCTTTGGGTCGATGCTGTCGAACAAAGCTCGTACACGGTATATGTCGCTGGTTCCATTTAATTGCGATAGCAATTATATGGACACTCCAGGCGCATTTCTACCGTCGCCTTCACCGCGATGTTCCGTGAAAATTATTCGTGCGAGTGAAGGTGTGCGCACATACAGGAGAGGCGGAAACGCTCTGCCTGTTCCACGTCTTTGTAGTCAGCCGAGTCGAGTACGGTCTCCCCTACCGAGAACTTAGTAAGGCCGAGGTCGGACAAGCTGATGCGCTGATTCGCACCGCCTACAAGGCTGCCCTCGGACTACCGACAGGAACACCTACGGACCGCTTTCTAGCCTTTGGGATCTACAACACCTTTGAGGAGCTGAGAGGCGCGGTCCTCATATCGCAACGAGAAAGACTCAGCCTCACGCCCAGGGGTAGACAGGTTCTACGTGGCTTAGTGCATCCCATGCGGCCGCAATACAGCCACGAAGAACTCGTACTCCTTTCCACCAATATCCGAACCCAAATCCACACGGCGCCAATACCGAAAAACAGGAATCTCTTGTACCCTCTTGTACCCTTGTACCCACCGAGCACGTCACGACGCCAGAGCTAAACAACTCACAAAACAGCACGTAACTGACCTACACACTTTACATGGACGCAGCCCGCTGTGGCACACAAGGTTTTTCGCTCGCCATCGTTGGCTCGGCCCGCAGGTCAAGGGTATTCACCTGCGCCTCAGCCAAGACCTGCTCGGCCAACACTGCGGAAGCCCTAGCGGTCGCCGTCGCAGTCAAAACCAATGAAGCCATGAGGCAGTGGCCTCATATCCTCACGGATTCTCAAATAGCATGCCGTTATTTCACTGGTGGCCGTGATCCTGCGTTTGTCGCCCTCCTCTTAGGTACAATATTACATCAGAAACACAGAATCCTAAGGTGCCCGGGACACATCGCAGCCACGGTCAACGACAAAACGGACAGTGCAGCTCGAGCTATGACACACTGAGCGGGTGTCCCCTGTCCAGACACCCACCTCCCGTCCCAGGCGCCCCACGCGCCCCGGGATAACCTAGAACACCAGCGTCGCGAGAGACAGCGCTACCTGCCGCCCCACCCTCAGTTAGGTCTAAGGTAAGCGTATGAGTGGCGCCGCCCGCAAATAAATTCATACCCGCACTTACGCTTAAAACGTGCCATCCACCACACCGCATATGTGGGAACTTGCCCGCGGTGCGGAGGCCAGCCAACTCTCGCCCACATTACGTGGGAATGAGACCTCAAGCCACCCAAAATTACTACGCCTCACATTCCGGCGCAAAAATTCAGAGCGGAGCATTGGAAGACCTGGCTCGCCAGCAAGGAAAAGGAAGGCTAAGGAGCACTTCTTTACCAAGCACAGCGGCCTGCTGAGGTCAGTGGAGCCCTGGACTAGGGGCCCCACCCACCTGCTTCCACAACCCTTTCCTTATACAATAAACGTTCTTCAGTCAATCTATCACCGAGTTTCATCACCGTCGGTACTGCGTCTGGGATGTTCGCTTGCTGAGTAGGCCAACCAGTCGCAGCGAAGTACGCGCACCGCGTGCTCCGCTGGATTCCTTGCACCACCACCAGATGGCGCTCGCCTCCGCGCATCCGTGGCGCCGGCCGTGCGGGTGCAAAAAAAGATCCATAAAGCTCGCCTTCCCGCATCTGCGGCTGCACGGTTAATGCTGAAATAAACTCTTCTTGTTGACAGAATGAATTCGAATTACCCTGCGTGCACATGCGCATGCTGCCTCTGAAACCATGATACGCCCAAGGCATTCGTAGCACTCGCTAGTAGTCAGAAACTCCTTTTAAAAACGGATCGGCATAATGTGTGTAAACCCGCGCTTGTGTGTTTGTGCGTGCGTGCGTGTTTCGACTCTTTATGCACTCGCACAAAGCTTCGCTGTATACAGACTCGAACTCGTTTGATCTGCTACGTTTTATTTACTTCAGTTTGTAACTTATAATAAAATAATTAAGAAAATCATTATTGCAGAACTCAGGATGTTTTACGCGAATAAATATATACCTTGAGCAGTATGAACAAAGGTAATGCTGTGATTTCTTATTCATCTTCTCTCTAAGGCATGCACTCGTCTTCAGTTTTGCTTATCGTTGTTTATAAGACCTTATGCAAACACCATGCAAGGCTGCTCTAGAGAGAGTAAAACGGCGCAACGAGGCCGCCGCACAATCCGGACTTTATCATGCGTAACCGTCTGCGAGTCATCCTCATGCAAGTTTAGCAAAGGTAAAGGTAAAAACTACGGTCACTATGGGAGAAATGTAAAAAGGAAGACAATGGCCCAGTGCTTAAACGACAAACAAAACAAAGCTTCATACATAATTACGTTAAGGACGAACTCACATTCGCTATCATATATTTTCGCAAGCGTGAGTGAGACAGCGGAGAACTTTCGTTGCGGGAAACTCGAAAATGTGCGTAGTTGCTCCGTTCCCGCGAGTATGAGGACGACAAAAAGAGAAAAAAAAAGAAATGAGAAAATAAGACAGCGAGCAGCATTTCTTGGATTATTGTCGAGCTTAGAAATGGCCTGGTGTTCCTGCGTGTCCATGCAACTTTAAAAAGCACTGCCCACATTTGCGGTTTTATGCGCTTTATTACAACTTTGAAATCGTTATTACTTATGTCTCTGTTTTTCTTCGGTACACTCTGCTGAACTTCAGAAAAGTTCTGAAAACAGCACCGTACAGAGCAGAATGCGGTAGCTAGGCAAGCCCTATGTAGAATTCTCTATATTCAATTCTGAAGCACGTAAACTTAACGCGACAGCTTTCAGGCTTCCCCGTAACGCAAATAAGCTATGGCCCCCGCTTTCAAAAGGGGATTATAAATAATAAGATCCTAGATAGATGGAGAGTGGTAGAAAGAAGGAGCGGTGCAGACAGAAGTTGAAGCTGCAAGACAAGTTCATTTCAGATGGAGGTGCGCTATTCATTCTGCAAAAACAAAAGTGCAGTACAGAAGGAGGCGCCGAACGTAAGGAGCTGTCGGTACGATCTGCTGGTAAAACACAAACGGTGACTGTTACAAAAAGAAAATTAGTGGAAATACGGAGGAAATACCGGGAGATACGATCTCTCCAATGCTATTCACAGCGTGTTTACAGGAGGTATTCAGAGACCTGGATTGGGAAGAAATGGCGATAAAAGTTAATGGAGAATACCTTAGTAACTTGCGATTCACTGATGATATTGCCTCGCTTAGTAACTCAGGGGACCAACTGCAATGTATGCTCACTGACCTCGAGAGGCAAAGCAGAAGAGTGGGTCTAAAAATTAATCTGCAGAAAACTAAAGTAATGTTTAACACTCTTGGAAGAGAACAGCAATTTACAATTTACAACAGCAATTTACAGCAAATGGAAGTCGTAACGGAATACATCTACTTAGGGCAGGTAGTGACTGCGGATCCGGATCATGAGACGGAAATAATCAGAAGAATAAGAATGGGCTGGGATGCGTTTGGCAGGCATTCTCAGATCATGAACAGCAGGTTGCCATTATCCCTCAAGAGAAAAGTGTATAATAGCTGTGTCTTACCAGTACTCACCTACGGGGCGGAAACCTGGAGGCTTACGAAAAGGGTTCTACTCAAATTGAGGACGACGCAACGAGCTATGGAAAGAAGAATGATAGGTGTAACGTTAAGGGATAAGAAAAGAGCAGATTGGGTGAGGGAACAAACGCGAGTTAATGACATCTTAGTTGAAATCAAGAAAAAGAAATGGGCATGGGCAGGGCATGTAATGAGGAGGGAAGATAACCGGTGGTCATTAAGGGTTACGGACTGGATTCCAAGGGAAGGGAAGCGTAGCAGGGGGGGGGGGGAGGCAGAAAGTTAGATGGGCGGATGAGATTAAGAAGTTTGCAGGGACGGCATGGCCACAATTAGTACATGACCGGGGTTGTTGGAGAAATATGGGAGAGGCCTTTGCCCTGCAGTGGGTGTAAACAGGCTGATGATGATGAAGTTTTAAAAATACATAATAGTAATTACAGTGAACCAGCTAATAGCAAACACAGTGAACCACAGCTTCTCCGACTTATAATAACTAAGTAAAGGATAGCGCAAGTACGAATTTACATAGAAATGCATCTAAACAAGGTAATAAAATAAACCCTCACTCTATTTAAGAAGGTATTTTATAATATGACAATATTCGGTCTTGTGCGTTCATTTCACATGAATTGAATGTATTACGATGTCGTGTTCCCTAAAATTTAAATGTAGGTTTGCCATGCGCAGACCTTGACATAAGCAGAAGAAGTTTGGTGCACTCTGAAAATCAGATGTGGTTATCATCTGGGAAACAATTGTTGTCAATAGCTTCTCTCACTTGCATGTCGCGTGAGCGTAAAAATTGGCAGTTTGGCCCGAAGTCGAAGCCTTGAGCTTCTCACGCGGCGTTGTAGCGCACGAGAGGGCTTTTGCGGCGCGATGCAGCTTGCGAGACTATGGCGGAGAGGAAGGCGCTGCTGTCCAGGCATCTGGCGTTGCGCAGCAGCCGGGACTCCCAACGCGGTGGCTGCAATGACGGCAGCGCTGTTGCAGGCATCGCCGCCCTCGCGGTGAGGCCGACCGGTGTATGTCAGTGCCCGGATGAAAGGATCGGATAAGTTGGCTTTAACGTTCCGCTAAGGCTGGCGTATACGCCACGTCGCGCTATGCACGCAGCAGCAGGTCAGTAGGAACGCCGATGTGCGCACCTGCATTGTCGTTTTCGCAGGCGAACAGCACTGCGCGTCTCTGAAGGCCCTTCAAATTTTCATGCGCCGTCGATACCGGGACGGCGCGACGATGACGGCGCGAGCGCGGGTCGAGTGTTCGCATATTAACTGTTGCTGTAAAAACTGTCTGTGATAGTTTTTGCTCCAATTTTCGCAGTGGGAAAAAAATGAGGTTGGCTTACAGGTAGGTATTCGCTACTTGTCTAAAATGCGCTAAATGACACCAGTTTGATGCCATATTTGGTAAGCGCTGAAGACGTCCTAAATTAATACGATATGTTTTGCCTCGACGTGATAAGCATTGAGAAAGGTGAGTACGAATGTACGCGAAATAGAAGGATAGCTCGTAAGCGCGAGTTTTGATATTGGTGTGAATTCCAAAGAGATCTTTCTTGATTACTAAGCTAATCTCACTATAAAAAATTATTTCTGGCTTTTTAAAGTGATGTATAGGAAATAGATTTTCTGTAGAATTAGATCAGATAAGATCACAAATACTCACATGCATCTCATTGCTGGCATGCCCTGAGATATTTGGGAATGGTGAAATAATTTTGCTCGGCCACCGCTGCAATAAATTTCAAGCGGCTTGTTGCATTTAAAATGAATCCACATCTAGTAACCGTATCAGAAAAAGTGTATTTTTGATTTATGCCATGAATTCTTTTTTAAACATATTTGAAAATTGCAAATAAGAACAGCTCAGCAGACATCGAGTTTAGAATTCTGTAACAGCAATAAAATTATATCACAATTCTGTACACTGCGCCGATTACGACATCTAAAACGGGCGAAATTGATGTATTATGCAAGGCAATGAAAGATGCCTCTATTTCGTGAATGGGACTTCTGCAGAACCCCACTAAAGAAATTTCAGATACGCTGAGAACTCGCATACCATATTTCTCCGGTATTGACGCTCTCACCCTTGCGTATTACAGAACGTCGATATCTCGTTCTGCTGCAGAGTTAAGGATTTGCAAACTTTCTGCCTATATTTTTTTAAATGTTACTAATTTTGGACAATTCCTGAAAGGATTTCAGGTAATAATAAAACGTCTGCTATATACAGCTTCTAGAATTTAATTTTCTCTGAAAAGCATGAAATTTCATTCACGTCAGGCCCATGGTTGCCTAATGAAAGCGTGTCTGCGTTATACATGTATTTTTATAGGAAAGTAGAATACCTTGACCCCAATCCAAAGCTTCCGAAGTGTGCCGGGGGTTGTTGATCGCACATTGCTTTCAAGATAAGCCCCGCGCCGCCGCGGAAGATGTAGCCGCCGCCGGAGTACGGCTTATCACGGTTCATAATGGTTCCACGCGTATGGATAAGGCGATAACGAGCGATAACAGCTTATGATCGCAACGTCATCAGCGCTCCTGGCGCTGTTGCCTACTCCAGGGTAGCGTATCGTATTGCTACCGAGAAGTAGCGGCGCCTGCCTATCGAAGCTCGACCTTCGTTACTTAGTGGGTAGCGTGGCGTTGTCGGCGGGCTGCAGGCATCCGGTAGACCATGGCGACCAAGCAAGGGCGAGGCGATTTCTAGTGCGAAACTTGCACGGTTTATTCAAAGGTAGATGAAAGAAAATGAGAAGAGCATGAAGGGATTAAAAGTGCCTTTCGGAGCCCCTTAAATAGGCTCTCTACAATTGTGGGTGGGATCTTGCTTCCGTCGACGTCACGTGACCGGCACAGAAAGAGGACCCCTCCTCCTCAGGTTATACCGAGCCTGAAAGGAAGAGGTCGTTTCTCCTCCTGGAATTGTAGACGCCTGTACGCCTCTTCTGCGCGTTGCGGGGTTCATGGAAGTTCTCCTGTAGGTCCAATTCGAGAAAAGCGTCTCTCTAAACTCGCACACCCACACACACACATACACACACAAAATAGGCCTGTACACTGTGGGGCTTCCGGCAGACAGGCAGACACTCGAAACGGTCATGGCGAATTAGAAATCACGCTTCACTTCGACGAGGCCTGGTGGAAGTAGGTCGGGTGAGAGAAAGTTCTTTCTGCACGTGGAGCGGGACGCCAACAATAGCAGGCGAAGTCACGCCTCATTTCGACGAGGCAGGGTGAGATGGTCGGTTGAAATTTCTTTCAACACGTGGTGCCAGACGCCAACCCTAACAGCGCTGCCACCTGCACTAGTGTGCTTGCCTCATCAGTTCACGTTGCACCACCTTCCGCCACGGTTCGTGTCTCCGCAGCGCTGTCGTGTTTACGGCAATGGCGCCGACACGACCGCAGCTGCTTACTGAAGAAGAACGGAAACGCATAGATAACGAGTATCAGCGTCAATAGACACTACGCCAGTAACAACTCGATGACGCTGCGCAGAGTGGGGAATCACAGCGACACGCAACACGAATGAACATTGCTTCGATGTCGTCTCGTGCACGTCTCAGGTAACAGTTCACTGTTGCAGCCGCGCTTCTCCGTTTCACGATTCTTTCGCGGTCGCTCTCGCAATTATACGAAACACTACGTCATTGCTACGAAAGGTTTACGCATCATTACGGAACTCCCAAAGAAGATTCTGCGTGGAATCTTGTATGTGTGCATTACACTCTTAAAGAAGTTTAAACCCTTTGGGGCTGATCTTGTCCCACAGCAATAATCGTCATCTGCCTTGCTTGCGTTTCCGTTCTTGAAAACTTGGCGCTCGCTACTTTCCTGTCGAGAATCCTGTGTCACGCTGATAACGCGCAGGCTGTTCCTAACTAGGAAGAACCAGGCTCGCAGCATTATAGAAAGGAAATGCGGTCAAGACAGATGACGGTTATTGTTCTGGGACAAAATATAACCCAAAGGGTGCAAACATTTTCAAGAGTGTACAACAGTTGTCTTGCGATTTTCACAGCTTATGAATCCCGTAGCATAAATGCAGACCAATTTTCTCAAGTTTCAATAGTTCCAAACCTAGGATGGCTTAGACTCAATGACCGTCTTTCTTTTCCTTTTTTTTAGGCAGCAGCAGCGGTAGTGCAAGGACGCGTCCCTTGTCTGCTCCACGTTTTCCAGAGTGAAGCCGAGAAGTGATGCCCGTTGCTTCAAGCTGCTCAAGATACGTCACTCTTGTCATGCGGTCTTCGCATCGCCCATGGATGGTGAACTGCTGCTGTGCCGACGCCTTCGTTGTTCAGTTTGACTGGTTCAAGAGCGAACCTTTGAACAGCAGCCAGGCAGGAGATTTCTTTTTCTGCACGTTCTTGGCACTTTCAGTGTGAAGCCGAAAAGTGATGCCTGTTGCTTCAAGCTGCTCGTGATAGCCGCCACTGTGCTCACGCAAGTCATCGCATCGCCTTCGGTTTATGCGCGCTGTGAGCTGGGCATCTTGGCGGCAGCGGCGTTGGTGCGAGGACGCGCCCCTTACTTGTCTGCTCCACGTTTTCCAGGTTGGTTGGTTAGCTTTTTACAATTATACTACAGTAGTTCCTGTGTCAACGCCGCTACCACTGCCCCTGCTTGTATGGCTTATGTGTGTGATATCTCATTGTCTAGCCCAGTGCCTGCAATGGAAGAAAACTGCGAGGCTTGTAACAGACCCCTACCGGCAAACGGCCCCTTCTTGCAGTGCAGCGAATGTGAGCGTCTTTATAGTTTTGGTGACCCCTCCAGCTGGTTCAAATTGATATTTGACTGTGAGGACGAGTCGGGGCATAAACACGGCAATGCCATGCTTGTCGTCTGTAAGAAAACAAAGCCAATTACGTGTTCCCCTTTCGTCCTACCGTCCTACCCTTCGTCCTACCCTTTAGTCCGAACTTACAACTCTTCTTGCAGAAATAACGAAGCGGCTTGATGTCCTTGCTGGCTTGCCCTCTCAGGTTGACGAGATAGAAAAGTCCTATTGAAGTGCTGTCAAACAAATATGAGAAAATTCTTGACACACATTCAAAGCAAGGTAGGCAAATTGGCTGCCTAAAGAAGAGCGTTGCTCAGCTTGAAGACGGTAGCGTCGCCAACGACGTACAGTGTCTCAAGCAAGACGAGCTTGAATGGCGTAGCAGACAATATAATATTGAAATTCATGGCATCCCCCAAACATAGAATGAAAATTTAATAACAAAGCTCAATGACGTGACAAAAGCAGTCACACTGAATGTATTGTACTTCAACGATATTGAGGCAGTTCAGAAAGTGCCCTTGAGATCGGGCCGCGACCCCGGAATCATTCTGAGATTTCCTGGCAATGCATTCGCGATGCGTGGCTCTCCAAGCTCAAACATTCAAAAGCAAACAAGTCATCTGTCAAAATGAGTGAAAACATGACAAAGAGAAACAGGGAACTTCCACACACGCGTCAATGGGCAGCTGAAAACAGCTATCGATTTCAGTAGCATGCCAACAACAGGATCTTCGTTCGAAGGGCGGAAAATGAGTGAGCTGTTGAAATTCATTCTCGGAGCGATCTTCAGAAATTGTGCGCTAGTTAGTGAATTTCTTTTTTTAATCTTCTTCCTCGTGCTTTTCGCAACGCATTACATAACTCAAATTTGGGTAGTAGTATTCTTGCTAAGAACGCACAGTATACTGTTGTGTACACTTCAACTTGGTCTGGAATAAACAAATACGATCACTTCGAGTGTTTTTGAACCAAGTGAGAACTAAAATTGAAATTTTACAGTTCTCTGAGGCATGGTTTACCTGATACGAAGAGGCGTTTCGTATATGTGGTTGCAATTCTTTCTGCCAGGGTCGTGTGAAAAAAACCTGGTGGTGGCGTGTCAATGTTGGTTTCAAGTGATATCAATTGTGAATTGCTCACTGATTTTTGTCGCGTAATCCCCCATTATGAAGTAGTCTCTTGTATTCGGTATGAATGTTTATTTGCTACCTCCCACCATGTAGTGATGTATCAAACTTACTTTCCTCCTTGGGCTCTCCTTTAGAATACGTGAATGAATATGAGTATCACATTACTTTAGGTGATGAGCAAAACGTGAACAAGGTGAATGCAGGGGCCTACCTGCATTACCTTAAGTGGGGATTTAAAGATCAATTGCTAGCTGGAAATGCAATAATGACAGAGGTAGAAACTATAATGAATGCTCGTTCCTGCATTAATGTGATATTATTCCCAAGATGACTGAGTGTTAGCTCCGAAACACATTTAGAGACTCTTATAACAAATTTTGTTACCGATGAACTGTTACCCGGAATCATTAACGACGCTATTGGTGTCATTATTAGTATTGTTACCAATACTCTTTTTTATTCTACATGGTCTTCCTAAGCAAAAAAATGATTAGCCATTCCACTCTGTGAAGGTGGATGACGAGCGAACCTGATTAGCGTACGACACATAGGAGACACGAAATTTTGAACATGGGTACGGGCTCATTTAACGTGATATTTATACGCATTCGCGTGGGCGACAGGACCGTTGCTCTGAGTAGCCGGAGGAAACTGGACACACGTAACGTTTCGACGGGACCGCCACCACGGGAGAGCGGAAGGAAAAGAAAGGAGGTACTCATGCGCTTGGAACGCCTGCAAAGGGAGGGCGGTGCGAACGTAGACATGGCCGACGCTGGTCAAAGCCTAGTATCTGTTCTTACCAGCTTAATATCTGATACGGGTTGTATTTGTACCCAAAATATTACACTTATTTTTTGCAGGTGGGTGGAGTGCTTAAGCCTGTTTCACCTCCGCCGTGGGTCGGCCCGGTATTGCACTATATTCAGGAACGGCCCATAGTTTTTGGTCTAGGGGCATCGATCCGCTGGAAACTAGCCATACACAGATTCGCTGTAAAGACACATTAAGCATTCATAACGTTATCGGGATATCAATTCGCGCACATTACCTAGTTTAGAGAGAATATAGCCACTGTTGACGGCAATTACGTTTTCTGTGCGGATGATTTAATGAAGCATATGATGAATTCATGCCAAAGTTCACACAGATCTATTACCAGTTTTTTCTTATATAACGTTCAAATCGTCGAACCCAGCTCGCAAGCCTTCGATTAATGGCGAACTCTTGGGCCTTGTCAAAAAGCGAGACGAGCTCTACAAGGACCCCCTAGCGACCCCGTCTCCGGAAGTATTAAAAAAGCTTCTAACAGTTCAGGAATCAAGTCAGAAATTCTCCGTACTGCAAAAGACCACTTCCAATGTACCAAGGTCAATGCAGAGACGCTCAAAGGGCATGTCGAAGGAATTCAACTGTATGTTTTGTAAATCGTCTCCAATGCCAGCCATAACAGTTACGCTAAACCAATTTTCATTACAGGGAACGGATGTAGCCACGGCGTTTAATGGCTCCTTTCTGTCCATGACGCCTCAAAATTCAGAGGTTGACTGTTTAAACCACCTTCCTTCCACTAATGATAAGGCAATTTTTTAGAACCTGTTTCCTCTAACGAAGTAATCACGGCATTTGTCATGACGCAATGGCATTGCTTCCGACGCTTTTGGAATCCAAATTATGGCCGCGAAATATGTTGTTGATATCATTTCCCCTTCTTTGATGTATATTTTTAATGCATCACTTTCAACTAATGTTTTCCTCCGCCGTATACAGTGCGCGAAAGTCATTGTCATACATAAAAAGGATGGCCAGAATTAATTTTAAAATTACCGTCCGACATTTACGCTCCCATTCTTCTCAAAAGGATTAGAAAGAAGCAACTTTAAAGCGCATCACCTCAATTACTGATCGTTATACCAACATTACACCTGCTCAATAAGGTTTCCGGAAACATACTTTGGCTGAGTTAACATTGCTAGCAGAAAAATAATTTATTGTAGAAAACTTCAGAGAAAACTAATTTTGCCCGACGTATTTTTCTCGATATTACAAAAGTATTTTAAACAGAAATTACGTAACTATAGTAATCACAGTAAGATTCTAATATTATTGTTGACTTGGCACTCGCAGAATAGAACTCGGTATGTTAACATATTTGGTCACTTCTCAGCTACTATAGGCATCTTGTTTAAGAAGTTGAAGCAAAGAAGCTTTATTTGACCATTTCTTTTTGTTTAATAAAACAATGAAGTGGTAAACATTGATATACCAGCAAAATACATTATATATGCGGATGTCTGCAGTCCTTTCTCCTATAGGAAAGCAGTGCACACTTTAGCAAATGAATAAAATGGGGCACTGAAGTCGATCAATGAATGGGCCTCAAAATATAATGTAATGCTCAATGCCTATAAGGCTAAAGCCGTCATTTCTCATCCACCTAATAAGGTCTTCAAGCTTCCTGAAGTTAATAGCACTACAGTCTAAATTATTCAGCATATCAAGACACTAGGCGTTTATTTTTCTGAAACTATTACTTGGGACAAACAAGTCAGCTTCGTCATGGAGAGGTTATCACGTACCGCTGGTCTATTACGCCGACACTGCTGTACTCTCCCTTGTCAGGTTAATATGTCAGTCTATCATTCGCTTTTTCTTCTACCTTAAACTATGCTGCGCTCGTATGGGTGACAGAGACACCTGAAAATATAAAGTTGCTTCTGCTGCAAAAGCGAGCTCATTAATATCACCGGTAAACTCCTATTCCTTACTCACAATAAAATGATTTTTAGCGAAAATAACGGTGTTCGTGCGGACTCCCTGCATATGTACAGGCGTTGTCGCTAGTATAGAATAGGTGCAATAAGTACATCAAGTTCAATAATTAGTTTAGCTGGCGTGAAAAAGAATTCACCCACTTATACGATACGTAACCCGTAAATCTGGAACGTAGTCAGACGTCGCACACAAATGCTAACGTACAAGCTCCCAACCAAATAAGTTGAGCGAACTAGCGACATAGATGCTCGTGTTAATAAAATCTTTAACCTGTGTGGGTATTTATGTTAACAGCATACATCAGTGTTTGTGTTATGATATGTGCCTAGTTTCATTCAACAGCCCGAGAGCACGCAGTTTTGCCTGGTTCTTTCATGTGTATTCATTCTGTTTTTTTTTAAATAATTTATTTGTTTCTCAGTCACTACTAGATAGCTAAACAATGCATATATTCTCCCTTGTCTCTTTCTTTCTTTTTTTGTGTACGTTGGGATACAGTGCTGAATATATTACACATACGTGTGCGTGTTTATTTGCATTTAAATTATGTATATCATAGTGCCATTTCTGTCCCCTGGTGCCAATGCCCATATTGTGTAGGAGACCAGGGCCTCGTCAAGCTTCATGGCTTTTTCCCTGGTTTCCTTGTACAATGCATTGTACATTGTACAGAAATGAGTTATTATTATTATTATTATTATTATTATTATTATTATTATTATTATTATTATTATTATTATTATTATTATTATTATTATTATTATTATTATTATCTGAGGACTTCTGGTACAGCATCCAGGCAATAAAACAGTCAGGCATTCCCGAATGGCCCATATCGAATACAGTTCCACTGGGGTAATAGCGCGCAAAGCATCACGGTATTTGGTGTCTACGCCCCCTGTCTGAGCAGGCGCACATAATGGATGCCGCGTGTCATTTGTGTAGCGCACCGCGAAATTTCCTCGTGACTCACAACAGCGCGCATTCTGCTGCGTTGTTAGTGTATAGCTGGCCCGAGACCCGCATTTCGCGCATTCGTCCAGGAGGCCAGCAGGCATTGTTCGGCGCTGTTTCCATTTTAAGCAGAATCCCCCGAGGGAATTCATTAGAGCGCACAGCGAGGACCGCCGCGGCAGGACGGGGCCATCGGTCACGTGCGCATCTTTCACAGACGGACTAATCGCTCGGAAAAAAACCGTCGCGCGCCGCGGGTTGAACACACTCTACCGCAAAGACTTTGCGCAGTCGCTGCTTTAGTGCCTGAGCACTTTGCCGACTTCGTGGGAGGGGGGGGGGAGGGGGGGGGGAGGGTACAATTTTCATGGTGTTGTCCACCGTGCAGTACGAACGCATTTCAGTGACGTGCATCTCTCTCTCTCTCTCTCTCTCTCTCATACAGCACTGATTGCGCGTTGGGCCACAACGGAATGCGTGTGGTGTCTTCACTCATTCCGAATGGACACCCCAACTCAGCTATACATGATGCGAATCCAGATCCCTGGCCGTTACTTAGGCAAGCAACGGTGACGCAGCAGCCAGTCAGACCCCCTAATTACCACTAGGCCATATAAATGTGTGGGGACGCATAAATTCTTTTTCTTAGCATCCGCTGCACCGAACTTGATTAGCTGCATCTCATTAAAAAAACACATTTTCGGGCAGTAGCAAATAAGCCTTAAATTGGCAAATTATTAATTTGTTCGAATCTTGTAGCAGAGGGATTTTTTCCATCCTTTCGAAGCTTTCTTTCTTAAAAAACACCCATCGGTTTCCTTTCTAGCTTCGTGCTACATTGAGATGGATGACAATTTTTTTTATTTGCTGACACTTTCTCTACCTTGTAGGATTGTGCAGAAATGATTTGATTCGGTATCCGTTTGCGTAGCATTGTCCGTTAATTCACCCTCGCGCTCCAGTCTGCTAATCTCCTGGTTCGCTGAAATGGCAGAATGACCGCCCCGGAAAGGCGATGGTTCAGGGTGTGAATCCCGGACCACGGCGAACTTTCTTGCACTGCCAAGCTTTCTTTCTGAAACCCATATGGTTTCCTTTCTAGCTCCGTGCTACATTTGGATCGATGACAATTTTCTCTTTGGGATCTTTAATTTGAAATACAAATATCCAAGCAAACCTTTCCTTTTAACATCGCCAAAGTTCAATAAACTAACGTATCAAGCTTGCAACTTTGTACGCCAGAAATTAAAATGTATTACAATTCTCTAAACTCAGTCTAATCAGGCAATCAGCCTAATCAATCGAACAAAGTTAATGTATTATACAGCAATCTTTAACATACTTCACATCCGTAAGTGTGTCTTTTTGAAAACCCTCATAAACATTGTTTGAATGTAAACGTGAGCTGTAACGTACCACTTTAGATGCTCTTAGAGATGCAACTAATAAATATGCGATGTCTGTTTTGGTACTTTGTGCTTGAAAATTTTTAAAATTTCCGGTTTCCGGCAATTTTTACAAAAACCTTGAAGCCCTAAAACAAGATTCCGCTGTCACAGTCGGTAGAATGAAGCTATTTCTCTTAAATGTAACTACTTTTATCTAACCCTGTTGAGAAGTCGTCAGCGAGAGCATGCACACGTTTCACGCTCATGTGGACACGGAAAACAATACTGACGCCGGGCTTCCCCTTAAGCGTTATTGCCACATGCACGCGTGCATTCGGGGAAACAACAAAAGACCAGCACGCACTGAATGAAGTAAGGTGCTGAAGCATTAGTTGCATTCTCTTTGTTTCACGCCAGCGCACAACAACAGCAGAGACGGGAACGCCGCAAGGCGAACCTGTGGGCCTTGGCGTGTGGTTTTTAAAGAATGCGCCCGGCATTTATGCCACTCTGAACATGCGGCTCTTCGCTAAAGAACCGCTGCAAGTGTTTTCAGGAAATACTTATTGCGCCTACAGGAAGCGATTTTTTTTTTTTGCACAGCTCGTGAGGATTCGCAAGAGTCAGTGAGGTAAGCGAGATTGAAAGTAATGCCCAAAAGTGTCAGCAAACAGGATAAAGTATGTAAAGCGATGTAAGTTATGTGGCGAGGACACTGTCTGAAATGTCTTTCGAACACCGCGAGATGCTACATATATCCAGGAGGAAGCCCCAGCAGTGACAGCACAATGTTCAATATGTTAGACCCTATTCCCATTTTGGATTAATAAAGAACGCATTTCACCCCTACAAACATGAGACATAATTCAAGAAACCATGATACCTTCTGTAGCGTTAAAGCTTCTGTACGGCTGCTGTATTTGTTACACGCTTTTCCGCTACTATAGGTATAAATACTGAAACATTACTGATATATAAAAAAAGAATGTATATGTAAGTCGTCCACCATCCATAATTATTCTTTAGCAATGCCGTGAATACTTGTTTTCAAAAACTTTATGCGTGCTATATATTTTTTTTCTTTACTGCTGCGCTTGACCTTATACTCTCCTCGTAGCAATAATCATTTAAATGTAAGCGTTCCGCATTGATAAAGCTGCAAAATATTAATGTTATCTTGTCATGCAAACTTTCCAGCCTCTTTTATCAACAGGTTCAGTTACAGAAGGTTTCACAACTTATTCATGTCTTTTGACAAAGAAATATGGATTCGAGAGTAACCGAGCAATAATTAACTTGTAGAATATAGGACATCTTTACTTTGATACTCGAAAACTTCGGCAACTGCAAATGTCCTTTTTAATATGCACTAAAGCAAACTCTCGAGCTGGAGCCGGACTATAAACAATGTACGGCATTGGTGCATGCTACGTGTCGTAAAATGACGATATGGGAAGAGCTTTCCTCAGTGTTTTCACACGGTCACGTGTTCAAAGAAGATGATTCAAAGTAGTGCTTTGTAAAAAAACAGGGTATCAATATACGTAGGAGAGAAAGAAGACACCAACACAAGCCCCGAATTTCGACGAAGCTTTTTCCTAAAAACATACGCACCTACATATTATATACACTCGCACGTGCGATCTCTCATCGAACTGCAGCTGCAACTGCAGCGCTGCTATGTTAAAAGAACAGAAAAGTAAAAAAAGAGAAAGAAGGCCATACGAAGGCAAAAAAATAAAAAAAAACGATTTTCAATCTAGAAAAAATTAGACTGCACTGTTCTCTGCTCATTCAACATATGCTAGTTCTTTGTCTGACAAGGCAACTTCCGCGGATCACACAAGGTGGCGCAGTATTAGATCAATGTTCTTTATTTCAACAAGGCAGTGCGCCGAAATAGCTGTTGATATCTACCGCTAGAATTTTTTTTTGAAGCGCCAACAGCCGACACACACAAAGAGACAAAAAAAAACGTAAATATTCGCCTCAGAGAGCATCAGACATTCTTAAACGCTCCATCTCCATCGAATATTGTAGGAAACCGCAAGTACTATGGTTGTTATTCTGTTTTAAAGGTGGGATAGTTTTTAAAAACCGGGATCACCGTACTCGCGAGCTTGTTCAATCATTTCACATATGAAATCAGGGTGATATATGGATCATTAAAGTAACAGCCGCACAGCATGACAATTAGTTCGTTCTTACATGCAGTTAACCGTGCCAATGGTTGTACCATTTATTGTTTGCGTTCTTATTGTACCTGTTTCTTTATGAGCCATTAGACTTTAACCTTAAAAATCCCACACTCATGCGTGGTTTGCTCTGTGTATTTGGTGGCAAAGCCTTCATTCAAGAAATGGCTGTATTTCCCTGTGTCTGTGCTCCACCGCACATACATGCATCTGTCACCGTTTATATACGTATGGGTAAGCTTCAATAAAAAAATCGTTGTGAGCGAAGAAGCGCCGTCATGTAGTTTTTCCTTAATAAAGCTTCTTTCTGGGTAATTTGTAAGTTTGTGCTAATTGGAAAACACGACTTTTGGGCGCTTGAAAGAGGGAGAAATGAGGGGAAAAGTGGAGAAACACGCATCACACAGAGCGCCAACTACGTATCAACACACAACTACCACACCGAGCGTTTTTCGTTTGTCGCTCTTCACTGTGTGTATCGGATGTCGCCCTCGAAAAAAATATACATATATATTTTCTTGTGGCAGTGCATCAACTTTGTCGAGTAAATCTTTCCCGCAAAGCTCGAAGCAGCGGTTGCCACTATACTATAGAGAAGAAATATACTATATACATGGTGAAAGGTGAGAAGTTTGGAAAACTTGCTGTCTATAACTGAATGTGGGGAAATTTAATATCCCCGCCAGTTATCAAGTAGTATGTTCGGACTGCCTATTGTTTTCGCGAATTCAAGCATAATATTAACTGAGCTGTTGGAAGGCCTGTAAAACCAGCAGACAGTAATTGCCGTGCCATTTTTCAGCCTTATGTGACACCACACATATTCACACAACGCACCACCAATATGAAGCATGGAACCGGAAATATTGATATCAACTAGTACAAAAGACCCTCCTCCATGACTATTCCTTTCTTTCCTGAAACACGTACGTGTAATAACTCGGAAAAACTTCGTCGTCTACGATATCGTTGTCAAGCCGCGATTCAGTGTCAAGAACTACAGTCGCTTTTGACATGCAAACGAGGCTGTGATATTCATCCGTTTTATTTTTTACACTACGGCAATTTACAACCAGGAAACTAATGTTTTGGGACGCATATACTGTGCATCACGTGCTTTGGACAACCTTCCGAGCTGCTTCATCATAGACGTACCTTTGATCATCTACAAAAAGATATTTCATTCTCACACGTGCTCCATTAGCGCGTTGATTCTTCTCAAATTCCCACAGTAGCAATCTTCTTCTACGCACCGCTTCTGAAAAGTCTTCAGAGATGCTGACTTCAGTTTCTTTAAGCTTTTTCGCGTTGGTAAGGAACAGCTGTTTTTCTTTAAAAATGCGAACTTTACAATATGGGGACGTGTCTTGCCAGTACGGTACCTGCCAAGACAGTGCGCTTTTTTGATTTTAACGTCATTTAGCCCGAACTGATGAACAAGATCCTGTACATTTCTTTTTTTCAGAGGCGGCAGACAATTCTATGCGTACACTATCTGGTATACCGTAACATATCAGACTACACCTCCTACTTCGGTTCTCCAAGTCGTCAACAATACTGAATAAATTTTTGACCATTTTTTGTGTTCTCGTATTTCTTTCTGCAATCCATGACAGTTCCTTTTAGAGCCGTAATCTTTTGTCATTCCTCTGAAATGGAGACCTTCAAGCTCGGGACTTTCGCTAATCCTTGCTCCAGTAATTAAATTCCACTTTTTATGTCATCCATAGCAACTTTATGCGCTGTTTCAAGGTATCCAATAAAGCAATGAATGGGGCTAGTTTGTGGACGTTCATGATGATATTGCGCTTAGTGTTACGTACGTCCGCGTCTTGTGCCTTATGTTCGTCAGTGTAACACTAAGTGCAACATAATCATGAAGGCATCCAGCATTGCCTTCACCAGTGCCTGTCCTTCTAGAAGTAACTTAAAGCTTTCTTCAGAAAGGAGCCCTGGATTCAGCTCTACGTCACCACATAGCAATAATAACAGGAAGTAGAATGCATATCTACGCAACAATACAAAACGTTGCCGCATGCAACAGTGTGCATTACAAGACTTTACAGCAGCATTTGCGGCATGGGGTGGAACCGGTACAGGATTCCTTTGTGCGCTTACCAACCTTCATCAGAAGAATGACACACGTGAAGGGCACCGCCAAGATTGGGCCAGTTCCACGCCCCGGTGCTGCACTGAAGTTCGTGTCCTCACATACCCGGTACACAAGGCGGCTGTCCGCACAAGGTTCGCAGAGCGACATCAGACATTGGTTAGAAGTGGCAGCCGAGCGCAATCCGTAGTCGAAATCCGATGATTGCTCCAAATTTTCTACGAAGAGTGGTGTCGCCGCAGCCGCAGAGCGTGCAGTCAATTCCTTGTTGTTTCCACGCTGCCCTTGCGCAGTACTGTCATTGATAGCCTGTATCAGAAGAGTGATACATATGAAGGGCACCGCCATGACTGTGCCGGTTCGACGCCCGCCTTTTTTCGTGTCCAGGGTGTTTCCGAATCCAAGCTGTCTTGATGTTTTTGTATCTTAAGTGTGGGTGGATTCTGTGACTGTAATTTGTGTTTGCCGTGAATTTGAGTTAGCCGGCGTCTTGTCATGAGGACCTCTCTTCCCTTGCCACGTAGGAGGACCCGCTCACTTCCCTGCTTACTGCAGCATTCGCAATGGCCATGCTGCCCTGTAGCAGCCAGCGGCCTAGTTCTGTTTGGTGACGATCCAGACATGTTATGGTTTGACTAGAGTAGGCCAGCGCATTGTCAGCGTACGTCATCGCTGGTACAGCTGTTGCCTTTCACAATGTGCGTCCAATAGTGTACGGGTTGTATGAATGCCTGACCAAGTTCCAGATGCGGCCTTTTGAGGCGATTAGATTTCTTTACTAATGCGTTTTCGTGTGGATCCAAAGAGTTTGGCTTGTCACTGAGAGTTACGCCGAGGTATTTGTATTCCTATGTTGTTTTTATGAGGTCCCCTTGGAGGGTGAATTCGTCGACATCTGCCACTCGGGAGCAGATGTCAACCTCCTGTTGGAGGTCAGCTGCTGATTCTGCTAGCAGCACAATATCATCGGCCAGTGACAGGCATGAGCTTTTGGTCTTGCTTGTCAGTTGTTATCGTGGACAGTCGGAGGCCTGCTCTCTCGTTGTTTGGATGAGTTGTGCGATGTATATGTTCACTAGTGGTGGTGACAAAGGACATCCTTGTTTCAGCCCTATCTTTTGGTGGACTTTCTTCAACCTTAGTTCATGGAGCGTGTACACTGCTGTGCAATCCGTGTATAGGTCCTTGAGCAGGTCTATGCTTTTACATTCTAGTCCAATGCCCAGTAGTTTTTGCCAAAGCCTCCAGTGGAGGACACCGTCGTAGGCTTTTTGAATGTCAAGGAAAACTGGATATAACGTTGATTTTTCCTTATTTTTCATTTCTATAGCCAGGGTGAAAGTGAATACATGGTAACTCGTCTTGCGGTTTCGTCTGAAGCCACATTGAGATTCTCTGTATGTGTTATTTGATTCACAGAACTTTTGTGGTCTTCCGTTATGGATTGTGCTGAGCACACAACACATTTTCTCAACACACAACACAACACTTTCAGGTGTGTTGTGAATATTGGGCTCAGCACACTATGTTCTTGCTTTGTCACCTTCATCTTATCAGTGTTGTGTTTGTACATTGCTCAATATATTACTCAATTTGGGCGGTAATCATATATTTGTTGAAGTGGTTCTCCTTTGCCCTGATGTATGAGGGTCACTTTTGCCTTTTTCCATGCTGATGGGATTTGGCTCGATTCAAGGATGTTGTTGAAGTAATGTTGTAGTCCTTCCCTTCCTTTTGTCTCTAGTGCTTTTAGGAACTCATTGGGGATATCATCTGGGCCTACTGCTTTTTGGTTTTAAGGGCGCTGGGGTTCAATACACTTTGTTCTTGCTTTTTCACCTTCATCTTATCAGTCGCTGTGTTTGAGGGTTGTGCTGTGTGATCTTGTGGATTGTCTTGGAGTGTTGGGAAGTGTGATATCAGGTATTTTTCCATCCTTTCTCGCGTTGTCGAGGCAAGTCCAGAGCTAGTGTGTAGAGCAGTTCTTTTCGTTGTCTCTTTAGGTTGCAGGGAGTCGATGTGCACCCAGCACCATTGAATGTAAGGTTTTCGTTCCTTGTTATGTGGCTTTTTTGTTGCTGGAAGGTGGTGTCAGCTTTTCTGGCTGCCAAGGATTTAACCTTTTGCTTCTGTGCGTGGATGTCTACAAGACGACAGTTCCGAAGTGGCCGGTACCTCCAAAAACGCTGAGTGTCAATTTTTGTACAAACAACTTAAAAGAACGGCGTTTACTCTCTCAAGCGAAGCCTTCTTTCTTTGCAAGCTTGATAGGCTTGCAGCAGCATTCGCGACAACTTGCTTAACCAAAGAACATCGGTGTAAAGGTCAAAACCGCTCTTTCCACCATACGGTGACAAATAGCCCTGTTTATGGTTTAAATTACGAGCAGGAGAGCTTCCACGCAGGCGCGACCTCGTTAGCGCGCTATAGGCGGCGATGCACACGATTATCGCTAGCAGCGTAACCAGCCAACGCAGTTTCCAGGCATACGCGCTAAGCGGGCAGGTTGCGCCCATGCTCCCGAGTCCCAAAGTGCACTAATCACAAGGGTCAGTGCAGCGGAAACAATTTTTGCTTCTTCCTTTCGCCACCTTGCTTATCTCGCCCAGCCAAGTTTGCGCGCTATTACGCAAGCTTATCCCTGCAATGCACTCACCTTTCCTCCGTTACCTCACCCCCCTTCATCTCCTAGCGGCAAAGGGACATTTATACGCAACAAGTTTAGAGAGCTGGTGTTGCTGCATATTTTATCATTGTTGTTCCGTGCGAAGCCTTAGCCTTACCGTCGCCAGTATAGTAAATCTAGCTAGGCTTTAGCCCTTGCCACCGCGCCTCTGGGTTTGCCTGTGTCTGATCTTCAAGTGGTTATTTGGGCATAAGCAGAATGCTGCGGCTGAGCATGCTCACGCGCAAGAGAGTGCATGCCATATTATACGCTTCTTTGGATTTCGGGAGCGCAACAGCTGGAGAAACAGATATGCGCGCCAGAAGGGCTGTAAAGTACGCGTCTACGTATTCAAACGCCGTTCGGAGCTTGACCTGCCGGTCAGAGTGCCCACACTTCGTGGTTGTGGAGGGCGCTGGGCAAACAAGATGCGTTTGTTACTCGTTACTAAAAAGTGTTAATAAGACCTTTCTTCCATTGCTTCGCTTTTTCTCTGCTTTCTCAGAGTAGGAGTAGCCTGCCTTCGTTGGTTCTGTACCCTGTGTATTTAAATACGTGCGAAATATTCCACGGCTGTTTCTTGCGGGCTTTTTTATGTGCCCTCTTTATGGGCCCTAATGAACGCCTGTGGGAGCATAAGCGCTCATTGAAAACTGATTATGGCTCAAACTTGCCGCTTGATTGCAAGGCCTGCGGGAATCATAAGCAAGAATGTGAAGCAAGGCTTCATGATACAACAATCATGTTTGAAAGTAAAGATTCTGTGGCACGTGAATTGTTGGAGGCCAACGAGAGGCCAACCAGCACCCCGTCTCTGAATATTTCCACAAATGAAAGCATGTATTTAGATAAGTTTTAGATTTTGATTAATCGCGATTCCTTTCATATATATCTTCAGTGTTCTCGCGCGTGCGCATTCACATAATCAGTGTTCCTCTTTCTTCATCTCCCTCTCCTCATCGATATATAATCAGCCACCTTTGACTTAAATAATCAGTTGCAAGTAGCGCCTTGTCTTGTCTTTGTTCCTTTTTAGTGTGCGGTCACTGTTGGCGCTTCATCTTTTGAAAGCTATGCACCAACTAGCCTCACAACGGGTTTTACTGCATACCGCAAAGCTTAGGAGCTCAAAAGAAGACGTACTGACATGCACAGAGCTCTGCGTGCGTGTTTCACATATGCCCTCGATTCTGTCAATGAGGTTTTTCAGCGTGTAACCAGTTCGCCCCAATATCATACATGTAAAATGCAACAAGCACCAAAGCGCCGCACGCTTGGGCACGTGACGCCATTACAACAACGGATCAGTGGTGCACACGATGGGCACACAGTGAGATAAACGTTTCTATTTAACACTGCTTTCATTTCAAGCTTGCGCATAAAGAGAGAGAGAGAGAGAAAGCAAGGGTAGGAAAGGCAGGGAGATCAACCAGAACAGCAGAACCTGAGCAAGTGTACACCTGACGGTTTCCCCGCATTCTTAGCTGTGTACCATCACCCTCGCTGTGTCCCTTTGGTCACGTGACTTTTAAGCGCACACTTCTCCGCGAAGATTTATTGGGGTAGCTTAATTAAGTCGCGGGAGCAAGCAACACATATTTGACATAAAAACTGTTTACAGCGCAAACACATGCAACCACAAAGTATAAGGGACAGGACACAAGCGCTGACTGTCAACTAACTTTTATTAACGGAAGACGGGTGCCTTATATAAGGGGAAAGGCAGAAGTGAAGGGGGAAGGGAGTGATACAATCGGGGAAAATGATGATGCGCATCGATGAACGAACGTGCCAGCAGTCAACGCATTCAGGCGCGAAGAAACAAGAAAACAAAAAACTAGACAAAGACTAACAAAAGACGAGGGATACTAAGATACAATGAAATCAGTAAGCAGCCGCTTCCAAAAAATGAAGCTCTGCCGCAAAAAGTGATACAGAAGGGGTGCTTACGCACTTGCTGCCATATTTGTGTATGTAGAACGCTTCCAAACTGACGCGCGCCGTCGCGTCGGTACTCTTGCCGAGAATCTTCGTCTCTCCCAAACGAGCCTCGCATCCTGTGCATCCAATTACGTGCGCGACCAAATGTGCGTACTTGTCTTTAAGTTGCTTTAAGTTTTTATGTCAAGTATGCACCAACTCGCCCAGAAAGAAGTTTTAATGAAGCAAGCAACACATCTGGCGCATTTACATTTGCGCCAACCAGCACTCGCCCGTCCATTCTACACCGCTCGACGACGCTGTCATCATAACGGAAAGGGGTAATGCGCTTGAATCCACTTTGCCCGATGAGCAAACAGAACACATGTCGGCAGTGACTGGAGTGCCTTCGTCATGCAGCGTCATCGTGATGACATTGGGTCATATCAGGCTGATGATATGTGTGAAAAGTTTTCCACGTGGTCACTGCGTTTTAAAGAAATGATGCAGACTAAAACACCTTCATATACATTTCCGCTTTAATGCAGGCGAGGTGCTCCGCCAGCGAGAAGCTCAGTGACATCAGAGTGGTTCTGCGGATCGGTCGTGTTGACGGGGTCAAGTTTTTACAACATATACCTTTTGACAGTGGTCATGAGAGAGAGAGAGAGACAGAGGAAGCGTTAATGAGATGAAAAGCGGAGAGTTTGGCCGTAGGAACTTGTCTCTGGCCAACCTCTGTATAGCTTACGCTTCCCACACAGAGGGACCTTCTAACTAGGACTGTCGAGGGGACAACAAGCTTACTTTTGCATTGCTATGGCTTTGTTATCCCAAGAGTGTTGATCTTTCTAATGTGAGTCAGAGCAAAGCAGCAGCCGGCGCCTCCACGAGACAAAATTGCCTTAGTTAGGTCTAATTAAAACAAAATAAAGTTTTTTGCATCGATTTCTTCTCAAGAATACGTGGGACCACGAAGACCACATTTCACACCTCTTTCGCTCTTCTGTTTTCGTTTTGATGTCGAAATGCTGTCGTTACGACTTTAGTAATGTTCCATCTGTTCCCTTGGGCTATTGTATGCTGACGTTGGCCTCTGCCAATTAGTATTGTCCTCGTTGTCTGCGCTGTCTTCGCGACAAGCTCAGATGAGCGTTGTCTACCATAGTCGCTTTTTTTTTCCTAAAATAGGATCTGCTGTGACTTGAAGCGGGTTTCTTCGTGTAAAGGCTCATGAGCAGCCCCTCACGAGCAGCAAAAATCGACATGCTTAACTATTATGAAAGTTAGAGCAGGTCACGGACTTACCAAGACAAAAGTAAACGAGGCTCGTGCATCGCGTACATAAACTAGCTGACACTGACGGCACCGACGGCGCTTGCTTGCAGGCTAGGCCCGGCGGGGTAGACACGCGCGCACCTTCGGCAGCCCCTTGAGCTGTTCGAAGGTTTGCTTGTAACTAATAAAGAGGCAAGTACCGTGTTATATTTGCAATGTCCGCAACGTCACGTGAATGTTCATTCCACAAACCTTCACCCGCTGGATGCCATATCCTCGTTGGTGTATCGCCATGTGCATAGAGGTTCTTTCGAAAGTTACTAGGTGGAATTCTAGTGTGGCAATCGTTCAGCCTCCACGGTGATGGTGGGCAGTGCATGGGTTTGTCTGATCTTCGTGCATTTGGAGTCAGACGTTCTTGTGGCTTTCGTTATTGCGATTTATCTGCCTTCATTGTCCTAACTTTCAAAGCAATCTATACTATTCTAAATGCAGAACACTCTGCGAAAACGCACAATCGCTTAGAACCTAATCCTATCGAGGTGGCCATATCGAAGCGCACCGAGCGTATCAACACGCTTGTGATAATGAAAAAGAGAATGCGTCCATGGCGCAATGGTTTGTACATCGAATTCCTGTGCTAGAGGTCCTGTGTCCGAATCTCGTCATCGGACAATTTTAATATTGTTTATTTCGTAGCACAGTACTTTGTACAAAATTACAAGTTTATAAAGTCAGGAGCCGTTTGAAGCCAGAAGGACGTAGTTTAGGCAATTTTGTACACTAGCCATCATTTCCACGCTGGCGCTCCTCGCATGAAGCCCCCGTTGACACTAGCTCCAGAGCTCCCTACAGTAATTATTGTATGAAACTCTATTGTCATGTGGGGATTTCGATAGACAATCCGGACGAAGTTCTCGTCCTCATTTATGTATAAGTGCATACCGGATTCCCAATTTATTCATTTTTGAGTCGCGCCACCGCAAATGTTACGACAATCCTCGTGTCGCGTCTCACATTGTACTTCGTAAAATAGATGTGTCCTTGTCAAGAACCAACTAAAACTACAGGGCGGAGCTTCTGCACACGCGTTACTGCGCCAAGTAGTCCGGCAGCGCTTCAAAGCGCTTTCGATTTCTGGGAACAGATACTGAATCTGCGTAGCTTCCATACCTGCCAGTTTCAGATTTGTACATACGTGGAAATGAAAAGTAGAAAAACAATTCAAGTATAACACAGGAGCGGTGTCTTATTTTCCTGCTGCAATTAAGGTATTTACGACTCCAGCTTAAACTAGCGCGGATGAAAACAAACGTGTACGTTTGTGAAACGATATGCCGTCTCACGCCGACCAGTGATCTTATTCGAGCCAAAGTCATAGCCTCATGTACACCCCTGAGCCCATGGACATGGACGCGCCACACTGAGCACAGTGATCCGCGCCTGCTGTTGGGTTGAATGCACTGCGCGCGCACGCAGAACATGGCCACCCTGTTGTCGTTTCTGAAGACGTGGTGACACGACACATGGCAACAAGGAAACACGCCTCTGCTCGGGCCTCGGCTTTATCCGTCAGCGAAGCAAGGACCACATCAACAAAGGCCAGCAGGGGGACACACCAGGTCATGCTGGACGATAGGACAACAACAATAGCAAAAACAACGTGACTAGCATAACAGAATGTAAAAGAACGAAAAACGTTGAACACGACTTCGCATCATGCGTCTTGAATATTTCAGCACCATGGCCCGAAGGCCTGGTTTTTCTGGACGCTGTCATCCTCTGATCTTGGGCGGTACTTCGACTTGCAAGTAAACAACCGCACGCAATCTCCAACTCCTGCATGTTGCAGAGGTGCCACTTTGTGTATCTATTTCCTGAGGCTTTCTTTCTCCTTTTTTATTCCCCTGGGACGGCGCTGTCCAAGAACTCATGAGCGCGTATCTTGCGGTCTGGTTTGATGTGTTTTTCTTTGTTTGTTTCTTTCGTTTTTTTTTCCTTCCCCACCAGCAGCTACTGCAGGGGAAACTGCAGAGACTGGCCTGTACACCAAGAGCGCTGTGAAAGTATATCGCCCATCCTAAACGTAGCACTTTTTTTTTCTCATTTGCCTGCCGCGATGCCTTAGTGTCTATGGCGTGGTGCCGCTACGAACCAGGTCGCGGGTTCACTTCCCGGCCGCGGCAGCTTCATCTCAATGGGAGTGAAATGCAACAACACTCGTGCACCGTGCATTGGGTGGTGAACGCTGAAGAACCCCGGGTGGTCAAAATTAATCGGGAGTCCCCCGCCACGGCGTGTCTCTAGTTATATTGTCTTTGGCACGTACGACCCTATAATTTAGCTCAAATTTAAAGCTCTTTCGTACCGCTATTCCGTAGCATCTGTCAACATAACGCAGAGCACCACGGTTGGCTAGGAACGATCTACTACCGCCCTCTATAAACAAAGCCGAATTGATAGTAATGAGACTGTCCTATTGGAATGCCGCATTTTTATTGTTCCAAAGGATAAATGAATTAATGTACACCGCACTTATAATTTACATGTACCCTAAAAGTGTGTGTTCCTAAACTCTGCAATGTTGTTGCACACGTCATGATACATCTGCGTTTTCGCTCAAGCATAAGTCGCTGAGGCAGCTTGAATTTTACACTGACGTATCGATGAATCATGTTGTACCAAGCTTCTTGTTAACCGAGGGTCCCGCTGCAGTCGTTTGACTTTGGGACCCTCGCCTGTATGCTACTAACAACCGACTATGTATCTTGAATGAACAATAAACTAAAACTAAAACGTGGCGTAACATCAACAGAAGTATGACGGAAAAGCCTAGCAAATAAAGTATTTGAAGTAGTAACTTAGCGCGAATAAAACCGCGGAAACAGGAAAGACGGACAAGGACAAGCGCTGTACACAACTGTTTAATGGAAGGAAGGATAGTACCAATATATATCCTCTTGTCACGCATGCGCCTACCAAGCAGAAGAGAAACAGGTACATGCACATCAAAGGCAGTTGCGCAAGAAGTTAAATTCGGCATCTAGTAATGTGATAGAAGGCTCACTTACACATCTATCTCTATTCTTCTTGATAAAAAAGGCCTCAAGAGCGAGCCCGGAAGAGGCGTTGCCGCTCCTGCCTAGAATAGTAGCCGCAGAAAATCGAGCGTCACAACCACACGCGCTAACATGAGAAACCAAATGTGTGCCCTTATCCTCTTTTTTCTTTAGTTTTTGCGCATGTTCCCTTAAACGGACATTCACACAACGCTCGGTTTCACCAATGTAGAGCTGCCCACAAGGGTGCAAGGTATTCGCATAAACAACCCCTCTGGAGCACTCAACCAAGGGCTTCTCATGCCTCGTGCGGCAGCCCCGCCTGCTCTCACAGCAAATTCGAGAACACAGCTTCGAAAGCTTGTGGGGCGCAGAAAAACCCAGAGGAATACCATGACGGTTAGCAACCTTTTTAAGGTTGTGTGACACCTTGTGTACGTAGGGAATAACCTCTGGTCTTACCTTCGGTCGTTTGACCTCTGCTCTCGCCCTTCGTGCTCCAAGCTTTACTTTTTGCAGAAGAGACTCTACTATAGCGTTGACGACCCTCAAAGGGAAATCAGCTGCGAAAAGGCGTCCAACTTGGTTCGTAAAACTAGACCGCATTTAGTGTACGCACGATTTCCAGGCTCGCTCTTGAGGCCTTTTCATCAAGAAGAATATAGATAGATGTGTAAGTGAGCCTTCTATCACATTACTAGATGCCGAATTTCACTTCTTGCGCAGCCGCCTTTGATGTGCATGTACCTGTTTCTCTCCTGCTTGGTAGGCGCATGCGTGACAAGAAGATATATATTGGTATTACCCTTCCTTCCACTAAACAGTTGTGAGTAGCGCTTGTCCTTGTCCGTCTTTCTTGTTTCCATGGTTTTATTCACGCTAAGTTACTACTTCAAATATATACGGACGACCAACTAGCCCAACAGTCAACTCTTCTAGAAAAAAAAAGTAAAGTGTAGTGTTTCACGTGCGGAAACCATTCTGATTATGAGGCACACAGTAAAAGGGAGTCCGGGTTAATTTTGACCATCTGGACTTCTTTGGCGCGCACCCAATTAATTGGTGATGCCCGAGCCAGCCCCCTACGAAATGAGGCGGACATTACTTCGGCGAGAAATTAAAACTCTCATTTGACGAAATAACCTAAATACGCTAAATAACCTTTATATTAATTACATTACGGTGCATATTTAAACCTATGAAGTATAGCTGGTGAGTTCGCAAGCCATATCCACATGGAACGAATTCTATGGACCATATTTAGATAAACGGTGAGAATTCAGCTGTCTGCGACAGGCGGCCTTTTAAATGTTTTGGTGATTGTAAAAAAAAAAAAACGTTACATTTGTTTCCTGATGCCTTCAGCATTTCTGTTCCAGCCTCGGCCGGCGTGCGTCTGCTGGCTGCCTTCCACTTCTTTCGCCAGGATACGGAGTGTATTTGATCGGCCTGTTCATTTTTGTCTAGTTTTTTTTCTTATCAGGGAAAAGTTTGTACGCTGCACCTTCTCATCAGTGTTGCACTCTCAAGGCCAACATGGCAGCAGCTTGAGACATTACGCTTGTAAGCAGTGACTTTCATAGACTTGCGAGAATGTCATGTCAGACAATGCGCTCACTTTATTTTAACTTCGAGGATTTCTGTGTGTACTGTACTAACGCAGTACGTAGCCTAATTGTGCGCCTTTCTTTCTTCCCGGCGAAATCATTTTGCTAAGAAAGTAAGATCAAGATGATTTAACCTGGCTATGCTGCCCTCGAGGGGGAAACAACTACGGATCAACACTATAAGCGGCTCCTGATCGTATGATCCTCAAAGCGTGACATATGTTCCGACATCGAAACTCCTTTAGTACAGTAGTACTAAGGTCTTCTCCCTCTACAGTGTGTTAGGAACGTGTTAGGCATCCGATCTTTTGCTAGCCTATCATACATTTAAACAATAATATTGCTTTATTCAACATCACGACATTACTATTATTACTTACTCGACACTACAGTCAAACTATTCGAAGCAGATCGCGCAGATTTCGGGCCCCGTGCCTGAATAGGTCAGTGAACCGTTCATTTCATACGTAAAATACCAGCCTTTTATTCTTTGAATTTAAATTTACAAGGTACTTATTATGTAGCGTTAACCTTAACCTTTTCATAGCTCTTCAACTGTAAAAGCTAACAAGGTACCTTCATTAAGGTGCCAGGTCGCTGAATAAATTCTACTCGTCAACTTCAAACGTTTAACACGGGCTTACTCTTTGTAACACCGTTTCTATAGCACACAGATTTCGTTCCACTTCAAGTTCAGTGTCGAGAGTGCGAACGTGACTTAGCGAACAGCGTTGAGTTCAAATGCCACATGGCGTTAAGGGCGAATGGTACAGCAACCTGCCCATTGTCTATGAAGATTTCAGCAGCGCACTACGTCAGCAAATGTACGCCTGCACCTGCGAAGTTCGTGCCAGATGGTTGTTGTCAGCGTAGTTCATTTATATTGTACGACGCGCACCTTGTTCACTTCTGGAGGTGGTGTCAGCAGAAGCAAATGAGAGCGCTGGGATCGTTTACGGCAGCGTTCATTACACGGGAATCCTTTCAGGACCTTTGTGGCGACACGAGAGATACCTGCAGCTCCCAACGGTCACTGCTCTCGCGCAGGCCACGGAGGCACCTCGTGCCTTTGCGCTGCGTTTAAACGGTGCAACGTTGTGAGAGCTACGACTGGCCACCAAATTATCGGCACCACCGCTGAGTCCACTGTAGTCTGTTCTACGAGAAAAAAAAAAGCTATTGCTGGTTTGCCAGCCCTTTATCGTTGGCTATTGGTACGAGCGCGAGCGCAGTCAAACTGCTAGTCGTACTTTTGTATGAGAACAGTCTGCTGAGTAATTAAGCTAGAAAAAGATTACACTAACTTTGCCTTTTTCACTGCTGCACGGTTTAACAGAAGCGAGTGCCTGTCGCGTCCTGTATGAGTTCCGCAGCTCGAAACTTCGTGTCCGTGGTGGTGGTAGCGTTCTATTCGTAGAAACAAGGAGGCACACACGAAGGAAGCGTACGAAAGATACACATTCGCACTGCGGAATGATTGTCCGAAAATTTTGTCGATATAGCAGGGGGACATGCGAAAATGTTAGGGTGCGAACTAAATGTGAGGCGTAATAGTATGGCTTCATCGTATAAAGAGAGCACAAAAACAACCCTATGTTCATACATGTCACGAAGGGGATCTTCCCAGTTGGTAAATTTTCTACTGTTTCTGGGGTACAGGACCATGCTACAGTGCAATCACTGTAGTACATTTGTGCTGGTCTTTCGTCCATAAGCCTATAATGTTACAACGGGTAAAGAGTCATATAAAGGCTACGGATGATGAAACCAAAATCATCAGGTAAATTTTTTTGTTTTTGTTTCAACTGTAGAGATCATAAACCATGCTAAGCCTCATGCAAAATGTTCTTAGGAAGTTCTATATCATATCCCCCAGACGTGCGGCAAGTCCTACGTACGGTAGACAGGCCGCTGTCCGAATTACAGAGCCAAGGAACACGAGCAAAAGTGAAAGAAAGACGACCTGGTTCATTTGGCGGCAACGACTGCTCGTGTGAACTGCGTTTAAAGGAGATTAAGGCTCTAGGCAAGAGCAAAAGCCAGACTGCACGTGAACTAATGAAAGCCTGTCACACAAAAAGACGGGCTAAGACTGAATCAGCGACATGCAGCTTCATTAATTGTTCGGTGCAGTTACATAGCTTCTTCGACAGGTTAGAATCATAAGGTTATCTGATATCAGAATTCATCGTTGCGTTCTGTGCATCTGCAATCTTTGTTAATACGGGGTAATAGTTTTTATATTTTACGGACTTTTTAAAACTTCCCTGTGGCAAAAAGCAGAATTAGTGTTGTTGAGCGGGATCATTCTAAGAGGCTGGCATTACTAGCAGAATAAATAAAGACATATTTTACTAATTAACAAATATAACTAAAAATAACTAATTAACTTCGTGATTAAATACTTCACAGCTTACGCTGCAATTTGCGAATTGTATCCGGTGAGTTCGGAAGACGTATCCACTTGAAATTAATCTCCAGGATGACAGCAGTTTCAAGATAGTATTTCCCAAAGTGTCGTACAAAATACATGGCGTTCAAGTTACTTCTGTGGTTCAATGCATAAAAGAGCATTTTGTTAAAAAAGTAAGAGTAACAACAGTGCAATTTTACTCCGAGTTCGATGGCGCATGTCTCTAAACTGGTGTCATTCTTGAATTTAATTGATAGGCCTTGCAAACTCACCGGCTACAATTCATGAATTGCAGTATGTGCCTTAAAATAATTAAGTAAATTAGTGATCTATTGTTAATTACGTAAATGTGCTTCCCCCTTTGATCATGCACAAATGATGGGGATAATGTCGTGTTTAACGGGTATCCTTTAGAAGCATTTTAGAAGCAAGGGTACTGCAGTGTAACTAACCAAGTGTATATTTAGGTTGTTTTTTGTTTGTTGCTGTACTTTATGTTTTTTGCTTGCAGTGATATTTTCTGATTGTTTTGACTAACAATGTATTAACAGAAAAGAAGCCTGTATCGTTTGCCTCTGTAAAAAGAAGCCCTCTGTAATGCCTCTGTCCCTGAGGGTGCGGCAAATGTGTGTCGATTTCGCGTTCAAGTGATGTCCAACTCTCTGAAGCTCAAGGGTTAGAATTATGGGATCTGCAACATGCGATTTGGAAAGATTCCATAAAACATAAAATGTATCACCCCTACATTCCTGCTTATTTGTCGTGAATAAACTAGCTGCGAGATACGAGTTATATATATATATATATATATATATATATATATATATATATATATATATATATATATATATATATATATATATATATATATATATGTGTGTGTGTGTGTGTGTGTGTGTGTGTGTGTGTGTGTGTGTGTGTGTGTGTGTGTGTGTGTGTGTGTGTGTGTGTGTCTGTGTGTGTTAGCAATTAAGTAGGCATAAGTGTCACGAAAGTGTCAAGGTAAGAGTTTTCACCACGCCTGCAACAGATTCGAAAAAAGCTTCGGTAAAGCGCAAAAGAGCACAGAGATAAAGGCGACAAAGCGATGCTTTTTTGCGATAAAATTAAGAATAATGGCAGACAATTCTGTTGGAATGACGAACGCAATGAAAGAGTGCCACTTGCTGCGCAGTGGCTAAGCCACTGCAGTCGCGAAAGCGCTTTTCTTGCGAATCGTAAGACAGTACCTTTAGTCCCAAAAAGCAGCTCTTCAATAAGCCTGCTTACAGTGCTCGATGTAAATGCCCGAAGTATCACGAGCAAGTCCGATGAACTTGAAAGTTTTCATCCCATGTACTATCCAAGTGTTTCTATCCTGACTGAGACTTGGCTTCGTGACAGTATTCTTGGTAACGACGTTGTACCAAACTCGCATGAAATTATTCGCCTTGACCGCTGTTCGAAGGGAAGTGGTGTTGCAAACGTAATGAAAAGAGGTTTGTACTAGTATTTGTTAAGCCAAAACACGAATGCAGAAGTGGTCTGGCTCGTGCTCAGGGTTTTCGATCTCGGTACTTATCCGTGCCGTCTGCAGGCCTCAGAACGCTGACATAACCATGTTGCAATCGCTGCACGATTTCCTTAGCAAACATAGCAAACACCACACATATATCATTATGGGCGGCAATTTCAACTTGCCCAAAATAAACTGGGATCTTCTGTGTGCCCAGTCTTCCAGTCGGCATACGGATTTACTCCTTGATATTGCATTTTCCTACAATCTCAAGCAGGTGGTGTATGCTCAAATGAGAATCAGGCCGGACACAAGCTCGTACATCGGCCTTGTGTTTGTTTCTGATACGGTTAGTGGGCTTGATTTCACAATCTATATTCTACCTGGAATGTCTGACCATAACATGGCACTCTGTAAAAGCAACCTCAGGCGGCCCGAGACGCGAGGGGCGAAAACCACGTTTCTTGAGCTTAATCACGCCGACGACACTAGTATTTTAGACCTTCTCGAACTGAACTATAACATGCTAGATAAATGACTGCGGATGGTACCCCGAATGCTGGTGATTTATGGCTGAGTTTCACTTACGCGGTTCATGAGTGTATGCAGAAGTCTGTCCCTCTTAAAATTAGGAGAGTGAACATATCTAACCCTTTGATTAGACGTGAAATCCTTCAACTGAAACGTCGCGTTAAGCGCTTGTCAAGTGCTCGTTCGCAGAAAACGTGCAACTTGCAGGTTGTTCGAGAGGAGTTGCGTTAGAAGATTAGAATGTCAAAGTACCAGTTTTTTAACATCAGAATGCACCGCTTCCCTACTAGTGACCCCCACAAGTTTTGCAAGCACCTAACAGATGAGAGAAAACCTCTAAGCAAATTTTTCTCAACTCTGTCGTTACGGACACATCTATAATATCGTCAGCCTTCAACGACCGATTTTCCAGCATATTTCTGCGTAGAAGAGACATGGTTGTCGAATTTGCAGGCAAAGATACATATACCTATCCTTGTCATAAGCGAAGAAGGAATTTTTTCAGCACTTCACCTCGACAGAAAGAAGTCATCTGGACAGGACGATATTCCAAACTGCCTTCTTTACACATACGCCGAATTGTGCGCGAAATATTTATTTCTTATCTTCAGCACAAGCCTGCATAAAGGTGAAGTTCCTAAATATTGGAAAATGGCAAAGGTCATCCAATCTACAAATCCGGTGATAAGTACTCTGTAGCAAATTAGAGGCCAATTTCTCTTTGTGCACCGCCAGCAGTGTTACTGAACACTTCATTTTTAATGAGCTCATTTTTGGAGAGCGAGAACTTATTACGAGCAGCCAGAATGGTTCTCGGCGTGGTTTACCGAGATTCACAAAACTGATTCATATCACCAATGAATTCTTCGTGACGCTAGACAAAGTCGGTCCAATAGACGTAATTTTTCTCGATTTCCAGAAAGCACTAAACCATGCGCCGCATTTGAATTTGATGACAAAACTTGAGATTCTTAAAGAATAACCAACTTGTATTGTGGCTTGAATATCACCTTTCTAACCGCCATATCAATACGTACAAATAGCTTTCTGGGGTTCCTCGAGGCTCGGTACTTGGGCCGTTTCTTTTTCTTATACATCTCAATGATCTGGCCATTACTCTCCCATACGCAGCCGTCTTTATTTATTTTTTTTTGCAGACGACTGCATTGTATACCACACCATCGAAACAATCGACGATCAAGCCGCACTAAACTACTTAATAACTATTACTAACTGGTGCCACGTGTAGGAGATGATTTTGAGTGCCTTAAAATGCGCTCAAATGACAATAACTCGTAAAAAAAAAACCACTTCCCTATGCGTACAAAGCCAACAATAACCAAATCACCCTTGTTAATCAGTTCAAATACTTGGTTATGATTATTAATTGCTTATTAAGTTGGAACTCCCATATTAAATACATCGCTTCCACAGCATCAAAACGACTGCGGTTGTTCAGGCATCGCTTGAAACACTGTAAGAGTGAAAGAACATTAGTTGCAGACACATACACTTTCGTACGCCCGTTACTCAAGTACGCAGATGTAGTGTGGGATTCACACACCAAAACAGAAGCTAACTGCATATAACGTATTAAAAAAAAGCGCTTCGCTTTGTTTACAACGCTTATGCTATGCAGGTGTCCATATCTGATCTTTATACGCGTTCCGGTCTTTGCACACTCGAATCAGGGCGAAAGTTGCACCTCCTAGAAATGCTATTCAACATCATTAACAGTCAAGTAAAACTAGATTTCCAGGCATACATGCAATATAACACGTCACATCCTACCCGTAAAGAACACAGCAAGGCTATTTTAATACCTCAACGTAGAACAAATGTGTACAATGGCTCCTTTTTCCCGAGCACTGCGGTTGAATGGCACGGGGTGCGAATGAGGTGGGGAACCTGTCAACGTCCGAATCTTTTTTAACAGCCGTTGTTCCTTTCTTGTGATTGCTGCGCGTTCTTTGTTGCTCTTTATACAGTATCCATATGCTAAGAAGTGTTGATTGTTCATTGTATTACTCTTGTTGGGGTTTGTGAATTTCATTGCTCTTTCATCGTCACAGCACGACAATGATTTGTATCAATAATAACTTGTACCCACTCAATGTACCCACTCCTGCCTTGACGGCCAAAAGGTTTCTGGCAGTATTGAATAAATAAATAAATAAATAAATAAATATATATATATATATATATATAAATAAAGTATTTATTTACAAACTTGCTTACTCCTTAGAGACCCGTGAGCCATGCAGCATGGCGCAAAGCTTGGCCAAGAACACCAAGACTCTGCCACTGTAGCTGCAGCGAATACTTATTTTCAAGCAGCCCACGCTTGCTGCTGCCTTCACGGCTCAGCGGTGCGAACGCACCTCCATCGAGGTATAGCTGCGCCGAAAGATAAACTGGCGACATTATCTCCTCGATTCTTTACACCGCCACCGTGGCGTCTACTTTATGGCCTGTGATGTTGGGCAACTCCATTTAGGTTCTGCCGCTGTGAGGCAAGCTTCTGTCATTTATATGTTGGAGGGCCCTGTTGCGTGCTCTGTATTTTGGAGCTTTTTCTTTGGCCCTGCTCAACGCTGAAGATTCATGTATGCGGTAGCAAATACATAGCGAGAAACTCGCGTGTCCGAGAATGACACAGGATAGTGCAATCTTACAAAGACTGCGTTCTAAAGAAATAAAATAAGAACGTTTGTTTGTATGGGTCCGAAACAAAAACATAACTAGTGTAGTCGCTGGTAGGCTTTCTCTTTTTCCTTTTCTCTTTTTTTCAGTTTTTGTAACGTTACAGACCGATTTACTTGCCAAGATGACAATATTTCCTTACAGTTGCATACAATAGCGACGTTACCTGTCAGTTAACGAAATGTGCACTGATGTAGAACAGCCGGTTCATGTCAGAGTGAAAAAGTGAAAAATACTTGTTCTTTTTTCTATTTAACATTAGCAAATTCTTAAAAAAGATCACCTGTGGCATATAGCACAATAGGCGGGGATTACTTATACTGAAAATCCGAATGCATATTTGAATAATAAAAAAAATTTTACAAATGAACGTTTTAACTAATCATATTGCAATACGCGAGGTGAAGCCAGTGATATCACGAGATACCTGCCCTTGGACCGAATCCCCAAACGAGCACCAGTTTTGATATAAGCGCTGTCGAACTTGCGGTAAAAATGCATTATTGTTCCGTAAGTTTTCGACTTGGGCTATAGTTGGTGTGGCATCGTTCCGTTTACCGCGCTGTACTGTTACACCGATGACAAATACAAGAAACATAAACACATGTGCGCAACATGTGCTCACATATTCGGGACACACATTGAATCGCATGTATGCCCGTTCGTTTATACGCCATTAATGTACCATAGCACAGAAGAAGCCGAAGGGTGCGGATACACTTCACGTCGGCTCCGTCTTTCGTAAATGATTTCACAGTGTTTTTGCAAAATATCTCTGTAATATGCGCCATCATCCCCCGCAAGTTATCCTGACTCTACCGATATTCGTCTTCAAGGTGGGAACTGCTTTTTCACCGCTTTATTGGACCATTTCTGCCGAGCCGCTGCGCCGCCGAGCTAAGCTTACTGATAAGCTTAGTGCTCCGGCCGCTACGTGAGCCGCAGTTACGGCTGCGCGTCAACTTTCTTGAAGCTGCGATGGAAATACAACTTGAAGGAACTGATATCTCACCCACCGAGATTTCCGAAGAAGCAGGATGGTACGCCATTGGCCCGCGCGAACGACTTTCTGCTTGGGGCGAGCGCGCTAACCCTAACATTGCATCAGCCTGCCAAACCGGCGTTGGAGGCACGAACAAGTCGCAGCGAGGCCCGCGGGCTCACAAGCAGCAAGTTTTGAAGTCAGGAAAGATGCCCACCCTTCCACGTGATCACCACAAAGTAGTTATCCGGCCACAGTGCGGCTTGAACGTTGCAACAGTCGAGGTCGTCCGCCTCGTCCGTTTGCTGCCCTATATAGGGCAGCAAACGTATCTCCACAAGACGCCACGGAAGACATTGTCTGCCCAAATATGCAGCAAAACATCATCGTTGTGAGTACCCCTCACTCTCCTAATGCAGAAAGGTACCGTCGACTCGACAGCTTTGAGGTCAACGGGCACCAGTTCGAGATACGGGCATATGAAACTGCACCCGACTATGCAGTCAAGGGAGTCGTCTGAGGCATTTCTCTCGAAGAAGACGCGAAGGAAATTCACCTCAATATCCTCAACAAGAAGAACCCGAATGCCTTAGCGGCCCAAAGACTCAGCAAGACCACGTCGGTCATCATCGCCTTCGATGGTGGTCGGGTACCAACGTGGGTGTACTACGGGGGTACTATGCTCAGGTGTACCTTGTATAGAAAGCAGATTGACGTGTGCCACCAGTGCGGACTCTGAATGACTCTGAATATGCAAGAAATGTGGTTAAGGTGAGCTTTCAATCAACAGAAGTTATTGGCGACTGAAAGGGTTAAAGACCCCCAGTGTGCAATGTCTTTGAAGAATACTGTATATAGCTCTGGCAATTCAGTTCAGCGGATATCCGCAAAGTAGAGGGAGCTTTATGAAAGTACAGCTATGTTTACGTATGACAACAAGCATTGAACTTTCTTGTTGTTGTTGATGGTGTGCTGTCGTTGAATGTATTTCTGTAGCCTTGCAAAAAAAAAGAAATTTTATTCAGGATATGTCATACGGACGTTCAGTCGAAGGATCTCTCAGAAGTGTTGGATGTCAGTTTCCAGCAGGCATCGCCAAGCGTTCCGACCTCCATTGACGCGGTTACCAGCGCTGTGCAATGCAGACGCGGTGGCGCAGAGAGAGTTGAGCTACGGTTGCGGTGAGAACATTTCGAGTTTGACGGTAGGTACATGAACTCGGAGGTTCTCACGATAAATTTCTATCGAGCGTTTCTCCCAGTTTTTCACAGGAACGCATTGGTACTCAATTCATCCAATGTGTCTTCGCTTGCATTCACGAGTGATCTCAGCAGCTAAGCAGTATAGTACAACGCCTTAAATACCAGCGAAAAAATCTGAAGTAAGTACGAATGCTATTACCCCATAGGTGTCGCCAGATATTTTGTCCTCGTGAAATTATGGAATCGCGCTGTTTCTTGAACTGGACACAAAAAGGCGAAACAATAAGTCTGCCAATGTATGTTCTTTCAAGACTGTTTTTGTTACTGTCCCAGCGAATTTTTTACTCCTTGTCAGTCTGTCAGCATGACGGCATAAATTTGTAGTAGTAGTAGTAGTAGTAGTAGTAGTAGTAGTAGTAGTAGTAGTAGTAGTAGTAGTAGTGGTAGTAGTAGTAGTAGTAGTAGTAGTAGTAGTAGTAGTAGTAGTAGTAGTAGTAGTAGTAGTAGTAGTAGTAGTAGAAGTATATTTGGGCAGAAAAGAACACAAGGTTTGCCCACTAAGTAAAAGTATTTTGAACTATTGTCATGTATTTAGGCCGTCATGGTGCAGTACATGTTCCCACAATGTGCTAAGTTCTGTCTGTGACGCCTTTCTAATGCAGTAGAGTCGCTCATTCTACCTTTGAAGAATTCACTAAGCAGGTGTAGACGCCATCGAAATCTATGACGTCAGAGCTGGTGCGGGAACTTTAGGGCAGTGCTTTATTTTTACTTATTTTTTCTATCCTGACCAAGCCGCATCTCGTGGTATTCGAGCGGCTTTTTCTTTCCTTTCTACTTTTTATTTATGCGGAGCTTTAAGTAGTCTTTTGTTTCTATTTATTGGCCGTTTAACTTCGGTATTGGCGACAGCAAGAAGAGGCACAGCGTGAGGTCGCTATTGAAGACTCTTTGTCAACTTTTAGTGAGACTGCCCATATACATAGGGAGGAAAACACATGTAGTGACTGTGCCCTCTAAATTGCAGCACGTAAGCAGCTGCGGTTTGGATTGTCGGCCCCGCTAATGGGCACCGCCCTCTACTTTCGGTTTGCAGTGATGCTCTGACCTAGCAGAAAAAACAAAAAGGAGTACCCTGTGTCTCTTCTGCGTCCTTCACAGATCGTTATGACTGTTGCGGCGACGCCCTATGCTTCCCTAGTGTGTATTTAGCGAGCAATGCGTTGGATATCAGGAAACCGGACACGCAAGACCCTTGTCAAAAAAAATATAGCCATGGGTCGGGTTCTTGTAAAAGCAAAGAACAGTGACCAATTTTAGAGTCACAAATGAAGTGAGCACAACGTCAACAAGGCTGGAGATGCAACCAGGCGAGCGACGCGAGCGTGTTTTGTATGTCTAGGTGTCGCTCAAGCACTGAAAGTCACGTGTGTCAGCTTTCAGTGAGGTTGGTGCAGGCGCAGTCTAGTTGACTGCAGCTTTCGGGGAAGGGTGGTATCGCCGCCTGTTGGGCTTCAGCATTCGTATTCCCTTGGACAGTGCACCTCTTTCCTATACGCAACTGCTTTCTTTCTCCGTTCTGGGCACCAGTTTAGAAAAAACCTGCGTGATGCGCCTAACTTAACTCATGCCGGCCTCGCGATTTGGCACTCCTCTGCTGTAGACGGCAAGTGGGTCTGTTTAGAAAGAACCACAACGCCCGAATATCTTTCGTGCCGTCCGAGACATTGAAATGTGTTCCTGCAAATTGGAAAACCGAGATAAAGTGAACCGATTCTTTCGCGTTAATGACATATCTTTGCTCACAACTTGCAAAACATGTTTGCACCAGTTTACCATTATATATCAATAAAATTTAAGCAAACCAATATATCTTCTGTATAATATAAGCCTATTCAAATAACAACAAATTGTTTTATCCACTTCCTTTTCACAAATATTCGCCACATGAACATAATGGAGCGCAAGCCATGACTGAGAAGAGTCTTGAACACTAGCCTACGGTGTTGTGCTCAATGATAATGAAGTGGTGTGCTGATAACAATCATCAGTTACGCAATATAGGACAGAAATACAAATAAAAAATGTTCAACACAAATTCTGAACTGACAAGTTGGCGGTATTTTCTTGAACTGTGAGTTACAGTGATGCCCTATTATGTGTCTCGTTAAATTCATTGACCATACCATCACCGGGTTGTAGCAGCTTGACATGAGCTGAATGGTGGGAAAGCAGGTATGAATTTAAGAAAAGGAAACTATCTATGGGTGAACGTGGGCACGCAAAAAATCTGCTACTAGACAATAACTGTTGCCGTACTAGAGGCGCATATGGTGATTGTCCCTTATAGGGAACGAGCTCAAGTCTGTCCACTATTTATATATGCGCAATCGTCAGTTCCAGAGCCGTCAGGGGACCACTAAGGTGAAAGTTTGGGTATGTTGGTAAGACATGAATGCAGCTTTGTGCTCACAAGACGATGACAGAGAAGAGGCTAAGACCCACAAGCGCACACTCGCAATTGTTATATTTCGAGCAAAAAAAAATTGTGGGGTTTTACGTGTCAAAACCAAGATCTCATTATGAGGCGTGGCATAGTGGGAGACTCCGGAGGTTCTTTAACGTGCACCTAAACCTAAATACGACGGTGTTTTCACCCCATTGAAATGCGGTCGCCATGGCCGGGATTCGATTCCGCGACCTCGTGCTCAGCAACCCAACACCATATCGACTGAGCTACCACGATGGGTAATTGGAAGAAAGCAATCACATATACGGCAAAACCTGTGCCACATCACATGTGTTGTAAGTCAGCGTTCATGTGTCTTAGCCTCTTCTCTGTCCCCGTCTTGTACGCATAAAGCTGCACTCCGTCAATGGTGTTCTCCTTGATTGAAAGTACACATCTGCATTCGCAGTGCGCGCACGATTCCATTAGACGGGACTCGACGCCTTACAAGAGCACTTGAGGCGTAACACGTGCAGGTGACGTAACGTTAGACTGCGAGCACCTCTTTTGCTCAAGCGAAATGACGACAATAACTAGATAAAAGAAATCTCCGGCGACGGAAATAAAACAGCGCAGGTATGATATCACGTGAGCTACAATATGGAAATGCAGGTGCACTAGCTCGCATTTTCTTCTTGAATTTTTGCTTTTGTTACTTTTATTCATCGAAGAAGCAATTAAGGGACAATGTTTCTAATGCTGATCGAATTATTCAGTTGGGAGGGTGTGGCAGACTATTGCACCAGGGAGCCCAATTCCTCTTCTGGTGAGGCAGTGTCTTTTGTTGAAGCATAGTGGGTCTTCCTAAATTGGTTCTACCTGGATTAGCATAGCCCCACTGGCTCTCGGCATTCTTGGCGGTGTCAGGCGCCAGTCCAAGCCTGGAGACGTAGTGTACTAGAGGAGGTGAATTCGAGCTCCACACCTTCAGATAAAAAAAAAAGAAGTGAAGACTCGAACTTCTGACTGTGGCAACCAAGCATCCAAACTAGCTCAGTCAGATAACCACGCAGGCTATGAGGCCACGTTATGTCGAAGAATTCTGGCCCTGAGGTTCCTAGAAGTCTAAAAACACGCTTGAATTATCCAAGATAGACGCGTTCTGTACCTTTATTTTGTACCTCATTGCACCTTTATTATGTTATAACTTGCACAATACTAACATCTATTCAAACATTGACTTACCGGAATCCGTTTGCGAGATAGGTATAAGCAAAGTCGTATGTATATAGGCTTAGGAAAGGGAAATCTTTTTAAGGAGCACTGCCATGTATATCCGGTGAATGAATGCTAATACAAATATCAAGAATTTGTCTATTTATATTATCGTTATATTCTGGCGGGGGCGGGGGGGGGGGTGTTCTTAATAGTAAGTAAGCGCAAGGTATGTCAGTAGTGTCAGTCGAGGCGATTTTCGTAAATCTCACATGCCTGAAAACAAGCTTGAATTATCCACGATAGATGGGTTTTGCTGATTGCGATAGGTAGCACAACATAGTATTTCTCAATGGTTCTAATATCGTGGTTTCGCAATCCCCCGTAAGGTATCGTTAGTATTAGGGAGGTTGGAAGAACTGGTGAGGCTTATGCAGTGCTGATAAATGGCCACTTCCTGTGCTATAGAGGTCTTCCAGAAAAGAAGCAGTACAGAGTAAGATTTCTAACCCATAAGGACATAGCGGGCAGCACTGAAGAATTCTACAACTTTAGTGAGAAGGTAGCAGCAGTCGTAATAAAACTTGAGATACGTATCAAAGGTAGTACAAGCCTAAGCTCCTACCTCCAGTCATGATGATAGTGAAATAGATCAGTTTTATGAAGATGTTGAATTAGCGATGAAAAAAGTGCAAACTCAGTATACTGTAGTAATGGGCGACTTCAATGCAAAAGTGGGCAAATAGAAGGCTGGTGAACACGCAATTGGCAACTACGGGTCGATGCTACGAACATTCGAGGAGAGATGTTGGTAGAATTCGCGGAAAGTAATAAGTTGCGACTAATGATCACCTTCTTCAGAAAGCGTAGGAACAAATAGCGGACCTGGAAAAGCCCCAATAATGAAAGAAGAAATGAAATTAATTTCATACTTTCTGCTGATCCCAGCATTTACAACTAATGATAGATGACCTTTACAGAGAGAGTGTAAGAGTGGGGTTGAATATTAATATGCGGAAAACAAATATAATGATCAATAGCGGGGCAAGGGAACAAGAGTTCAGGATCACTAGTCAGCCTCTAGAGTCTATGAAGGAGTACGTTTACTTATGCGAATTGTTCACAGAGGACATTGTTCATAAGAAGGAAATTTACAGAAGAATAAAAATGGGTTGGAGCGCATACAGCTGACATTTTCAAATCCTGACTCGAAGCTTACCATGTCATTGAAGAGGAACTTGTACAATTAGTGCATTCTACCGGTGCTAGCATATGGGGCCGAAACTTCGAGCCTGACAAAGAAGCTAGAAAGCAAGTTACGAAGAATGTTAGGCGAAGGATGTTAAAACTGAGAGTGTTGGGCGTACCGTTAAGATACAGGAAGAGAGTGGTATGGATCATAGAGCAAATGGGGATATTCTAACTTAAATTAAGAGACAGAAAATGGAGCTGGGCATGGCATGTAATGCGTAGATTAGATAACCGGCGGACCATTAGGGTTACAGAATGGGTGCCAACAGAAGAGAAGAGCAGTGGAGGTGGGCAGAAAACTAGGTGTGGTGACGAAATTAAGAAATTTGCAGGTGCTAGTTCGAATCGGTTGGCGTAGGACAGGGGTGATTGGAGATCGCAGGGAGAGGCCTTCGTCCTGCAGAGGACATAAAATAAGCTGCTGCTGCTGATGATGATTCTAATGTCAGCTTGTCTGTTCCTTTGGTCGCCTGCTTCGATCCCAAAGCGGGGTCTGAAAACTCACTTCGCCGGTGCGGGACGGTCCTGCTAGACAGAGATGGCACACAAGTAAGGTCTTGCACAAAATTCGACTAATTTCATTCCTTTTATTTCACTGACTCTGCCGCTACTCTCGTTAACACCACGCTCCCTGTGTAGAAGAGCGATCCGGGTGTCGGGGTATCGGGGAGTTCCCCGAGGATGTCGGGAATTTTCGCATAAACTGAACCCGCATTCTGCTCAAGGCCCTGAAGGTATATTGAGCCATATTTGGAAACGCTGCGCCGGTCATATTACCCCCTTTTTTTTGTACTGTGTTACCTATCATTGCGGCAACAGAAACTCCCTGAAAATTGGGATATCACCAATATTGCGTCCATACATAAAGATGGTGATTGAGCACGGGTATGTAACTACAGACCGATATCGCTAACCTCTGTGTGTTTTGAAATGCTTGAGCACATCTTGTGTTCTTGCGTTAAAAAACAACATAAAAACTTTTTTTTCACCTATCCCCACATGGTTTCCACGCAGGCCTTTCTTGTACAACGTGGTTAACTGAATTCGCAGACGATATTGCTTTATGTTTAGATAAAGGTGTGCAACTGGATGACATTTTTCTTGATTTTAAGAAAGGCTTTTGATGTAGTGCCGCCTTACGCCCTTCTTTTCAGGTTATCCTTTCTGGACATTCCAGAGTCTGTATTGGCATGGTTTGAAGACTAACTGACCGACCACCAACAGTGCGTGGTTATAAATGGTATGGCCTCACAATCTCAGCTGGTGTAACGTAGCGCTCAATTCTGGGTTGCCTACTGTTTTTTTTTTATTTTCATCAATGATTTTTCAAGTGGTCTCAAATTTACAGTAACACTCCATCAAAGTGTCTACCCAGTTGACGTTTCCAAATTCCCGAAGTTTTCCAAGTTTTCCCTCAGTGGCATTGGAAAATCCCCTGAGTGACACACAACTTTGTTTTTTGTCAAGGCGGGCTGACACCATGTAGACCAATGCTGTCACTCTAGTAAGCACGTTAAAGAATAAAGAAATGAGTTAATCCTGTTTTTATAGTAAGGAGTAGTGCCTATTTTATTTAAGAAAAAAGAAACAGAACGGAGAGGGGGGTTAGTGAAATACTCAGTCAATAAAATACCTTCGAAAAAATATGGTAGAACATATTGCCAATCGAGTCGAACGTTCTCAAATACGAATAAAAAGGGCATGCACACAGAAGGAAATATTTTCATATATGAGCTATTTCTATCAATCGACCACAAGCTCATTGGCATGAGGCCCGAACTTTGTCACAAGTGAGATTCTTTCTCAACAGCTGTTTAGTCAACCTCAATTGTCCTGACATACTCTCAGCCCGCGCACAACTCCTCAGTGTTACGTTTATTTTGGTCTTGTAGGCTTTATTTTGGTTTGTATGAGGGACAGCTGCATCTCGGTGTCAGCCAACACAGTTTTCTTTTTCTTTGAACGAGCTTGAGCTCAAAAAAATAATAAGAAAGCGGCGGCACGCTTCCTTACGCTTTCATTCCTCAATGCGTAGGTGCTTTCTGTTCTCGTGCTCCTTCCGACGCGCGTTCGCCCCACGAGCCATTTGAACAATCGTCTTGGCCAGTTGTACAGTTAACGTACTGTTTTTAGGACTCCCTAGGGGCTGCGATAACATCCGAAAATTCGCGCAGTTCGACAAAATGATTGCATGTTTTTTACTGCCCTTAAGGGCTCAAATTGCCACAATCACATCCGAAAAAGCTATGAAGGCCTGACAGTATACTTATTAGGCATATCGGTGCTCGTACTGTGACAGGAGATGGCGGGTGCATGCGTGCACAATTAAGGAATACATACTGCGTCCTGTGACAATTGCCCCTTCCCACGCTTGTTATGCGTCACCACAATAGTTTTGTGTATGCTTCACCCCGTAACAGTACTGCACTGCGGAGCAGCTAACTTTCAAAAACCGGCATAATGCAATGCTTCGTGCTTTTCCAGCTTCGAAGCTAATCGTGAGGACCACAGAGGCCGAGTCGCATGATTACAGTGGCGAATTACTTCAATGAAAAACATGGCACCGAAAAGCAAGAAGCTTAACAGCAAACATCGAAGCAGCTAGGCGTAGCGTTTGTCGCAATGGTGGCTACGGCTGCAAGCGAATCTGCGTGCGGGAGCGCCGTTCGAGGCGGCGAGGTAATCAAAATAGCGGCGGTGGTGGCTTTGTTTGATTAGTGCCATTTCGCGCCTGTGATCATGGCAAAAAGTCCGGAAAATCGGACGGCGAAAGGTTCTTGCGTCCGAAATTTCAGACCTTCTTATACATTGACTCTATACGTGGCGGTGCCGCGACGCCGTCCGAATTATTGGGCGTCCGGAAAGTCGGTCGATGACTGTACACTGGCAACTCCTCCAGCCGATGACATGGCGTCAAAGTAGATTTGTCACGATTCCTCTATGCTGTTCCAGTCAGCATTACCACGATTTTCGTTCCCTTTCAATAAAATTACAGTTAATTTTCTATCATAGAAGAAAAATTCCCTGAGTTTTCCCTGAGTATTACCAGACTCTTCAAAATCCCTGAGAATTCCCGGTGTTCCCGGTTTGCCGGGTTGGTAGACACCCTGCTCTATGCAGATGACTGTGTGCGGTTTTATCTGGAGAAATATGTTAATGACATTACTACGTTACAGTCCCCCCCCCCCCCCCCCCCCAAGGTTTCGTCTTGGTGCGACGACTGACACATTAACCTAAACGTAACAAAACGTTTTTGCGTTAGATTTGCCAACAAGAAAAAAAACTACAAACAGTTCTTATGTCTTCAAATTTTATACCTTAAAAATGGCTGATCATGTCAAATAGCTCAGTATTACATTCACTTCCACATATACTGGACACGTCGCAATGTTAAAATTGCTGCCAAGGTTTCTCAGTTGCTGCACTCTTTCCGAAGAAATTTCAACCATGCACCGAGAAAGTTCGAAGTTGACACAAGAACATACTGAACCGTCTTTCTTCTGCACTAGAACAACGGGAGAGGACGAAGGGGCTGGAGGAAGGTCGTATTATAGTCCGTCGAAGCATGTCCGATACATTTTCCTCGATGATTTCTCGCTCCTTATGAGACACGCGATATGGCCGCCGGTGAACAATGCGGGAGCCGTCAGTATGCATGCGGTGAGTCGCAGCAGCCGTCATACCGAGAGCTGGGGCATTGATGTCGAATAAGGAACGATGTATTTCTAATAGTACGAGCAGATCGCGACTCTGGGCAGTGGTTAGGTCAGGGCTGGTGGTCGCCGACAGCGGTGTGGAAGAGGCAGTGAATGGCGACGACGTTGACTCCGGTAGCCCAGTCGAAAGGGCAACAACTGCATCAGGCTGTGTATCAACAGCCCAAGTGACACTTGATCCACGGGGCAGCAGTCGAGGTTCGGTTGTTTGGTTCAATGCGGTGAGGAATGCAGAGCCATGAGAGAAGTGAAGAAGGCCAGGAGTAACAAGAATTCCTCTAGATAGCGTATGACCGTAGGGAAGAATGAGAACGTCGCCATCGCGAATGTCACTGGGATTGACACTTACAATTTCTTCTCTTGATGGCCAAAGAACATTATCGGGGGAGGTGACGAGGCGCATGCGTTCTTCATAATCGGGAAGAGAGTAACCGCTGGCATTGAGGTGTACGCGTTACTCACGAGAAGAGATAGCAGCGGACGCCGAAGAAAAGAAATCCCATTCCAAAATAACTTCTCGGGAACACTCGGGAAACACACCAAAAACAATGTGATGACGTATTCCGTCAATGAATACTCAAACTGTACGTTGCGCAATGCGACGAGGAACGGCGTTGGTCGCTGAGCGAAGACGGGCTGCAATAAGGCGTCATCACTTTCCGGAGGGGGAACAAAAGTCTGCCCAATAATCGAAATGACGGCATCTCTGTCAACGAGAGCTTCGACGGGCACACCTTCCAGAACCACTGACAGCGAGTTCGACGGTCGCTCTGGATGAATTGTAGTTTCCCCTCCTAAAACTGCATCGGAGAGTTTTCCGAGTGAGCTTTGGAGACAAGAGAAGCAGGTCGGAGAGGTGATACGGAACGACGACGAGGAGAAGGCGAACGTGCTGCGAGATTCTTGAGAATTTAGAGGCGTGTTGGTAGGGTACGGAGGAGAGGGTGATCGCTGATATGATGGTTCTCTGGTAGCCTGTTGGCTCTTCTTATGTATAACCACCTTGCTCCTCCTGTTGACACCGTCCACAGAAGTGGGATATATGCCCGCGGTAGCCACAGTAGTAGCAAATGGGTCTAGCAGGAAGCGGAGTGGAGCGGTAAGGCTGTACACGCACGGGTGGCGACAATGACGCCACAGGGACTTAGTGGTCCATTTCTTGAGGGGCAGCGGTGACCGGAGGGAGCGCAGCGACGCCGGCATATGTTGGCACCTTTCGAGCGCAGCGGCCGTCGGAGGGCGTTAGGCGCGACGCAGAGGCGATCTATTGCTTGATTATGTCGCGTAAGCCGGTCGATAGTGTCTAGAATATAGCTGGTTGGAGAAGGGGCGACGCCAGGTTCTGGCGCACAGTAAGAGCACCACCCGTGAAGTTCCTCCCGCACAATATCACGTATGATCGTGCGCAATTCTACTGCTGAAGGAAAACGAAGGTCTGTGTTATCCGTGCATAGCCGTAGAAATTGAAGTCCCTCTAGGCACTGGTAAGTGGCTATTACATCGTGGATGGTGGAAGGATATTGTGTGGCGAGTGCGTTTAAGGCGACGGTGTTTAGGCCTTTAATAATATGCCGTATACGGTTGGTCTGGGACATGGTGGCGCTGACACGTTTGTCACAAGGCTAGCACAATCTCGATGTAGGATGTGTACGATTCCCCGGGGAACTGGACGCGCTCACCGAACTTCTTCTTCGAGACCTCAGTGCGGACAGCGAAAGCGCAGAAGATCTGATGAAGTTGCTGCGTGAACGTTTCCCAATCGGTGAAATCGGGCTGATGGTTACAAAACCAGGTTTTCGCGACATCTGTGAAGTATAAGGCGACATTGTGTAACTTCTGTGAGTTATCCCACTGATTGAAGTTACTTGCCACGTTGTAGTTTTGGATGGCCACGACGGATGATGAAGGCTGTACTCAGGTGGTAGTATCGGACGTGCTCGGATTGTCTGGAGCAGGCATGGCAATAGGTGGCATGCAGCGACCCGAGCGGAGCTCCAGTGAGAAGGGCGAGAGGTGGAGGGGAACAAAAATCACCTTCCACCACTTTCAAGGAGCTGCTTATACCAGCCGATCTCGAGCTACGATGAAGAAGAACAAGCTGTGAAGCTGATGATGATAATTACAGATGAGAAATTTGTATTCGCTCACAATATATACCGACGCGCGCACACACACACACACACACACACACTTATATATATATATATATATATATATATATATATATATATATATATATATATATATATATATATATATATATATTCACGAGAAGAAATCGGGTTAACCGATGGGCCCGATTTTTTTTGTCATATCACAAGAAGCCAACAAACACTGACACCAAGGACAATCTAGGGAAAATTACTTGTGCTTCATAAATGAAATAACGAAACGATCTTCGTCATCATCAGCCTGGCAACGCCCACTGCAGGGCAAAGGCTTCTCCCATGCTTCTCCAACTACCCGGGTCATGTACTAATTGTGGCCATGCCGTCCCTGCAAACTGCTTAATCTCAGCTGCCCAGCTAACTTTCTGCCGCCCCGTGCTACGCTTTCCTTCTATATATATACATATACACACACGTAACAGAAAAAAAATTATGTGCGGTCTATATATATATATATATATATATGTGTGTGTGTGTGTGTGTGTGTGTGTGTGTGTGTGTGTGTGTGTGTGTGTGTGTGTATATATATAAACCGCACATAATTTTTTTTTCTGTATATATATATACAGAAAAAAATATAAGAATATATCTATATTTGTTTCTGGATATATATATATATATATATATATATATATATATATATATATATATATATATATATATATATATATATATATACCTCTCCTTGTTTTGCCGTTTTCTTAAAGAACTAGAAACATCCTTATTAACATGTCGGCGCTTCTCCTTGCTAAGCCGGAGACCTTTGGAAGTTCCACTGTGTCATCATGCGCTGCCCTTGAACGTTCCTGTATGTTTATCTCTTGGAAGATCTATTCTAAGGCACGCCAAGAAGAACGCATACAATGTTATAGAAAACATTACTTGTTAATTCCGACATTGATCAGTGTTCACATTATTGCTGTGTAGTTCGTTTCTTTTTGTATCTTATTCTAGTAGCAGCTTTATTTTTCTTGTTTTTACTTAAAACAGAAATTATGTCATCTACGTCTGACCGTTAATCGCGCTCTTTATTGGCTTTTTTTTTTCATCTTGTGGGCTTTACGTTTGTTCATTCACTACATTTCTGCTTGCGCCGCTCGATTATTTGCTAATGTCATTAAGCGGGTATGCATCAAAAGTTCACATCATCATCATCATCTTCATCTTCATCCCAGCGGACAGAGCAGGTTGTATGTGACGGGCCAAACCAACGCTTTTTCTGAAGGCGCGAGCATGTTACCGGGATAGGAGATGATCACAGAGAGGGGATGAAAATCTTGACTACAAGTGTCGTCAGGCCATTCAACAATATACTTTCTTGGGCCAAAAATTTGGAACAGTGTACCCAGCTTGATTGAATGCCTGCCAAATATAGCACTGTCGCACAAGAGACACTCTTTCGGGGAGCTACCGGTTACCATACTATATTGTACTCGGAAATTGCTGCTCAAATTTTACGCGTACCACATTGACACTGTAATTTTCATATTAACGTTGTACTCGCTAATTGATGCTGTAAATACTCAGTTTTTCGTAATGAGTCCCCAACTCGCAATATCGGCTATGGATCCAGGTGATGACACGGCTTTTTTTTATGCCTTTTATTGCAATAAATTCTTCTTCATCTCTCATTCGGCACCGCTTGGTAATAGATTGAGTCGCGGCTAATCTTTAGTAAATATGTGGTGATTACAGCCTCTGTCAGGTGTACTTGGCGAATATTTATTCGTGTGCTTTATACAAAATTTTCTTTTGATCGTTCAGCGCTTGACCCTCAAGTCTTTTTTTCTTTCTTTACATACGTTGTAGTTATCGCGCTGCAGCTTCAAGTATGAAAAGATAGCAGGTAAGCCAACCATTGGAGGGACCCCATACGCTGTCCTCGCAGATGCAACCGGCCCTGCCAAATTGTACCGACTTTTTCTGTCAGATGTTATTCACTTGATGTGTTTTAATAATTATATATGGATTCATTTTTCACGTCGCTCAAAGTGAATTTCATGATCGGAGGCACTAGGTAAAAGATAAGCGGGAGGGTCACCCGACTTTATGAGGGTTGTCCAGTGCATGCGTGTAACCTATTTCTTTAATTGAAGATGCCCGTCGATGTACATCGAACGTTATAGTACGAATTTCCTGCAGTAAAATGCCACATATTTCAGATACGTATCGTTTTAAGGCTTACACTTTTGGAGTATATTACTCCAAGAAAGAAAAGCTACACATCTAACTTCTGCTTTCTGTCTGGTTGTACGCTTCCGCATTAATCTTTTGTATATATATTTGGCATCCGCTTATACATTGGGTGGCAAAGGAAATAACATATGCCAAGTTTCCAGCAAAATCGGGGTACTGAATCCGAACTTATCTAATAATGTGATGCTCAAATTCCAAGCTGGAATGAGCAGCCTAGAAGAAGACATTAAATTGAGAAAGGGAGAGCTATGGAGAGTCCCATGCAATTGAGATCGCGTTCACTGCAGTGAAACGAGCTGTCTTGCATGCTGGGCACGTACCAAGATTAGTGTCATCAAATCCGTTGGAAAGGCAAATCCCACGGGCATTGTGCAACGCCGCAACAGTCACGGTCTTCATCTTCCAAATCACGGTACTGCGAACGTGCACACACGTATCCGGCCGAGGCAAATATCTCTCTTTAACGCAAGCCTCTCATCAAAGCGAGTTCGCAACATCATCGCAATTGCGCGAAACGTGGCCCACGACAAACTGATCTGCATGCGCAATCAACGGCCAGGTTGAAAACTGTTCCCCTTGTTCCCTCCCGTCTTTCCTTGTTTGCGCCAAGCGATCGTATTTATGGTCTACTCAGCAGTATGAAAATAGCGGTTGTGTCACCTGTAGCCACGTGCAGTGCAGCGACGACGTTAACACGGCGCTAGCGCTGAAAAGAGCCGCGACGCTTTACGGGTGCACGTATTGGAGGAGCCTCTTCAGCTAATTCCCTTTCGACTGCTATTATCACCGAGAGCGATAAAGACACAAGCGCGACCGCACGTCCAAGCCAAAAAGTGGTGTGCGACAGGGCGCGGTGCGGAACGGCTGAATGCGGCAACTTGACACCGCAATTATGCTTTAGTCCTGATAATAGCCGTCGCACGGTTGCATATCGCACAAATAAAATAAAAAATTTACTAGTGCCGTAGCAAAGAAACAGAAGGGACACAATTCGGGCAAGGAGCAGACATAAAAGGTAGTTGACTAAGACCAAACTGCACAACGAAAGATACAGAACGCAAACAACGCAGCGTTGTGTTCGCGCTTGCCTTCTTCGTTACGCTGCAGTCGCATTCTCCCATTCACGCTTCGTCGCTGTGAACAAACTAGCTCCGAAGTGTCTACTTTCGATAAAAGAGGCGCTGCATGAAAATAAAAATAATAAAACGAATATGATAAAGAAGTCGCAGTTTCACCCGAAAGGCGAAGCATCGATTGGGATAGCAAATTATTACACAGCTATATGAACTAAGGATAGTTTTACCGACCATATAAACTTGTAACCATTGGCTTAATAATTAAATTAACAAACATAACATGAACACATCCCACTCTATGACCACGGATACTCGCTGTCAGAACGTTGGCATGATGGAGAGCGGCAGCAGTAATGAGTGAATCGCCTCTCGCTTCCACGCAAACTAAGCGGCGAGAACACAGCGCACACGAAGCTATCGGCACTCGGCGTGTTCCCTGAGCCTACCCATCGCAGATCAGTGTCAAGACAGGACCCGAGTGGCCACGCTCAGCCGTGCCATTCGCAGCCGCCACCGAAGTAAAACGACTGACCGCCCCCACAGCATCACCCGGTGCCTTCGGCGCGTTAAAAGGCGGCACACTTCCCCTCCCTACTCCTTCCGCCCTACGCACACGAGATTGAGCCGCCATCCTTGGCTCACGCTCGCACGGTTTCACTCGCATCCACAGCATGTGGCGTGGGGTCATGGTGTCAATTTTTGCGCTTGGACTTTATACGGAACATCGCGGCGTTCACGATGATGACGGCGGCAATGCGCTTGGAGTGCCCGTATGATTGCTATCGCAATAAAAAAATAAAAAGCCGTGAATCTACAGAGGCGTGGAAACTAAAGGTGATGGGCTCTAACGAAGTCGACGACAAACGTGAGAAGGCGCCGAACGTGTGCAGATGGCTCGTTTGGTCTTTTCGCCATTTTCGTGGCGGCGCGCAGAAGAGACGCAGACCGGTTCCCTTGGTGCGCCTTCTCCGAGGTGTCCTGACAGAAGATCCTCCTGGCGGCGTTCACTGCGGTGGCCAACGAAAGAGCCGGCACATCTTCTGGACGTCTCATCCTCCACCCCTTCCGCTCCCACCTGTATATCAGTATGGGCATGTTCTATTTAGTGATACCCTGGTGCCTAGCTCTAGTTTCAAAAAGCACAGCTTGCCTAACTTGCCTAACTTGAAGTAATGCAAAAAAAAAACACGCAAAAGAGAGCGCGGAAAAAGAAGAAAACGACAGGAAAGCTCACTATGCGCGGCTTTCGTTGAAACAAATAGTAGGCGCTCAGTAGCTGCCTTTCTTCCGTAGGCACTTCCGCTCATTTCGCTCGCTTCCAAGCTCAAAATCTATTTTCTTGATTGGATCCACATTGAGCATAGCTATCAAGCCGAAAAAAAGCCTAGCCCTATACAGTGTCGACGTCGTGGCAGTAATCTACATTTGCTCACCAGAAAAAATTCTCCGAGGAACTTTGTCCTTAGTTTAATCTTTTTGTGTGTGTGCAAATACTAATCCAGTAGCGACGTAGGGAAAAGTTTGCCATTGTCTCGAGCGCTGTCTTGACAGAAGCGCGTGTAGCGAGGCGTACTTTGAGAGTGGAGCAGACGACTGATTAGAAGGAGATCTTTCAAATAATTTTTGTTGTTTCTTGGCTTACAAGTATTTCACCGGGCTCTGCTACTGGGCTGGTCGAAGCGCAAAGGGAAAAAGAATACATTGCGGGGTTTAACTTCTCGAAACTGCGCGGGGGATCACGAGAGACGCCGTAGATAGTGGATGATCGCAGAATTATTTTGACCGTTGGGCTATATGGTGATCATCAGAAATAAACATGTGCGCGTCCGTCCTCTCCTTTGGGGTGTCCAGTGAGGTCTATTTCTGAGCTTGTAATCGTGCAGCTTAAGGTGGGCTGAAAACACGGCACGGCGGCGCCTAATTCCCTTCGCCCTTGTCGCAACGCGGCCGCCGGGGCCACGAATCGGAGCCGTGGCGCAACGGTGCTCAGCAGCGCAACGCGGCAGCAGCCGAGAATATGCAGCACAGCGGACAAAGCGTGCTGCTCCATTTCTCGCATAAAGTTTCTAAATAAATACCCTAGAGGAAAATGTGGCGCTAGTGTGTACGGGGGTTCTCCTGAGCGTTGCCTAAAGCTACATGGGAATGATGGAAAGTACAGGCTTGGGATTGACTTGGATCTTTAGACTAGCGGCGTTTGCTTGCAGCGCAGTAAACGAAGCTATACTAAAATATTATCGGGTAAAATATAATTTTATTTATGCAGTGTCTTATATAGTACACAACACGTTACATAAACTTTGTATGACTTTGAGATTGAAGCACGCTTTACTATGGTTTACACCACGACGCGCCAGGGTATGCATACTTGTGCGATTCTGTTCCCGATTTAACGTTGAAGAATAATTATTTATTTATTTTAGAGCGCAGCTCTTTGGCGTCCGTTCCTGGGTTTCGCGTCGTCGTCGGCGTTGTCGTCGGCCTCGTAACCAGCTCCGCCCCCCTTTCATCCCCCGAGCGCTAGCAGCGACCGACTGATACCGCTTTCGTGAGTCCGCTACCGCACTCACGAAAGACGTCGTGCACTTCCTGCAACTCGCATTAACCGTCCATCGATCCACACCGATGTTAGTAGTGGGGGACTTTAATGTTGACATAAAGACAAACAGCAATTTCCTAACACTTATGCGGGAGAACATCCCGTTCCTCTCGCTCGTAACGCGTCCCACGGCTGTGACAACCTCGCGAGGCACTTGTATAGATCTCGTCTTTGAGAATCAAGCATTGGTGTACCAAGTCGAACATATATCAGTCTATTTCTCCGACCACAAAGCTTCCTTCATGACTGTCAAGAACTGTTAGTGGAGTCTTTGTTAAAGGAATACGTGTGAAAAATAAAAAAAAAAATTCTGTGATAGCGCATACATGTGTTGCTCGATTTCTTTGCCTCAATCTATCGAAAAGGTGAAACAGCTTATTTGCTGCGCTCAAATTTCGCATTAGGAAGTAACGTAATCGCCGGTAATTTTTTTCTTTTTTACAACAGCAATGACAACCCTGCATGTAGTTGTGTAAAGATACTCATGAAGTATTTATGGAAAAAAAAATTTTATTGGGAGAAAGTGTGGCGCCCTTGAGAGGAATGTACAAGTGTCGTCTGCTACGACGCTTGCTCGCTGCGAACGCGAGACTTTTCTCGCAAACGACAGGCACTAGCGAGCTCTCTCGCTCTTTCGAAAGGCTGCGTTGGCAGTCACGATTGCTGAACGTCTTCAATTACTTTTAAGCACATCTGCTGCACTACTAGCAGGGATGCTTGAAGCCTCCTACGAGTATGCTTCCTTTTATTTTATGTTATACCACTCCGAAGCGTTGCGGTGTGACTTTGCACTTACCCAGTTTGCGACACTAGACTACAGCCAACAAGCAGCAACATTTCCTACCACAAGTAAGTTTGTGTTTTCAAAGATCTAAAACACGCATTTCAATAAGCACATAAACGAGCAATGCATAATGGAGCCCTCAATAAAATTTGATTGTCAAGCCACTAGAAGTACAACTGTTGAAGTCTTGTATCAGTAGTGCCTTCTTTTTCCTATTCTCACGTTTCATAAAGTACGTAACGCTACAGCGCCAACCTAACACAATTAGCAAACCAAAGTCAAAACGGTTAAAAGACGTTCTTTCACCATTTTCGATGCCGTCACCTTCTCGTCACGGCTTCGACACCACACCGCGACACAAACATCGACCCAGCCGCTGGCCAAGCATGCTACCGCCACTTCGAGAAGCAGAACAAAGGCAGATAGTCTTGCGTCGTACTGTCCCAGTGCGGGTTAGAGCAATTGCGCTTGGACTGGAACCAAAACTGCCAAAAGATACCTGTAGACTAGTTCGCCAGTCAACAGAATGTGAGTCCGTAGCCTGTAGTTCCCATCATTCCCACGATGGTTGAACGATCGCAGCACCAGATTTCCCTCCAGTTATACTATGAAATTCTATGATTTCTCTACTCCGACGAGCTTTCATTTCGAGATTTTTGTCTGTGTCTTGATTTAGCGACGTACAACTGGCCTCCTCTTATACACCTTCCCTGCAGTGTTTCCGTCGTTAAGGCGTTCCTTTAGTAAAAACGCAGTTTGTGTTTGAGTTACTGGCACTTTGGACTCGAAAACTTGGGTAGTTCCGTAGGAGTTTCTATCAAAATGGCAGCGCACTCGCATATGGTGGCAAGGAAACCATTTGTGAAAAAAAATTATGATGTTTCACGTGCCATGACCACGATTTAATTTGAGGCACGCCGTAGTAGTGGACTCGGAAATAATTTGCACCACCAAGGCTTCCTTAACGTGCTCCTAAATCTAAGTACACGAGTGTTCTCCCATGTCGCCGCCATCGAAAGGCGGCTGCCGTGGCCGGGACCGTGTGTGACGATCTTGAACTGCATCGCATAGAGGTTGCGCGATTTCTAGAAGCGAGATGTTCAGAAGAATATCCTGTATTGTTTCTAAGATCGTCAATTTCAGCCACTAATTGCAATAAATATTCAATTTTTAAACTATCAAGAGCATTCCTTTATTCTCGTTACTGCTGGTGAGTAAAAAGCTAAACTGAATATCCTTTGTTCAGCAAAAAATGAACTTAGATGGCGCCAATGGCAGCCATGCTTTGGGGAGGGGTAGCGAGAATCAATATAACATGTGTGAAAAAGAGATTATGCTTCCTTGGCAGTGTGGCTTCTATGTCTTGCAAGGTTTCAGCAGAATAAGTGGGTTACAACAATTGATACACGCATATTGCTTAGAGAGGAAAATGATATGCCAAGGGCAGGGATGCATTTGAAGATAGAAGACCGCTGAATTGACCATGAAAAGAACACCGACGGAAGGGCACAGATACAGGCAGTATCTGACGAAGACGAAGAGAGGGGCAGGCTGTAGAGGGAGATACTTGAAGCTGAACGCATAGCCGCCTGAGCAAACTAGTGTATTAGTGCACTCTCAGTGCAGCTCACGGGGAGGGAAGTGACCTGTTCAACGAGTTGATGGTCTCGAGTGTACAACCCTCTATTTACACCACCCCCCATGCTTCTCAAAGATCAACCACTTTATAGTTCAGTCCACGCGCCATGTTTGAAAGTAGGCTCAAATCATTTGTCTTAAATTGGGCATCTGTAGGTGTCTGGATAAGATTGGCGACTGTCCTTGTACATTCTTTCCGTGTCCCGTCCTCAAAACGCACCGTTATAACCATGTTCCATCAAACCAATAACCAACTACCCTATCTAAGTCTCTTAATGGATAATGTATGTTTTTTGTCTACTGGTCGGCATACGATCTTTCTCATGATCAACCCCCTTTCTTATTATTTGCTTTACACGTTCTTGTCAGAAGCGATCTTGTCCACTTGCATACGCAGTAGATGCTTGAGAGCTTATTCAAGCTTCAACAAAATCAGTTGCGAAAAGGCGTCCTTCTTGTCTCCATCTGTGTTATTTCACTCGGTGTTTTTTTCACGGGAAATTCGGCGCTCTTCTCCCTCCAATAGTCGCACCAACAAGTCCAACAGTTTGCGCTTCTGCAGGCATGCATATCAGTCAGAGTCATATTGGCTTGCTTTGCTTCAATACATGTCGCTTCTTATTTTCTTTTTTATTTATTACTGTAGGCCCTAGTCCAGGCCCAACCAAAATACATGGGACAACCACCACACTGCAGTCAGATTCAGACACTTTTGAATGAGTCACTGTACGTCAGAGTTCAGTGTCCTCAGTCTCAAGGAAAACTCTTGACTGTATTAAATTTAAAGCAATTTTGTCGGTGACAACGTTGAACAGATGTATTTACTTTGATGTATGACATTTCATTCTTTAGTCAAGTCAGGAAACTACACTAAATATGCCACACATCACACAAATCTGTCAGATTATTTCTTAAAAGGGTGGCACAATTAGTACTTAATGACTGAGATACTGCACTCGAACAGCCGTCACGAAGTCTGCAATTCATTACAATAAGATTCTCGCACTCGCCAACCGGAGAGATGTGCACATGATTAGACACTCACCTTGATGTAAAAAAATGGTTCTCCGATATAGATAGATGCTGTGGTGTCTGGTACTTTCCTTGTTATAGCCTCAAAGTGTTTCCCCACCAAAGACTCGTGTCTGATTTCCGGACGAAGCACAGAGTGGCGAAAGGAGGCAAAGAAAGTTTCGTGTTCAGAGGGAAAGTGGTACTTGAGAGTGGGTGAAGAAAGTAATGGAGTGTGTGCTTTTCGTCGTTTCCGTTCATCATCCAAAAGAGAAAAAGAAGATTGGGAAGGGCATAAACAATAAATATCGGTCCTTTCTTATTTGCGTGAAACTTTTTATTATAGCCTGCGCAGGAACATGCGTACAGAAGAAATGAATATTCTTAGTGCGCATGACTAGAAGGATGAAAATCCACCAGGTTGTCCCGTACGGCACATTAATTTGCCAGCCTTAACTTTTAACAACGAAAGACTGCGAGCGCGAATAAACGTGAACTTGTAAGATAGCATTCGCACCTTCAATGTATTATTTTTTACGTGTTTCCGTTCTCATAACGAAAAAAAAAATCAATGGTAATCTTCCGAGAAAAAAATGACGAAGGAAGCATTGAACGAAAAAAAAGATGAAATGCAGTATATGTAACAGCATTCGCACAAGCAGAAAAAAGAAAGCTCCGGTATACAGAGTGGCCGGAAGCTTAGGAATAAGGCGCCTTTATCGCACTCTTGCCTAGCGCTAAACGACTTTGCCGGAGGAGCTATGGTCACTTTATAAGCTTTTTACTCCAGTGCGCAATGGAAAGAAAAAGGCGTAGAATCTGGGCCGAATACTTAGGAATGTAGCGCTGTTTTCAGAAATTGCCACTTTAAGAAATTAGTAATATACGCTTTTTTTTCTACTTTCAGCTGTGTCCGTAATGATGATATGATTGGGTCCTATGGTTCTTAAAAACAGTTCCGGAGCATGACAGCTTGCAGCCCTTTCAGCTATTCGCACAAAAAAAGAAGTCCTGCTCCACTGTTGCTTAAAGTTGCTCACTGAACATGGATGTGTTGCGTTCTGTTTATTCCCTTCTTGCTTTCAGTGTTTGCTTATCGCCAGTAAAGCAAATAAGCATTAATCGCAATTCTATAATTTTTTTTGTAATGCTGACTTTGTAATGGCTTGACTTTGTAGCTACATGACCTCAGGCAGAATACAGACTTATGGCAGAAAATTCCGGAAACTTTTTCTAACTTAGGCTTTACTAATCATGATCAGGAATCTGAACGTAATTTGCATCACGCATCTTTTTTTTTTTTTTTTACACTTTCGTTGCCTGCACCGAATGGTGCGACAGAGAGCTGTGCACATTCTGCACAAGTTAGCTTTAAAATTGTGATTCGCAATCAACATATGTACTGGTTTTTATATAAATTGCATTGTGCTTGCGGTAGTAGCATCAGCAACTCAGCATGGGCGTGTCAGCGCTGCAGCCAATGTCTTGGTCCGCCATCTTAAAATAAAGCCCGCAACACTCTTATTGAAATGTGCAAGGGCACTCACCTTGCATGTTAGTATTAGGATTTAGGCACGAAAAATCCTTCATACAGCAATGTTTTTATTTACTTTATGCTTCTCGCAAAAAGCCACGTGAAGAAAGATCGTTTGAAATATACTGTAGCTGAACACATTGTATCAAGGGACCCTCACATGTAGCCTGTTCTCACCAGCTGATTATTTTTAAATACAAGGTCTTCATAGCTGACTTCAAGCAGGATTGGCCTGTCTGCGACCTAGGTAACATGTAACCTAATTCAAACCCCCTCGCCCCCCCCCCCCCCCTTCACCCTCCAAAAGAAAGAACAGCTCTAGCTCACAGCTATGGGCCGTCCAGCAGGCCCGGGGTGCGCTCGAAAAGCACAAGCTTCATTACCCACTACAAACGGGCCCAACTGGGCTAGTGCAGAGTAGGGTATAACCCCGGTTTGACGCTTGGTCAGCGTTACGACGCGTTAAACCGTCGTTTGCCGGCACTTAATTAAAATTATCCCTATCCTATCCTAGCGCGCCTCGTAGCGTCGCAGCGAGTCGAAAAGTTATGGATATGAAGGATTCAATGAGGCAAGAAGCGAGAAGTGATTGCGGAGTACGTAAAATTTACTTTGCCGGTCAGAAGTGTTATATATATATATATATATATATATATATATATATATATATATATATATATATATATATATATATATATATATATAGTCGAAAATTTACATCACACTGTGCCCCTGTAAAGCGTGCACCTCCGTAGTTAGAGGCATGTTAGGCAAAGCCCCCGCACAGCACATTTTTGGGAAGGTAGTGACTACAGTGACGGGGCCCGTCACTTTAACATCTGCACTACAGTGACGGGGCCCGGTACTTTAACATCTGCACTACAGTGACGGGGCCCGGTACTTTAACATCCTCACTACGGTGACGGGGCCCGTCGCTTTAACAACAACACTACACCGACGGGGCCGTCACTATGTCGGTATTGGGGGCGAGGTCGACTTACGGAGTCGCCATCTGTCGGAAGCGCCTCATATGCGTCGGCGTTAAATAAAGGTTAAATAAACATACTACGCGGCAGCCCTCCTGAACAATTTTTGCAAGTACTCTCGAAATGGCAGTATTTTACCTTTAAAATAATCATGTTGGACAAACAGAAAGCACATAATGGTTTACAAACGCTATCTCTTTGCCTACTACGTACAGTAAGCTGGGACTGCGAGCGGTCGCCGCAATCGATTCCACCGAACCGGTTTGCGTGAAACGTAAGCAATCGCTGAGAAAACTATGTGAAATATGTTCTTATAGTGGGATGGCTGTCTGTGTAAATAAATGTAGCATAACAGAATGAAGCTGCAATGCAGCGATCGCACGGGTTCGCGGTGACAGACTTCGCGTCTGCATGCATGTCCTCGCGCAATGTTTCGCTTTCGCTCCGAGCACGTTTTCGCACCGTGCCGTGAGCTTTATGCCGCAGCATATGAGCATTTGACAGTACGCAAGCTACCATTGTTGCATGGACACTATCGGAGCTGTTCAAAAATAATTTCGTTATAGCCAGGGGTCTTCGACGCCTACAGCGACTTGTGATGTTCCGTCGCGATGATTCAGTCTTAATTTTCTTTTTCTTTTCTTCTAAAGTCTTGGAAGCTTCAATATCATTATTTCTCAAATTTCATCGAACTGCATGTTTATCGGTCTTCTAAGCGAGCAATTACCCGCTGCTTCTTTTTCTTAATTCAGTAGAATATTGATTGTCAGGTGCTCACAAGCAGGAACATGGGCCGTGACTTTTTAAATGTGTTTTTACCGTTCCCCTTCCATTAGAGTGAACTTTCTTTATTATAATCATCATACGTGTTACAGTGCATACGCAAAAGATTGTACATTCGTGGACAAGTACCCATTGCGGTCGTTCGATCCGTATGTGTGCAATCATGTATTCGATTACTGCACGGAAGTTGCTGACATCGTGAAATTCACGTGGTGTTGTGGACAGTACTGGAATAAAATACCGCGGTCCGTAAAGTGCTTGGCATCCCCATAGGCGCCAGCACCGAGAAGCTCATGCAGCTGGGGGTCCACAACACTTTCGATGAGGTTGGGTCACAGAAGTTAGTCCGCTGGACTTTAACCCGTCAGGGAAAGGCAGTGCGTGCTCGACGCGTGGTCGCGGGAGGCCGTCACGGTCTCGCCGTTCCCGCGCAACGTGCACCCGCAACGCAATGTAGGCACACGCCGGGCCCGGGCCGCACTTCTCGGATCCGTCGCCGACGAACCACGATCGGTCGCGTTCGTCGACGTCGCCCAATACGGTTCGTCCGACCGGTTCGCGGCGGCCGTGGTGGATCACAGGGGCAACCTAATGCCGCGTCCGTGCGGGGCAGGTGTCCGGATTGCGGAGATCCATTCTGCACTTTAGAACACATGCTCTGGCGGTGACGGGGACCACGGTCATCTCACCACGGATGAAGAGTGGGAGGAGGCGGTCAGGCACGGCCTGCCCGTCCCAACGTCGGAACGGCTCGCGGCGGCCCCCTCCCTCATAAGGGGGTTTCGGAGTCGCTCCTCAGGACCTTAATAAAGTTCACTGCCTGCCGTGAAGTGCTCGAAGTTGTTTGCATAGAATGTTTGAAAGAAGTGCGGCCATTGACGTCGCTACAGTGTCGACGTAAAGTGCCGGTCCCGTCTGTGGTTAAGGAGACGGGCCCCGTCACTGTAGTGTGTATGTTAAAGTGCCGGGCCCCGTCACTGTAGTACAGATGTTAAAGTGCCGGGCCCCGTCACTGTAGTGCATGATTATGTTAAAGTACCGGGCCCCGTCACTGTAGTACAGATCTTAAAGTGCCGGGCCCCGTCACTGTAGTCACTACCTTTTGGGAAACGAGCGGACTAAGCAGGACTTGCACCAGACAATGGAGTCCGGAAGGCAGCTTCGGTGGTGCCCACAAGAAGCAAGAATTATTTGTAGACTACGTAAAGTCACTGCATGGGCGTAATTAATGCCAATATACTGGAAAATTAACTATATTGCACGATAGGATGCACTATCTCCGGAATCGCTTCATGTGGCCTCCTGGCCAAAAAAAAGAAATGGCCACCCAAGTGTCACCGCTAAGGAAGACAAAGTTGGCGTAATTGCGCGTGAAATATGATATAAATAATATATAAGCTAAGTTAATAATGAACCTGAAAATGTAACAGAAAAAGAAACGGAATGGAGTGTTATATTCAACATTTAATGACTGAATCGTTTGAGAAACCTAATACGTCGACCTTGTCTTCTTTACCGTCGTTTTTTGGGCGCCACTTTTCTTTTTCTGACATCATTGGCTTGACACAAAGCGAAACTGATGTTTTCTTGGTTAATTACAGGTTCCAATGTATTTTGTGTTGTTGTTGTTGCTTGCATAAATCGATTCATATGTTATTATACAAGTTAAACTGATGCTTAATATACCGGGCATAGATTTTCTAATTTATTCTTTAAGCCTTCATTATGACATATGACAATTAATATAACGCACTAAATCTAGAACAATGTGCCATTATTTCTATCCGTCCTGGTTTTTGTGCGCTGTTTTATTACAGGATTACCATGTTTTTGTAGGATTACCAACTTGCCTACGTTACAGTTTTATTACCCTTTAAGCAAATCACTGGAATTGTAAACTTTACAGCATGAAATAGTTATGGGAGTTACTTAGTCTCTGGGGTAGCTTGCTAGCTGTGACTGAGCACGGGGTCACGCGTTCTATTTCCTGTCGCGTAGGTGGAATTGTGGATGAAAACGAGATGCAAAATATTCACATGCTTACATTTATGTCAACTGTAATAGCTCCGTGAGGTCAAAATTAATCGAGAGCCCTTCACAGTACAGTATTTCTCATAATCTTGCATTAAGTCATTTAAACCTATCAATGAGCGCATGTATATGCGTCAACAGAGAGTGGTTATTCTTGGCGTAATGCAGTGTCATTACCGTCACACAGCAGCAAATATTGACAATGTACTGGATATGAAAATACCGGCGCCGCAACCCTAATCACATTTTTTCGCCGCAATACTTCTGCACAGTAGTGATATGGTGGGGGGGAGGAGAAGGGGGTCGTTAGTTTTTTTCTCGAAGACAATATATGACAAAAAATGAATTTTCGTTGTATTTTCTTCCGTCATGAAATGCGACAAGGTGGAGGTAGAGGGTGTTCGTAGAATAGCGTATGCGTGTTCGTAGAATAGCGAATAGAGTAGAACCAACTATGTTGCTATAAAAAGGATCTACAGTAACGAAGTGTAACCGCGGCTGACGCGCACAGAAATAATGCAGGTTTCTCCGGACGTAAGCGCGGGAGCGACAGGGATCAGCAGTGTACAGGAAAAGCGGCGCCCACCGAGGAATTAGGACCGAAGCCTCATTGCGTTCTCGGACCTTTCCGTCCGAGTTCGCCGGAGCAGCCGAGCGTCCAGAGAAGCGGCGCGAAGGTGGAAATTTCTAATGGGGGGAGCGCGCACGAGGTGTTAAGGGCGAGGAAAGGCTTCGCGGAAACGGCAAGCGGCAGGGGGGAGGGACTTATCGGCAGGAGGGGTTCATGGTGTCACGAACCTCGCAGCCACACGGCAGCGCGCGCACGCGTACAGCAGGGCGGCTCCCCCCGTTGAAAGCCATTTTCGCGGCTGAAGGGATTCTAATTTCACGCGCCCGCATCGGCCAGCACAAAAAGTTAGCGAGCCAAGGGCTCCCAGTAGCCGCGCGGAATAAAGGGAGACACGCTCCGAATCACCGACAAAGACGAAGGAGGGTCCGCAAGCTTTGTGTGACTTTGGGATTTGCGTGAAAGAAAGAAGACACAACGCAGACAATCCCGCTGGCCTAGACTTACATACAAACAGAAACGGCGTGCCTGCGTACCGTATTTCTCCCGATAAAAGCAGAGATCTGTGGAGGAATTACACTCCACTTTCGCCCGAACCAGGCGTTACGCTTTCATCGAGACTATTACCTCGTGTTCCTAATTTTGTGTTTAAAGTTTAAGCTGCATCTGTTTACTGTGCTCCCTCTTCTTGTTTTCTCTCCAAAACTTAGCAGTCGAAATGTCAGTCGTCAACAAACAAGCTGAACGTGGAAGCGCGATCGAATGCCCGACTTAGTTCCTTAACCGACAATATTTGCAAAACAAGCTGGCTTCACCTTCTGTATGTTACTAAAGAGGTTTTCCTAAAGTGTTCGTGTTTCCCCAATGAGGTCATTGTGACGCTTTTCGGTGCTTTTTCAAACACATTCTTATGTGATTTTCCTCTTCCTTTTTCTAGGTAGGCGACGGGAAGTAGGTTGGTGGGTTGGTTTGTGTAGTGCTCAGTTTTGCGAATCAACCATATGCGAGTTATAGCCGAATGAACGAGGTATTAGGATACGACAGGCAGCAAAGCGCGAAAGTGCCGGCGGTGATATTAGTCCGTCAAGCGCACCGGCTTACACTGGCCTGCAAACTTTTTCCCCCGTTGAGCCTCCGACATTTTAATGGAAAGTCGTGCTACCTAGGAAAGACGAGAGGACGGGGACTGCGGGACATCTGGGTGGGAGACGATAATGCTTCTCCTGAAATCTTCTTATCATTACCAGGATTTCGCACGTTCTAAATGTCCCGGCCGCTTCGTGCGTATTCTATATCGAGGCAGTGGTTGCGGCAGTGTGAAAGAGGCGCGCAAGTACAAAACGTAGAAGCGGCCAGCGGCGAAGGAAAGAACCAATTTTCGAGAAGCAGCTGCAAGGATTCACATGCGCTTCGTGACAAAACCGGGCTACAAGCAAAAAAAAAAAAATGCGGAGAATCGCTCCGTCTTTCTTTTTTGTTTAAGGGACTGATAAGTTGATATTGCGCTGTTCTAACGGCACGCTGACGTTGACTGCAAAGCTCGGAAAATTATGAGGTGCGCAGGCGCAGATGACATTATTGAAACAATGGCGTTCTGTATCCTATGAGCGAAAATCTTGCATAGTATTTTCTGTACACTCATGCTTCAATCTTCATAATTTCGCAACCAGTGCCTTTGTACAGCTTGACTCTGCTGTAAAATGTCCCTGGTGTCTTTCGTTCCCTTATGCCTGTTTCCGGACGTGCTGTCGTGATAGTCATCAATGTGACAGGTAGCCCTTTCATGCGAGAAACGGAGATGTAGGCATGAGCATCAGTTTGTTCCATCAGTATTTCGCTTTTGCTTTGTTATGCTCGCCTTCCCTTGATTCCTTCTAGATTTATGCGTTCGTTGCTTCTTTGAATGTATGCGACCACGTGTCGTTGTCAGTTCCACCGGGGGGGTTCTGCTTAAATTGAATAGGTGCCCAAATAATTTTGCATTTTTCGATCATGGCCCGCATAGTGCAGGATAACGTGTTCGTTTTGTTATGAAACGCCACAGAGAAGACTACAGAGTTAGTAAAAAATGAGAAGGAAATGTCGGCGCTCAATTCATTCTGTGAGTGCAAAACGGAACTTTGACTTACGACGTGGGTTTGTCTCATGCGGAACTGCATAGCGTTTTTTTTTTTTTTTACTAGGCCGGCCTAAATTTTTTTCGTCGACCGAACAAAAGTGGCAAGGATTCTCAGTGTTCGCAAAATGAAATTGAGAAACAACATAGTGTAATGTTGCAATACAGTGCTTACAAAAGAGACATGTGACTGAATATCGTAAACACAAATATCGTACAAACTCCCTACACAAGGGTAGGGAGTGGGTTCTACTTCGGGAGGCCGCGCGCGCCCGCTCGGGCCGCTGCCATCCGTATTTATTTATTTATGTACAATACCTACACCGCTAGTATGGGACATAGGTGTAGGAGGGGGGGGGGGGGGATGGTAATAAACCTCGATGCCCAAAAAGAAAATACAAATACATAAAGTTCAGATTGGTAAGACGTCACTTCGAACGCCCCATAGGACAACTCCCGGGCGGCCGCGCCGGGCCACAGTGTGCTGCAAGGCCATCCCCGACGGACACACAGTCCGCCGCGCGCTGTTTTCGCGGCTGAGCTCGCGCCGATGCGAGACGCAACACGGAGCTCGCTGCTGCTGCCGAGCTTTTAACGCGACAGCGTTAAGAAGCCGTTGTCGCAGGAGATCCTGCGTCGGCGTCCCGCGTCAGACGGCAAAAGTATTATCGGACCACGTATTTCTTTTTTTATTCGTGTACCCTAAAAGCCCTTTTAGAGGCATTACATAGGGGGTTAAATAACATTAGATATCATATCACGGTGAATAATTAATGAAAATAAAGAAGCAAAACGAGCGCCATTTGCTGGGAACATAACTTGATAAAACATACTGAAACATACACTGCAAACACTGTGAACGTACTGGAAAAAGTACAAATACAGTGGTACGGGCAAAAATATAAAATAATACAATTCTAAGAGTCGGCACGCAATAAGCACTTCAGTTTGCTAACAAACGCGTCGTGGTTGTTAACTTAAAAGATTTCCGCAGGCAGGCTATTCCAATTGTAAATGGCAAGGAACAATGGCGAATGACGCATAAGCTTGGTATACCCAGGCCTTCGATGTTACGCAAGGAACTTACTGAACTAATTGGATTTCTCAAGCTAAAATACGTAAAAAAATCATAAACTATGACTTTCACGCAACTACAGCCATGATAGCTCTCGGATTGTAATTTGACTATACGAGAAAACAATTCTGTTATGCGAAAACTCAAACAAACCCTTACACAGACACAAACCGGCCACGGCGTTCATATACCGGCCGGGGCGTCCACCATTTTGCGCGCGCCGGCGCGATGGGTGTCTTGGGGGCATGGAGTGGCGCACCCAGTTCCTTTTAATACCTCCAGCTCGCGCTCGCCTCCGCCCCATCGCAGCCCACGCGAGAGGCTGTGTTTCCGCCACTAAGCTTGCCTTCGTGCATAATGTTCGCGGCCAGCGTTTCCCAGTAAACATTACGTTTACAAACGCTCCGATTGCCAGGAAGAGTGAGAAGCAGTGAGGGATCTTACAATGCTATCGCGTTGTACTCTTAACGGCGAAGCTTAAGCGTCCTCCAAATTGCTTGACTCCAGTGTTTTGACAGCGAGTTTACGCGGTCATCGAGGGAGATGTGTTCATGTCTGCTTGTGCGCTCGTAACACCATCCTTGTTACTTTATTTAGTATGCCTATGTTTTATAAGTTTACATGGCCGATAGAACTACTATCCTTACTTCGTACCGCTGTCCACTAGTTTGCTATCGCAAGCGGTGCTTCGCCTTTCGGACGAAACTGCGACTGTAAAGTGTCACCAGATTGCCGCACATGTTTGTGCAAACTGATAAATGATGTGTTAAACTGTAAAGCGAAGTTATGTGCACGTAGTTTATAAAATTACGTTACTCTGATGAAAAAAAGAGACTGGTTACCTAGTTGGTACTGCAAAACTTGAGGTTAAGCGCAAGAGAGCACTTTCGGAATGCACGAGTTCATGCCAAACTGTCTGCCGCGAAAAGAAAAGTAGGAATTTGATAAATAATCGCAGAAGCCCAGGAAGTGCAGAAACCACATTCGTTCAAAGGGAAGAAACTGAAGGACTGGTTTGTTCGAACGTAGACGCATATGTTGGCAAATATTTTGTAGCTGGAGTCTGCAGGACTCACAAATCGTTAAATAAGAATGATGATATTAGTAGAAAATAGCGTATTTTATCAGGAAAGCGGCAGCTTTTGCAAGTATACGTGGAGATTATGTTGGATAAAATGGAGTAATGCGGCGAAAGTGGAAAAGTATCAAAATATTATAGACTGATTTGTTATGTAAAATATGAAAGAAGAAAGGCTGCCGATTTGTAGTTCTTGGGTAAAATCCAAAAGAACAAAAGGTATTTCTCCTGGTTGCAGTGCCGTATGATAATCACTGAAACCCGTGCATAACTTGTACGACGAAGACTTTCTACGGCCAACAAATGAGTTAGCATGTCTTGTAAATGTACTCGCGACGACCCAGTGCATACGAATACGTGTAGCTTTTGTCATGCATTAATATGCATACGAACACATGTATTTCATACAAATTGTTCAAATAGACTTAATAACTATGATATTTTGTTGAAGAAAATGCTGTGGCTTTTCTTGCTAAGTACTATACCTGCTCAAAAGGACACGTAGTTTTGAAACAGTCGACAACTATCGTGCCCACTTTCTCAGACCGTTGAAAGCACCATCGAACACAATACGTCTCGCTCGCTGGCGACGTACGGCTCAAATACTGAAAAAGCGCGACAAACAGAGAGCCTGCCAATACGGGACCACTTGTCGTTGTACGGCGGTCCCTCCCCGTCATTACGAGGGTCGGCAACCGTCAGAGTCCCCACTTACATTCCATTCCGATCCATTTGTTTCGAGCGAGAATGCGCACGACAGTCGAGCGAAACGCAGTTGGACGCGTTTTCGTCGACGCTTTTAGCTCTTCTCGTCTCTGGCGCGTGGAAAGAAAACCGCCGAGTCTGGAATCGCTCCCACGCGCACTCGGACAGCACTTCACGACGGCAGCTCTCCACTCAAAAGCAATTTCTTTTCTTTTTTTCTTTTTTCATTTTATCTTCTTGCGCTTCTTATGTTTTATTTATACTGTCGCTCTCCTTCTGTTCCTTTCGTTTTTTTATGTCTCACACTTCGGAAACGCACCGTAGCCCTATCTTTCGTGCACTACTATGCCGCTGTGCTTACGTGGACTCCCGAATTTTGAGACTGTTGTAGCATTGCTTTCATCAAGCGCCTTCTTTAAAGACTATCAGTAACGATACGAATCGGTTTTATTTTTGCTTATTTTGGGCACAAACAACAAATTAGACTGATACAAGTGTTTAAATTCATTATTGCATAAAAGCGCCTTCTTAGCGCAGGACGCGAATGCCGCGATGTTTCACGCAGCAGTAGAACAAATGTATTATCAAAAGTTGTTATCAAAGGGCCCCCATAGCTGAAAATTACTCGCAAACAGTAAAGTTGACGAATAGCATTACATCATGACGGAGCGAAACCGCCATATGGCAATCACGTGAACTAATTACGGAACGCAATACATGGTATTTGTAGTAACGTTGCTTCTTTAAAAACCATAGAAACAAATTTAAAATTACAAACTTTATGTCTTGTTAAGATTCATCTAAAACATGCGTTCTTGACCAGCACGTTGACATTCACTTCATACCGTTAAGGCTATTTTCTGCTTTGTAATAGATACGAGTATGCCGTTCTTCATGCCACACATCGTTCTGTAGTTCACCTTTGTCAGATTGTCCATCCGTCCTGTACGTAAATAGGTTCTTTTTCTATTAGCCAGACTGTTTGATGATATTTATCTTCCTGTAAGAACACTAACTTATCACTGTTACTTGAAATGCTGTATCTTTTATGTAATATGCAAAGAGGCCTCTGCCAAGTATTGGCGTACCTTTAGCTTCTCTACCTTTCTCGGTGTATATCGAGAATAATAAATAATTTGAATGGGCGTGTTAATAACTCATGTTGTTCTCACATCTCAGCATTTCCTGCAGTCGAATGTCAAGGCTGCTGGCGGATGCACCGAATAGGGCATTTTGGCGGACTTGGTTAGTTACTAGTTCAGTTAACAAGATCAACAACTCGATCAAATAAAAACACGCACCGCAGTGAGTCAAGAAAACGACAACTGTAGAAGTTCTGCAAATGGGTAAATTCTGATGCCTTTCTGTGGCATATATAGCAGCATTGTTTCTCATCCTCCATGTTCGAAAGTACACTGCGCTATGTACTGGAACATGTACTCGGCACCAAAGGGCTAATTGCAATTAATTGGTAATTTGCGCTGTAATTTAGTGTCCTTAATTCTGGCCTTGTGCGGCGTGTCTTGATTTACGCCCTTGCTCTCGTTGATGGCTGCGAGAGTGTTAAAAGGTAGCTTTAGCGCGGGTCCAATTCTGATGCGGCATATTCAAATACAGGTAAAACGCAAAAACGCTTTTCGGAAATACCCCTGGACCGATTTTAATTAAATTTGTTGCATTTGAGAGAGAAAGTTAAATTATAGTGACTATTGGAAGCGGAATCTGGATTTAGGCTATGAATTTTGTTAAAATAAATTTAAAGTATTCGCGTGTTCGGAAAACACAGACACACAAACTTTATAAATTAATAGCTCTGCATCAAGAAGAGATATCGCGGTTCTGTAAACGGCACCCATTAGATCACTCAAGGAGGACAACTTACATGTGTCAATTTATATATTAGGTTATTTTGTTACGTTGTGTACAAGGGTTCTGCAAAAGCTGTGTTTCCTTATTAGTGAAATTTTTGCAGGTTCATGTGTAACATATAAATTTTGTCCGCTTTAGATGTACTATTAGATGTAATTCACAGAAGTGTGATATTGTTTTTCCTTGCTGAGTTACAGAGTTGTAAACTTGATAGTTTCGTTTTCTGAAAATGTTTGATTTCTGCAATTTTTAATAAACAATTGACGACATGAATGAAACATTCAGAACCAACAGTCTCTAGTTTTAAAGTTTTTTTTTTAATGCAACAAACCTCGTCAAATTTGGTGCTGTGGTAGCCTAGAAAAATGAATTCAAGTTTTACATGTACTTAGATAGGAGCAGCCGAGCTAAAGCTTCCTCTTAAGTGGTTCATGTTCTCCCCCTATATTTCACTCATATGTTATCTTGGCCGGCAATCTTAAATAAATACCACTTTGTGCGCGCGTAATTCAAAGAAGTAAGGCATAAATATCTGCGAGATTGCCCGTGCATGTAAACAATACACGGCCGCGGAATGTGCACACCCGTTTATATGTAAGTGCGATGGTGCACAGTACTGGTCCAGCTGTGTCTAGAGCGTCATGCAACGGAACACACCAGAGCCGATTCGTCGCTCGTTGAGTTTCATTGAAGGGCTGTGTGCAGCCCAGTCAGCGCGAACATACCTCACTGTACGCCGCAGTGCGACGGGCGCCGCAACAGAGCACAGCGCACCATATCACAGGCCTCAGTACGCAAAGAGTTCACGTCGTCATCATCGTGCATGGAGGTTTCGGGCAAAGCGGAGCCGCAGGCAAATTCGAAAACATGACGGGGGTGCCCTCTGGTTCCTTTGAGGTGTCACGGAAAGCTGCTTGTAGTGTAGCCAGCTTCATGGAAGCAGTCCTGTGACTAAAGCTCACTGAAATAGCTGGCCCCCGAGGTGGAACCCCCACAGCTATGGCAGAAGAAGAACCAAGTGCCACAAAGACCTCGGTGTGAACAACACGGCATTGTTTGTTGCGGTTCAAGCTGTGCTGCATCGTAAAATCCCTTTTTTTGCTCTCCATCAAAACTGAGGAAACAGTAAAGGAACACATGTGAGGCAGGAGCAGGTTGTTGGCTTCCGGAAAATATGTGCCAGCAAGAGGATGTTCCGGAACTGTCGTGACAGATCCCACTCCGAACACAAATGAGCGTACTGCGTTTATAGAATCGTGGACGATTATGGACGTTAAGTAGGTACCAATCAAAGGTGCGCAAATGAGGGAAAATGCTAGTACGTGCAGATTAGTTGACAGGGGCATCTCTTAAGGCACACGCGCATACCTGGCGAGACTCTCGGAAACACGAAAATACCGCGAATTATGTAGAAACATGCGACGGATGTAGGTGATTCGGAAATGGTAAGGCAATATGTGCACGAAAAAGTTTTTAAATTAAATAATGCTTTGGTAAAATGTCAGTGTTCTTTAGCATCAGTCTATTGCTGACAAAATATAGTGCATAAAGAAATGTGAGTTGCGCGATGCTTTTCGAATGAAAGCCAACTCCTACCCGATCACGCAAGAACTGAACATATTTTCACCTCACCCTAATATTTTGACAGATATAAAAGAAGTTACTGCGCTGGTACCACCGCGTCAGCCGACTTCTACCTGGAGAAGAACGGAAAAGGTAACGGCGACAACGCGAAGCCAATAAGCAGCGTGAAAGTGTCGCCTACGCTGAGCGACGCCACCACGACAGCGTTAAACAAAAACAACAGGACATGCGCAGATGGAGTTCCGCAGAACAACGAAAAAGCCACAGCGCGACAGGGTGCTGCAGGACTGGAAAAGCTACAGCGGCCATCTACAAAGAGAGAGAGAGAGAGAAATGAATAAAAGACAAAAAAAAAGAAAAAAAGAGACTGGATTAAAGGGAAAAAAGCAACGATAGTTGCCGTAGGCTTTTTGCAAAAGGCATGACGAATGACAAATACAAAATCGCGTCACCATCGCCTCTGTAATAGCAGAGTAAAGGCAAGCAGGCGGCGCGCAAAGCAGTCCGTAAATAAAAGAGGAAACTCGCGCGTGAAGCTAGCATAAGACATTACCGAGACCATAAACAGCACGAGACGAACAGCGACACAAACAGCTGGAAAATAAAACGCGTGTGCTAAAGGAGAAGCAACAAACGCTACAAATGGAGCATTTCGGAACGTCTGGTCTGCCCTTCCTCGCGCGATTCACGCTTTCTCTTCGGCGCTTCCTGCGTTGCTGCTGTTCTCCGGAGCCATGGCGCGAACGCAAAGAAGCCCGGGATTCGCTATTTGCGTCATTTGTTTGTGCGCGCGCAAGTGCCTTCATATGTGTTTAAAGGGTTTAAGAAGACGCAGCAAAACCAGGGCGTAGTCCTGTCGCTGGAGGACGCATAGAGTGCACAGCTCGGCACAAGCAGGGGGTGCTGCGTGAATGCTGCAGACTGGGATTGAATGTGGCGCCGCCGTGTAGCTGCTGACGCTAGCCGCTTGAGACTGCGCGAAAAAGCACGCGCTCATAATGCGTTCAAACACGTGAAATATTGAGCGCGTGCCTTTACAAATGCTCCAATACGATCAGAACATAAGAATGTGGACGCTTAACCAGACACCAGCTAGAATTTTCGAAATATGGACGACGGTCTTTGACATCTGTAAACGTTAGGACAACGGGCCCTCTTGCAGTAATGAATCATTGAATTCCTGCCATCATGCAATTTAAGTTACGACTACAACGTCGAATATGTGCATTTGTAATAGAACACGTTGTGGGGCTAATTGGCTCATAGCGTTCAAAAGATGACAACAGCGGATAAAAGCGCTTTGTCCTATCATTGTTTTTTTCTTTATTGGTGTTCTGTCTCTGTTGGCGCTTCATATCTTGAAAAAAAATGCACATTTGTACAAGTTGGGGTTTGTGCCCGAGCATCCAAATTGTTTGGCATGCGCAGTGCAATTTTTACATCATCCAGTGGAAATTTTTTCCCAATGGCGACTCTTGCTGGAAATATTGCGGGCGTTCCAAGAAAGGTGTTTTTTTTTTCACTTAATCATATTCGTTTTGTGAAGTACCAAGTATGATAAGACGTCAAACTTAACGGCATCGTGTATGACGAGAGTGAGAATTCATTCGAAGGACTTCAAACAGGCAGATTGCACGCTGCGTGCAAACAAACGACAATGACTAATGCACACACTTCCTATATCAGGTAAGCCTCTACTAGCGTGCCCTGATAGTATGCGGCGGAGAAACTGGGAATATGAGCGCCTGCAGTATGCTGAGGACAAGTTAGGAGGATGGATATAGCTGAATGCCCAGTCTTGCACCATTGCTAATGGCATCAGGTAGCTTTGGTGTTAATATCTTGCAAAACATCTCTGAGTACCGGTGGCCCCTGAGACCACTGACACAAAGGAACGTCCGCAAAGAGATGTCGAATACTTAGCTTCAGAAAAGAGGCCTGACAAACGTTCTGGGAAAGGACTTGCAGCTGTTTACTTCAGGCAGAATAGCACTGCACGTTGATCGCCTGACGGCAGTTCGTAACCTTTCATGTGCGCAAGACCGCAGATAGGGAAGACAAAGAAGGTCATCAAACATCTTTCTACCTGCAATCGCCGTAGTTCCAACTGATGGCAATTATGCATCATCGCGCATTTATCGTCGCTTAGTTCGTTTTAACGGCTGGTTTGATGGCAAGTTCACGCTGTGCGTTCCAGGTTTTTTGTACGTCTCGTATCGCCACGTCCTAATGTAACCATTTCTATAATGGGGCACACCGCGGGAGCGCGCGTCACTGAACGCTGGCAGATATCCCTATATACTCGCAAACAACTGTCTATGGCAATGAAGGGAAAGCTACGAAGGCAAAGCACGCACAAGTGAGAGCGCTTCTGAAAAGAGTACCGTGTTTTCATCCATCTTAGTTTAAGCTGGGGAAGAGAAAACAGAAACACCTTATTAGCAACAGTTAAGTAAGATCAGACACACCACTGAATGTAAAAGTTTACTTATTTCGCGGCTTTTCCCTTCCGCGTCAGGCCAAACGCGAAACCGTCGCACGTAAAGCTGCGTCAATTCAGCGTCTGTACCGAGCAACCAAAAGCACTGTCAAACGCTGGCGGACTACTTGGCGCCGTAACGCATCCACAGCAGCCACGCGCCGGTAGCTTTTCTTTCATTGTCACAGAAAGTTAGCCGCGAGTATAGAGTTTACGCGTCGCCTATTACACCATCACTACTGCACGGCATCTGGAAATTGCGCAACATGCGGTCGCTTGCGCACGTGCATTGGCTTACGGTCAGCCAGCAGGCTGTAGCAGACGGCTCGCACGCGGAATGAGCGAGTGCTACAATTACAAACTACGACATTACGCTAGCCGCTCACGAGGGTGTTCCCCTATATCAAGCAGCTCGCCTTACAGTTTCTGACTGTATGTCCAATCACGTTGTGGAGCAGCATTGCCAGATGTGACTGAGTGATAAATGATTTACTTAGGTACATGAACTACGTCTTGAAACCTCTTCGACGTGCATGCGGAAGAGAGTACGCACGTCTGCCAGATTGGACTGGACTGACATTGACGCCTCAACGATGCGATGCATGAACGTGGCGCATTGCTTACCACGAGTATAGGTGGTCACTTACGTTTTCATTGCCACCAGTTTGGCCGTAGCCTCGTGTCAAGAATGGGCCACTGCGGCCCGATGTCTTGTTCACAGATGGAACCCTGCAGCCGCAGGTTAATGTCTGTTAACTGGCCTCTGTATCCCAGATGCCGTGATCCGTACTTATAGCTGCATGCCGGAGTAGCGGAAGAGCACCACATCAACATATTTTCCTTGGTAACGAAAACCATCTCATTTTATGCTTTATTTGTATCCGAGATTTTTGTGCATATATCCCATATGGTGGATCTCTAATCTTCCTCATGTAGACGGTACCTCATCATCATCATCAGCCTATTTTATGTCCACTGCAGGGCATAGCGTATAAAGGGCCGCAAGCTTTTCAAGCAAGTTATTTCGTCCCTATTCGATTAAGTTGAATAGTATTCCATCTTCTTCCGCCGCTTTTCTCCGAGTCATGTCTTGCAAGGCCCTTATAGCTTCCTCGTTAAATATAAAAGGAGCATTTGTATCCTGTTCATCACTACTTCGAATGAAGGTAGCGTAGCTACTCTGGGTACTGTACAGGTTAGTATAGAATTCTTCTGCTGTTTTTACTATGTCATCAAAATTTCTTATGACATTACCCGGCTTATCTTTCAGTGCGTACATACTGTCTTATCCTATGGCACGTTTCCTTCTCCCTGACTTCACGCTGCGGCCATCTTTTACAGATTCCGCAATCTTTCCGACGTTATTATTTCGAATATCTCTTTCTTTCTTGTTGGTCAGTTTCGACAGTTCAGTGAATTCTATGTGATTTCTTGAGTTGGACACTTTTATGCTTTGGCATTTCTTTATTAGGCCCTTTGTTACTTCGATGAGCTAACCGACTCGTTGCCTTAGTGCCTTTGCTCCCACTTCAACTGCTGCTTCTGAAATCACCAGTGTTACGGTTTCATTCATTACCTCTATGTTATCTTCATCTTCCTTTTCTTGGGCTATATACTTGTTTGCGAGAACCAGCCTGAATTCATTGGCCTGTTTTTTCTTGACTAATTTTACTATTTCTCTCTTCAAATTGAAAGAAGTCTTAGGCTACTATAATCTATGGCTACTGCCCCTTACCTTGCCTAGCAGTTCTGCATACTGCACTCTGCTGCAATCGGCAGCATGTAATTACGCTCAAAAATGAGCTGCCAGAGAAATGGTTTGTCAAGAAGAAAAAGATAGTTACTCTGTTTCATCCCGAACATAGATCTTCCCTCGGAAAAATTTGTGTCCTTTTTCACAACCCAGGCCCAGTACAACTGACAGGCCCTGCACGGAATACATTAGAGCCAGCACATTCTCTATCACCGTGCGCTTAGCGCTATTTTTATAGTCACTCGAGATGTACGACCGAGACATATTGAAAAGTGGGTCTACGGCCCGCCACTGGCAACGCATACGCACTAGGAAATAACTGAACCTATTAGTCTGACAGCAAGGCGGGGTGTAATTTAATACCGACTTCTCGAAGAGCGGAGAAGGGGTGCCACGGCTAGCTCCATTTCGAAGGATTCTGTAACAATTCGGTGTGTGCCTTGGGCGTCTGCGGGCGTTACAGCTGAAGATCAACGCATTCCAATGCCACCCTATGCATCCTGGGATATAAGTGCATCCATCTATTCCTCACGTGACGGCGCCTGGAGAAACTCGTTGCCAGGCTAGAGCAGCGTCTATTACCGCACGTGTACGAATATAACGCAGCCACTAAAGATGATGCAGAATTGCCCGAACGACATATTTGCAAGATCACAGTGTTATTTCTAACCATTTCCCCGCTAGCTGAACCACCATACTTGTAGCGTCTTTAGACACTTGCGTCGGAGTAGTAATTTTTTGTAGGAAATTTTATTGGTAGTTTCGATCACGTTAGCCCAACCACGGCACAATGGCAATGTGGCTTCCATGTATGCGCACCTGCTTAAACGCTGTAACGTGACAGTTAAGAGCAACAGCCTTTCGTAAACTGGAAACACTTGTTAGAGCAAATGTCAGTGATCGAGCAGCTTCTATGTAGCAACAACGCGTTGTTTACAGGCACTCCTCAACCGCTCCGTTTCGGTTTTGCGGGCAAAATATTGTTGTTGCAACGTGTATTATTTGTTGCCACAATTGCAGAGGTTACCTATAACCGAACAAACGAGCACAGCGAAGGATGAAAGGGCAAACGCGGAGTGAAGTGGGGGATAGAAGATGGCGATGGCGAAGAGAGGGGGAGGAGGAAGACGGACGAGGAGCACATGGCGAAAGCGTGAGAAGAAAAGCGTAGTACCGCGCAAGACGGGCTCTGCGGTGACGATGCCTACGAGATGGTGCCAGAGTAGGTCGCGTCGTCTGTTCACCGATGGCGCCACCGAAACCACATGTGGAAACAGTGCACTGCGCATGCGGAGGTCTGTCTGCGGCGGCTGCTGTGAACTGCGCCCATGCGGCGCCCGTGCCCCACCCACAGGCCCGCCACGCGCTGCCTCTCGCCATCTCCCGATTAGCGAGGCAGTCGCGCCACACTTCGCTCCGTTTGCAAGGGGCTGCGCGAGACACTATCCGCGCCAGCCAATATATATCGCGACATGAAACCACATATAGAGCTGCGCACAAATATCGCATTAGGGAGTATCGTAATTGTCGGTAATTTTTTTTGTCATGGATAATTGAGAAAGTAAAATCCGAGGACACCTAAGCGCCTCTTGTGAGTTGTGAATGCGAAAGCACTAATGCCCAATTGAACGCCGCTGAGCAGTCCTTCGAGTTCTGAACTCTTCGCGGGCAAGCGAGTGCGTTGAGATGCTTAGACGGCCCTGTTTTAGCCCATTAGGTAAATATCACAAGCCAACAAACACTGACACCAAGGAAAACATAGGGGAAATTACTTGTGCTAATAAATGAAATGAAGACACTATCAATGATTGGGAATGAAAGTGGATGAAAAAACAACTTGCCGCAGGTGGGGAACGATCCCACAACCTTCGCATTTCGCGTGCGAGCATCGCACGCGAAATGCGTTTTATCCAGGAACTCGAAATGGACCAATGCCGACACACAGCGAAGGATGGTGTGGAGCACACTCTAAAGACGAAATACTGATGGGACAGCGACGGGAACGAACTAGGTCGTTTACTGCTATCGAGTGCTTTGGAACACACTTCGCAGAGGACGAGTTCGGTTTAGTGCGTATTTTGTGCGATCGACTCTGGCTTCCTTCGGACGTGTCTGCAGTCTTGGAGCGTCACACGTTCAACTGAAGCGAGGCCTAATTGTCCCGGTGAAAATCTGTTCGACTTTGCGCTGTGTACTTGCAAATGGTCTCTAAACACAAACAACGTTCCTCACAAACACCAACGAAAGCTTCGCTTCAACCGATTCCTGCAGTGCGAGAGACCCGGGTGCTACTTTTTTTTACCCGCCTTAAAAGCTAATTTTCTACAGGCTCGTGATTAAGCACAAACGCACAACTGACATTGGACGTTTGTAGCTCTTTCTTTTTATCATTGTACAGGATGTCCCACGTAACTAGAGCCAGACATTGAAAATATGCAAATGCCACGTAGCTGGACACTACCAATGTAATGTCGTTTTCTGTCACTTGGAGATACTCAGATTATTTTTTCATTCGCACTAATTATATAATTAGTCGTAACCAATTAATCAGCTTCTAAAGTATTAGATGAAAAGTGTCAATGAGAAAATTGTAGAGCAACATGAAAAACTACCGATACAGCTTTCTGTTGCTTGATACGTGTTACATAAAAGCGTCTTTCTGAGCGTGAAAAGAGCCCGTTATACACGCAAAGTGTCTCGAGCGGCCAATCAGGCAGCAATGTTGCGTGTATTCGCGGGCTTCTTTTGCGCTCGGAAAAACTATTTTACGTAGCACGTATCAAGCAACAGAAAGCTGCATCGGTAGTTTTTCATGTTGCTCTACAATTTTTTCATTGACACTATTCATCTAATACTTGAGAAGTTGAATAATTAGTCACGGCTAATTATATCATTAGTGGGAATGCAGAAATAATCCGAGTATTTCCAAGCTAGGGCAAACACCATCACCTTGGTTATGCATCCACATACGTGGCATTCGCACATTTTTAATGTTTGGCTCAAGTTACGGGGGACATCATGTATATTGATTTCAGAGAGTGGTAGCGTATAGCCACCAACATGTTCTGCAAGCTGCCTGCTTTACAAGACGGGAAAAGAATGGCCAATCTCTTACTTAAGGGAAAATTCTTCAAACCTCCACGAGCGCTGCGAAATTCCCTGGCAGAGTAAGCGCGTCATCGGCCGGCGCCAGCCGACAGCCTGCGACAGCGCGCCCAGCATGGCAGCCACGGCGTGCCACCAGCACGTACAGCCCGCCAAACAAGAGCGGCCTGATTAATCGCGCAACGCAAAGCGATCAATAAGAGGAGGGAATCGAGCCCTGCGGCGATTCTCTCTCCCGGAGCTGTACGCGCTGTTTTCGGAACCGAGCGAATCGCCCATTGTTCGCTTGCACGCCAACCAAGGTGGCCTCATTTACTTTCTCAGGCTGCATGTTTCGTCGCTTCCGATACCAACTATGATTCCCGTTACTGGTTGAAGATAGGTTATAAAATGCGATGTCACGCAAGAACCACGCGGTGCTGTCCCAGAGAGTAGACCTTACTTCTAGTTTTCGAAGCCTGTGATTTCGTAATTTGACAGCGAAATGATTTGCTCTTTGCTACAGGGAGAAACGTGGACTTTCATTAAAGAGATCTGTCATGTAAATTAAGAAGAAGCACAGGGACACTATCGAAGACATATGGAAAGCTGTCTCCACCGGTGGTCAAGACCACGTGGATGTGATTTTATGATGGGCTATGAGCTGAAGATGCCTTAACTAAGATGCGTTAACTTATGTATAATACGCGGCAATAGAGAAAGCATTTAATGCACCATCCAATAATCCACTCTTAATTAGGTTTGGTTGCAATAACAAAAAAGAAGGGAGCAACTGTACCACTTATCCGGAACAACTTTTTAGTCACCATGTTTTTTCAGAAATTGGCGAAAATTTAACGTTAGAAATTGGAGTATAAAGCTTAGAACCCTATATTGTTAGCAATCAAAACTCATGTCACAAATTTAATGTACATTTTTGGGACATATAGAACACTCAACAGTACTACGTTATGCACCCTTATTAATTACACAAATAATTTGCAAATAGGCTCTTTGCAAATGTTATATTTGCATATAGCAAATAACATAATGACGATCTTTATTTTTCGCGCCGAGGTACGCAGTTTTCGTTTACATTATGTTTTATAACTTACTCAGTTCCAGCACATTTTGGCGCAGAATTCGAGGTCCTAAATTAAAACTAATCGGGCTTTTCTTTTGGAATGTAGCAGACCCAAACCACGACGGGATTTGTCCCGGATCAGGGTGAATTTTTCTTCAACTGGGAGACTTTTTTTTTTCAAGGAAGCCGTATGGGTTTCCTTTGTAGCAAATGCTACGAACGGATGGATGCCTGATTTCCCTAATTAATTACTACTCTCCAGCTTTCGGGTTTCCGCAGAACTATTACCTCAAATGTAGCAGACCTTCCGGAACTAACGTCCTCGCCTGCATTATGTGAAAATTGTATTTTACATGTATTTGGGCATGGAAAATTTCGTACTTGACCCCGAGCTAAACCTTCCTCGTAGAGCGGCCGTAAAAGGAAAAATTGTTTTTTTCTTTCTTTTTTTTTTCTGGGTAAAGTCGCGCAGTTGTTCCGCCATACCAACTCGACGAAATGTCAGACCTCATAAAAAAATGCCAGCGTGGAATGCTTCGAAGGAGATGCGAATAGCAGTCATTAGAGCCATTCTCCAAACTCCAACCATAGGATTGATTTCTGGCACCACGAGGCGAACTGAATGCGTCGACAAGGCGGCGTACGAACTTCATGGCGAGAATTGAGGCAGGTAGAGAGCAACCTGGTCTGCTGGCGCCCTCGATGATAGCAAATTTAGCGAGCTCACACCATCGCGACATCGACGAAGATTGTGCTCAGTGTTGTCGCCCAGAGGGCAGCATGTCGCGACGAGGACGAAAATTTTAGGAGCCTAGTCGCGCACCGCGAGCGTCGGGCCAACTGAGAACAGTTCGAGTGCAATCGATGTTCAGAGTTCGTTTACTCCAGGTATACGAATGACTAGGTCTGACATAGATGCAGAAAGAAGTGAAGAGTTTTGCTTCGCCTTTGCCTCAGCAGCTGCATAAGCACGAGACAAAATTATATGCGCTTCTAAACCCCTAAATGCCGAGCTGCTGTTATTTAATTACGCCCCGAATTTCTAGACTGCGCGTGTTTACCAGGGCTCTCTGAGCTACATCTGGAGAATTAGGCGAAGATAGATTAGTGCGAAATATAAAGAAGAAGAGAGAACGAAGAGAGAATATTACTGCAGTACATGTGGAAAATGAAACAAGCACAGCATGCGCAAATCTGTAAAGCTGAGGATGCTGCGCTGAATGACCATGCCATCTACGGTATACCGATGACAAACACCTCCCGCCTCGCTGTCACGTTCGACGCGGCGCTCACCGGAACGCAACTGGCGCTGGACAAGGCGAGTGGGAGCCCCCCTCCGGCCGGCCGGCACGTAACGACAGTTGGGGGGAGGGGAGCGGGGCGGGGTTACGGCGTCCCATCGCCGCACGCCCGACCGTGGGCATCCGTGCGCGACCCAGAAGTGTGCGCGCAAGCCACACGATGGCGCCTGTGAGGAGAGGAGGCCCATTCGCTCGTTGGCGCCGTGAGAAACGATGCGAACCAGCCAGTGTTGACAGCAAGTTACGGTCCGCGAAATGCCGTACTTCAGCGCGCTTACTATGAACCATTCTGGCAAGTTATGTCTGTTGGCATTAGGCCTAGTCGCGAGCACAGTAGCGCAGTTTGCAGCGGCAGCTCGCACTGCCGTGTCAGTGTAGCCGTTCCGTAATACAAACGGCACCGCTCCAGGGGCGCACGCGCATCGTAAACCAGCAGTCGTGAAGAGTGGCAGCTCGAGCAGTTTTACGGAAACAAAGCGTTGCGCAAAAATTTAATTGCCTTAAAGAAGGCTGCTGCGCTGACACCGTCCACGTAATTTCACAACGGAATTCCACGGAATTTCCTCGTTCACAAGTGCTTGCGAAACACGTCATCATTTATGCCTAGAGTATTCGCATACATCTCCCTCAAGCTCCTTTCACGTCATCATTTATGCCTAGAGTATTCGCATACATCTCCCTCAAGCTCCTTTCTTGTCTCGGAAGGCGTCCCTTTGGGCGATGCTCATTTCGGAGCTGTAATACTGACATGCGCTTGCTAACACGAGCGTGGTGAGCGGCTACGAAAGGTACTTATGTGCACAGCTTTGGTTCTGTAAATGCATCATTAGAAAGATAGTAGGCACCTCTGTTACTGTGTAGCGAGAATGGTTGGCCTACACCGGAGCTGCAGTCTTGCATATATTTATTTATATCTTTTACTTGTACTGAGCCACAGTTGTACTTTATGAAGTTTCATCTAGTGCTCCCATGAGAAATCAATGTGGGCACATACTGTGTGGACAATCCTTGACGGTCACATTCTTTAGCAAGCAGCGCGAATAACGGGACACTGAGACTAGGCACACGACACAGGTGCTGACTTCCAACAGCGTGTTTATTGCGCGAGCGCAGAATATAGAGGCAGAGAAGTAATAGGAAAAACACAAATGGCGTGAAAACGAAAAGAATGACTTGAGCTAGCAGGTGGGCGGAGATTAGTTAAATTTGCGGATAGGAGATTCTCTTGTCGAATAACTGGATGACTGGTGAACTGATGCATGAAGGACCACGTTGAGTGATGGCAAATGCTTCGATAATTTCACGCGTGCGCTGGTCAGCGTGCGCGGTCCACGTAACAGTGACTTTTCTAAAATAGGAGATACATTTACACGACCTGCAATGCCGAGCAAGTTTAATGCTGTATTTTTGTTTTATGCTGTTGGCGTACTCCCGGAGGCGATCATTGACGCAGCATCCCGTTCATCCTACATAGGTACGCCCGCACTTCAAGGCTATTTCATAAACGATTCCTGTGATGCAGCTGGTGAGGGGATCATGATGCTTCTTGTCGCAACCTTTTTTGTGGGGTTCGTCTTGACTGACCCTTCTGCATAAGGCGTTCAGTTTTCCTGGGGCTCAAAAAACAACCGAAGCACCCGCCCTTCCCGCGGCCTTTTTCAATATGTGGGACACCCCATGCCCATATGCTGTAACTAGGTTCAGGCCACGTTGAACCCCAGCCAAATAGCTGCAAGTGTACTCCGTTCGCACCACCATACGGCGCCAAGTACATGCGGCATGCCAGCGCAGCAGCAACGCTGGTGTTCGTGCGCGCACCGCTGGTGCCAGCAGTGGAAGACGCTGCGTTCGCTCGATCGTTCTCGTAGCCGAAAGCACTGCGCGTCCTTCACGTCCTCGAAGAACTCCGAGCCGAAGCCACCTTTCCGAGCATGGGTCGCGTCAGAACCGGGATGGCGCGAATGCGGTACGATCGTCCGTATAGCTTGTTTCTCATGCAGTGCACGGATTATTAAGCAAGGTGCCTGCTTTTGGGTATAGGTATTCAAAGTTTCTCATGCAGTGCACGGATTATTAAGCAAGGTGCCTGCTTTTGGGTATAGGTATTCAAAGTTTCACATAATTCGAAAGAAGGGGGCGATAGTACAACACACAAACTGGCAGACGATTGACGAGGTTTCCAATTTTTGATAGTACGCCAAACATGTTTTGCTTCATTTACGACGGCAGATGAGCTGTACATGAGACGTTAAGAAATTGTAGAAATCTTTTGTCCCGTAAATGCTGTCATGTTGTAACGATAAGTTACACAACCATTGCTCAACGCTACCACGATAGTCGCAATGTGTCTATTCAGTTTAATCACAATCTTGTTTTTATTTCGATGCTAATTATACGGACACTCCTGACGCATCTCTGCCGTCGTCGTCACCGTGAGGCTCTGTATAAAGACCGAGGGCGATAAAACCGTCGCCGCGCGCCGAATGCCGTATGTGCGAGGATGTGTGTAAGGGCGTTTAGAAGATCATACCCACACCTAATGAAAACCAGTCTCCAGCAGCAGTCTGCGCGTCTTAAGGAGGCTGGTTATCCTAACCATGTGTTGATGTCGGTGGCGGAGAGGCTGCTAAAACAGGAACGCTTGAAAAACTGCCCCGGTGAGAATATGCCAGAGCTAGCAGCCGTGAGCAGATGAAAACCGCTGTGATTCCGTACATACAAAAGGTATCACATAGCATGAAAAAAAATTGGAAGTCACGCCAACGTACGGGTTGTTTTTTCAGCTGCAAATAAGCTGGGTACCTTGTGCAAAACCACGAACCCAATGAGCACGAAACGGCTGGTGTATGATAAGAATCACAAAGATCCGTTCGTAGGATGCGTGGTGGGAGTGATCTATCGCATTTTGCTGTCACGTGGTAAGTGCTACATAGGTCAAACCGGAAGATGCATCAATGAGCGCTTACGAGAGCACAGAAATAAGTGTAACAGTGTATCAGGGAACAGGTTTCTTGCTTTCCATTGTAAAACGTATCCATGTCGGCCATGTCACCCCCCACTTCCAGAAGATACCACTATTATAGATAAAGATAAGCGCGAATGTGTAAGACTAATAATAGAAACGGAGCAGATCCTCTCGGCCGCTGACCAATGCATCAGCAAACCATCACTGTCAGTGTGTGCGAGAGAGTTGGATTATTTGCGCATGGCATAAAGGCTGAACTACATTTTCCATATGTCATTTATGTCATTTATATTTCCTTGTGTTCTCATTTTGTATCGGTTTTAGATTATTTTCATACCGTCATGTACGTAAGTGCATCCTCATGGTTGATATTGTTACGTAGGAAGACTCAGACGGAAAGCTATATACAAGTATATTTACAAGGGAATACGCCCCATTTGGTCAAGAGGCAACAGCCGGTGCTAGCCTCCAATCGTCGTCGTCGTCTTCTCACTGCTCGCCTCTTAGTCATTATAAGTACTGCTCCGTAGCACTACCCCCGGCGGCTAAAGGCCGGACCCGGAAGCAGTGTAGTAGGGCTTGAGCCTACTGACGTGCACGACATCACTAGATGCCAGAGCAGAGGACGAAGTTGAATACACAGGAGCAATTTCGTACGTCACAGGCGTCACCTGGCGCAGCACGCGGTAGGGCCCTGTGTATCGCGAAAGGAGCTTTTCTGAAAGTCCGACGTGACGAGAGGGCGACCACAGGAGCACGAGCGCACCAGGCGAAAACTGTACGTCACGGTGGCGGGCGTTGTACTGACGCTGCTGAGTGGTTTGCGAAGCCGTCAGTCGAGCACGGGCAAGCTGGCGGGCATGGTCGGCGAGGGTGATGGCGTCGCGCGCATACTCGCTTGCAGATATGTTACGTATGAAGTCGCATACGGTAAGCTATATAAAAGTATTTTTACAAGGGAATACGCCCCACTTGGCCAAGAGGCAACAGCCCGCGCTAGCCTCCAATCGTCGTCGTCTTCTCAGTGCTCGCTTCTTCGTCATTGTAAATACTGTTCCGCAGCAATATCATAGTGTGCACGAGGTTGTTTTCGGGGTATAAGTATGACCGATTCAAGAAGTAAAATTTTCGTTGTTGACTTGTCTTCGTCTTCGTTTCTTCTTCTGTCTTTGTTTTGTTGCCCTATACAGACACATTTCAATGATATCCACTAATTTTCTATCGCAATCGGGGCTTAACCTTCCGGGCGAAACTGCGAATTTTTTTAAATAGAAATATTAGAACATACCTTCCTGGCTACCTGGAAAGTACGTTACCACGTCACATATTTCGCCTGGCATCACGTTCGCGCCTCTTGTTGATATTGAGCAGGCCCTTTCGGCAAGCCGAGACGAGCCAGCTGAGGTCACTGAAGCTCGAAGGCATCGATTGCGGTCGGGAAAGCGGAACGGTCCGCAGCGCGCGAGGAAGCCTCTCGGCCGCGCGTCTCTTTTTGTTCCGCCAGATGAGCCGCCCTGCTCGGAGCCGGCGGCAGAGCTCCGGCGGCCCGGGATGAGAGCGGCGCTCGTCTTCGCCCGCGCAGTCGCGCGAATGAAGCAGCCATTGATTCGGCTGCGTCTCGCCCCACGGCTGGCTGACTAATAGGATTGCGACCCGGCAGTGGAAGGTGGGCCGATAAGAGATTAGGCCTGTACACAACATTCCGTGAAAGAAGCGCCCACTTCATCAGAACAGCTTCATAAAGGAGCCTACCGACAGAAGCATTAAGACCGGATTAGTTTTCAAGCGCAGCACTCGGCAAGGGGGTGCGGAAAATGTATGTCAAAGGAATTGTTCGGCACGCCCTCGATGCGGTTCGCTGCACAGCTATTTTCACGCAAGTTCTCGTCTGCTTTCATTTGTGCAGTGTGTATGTCGGGAGTGGATGAATCGATGTGCCTCGTAAAAATGGTGGCACGAAAGCATCCACCAAATAATTTAGCGTTTAAACAGACGCTCTAAGCAGGATAATGATACCCATATGCAACACGGATATAGGATGAAGAAATGCAAAGAACGTCGAATGCCGCATGTATTCGTTTGCCAGAAATATTGTTAAGTTCATTTTTAAATGTAGTTTTAGTTTGTTTAATAAAGCGATAGCTTTGGTTCTTCTCCCCACTTCGCGATATGTGTGCTTCTGGTTGTTTGTTGCTGACGTGTGACACTAGATGTCACTATTTGCCTCTAGAAATGAATGAATAAATATATAACTTACTAAATAACTATGTCCGGTGATCGGTTTTGAAGACAGAATCAACAGCGTGGAAGCTCAACCCTGCAACAATTAGACGACAAACTTCGTTTCTTTCTTTATTACATGAAAACAAGACATATAGCATGCCTTAGTAGCTCATTCGTGAGGGCTAGTTGGTTCATCTTTAGAACTAAGCTGAAACAGCGCCTGCTCTGTGGTGTTTCTCTTCATGCTCTTGTTTAGTCGCGCAGTTTCAGTCTAGTTCTAAAGAAAAGAAACGATACTGCAGAGATGTCATCGCTACACACTCGCTCAAAAACTCACGTAAGTGAACGCGTGCGTCCAATAAGTGCAGCCAATCCAGATGAAGTGCCTCCGCAGCATACAGACTGATTACATAACACGCGGCTTTGTGATGGAAGGATTCAGTAGATCGCGGACTTTGGGTATGTCGATCACGTAGTCTAGATCGCCAAAGATTGTATAAACCCAGCCGCATGAACGTGTCGTATGGAGGACTACCAGCATGCCTATATACGGTGGAAACCACACCTTGTGATTCAACACATCTTTTTTTTTCTTTATTGCGTATACCATTGACACATGCCTGAACAAGGGCAGAAGAAACTCGGGAAATCCAGCGCTTGAAACGGTTTGTATACTGGGTGCGCGTCGTATCGCAACAGTTTATTTGTAAAGAATTCGCAGTTCCGCCCGAAAGGCGAAGCACCGATTGCGAAAGCAAATTAGAAGCTAGCTATACGAAGTAAGGGTAGTAGTTTTTTTGGCGTATAAACTTGTAAACATTCGCTTACTAACTAAATTAACAGTGATAGCATGTGTAAGCGTGGCTCAACGAGGACGTAGAAAGAAACAGGCATACAAAGACAGCGCTGTCTTTGTGTGTCTGCTTCTTTCTGCGTCCTCGTTGAGTAACGGTTCCACATTCTATCATGTTTTCAAACCAACTAGCCCGTCTACGTGTTTTAACTAATTTAACCAGCACGGAGTGACGTGCGCACAGGTAAATATGAACACATATCGCTCAATGAGCGCGGAAGCTCGCTGTCAATGTTCTCAAGTGAGAAATTGCGGCAGCAGCAAGTGAATGGACCTACTTGCATCTCTCGCACCAACGCGAACGAAACGTCGAAAGCACAGCCCATACGACGCTATCGGCTCTACGCACACTCTGCAAATATAGCAGATCGCTTTGAAGATGGGGTCCGCGCGGGCACGCACTTCTGCCACGTCGCAGATCATTTTCAAGACACACGAGCGCCGGCAATGCGTAGCAGCTAACGCTGCGTGGAACCTGTGCGACATTGTACCGCCTTTATGATTGGCCCAGGTCAAATAGGTTTTGAAGTTTCTTCGCCCGGGTATAAATGGCATCCTCGTTTTGGCATAGACCACGTGGAATAGACGTAATGATTGTATAACACTTAGTCGCAGATGACGTCAGAATCCGTGTTTCTCCAACGCCTCCTAGACAGCAGGCTTGTGCCCAGTGCGATATTATGTCATACTGCTTGGACCGAAATTTCCACTGCCAAGCCTGGTGTGGTGAAAGTAGTGAGGCTAAAATCACCACGATTGATTCGGGAGCATCCCAATTACATTCTATGGTAGTCGGGCAAGGTACGTAGTGAATCGAATTACACAGGCCTTGTGCCGTGTACGAGGAGTTGGTTTAGATGTAGGAGGAGTTGGTGTAGGAGGAGTTGTGCCGTGTAGGAGGAGTACTTATGTAAAGCCAACAATATCCATGTCGTAAGCTCACAGATGAGCGGGTGGGGCAGACATCATTCTATCGCCTTCATACTATCGTCGTCACCGTCGTTGTCATCTTTATCCTATTGTTATACACAGGCTCGCGTATGACATGCAACGTAACACACAGGAGGGGGCGACAATTCAGGCTGTCACCACAAACTGACAAGTTTTGGAGATATTTTGATCGCAAGAACTGCATATATTTTGCAATCGCATCACGTATTCGTACCTTTAACCCGCGCAGCTTACATATTGTTACGTAGAAAGACGCAGACGACAAGCTATGTACAAATATATTTACAAGGAAAATACGCTGCGCTTGGCCAAGAGGCAACAGCCCGCGCTAGCTTCTAAATCGTCGTCTTCGTCTTCTTCCTGCTCAGCTCTTCGTCAGTGGGAGCATACCCCGTAGCACTACCCCCGGCGGCAAAAGCGCCGTCCCGGAGCGACTAAAGGCTGGACTCTGAAGCAGTATAGTAGCTCTTGAGCCTACTGACGTGCACGACATCACTAGACGCCAGAGTAGATGACGAGGTTGAGCTCACAGGAGCAATTTCATAAGTCACAGGCGTCACCTGGCGCAGCACGCGGTAGGGTCCTGTGTATCGCGAAAGGAGCTTTTGTGAAAGTCCGACGTGACGAGAGGGCGACCACAAGAGCACGAGCGCACCAGGCGAAAACTGCACGTCACGGTGGCGGGCGTTGTACTGACGCTGCTGAGTGGTTTGCGAGTCCGTCAGTCGAGCACGGGCAAGCTGGCGTGCATGGTCGGCGAGAGCGATGGCGTCGCGCGCATACTCGCTTGTTGAGATCGAAGCAGGAGGAAGTGCCGTGTCAAGGGGCAAGGTCGGTTCGCGACCGTAGAGCAGATAAAAGGGAGAAAATCCGGTGGTGTCGTGCCGGGAAGAATTATAAGCGAATGTGACGTAAGGAAGCGCAATGTCCCAGTCGCGGTGGTCCTTGGAAACATACTTTGACAGCATATCGGTAAGAGTACGGTTTAACCGCTCTGTCAGGCCATTGGTTTGAGGATGGTATGAGGTAGTCAGCTTGTGTTGAGTGGAGCAGGAACGTACAATGTCGGCGATAACTTTCGAGAGGAAGTTACGACCACGGTCAGTGAGCAGCTGTCGCGGGGCGCCATGAAGTAAGATAATGTCCCGCAAGAGAAAGTCCGCGACGTCAGTGGCGCAACTGGTAGGGAGTGCCCGCGTGATAGCGTATCGGGTGGCGTAGTCAGTTGCGACGGCTACCCATTTGTTCCCAGAGGATGACGTGGGAAAGGGACCGAGGAGGTCTAATCCAACACGAAAGAACGGTTCCACAGGGACAGTGATCGGCTGGAGATGACCGGCAGGTAGCACCTGAGGTGTTTTCCGACGCTGGCAGGTATCACAGGCAGCAACATAGTGTCGGACAGAGCGAGCGAGACCAGGCCAATAGAAGCGGCGGCGGACGCGGTCGTACGTGCGGGTTACGCCAAGATGTCCTGCAGTAGGTGCGTCATGCATCTCAAAGAGCACAGTCTGTCGTAGATGTTTTGGCACGACAAGAAGATCAGATCCGTCAGGGAGGAAGTTCCTTCGGTACAGAATGCCGCCCTGGAGGACATATCGGCGAACGGATGCGTCGGTAGGTGTAGAGCGCAGACGCTCGATGAGTACTCGCAGCGATAGGTCTCGGTACTGCTCATCGGCGATGTTAACGAAGGCAGACACAGAGAAAATGCCGTCGGCAGTACTACTGTCGGCGTCGTCAGGCTCGTCTACCGGGTAGCGAGACAGGCAGTCAGCGTCCTTGTATAGTCGGCCAGATTTGTAGGTGACAGAGAACGAATATTCTTGGAGGCGTAGGGCCCAGCGACCAAGTCTTCCTGAAGGGTCTTTCAATGAGCATAACCAACAAAGCGCGTGATGGTCTGTGATAACGGAAAAGGGTCGGCCATATAAGTATGGGCGGAACTTCGCAACCGCCCAAACTAGGGCCAGACACTCACGCTCAGTGATGGAATAGTTGCGCTCCGCGGGTGAAAGGAGCCTGCTGGCGTAAGCGATAACACGGTCGTTGCCGCGCTGGCGTTGTGCCAGTACTGCGCCAATTCCGTGACCGCTGGCATCAGTACGAACTTCGGTAGGCGCAGACGGATCGAAATGGGCCAGAACGGGAGGCGTTGTGAGAACGTCGATTAGATGCGAGAATGCAGAGGCCTCGTTAACGCCCCACTGGAAAGGAGCGTCTTTTTTCAAGAGCTCGGTTAATGGTCGTGCTATGGCCGCGAAATTTTTCACGAAACGGCGGAAGTAGGAACAAAGGCCGATGAAGCTGCACACATCCTTGACACACTTCGGAACAGGAAAGTGCGTAGCAGCATGGATCTTGCCTGGGTCCGGTTGCACTCCGTTCGCGTCAACGAGATGCCCAAGGACGGTAATCTGGCGACGGCCGAATTGGCACTTCGATGCGTTCAGTTGCAGACCGGCGCGACGAAAAACGTCCAGGACTGCCGAGAGGCGCTCGAGGTGCGTAGCGAACGTTGGGGAGAATACTATGACGTCGTCCAAGTAGCACAGGCATGTGGACCATTTGAAACCGTGAAGAAGGGAGTCCATCATGCGTTCAAAAGTGGCAGGAGCGTTACATAGACCAAACGGCATTACTTTGAATTGATAAAGACCGTCCGGAGTTACAAAAGCAGTCTTCTCGCGGTCGAGATCGTCCACAGCAATCTGCCAGTAGCCGGAGCGGAGGTCAATAGAAGAGAAGTAGCGAGCACCATGGAGGCAGTCAAGGGCGTCATCGATCCGAGGTAGGGGATACACGTCCTTTTTGGTAACCCTGTTAAGGTGCCGATAATCCACGCAAAAGCGCCATGAACCATCCTTCTTTTTTACCAGTACAACCGGTGACGCCCATGGACTACATGACGGTTCTATGATGTTATTGGCAAGCATTTTGCGAACTTCAGCGTGAATAACTTGACGCTCAACCGGTGACACTCGATACGGGCGGCGATGAATAGGAGGGGCATCGCCGGTATTAATGCGATGTTTAACAGTTGTAGTTTGGGCCAAAGGACGATCGTTAAAGTCAAAAATATCGTTGTAGGAAAGCAGAACGCGGTAGAGCTCACGAGCGTGTTCGGACGGCATGTCGGGCGCAATCATTTTCTGTAAGTCGGCGATGGTGCAAGTTGTCGACTGAGATGGTAGAGGAGGATCGGCTGAATTGCTGTCTACCTCAATAGATGCTATTGAGTGATCTTCGAATGAGCAAAGTTGGGCCAGAGACATCCCGCGTGGCAGCACTTGTGTCGTCAAGCCAAAATTGACCACTGGCAGGCAGACGCAATTAGCCGTAATAGATAAAACGGTATGAGGTACCGTGATCCCGTGTGTAAGGAGGACGTCTTGTAGAGGAGCCGCGATATAGTGACCGTCGGGCACTGGTGGGGATGACACTAGGTCAACGTAAGTCAGTGCCGTAGGTGGCAAGCGAACAAAGTCGACGGAACTGAGGCGACTGGGGTGTGGTTCAGCGGGATCCAGAACAGGCAGGTCAAGGCGGAGAGTACTGGCGGAACAATCAATGAGAGCAGAATGTGCGGAGAGGAAGTCTAAGCCGAGGATGATGTCGTGGGGACAGTGGGCGATGACTGTGAATAGCACGACTGTTGAGCGATCGGCGAAGGAGACGCGGGCGGCACACATACCAATTACGGGGGCTGTTCCGCCATCGGCGACACGGACAACAAGCGTCGTGGCGGGCCTGATTATTTTTTTCAGGCGGGTACGAAAGTCCGCGCTCATTACCGACAAATGCGCCCCAGTGTCTATAAGAGCAGATACAGGAACACCGTCGACTTGCACGTCAAGAAGGTTCAGATGAGTGGGCAACGTCAGTGGAGGATTTGGCGGCGTAGGGAGCAATGCAGCGTCACCTCGAGGCGCTGCATCATTCAGTTTTCCGGCTGGGAGCGACGTCGGAAGGGAGTCGGCGGAAAGGAGCGACGGGGCTGGGGAGAGCGAGATTGTCGTCCTTGGGGCGAAGGTGAACGAGAATAGGGGCGGTTCGGCGCAGGAGAGTCAGTGGCGGCATTATCGGAGCGTGCGGCATAAGGACGAGAAGGGCCACCCGAGGGGCGGGAATAGGCAGTATAAGCAGACCGGGTCGGGGAAGTCCAGCGACTTCGACAGTGCCGAGAAATGTGCCCGATGCGACGGCAGTGAAAACAAATGGGCTTGTCGTCAGCAGTGCGCCATTCAGCTGGGTTGCGGAAACGTGGTGGGTAAGACGATGCGGGACGGGGCGGAATCGAAGAAGCCGGATGGGTATCAGGGTGATGGGCCGAGCAGATGGTGTGAAGGCCCATGTTTTCGAACTCCTGGCGGACAACTGCCTGGATCAGGGAAACCGTGACTGCCGGTGCGTTGGTGGGGCTGGAGTCGAAGGCAGCCGGATAGGCGGCCTCAATCTCACGCCGAACGATCTTGGTAATATCGCCGGTGGTGTTGGGACGAGGAGCGTCGGCACAGGAAGAAGTCGCTGGGGTGTTGGGCAGACGGGCAAACTGCTGATCGATACGTCTGCTTTTAGCGAGTTCCAGGCGGCGGCACTCTTTGAGAACAGCATCCACCGTCGCGACGTTGTTGAATACGAGCAAGTTGAAGGCGTCATCGGCAATGCCTTTGAGGATGTGGGATACCTTGTCCGACTCAGGCATGTGTGCATCAACTTTGCGGCACAGAGCCAGGACGTCCTGAATGTACGTGACATAGGGCTCTGTTGACGTCTGCACACGGCCGGAAAGCGCCTTCTGCGCGGCAAGTTTGTGACCGTAGGGGTTGCCGAACAAGTCTCGGAGCTTTTGCTTGAACGAATCCCAACTGGTGAGCTCCTCTTCGTGCGTCCGAAACCAAACTCGAGGTGTGCCACCGAGGTAAAAGACTACGTTGGCGAGCATGATAGTAGGCTCCCACCGGTTATTGCGGCTGACGTGTTCGTAAAGGCTGAGCCAGTCCTCGACGTCTTCCCCATCTTTTGCCGAGAATACGCCAGGATCACGGGGAGCGGAGAGGGTGATGTAGGTCGTCGAAGTGGCAGCAGGTGTCGGAGCCGGTGGAGTCGGGTTGGCTTCGCTGGGAGCCATGAAGGTAGGCTCGACGTACCGGCCACTGCGAAGCTCCGTGACGAGGTACAGGGAACGTCCACCTCCACCAAATATGTTACGTAGAAAGACGCAGACGACAAGCTATGTACAAATATATTTACAAGGAAAATACGCTGCGCTTGGCCAAGAGGCAACAGCCCGCGCTAGCTTCTAAATCGTCGTCTTCGTCTTCTTCCTGCTCAGCTCTTCGTCAGTGGGAGCATACCCCGTAGCAATATTTTTGTTGGCGCTATTTGGCAAATATAAAATGTTTACGTAATAACGCTCAAGATATTTCTTTATGCAGTCGTATTAGGCGTATAATTCTCTTGAGGAACCCGCCGCGATTGCTTAGTGCCTATCGTGTGGGGCTGCTAAGCACGAACTCGGGAGATCGAATCCCTGCCCCGGCGGCCGCGTTTCGATGGGGGGCTAAATGCGAAAACTTCGCGTACTTAGATTTAGGTGCACGTCAAATAACCCCGGGCGGTCCTAATTGTTCTGGCGTCTTACACAACGGCGTGCCTCATGATTAGAAACCGGTTTTGGCGCGCAAAACCCCATAATTTCAATTTTCTTGAGTACGCATCATGTATATGTGTTTGTCCAATGAGGTTTCTTATGTATGGGCACGGTTCGTCTTGTGTCCAAACAGTGGGGGCTTACACCCACTGTGGAGAAAAGGCCTTATGCTGACTCGTCCGAGTGTTCACGCAATGCTTCTCTCTAGTGTTGATGACCCTTTTCACGGTAGATAGGCAGACAGATACCTGCAGAAAGAAGAATTCACAAAAATTTTCATTAAATAATCATGCCGATCCAACGCACACCCTGAAATCTATGTGAAGCGATGCTTTCGTGGAGCGGTTAATGAAAACCCATAGAATTGGCTCGTCTTTATACTCGTGTGTCATTAAGAGGAAGCTGGTGCATGGGCACGCGCAGTGGTCATTTCGGGAGATCCACGTGGCGTGTGACAGTAGTGCACCTGCGATTGTGGTCCAAATTAAATCATCATCATCATCAGCCTGGCTACAGCCACTGCAGGGCAAAGGCCTATCCGATGCTTCTCCAACTACCCCGGTCTTGTGTTAATTGTGGCCATGGTGTCCCTGCAAGCTTCTTAGTCTCATCCGCTCACCTAACTTCTTGCCACCCCCTGCTATGCTTTCCTTACCTTGGAATCCACTCCGTAACCCTTAATGACCATCGGTTCTCTTCCCTCCTCATTACATGTCCTGCCCATGACCACTTCTTTTTCTTGATTTCAGCTAAGATGTCATTAACTCGCGTTTGTTCTCAAATAAAGTAGCGGAAATTAAAGCTTCCTCAAACATGCAAGTTCACCTAATACGGCAAGTCATCGTGGCGGCTAAGGTAGGCTTCACGTACGTATGCAACGCTCTCAATAATGTTTTTCTCGTGCAGAACGGCACGACGCACTTGAATCTTTGTTTTTTAGAGGCATCGAATGCTGACGGCCGCGACCGTGTCGTAGGGAACGCCGCACTTGTTGTTAGTATGAGAACCGAATTCGGTAGGGTGGTATGGGTAAGTTCTCTATAAGTGTGCGCCGAAGTACGTCCCATTGAAATATTGCATATCAGCAATATATATATTTTCTTTATTGAAGCGAATGAGTATGTCTAAGAAACACCACTTGGACGACAATATTACTGTCATTGTGAATGTACTGCCCTCAAATTGTACACGCAATAAGGGAAAAAAAAAGAAAGATTGTGGTAGAATTCTTCGTGCGTCGGGCTACTGTGCTGGAAGACCGAGGTTCGATCCCACCGTCCAAAGTGAGCTATTCGGCAAGCCAATTGCTCCCAGCTACGGTATGGAAAGACCGGCAGTGCTGGCAAAAAAAAAGAAAAAAAGAAAAGAACATGAAGCTTGGCTTTAAATTAGTAGATATTTGAGAGATTACAGACCACAAATCTGTTCCTTGTGCGAAATAGTTGTGCGTTACAGTGTTTTTTAACGTTGTTAAGGTTTCAAAAATATGTTTTAGGTACGCGGCATGCAAGCGCAAGTAGTGAACAACTATAGAGAAAGCATTTCCTTCACTGGAGTTGAAGGAACGGAATGGTCCAGCTTAGCGGCGCCCTAAGTGCGAATGATCTGAGAGACAGTTACTGTGCTCCAGTTACCCCATGTTACCCAGTTACCCATGTTTTTCCTTCCCAAACCAAGAATCTCTCTCTCAAACTCTCGTCATAGCGAGGAACCAAAAGGAGCGCAACGAACGGGTATTTCCCCTCTCCGGAATGGAGTGTGAGTGGACTTGCGAGCCCCACTCCGCAACTTTGGTCGGTCCTGCGCGGACAGTACAGCCGTGCTCTCGGAAGCCATGGCCCTTCTGTGGTCGTTTGCTCGCAGCTCCGTGGATGGTAGCGCTCCCGATGATGGTACCTCACCGAAAGTATACGTGAATGAAAAAAAAAAGTATTTTATTTGCTCGTCTGAATCGAAATTATCTCCTTACCTCAGCGTTAAACTTTTTCTTCCGCCGAAGATACAAAATATGCAAAATTTGAGCGCATTCACCGGCGAGAAAAATGTTCAATATCGTGCGTGGTATTTTGCTTAATTGTCGCGGATATACTGCCGGCTTTTTTGCGGGTGACTTTAGGTTGGCGACGGCTTCAGATTTCGCTTTGTATTATGCGCAATGCTCTCCATATCGAGCTGGAAACGCTACACGAGGAAGAGAGACATTGTTGACCGTCAGCCAAAGCGCATTCTTGCGATAAGCAGCGTCGTGGCCCAGCCTTCGCCACCGCGCCAGTAATTCTGCGCGCAACTTTGGCTCCACTGCTCACGTTCGGCGTTCCTCGATGAACCTGAGCACCGCGGGGAGGCCCGTTCTTTGCGTGTTCATCAGAAAGCGCGGTGGGTCGGTGTTGTTTATTAACGACGCCTGCCGACGTCCCTTCATTGTGCGCTAACCGCGGACACCTTCGATCGGCCGTCCTCTTCCGCACGAAACCAATACACGGCTCGACGTCGCATGGATATCGCCGTTTCGACGAGCGATTTATCCAGCCTTGTGTAGGGGCCAGACGCGTGCGCAGGTTAATGACATCTAGATTTCACGAACACGATCTCCCTCTTTTTGTTCTCGCTCCCAAGCTCAAACCTTCTTCTTCAATTGTTATGGTACCGTAAGACCTTGTTGGGAAAGGGTGTCAACGACTCGCCTATTCTTTTATGCTCATTTTTGACTGCCTTCACATATATAGGCGTGAATGTCTAAAATAAATTATTATTATTATTATTATTATTATTATTATTATTATTATTATTATTATTATTATTATTATTATTATTATTATTATTATTATTATTATTATTATTATTATTATTATTATTATTATTATACACTTCCGTCACAGCTGAAATCGTAGTCGCACCGACGTCCTCCCCCTTTTTTTTAATCATTCATCCAATTGTTACATGCGCGGATGTAGTAGCTTCTGTTTCGCTTCAGGTTCCACGAAAAGACTTCTTGTGAACATAGACCATTCCACGTCCCTGTCACTTTCAGCAGACAATTGTATCTCTGCAGAATGAAAAGACTTCACTGCGGCCACTTTCTCCGTCTTGGTGCCTTTCAAAATGCGTTGTCTTATTTCTTCTTCCGAGCTTCGCACTTTCTCTGAACCTCTCTCTCCAGCTGCAGTCCACTGCCATCTTCACATCGTTTCTCTACTACCGTACGTGTACTCTGTCTCCTTATTTTGCCCTAATACTGGATTGTTGCTCATCATCTGTTTATCCTTTTATTTTAATATTTTCATTCTATATTTTGTCCCGTAACTTAGTTGCTTTACCTCATTGTGATAGCTGTATCTATACAGCAGTGCAATATTCACCGGGGTAGAGTGCAATGTGGTTAATTTTCAGCTATCGTCATCATCATCATCATCATCATATTTGATGTCCACTGCAGAACGAAGGCCTCTCCCCGCTATCTCCAATTACCCCTGTCCTGCGCCAGCCGATTCCAACTAGCACCCGCAAATTTCCTGATTTCGTCGCACCACCTTGTCTTCTGTCGTCCTCTAGTGCGCTTTCCTTCTCTTGGTACCCATTCTGTCACCCCAATGGCGTCATTCTGCCACCCTAATCAGCGCACTACATGACCTGCCCAGCACCATTTTTCCCTCTTGATGCCTATTAGAATATCGTCTATACCCTTTGCTCTCTGATACGAACCGCTCTTTTTCTGTCTCTTAAAGTTATGCCTGGCATTCTTCGTTCCATCGCTCTTTGCGCAGTCATCAATTTGTTTTCAAGTTTCCTTGTGAGTCTCCAAGTATCTGCCCCATATATCAGCACCGGTAAAATGCACTGATTGTACACCTTCCTTTTCAATGATGACGGTAAGCTTCCAATCAGGAGCTCACGATGTCTGCCGTATGCGATCCAACCTATTTTTATTCTTCTGTGAATTTCCTTTTCATGGTCAAGGTTCCCTGTGATTAGTTGACGTAGGTAAACGTACTCATTCACATGCTCTATAGACTGACTGGCGAGCCTCAATTCTTGTTCCCTTGCTCGGTTATTCATCATTATCTTTGTCTTCTGCATATTAGTCTTCAGCCCCACTCTTACACTCTCTCTGTTAAGGTCCTCAATCATTTGTTGTAACTCGGCTGCAGTGTTGCTCAATAGAACAATGTCACCGGCAAACTGAAGGTTGCTGAGGTATTCGCCGTCGACGCTTACTCCCAAACATTCCCAGTTTAATAGCTTCAATATTTGTTCCAAGCATGCAGTGAATAGCATTGCAGAGATTGTCTCCTTGTCTGACTCCTCTTTTTATAGGTATCTTCCTATTTGTGTAGAAATAAGGTGGCTGTGGAATCTCTGTAGATATTTTCCAAGATATTTACGTAAGCGGTCTGTATACTCCTTGATTACGCAATGCCTCTATGACTGCTGCTATCTGTACTGAATCAAATCCTTTTTCGTAATCTATGAAAGCCATATAAAGGGGCTTATTGTACTCTGCGGATTTATCGATAACCTGATAAATGACATGGATGGAATCCATTGTAGAGAATTCTCTCCTGAAGCCCACCTGTTCCCTTGGTTGATTAAAGTCCAGTGTTGCCCTTATCCTATTGGAGATTATTTTGGTAAATACTTATATAATACTTGGAGTAAGCTAATATGCCTATAATTTTTCGGTTCTTTAATGTCTCCCTTTTTGTGGATTAGTATAATGTTTGCATTCTTCCAGTTTTCTGGGACCCTTGTAGTCGATAGACATTTCGTATAGAGAGCCGCCAGTTTTCCTACCATTATGTCTGCTCCCTCTTTGATTAAATCGACTGCTATTCCATCTTCTCATGCTGCTCTTCCCCGTTTCATGTCTTGCAAGGCCCTTCTGACCTCATCTCTAGTTATAGGAGAACTTTTTGTATCCTGTTCATTATCGTTTCGAATGGAGTTCTCCTGAGTCCTCTGGGTACTGCACAGGTCAGTATAGAATTCTTCCGTTTCATCTATTATATCTTCGAGATTGCTGATGATATTACCCTGCTTATCTTTCAGCGCATACATCTTGGTTTGTCCTATGCCAAGTTTCCTTCTCACTGATTTCAGGCTGCGACCATTTTTACGGCTTCTTGAGCCTTTCTCATGTGATAATTTATAATATCACTTATCTTGGCCTTGTTGGTCAGTTTTTACAGTTCCGCGAATTCTATTTTATCTCTTGAGTTGGACACTTTCATTCTCTGTCGTTTCTTTATTAGGTCTTTTGTTATTTGGGAGAGCTTGCCTACTGGTTACCTTGGTGCCTTGCCTCCCACTTCATTTGCTGCCTCTGAAGCCACCCTCATTAAGGTTTCATTCATTTGCTCTATGTCATCATCGTCATCTCTCTGAGGCTGCAAATTTGTTTGCAAGTACCAGCCTAAATTTGTCTGCTTTTACCCTTACTGCCTCTAAGTTGTCCTGTTTCTTCTTGACCAATTTTACTCTTTCTCTCTTTAAATTGAGGTGAATCCTAGCCCTCACTAACCTATGATCATTGTACTTTACCCTGCCTATCACTTCTAAATCCTGCACTATGCTGATATCGGCAGAAAGTATGAAGTCAATTTTAATTCTTGTTGCACTATTAGGGCTTTTCCAGGTACGCTTGCTGTTGCTATTTTTCCTGAAAAAGGTGTTCATTATTCTCAGCTGATTCCTTTCTGCGAATTCTACCAGCATCTCTCCTCTAGCGTTTCTAGAATCGACACCGTAGTTGCCAATTGCTTGTTCACATGCCTGCTTTTTCCTCCCTTTTGCATTGAAGTCGCCCATTATTACAGTATACTGAGTTTGCACTTTTCTCATCGCTAATTCAACATCTTCATAAAACTGATCTACTTCCTCATCATCGTGACTAGATGTTGGAGCATATGCTTGTCCTACGTTTAATTTATACTTCTTATTAGGTTGATTACGACTACGGCTACCCTCTCATTGATGCTGTAGAATTCGCCAATGTTGCCCGCTATGTTCTTATGGATTAAGAATCCTGCTCCCTATTGCTTCTTATCTGGCAGACCTATATAGCAGAGGGCATGGCTTTTATTCAGCAACGTATAAGCCTCACCAGGTCTTCTAACCTCACTAAGGCAGATGATATCCCAAAGAATGTCTGATAGTTCCTTGAACAGTACTGCTGAGCTTGACAGAGTTCGGCAATCAAAGGTTGACAAGCTCAGTTTCCATTGGCGGCCTGTCCGGACCCAGATATTCTTAGCACCCTCTTCAGCGTTATAGGTCTGACCACCGCCTTGAAGAGGTGATCCGCAGGTGCTGGGGACTGAGGGCCGTGAGTTAGTTGTAGACATCATTGAAAGGGGGGGGGGGGGGGGGTTGTGGCCGAATACTGCACCAGCGAGGCCAATTCCTGTTCTGGTGAGGGAGTGTCTTTATGTCCGTACCGTTAGTTTTACCAACTCTGCGACTGACTCTCGCTTCTTGGCTCGCTGAGCACTATATTTGATAAAATTTGCGACTCACTGTACGGCGCTTTGGAGGTCGAAATGGCTTTTGTTTTTCTGAGAGTGGTTGCAATTTACCCAGATACGAGATCCGTCAAACCAGTGTGAAGTCAGCTACGAAAACCTTGCGTTCGAAAAAGGGCTACGAGATACGATGATGGGACCATTGGTTACCAGTCTCTTCGCGCATGCTGATAAATCTTTCTTTTATCGTTCATTACATAGCTAGCCCAAATATATTGTGTATTTTTATAGTTACTTGTGTACTTGCTTAACCTCAAGCGTCAAATTGTGCATCTTATTTGAAAACATTTCATAGAATAGGTTTCAACTCGCTACAGTTCTGCCGGTTATCTTTCTCACGTTTCAAAGTTTTGTCGTAAAATGCAAATTAAAATTCGAGGTGCAGGCGAGCCCGCTCGTTTCACGCGCCCAATAGCAGCGCTTTCAAAAGGTGGTTCAAATAATCAACGCTATTCAATGGCTGACTTGGTGACCGCGAAAAAGTTAAAGCTGATGGCGTAGCTGTTGGCTGTTGCTATTAGCAAATAGCCGTGGCTTGCACTTTGTTTTTTTTCGCTTTGCTTCAGCCGTATTCCTGATCGCCCTAAGCCAATGCACAATTCTCCAGAAATTAGCGTGTCGCGGCAGCTTGCTCGTAGCAGCAGCCAGCGCAGTGGTCTTGTTACTTTTTTCTTGGTCACCGCGTCAGCCATTTAATAATTGTTTTCACCACCTTTTTAGAGCGCTGCTATCGCGCACCCGAAACACGGGGGCCTGCCTTCACTTGGCGTTCTCTTTCGCGTTTGCTCTAAACTTTGAAATAAGTGGAAAAAATAAGAGGCGACACAGTATAGCGACGCGTAAACATTTCAACGTGATTTTTCGAATGCAATGTACAATTTAACATTCGAGCTTGCGAAAATATGAAAGCAATTATAAAGTTACGCAAATAGTTTTGGCTAATTAGCTAATGAATGATAACAGAAAAGTTCAGCAGTGTTACGCAAGGTGATTGCTACCTCAACACTGTTGGCTTCATTGTCGTATCTTGTACACCTTTCTTTAGAAAGAAAGAGAGCTTGGCCCGGCGTTATGTACACGGTATATAGACTAAAAGAAAAACTGGTGCATTGCGGTGATCGTCTGGTCCAGATCGATGTAAGTGGCGGCACGTTGGCGAACCCTCTCCGTCGGCAGCGCCTCTTCGGGCCTCCGGTTCGCCCGGCTTGATTAATGTGCCCGATCAAAGCGGACGTTAACGAAATTCAGCGCGCGCAGTCGCGGCTTCCTGCTCGTACTGGCCGTGCCAAGCGGGCCGCCTCCTTTGTACGCAAAGTGCGACTATGATTACCGGATATTGAGGAAAAGTCCGCGATGCATCATTGCGCCGGTTTCCCCGAACGAGGTACATGGTAAGATGCATTCACTTACGACGCGCAGCGCTAAAACCCTGCAGCGTAGCGAAAGGCGAAGCTGGCGCCAATTGAACAGACTTCTTTTATTTGAGCGAGCTGATCCCCATTAGTGATGGTAGTCGTTGTGTTAAAATTGCGCCATTTGGGGTTTGCTACGCCTCTCCTTGTACGACAGACGCCTGTGCCACCTGGGCGATTAATGTACCTAGCATTCTTCATGTCGCGACTGAAAATGCATCTACGCACCGGACCACGTGGTAAGCACGCTGCAACAACTGATTTTTTTTTAATTAGTGGAGCTGTTTAAGTTTTTAGTTCCGCCGTGGAGAGTGACCAGAATACTCAGCCCAGCTGTGCGCCGCCTCGCATTGCCTAGCAACCACCTGCGAGAGCCACCGAGCGACATAACCTCCTTGCACCCCATGCGTGTAGGGTGGAGTCGGGACGTCATAGGCAAATAAAAGCTCGAGATGGCGGGGCGACACTCCTCTGGCCTTCGTGCGTACGTGCTGCGGCCATGGGAAGACCGAAGAAAGTCCGGACGCCCGAAGAAGAAGCGGCTTACCAGGAAGAGCGCCGTACTGACAAGCGAGAAGCGATGAGTTGCCGCTGAGTTGAACCGGAACACCGCTCCAAAACTGCGGCTGAGAAGATGCGACGCCGAGTCGAGGGTCGCGAATTTGAGTCCAGGGAACGCAAAAGTCGGCGCTTGAACGCTTGACGTCGCAGAGAAAGCGATCTCGGCCTGCGACTGCTCGAAAAGTTCCAGCGTCTAGCCCACCCAGACAACAACTTAGAATGGAACCTATTCACATCACCGTCGAAGGTATTTCTCGTCTAATGGCGAACCTTAAATTATCTACATCTGCCGGTGTTGATAAGATTAGCTCCAAAATACTGAAAAACACTGTCTCCGTTTCCAGCCAAATATTATGTCACATATTCCTACAATCATTATCATCCGGTCGCCTTCCTTCTGACTGGAAAATTGCTAAGGTAGTGCCTGTATTTAAGGCGGGCCATAGAAATTCGCCTGCTAACTACCGTCCTATCTCCTTAACTTGCATTTCTTGTAAAGTACTTGAACATATCATCGCTTCTTGAGGTTGAAGTTCAGGTTGCTGTTAAGTTTATTTTCCTTCAAAGATGAAAGAGGACTCATGTCTACAGCCACCTTGAGTCCAATAATTTCTTTTTTACTAAGCAACATGGCTTCAGGAAAGGGTTTTCATGAGATGCACATCTATTTGAACTTACCACTGACCTACATTTTAGCATGAATAACAACAAACATTTCCTTGATTACTCAAAAGCCTCTGGCCATGTCGCGAATTTTCGTCTAATCTCGAAATTCTCTTCCCTCCGACTAGATTCGCTAACTCTCATGGCTACGGAATTTTTGTCACTTCGCCAGCAGTTCATAGTTGTTAACAGTTCGTATTCACTCCCTTGCTATGTCACTTCCGGTGTTCCACAAGGCACCGTTTTAGGACCCTTATTATTTATAATATACATCAACGACCTGCCTACTAATATATCTTCTTCCATCCGTCTTTTTGCTGATGATCGCATAACTTACTGTACCATTATTTCTATCGACGACCACATTGCCCCCACTTCAAGATGACCTCAAAAATGTTGCTGATTGGTGTTGTACCTGGCAAATGCATCTTAACGAATCTAAATGTAACGTTATTATTTTAGCCGTAAGCATGTCAATTTTAAGTTCACCTACCTTCTTAACTACTCTCAGGTCTCGGAAGCATCTTCATATAAATATCTCGGAGTTCACCTCACTCCTAACCTGTCCTGGGCATCCCACGTCACCGCCATTTGCGCCAAAGCCTTACGAGCTTTGGGGTATTTACGAAGAAACTTAACCAACGCCCTAACCAGCATCCGGAAGCTTCCATATACAACATTTGTCCGGTCTCAACTAGAATTTGCAAGTCCAGTGTGGTCGCCTCATCAAAAATATCTAATCAATATGCTAGAAGCCATACAGAACAGAGCATCACGTCTTTTTCTTGCGATTATAACTATTCTGATAGCGTAACTGAGATTAAACAGAATCATGACATAATTTCACTTGAAACTCGCCGTTGCATCGCACTTCTCTGTTTGTTCCATAAGTACGTTTATGGTAATAGGCTGTTTCCACTACCTCTCGAAAGGCCTTTGCGCTTGTCAAAACGCCTCCATAACAATTTCAGTTACTCGCGCATCTTCGGTCACACATTAACCTTCAACAGCTCTGCGCTTCCACGTGCCATTTCTCTGTGGAACGATTTGCCCGATACTATCGCTTCCTTGACAAACCATGATTTCTTCCGCAACCAAGTCAGCAGTCATCTTTCAATAACACCCTTTTAATTTGCTCAACGACTAAATGCTTTTCATTGTTATTTCTCAGTTGCATTCTGGTTTGTACTGCGCGTCAGTTACATTTTGAAAGTATTTGTATCCCTTGTGTTTGAACGCTTAGTATTAGCAATGTATAAGTGCCACTTGTAACATGTTTACTAACGCTTATAGTACTGTTTCCCTTTATACCACCCATACGTCATGCTCCTACGGGGGCCTGTAAGGTTTTTGTAAATAAATAAATAAATAAATAAGAAACCTACAAACAACTTAGGTAAGCCACGAAAAAGCTAGGTGATCTCAAATCCCACTGTTGAATGCAGCCTAGTGCAAGCTGCGCACGTGTTTTCTTTTTTTTTGTTCTCGATTTAATTTACGATCGCATACAGCAGTATTGCATTTATGGCAGTGTTGGAGGATGACGACGAAGTGCCTACTGTGTGGAACGCTGCTTTGGTGTCTCTGCGAATTTGAAGCTACTAAGTGGGAGACGCCGCTCCCTTAACTACGGCGATGGGTGTGGAGTCACCTGAAAAGGTTCCTGGTCCTTCTACGTCAACAGCGGCCGCTTCGAGAAAGCGGTCTAGTCGCCCGAGTGACACCGACAACGAGGACACTGTGATCTACTCAGCGACCAGTGATGAAACCTCGGATGAGAGTGACTTCGCGCCCGTAGCGAAGCACAAAGCAAAGAGAATACTCGTCAGGACATCTCCTTCCACAAGTAAGGCAACTGTGATCCCGACGCGAAAGCCATCAGACCTCACAATTTTATTTGTACCTGTGGCTGCTAGCGACAATCTGAACCGGATCAACCGCCAAGCCACATCTGTGTCGCTCAGGGCACTTGTTCCGGGTCAGATCAAAGATGTAAGGATCAACGCCTGTAAGAACATCCTCGCTATATATTTCAACGACCGCGGCGCGCTAGACATTCTGAGCAACGTTAAGGTGCTGGATGGATAGCATCAACGTACGCTGCTATAAACAAGGCGATCATGACTCTACGGCCGACGTTGTGTATACGTCGATAATTCTATAAGCAATGCTGACCTGCCTATACTTATCAAACCGGCGACAGAGGGAATTGCCATATTGCAAGCCCGTCGCCTGGAAAACTCGCAGTGTGTGAAGTTAACTTTCAAAGGAGACAGCCTACCATCACACGCCAATTTCGGTCACTTTCGACACATAGTACGGCTTTTTGCGCCAAAGCCGCTTCAGTGCAGGAAGTGTCACATCGACTGGCCTAAATACACGTTGCTCATGCAGTAGAATTGCCAAGAAATCCAGGTCTGTCTACCTGGCAACATCGAGAAGCTAATTAACGCTGCTGCTCAAGAAGCCACAAGAGCTTTTAGGCCCATTATTAAGTTTTCTGAATTCGAAGCAGAATTGGAGCGGCTTCGAGCAATCCGCCGTCGCGCGAAACGAAGGTACAGGCGCACCAAGTCCATCTACGATCTAAGGGAGCCGAGACGCATACATAAGAAGATCCAGCGTTGGATCAACTCCCCTGCAGTCTCTAAGATGGAAAACCTTCTGTGCATCCCTTGATCCACATAAACCCATGCCACATATATGGAGAATGGTGCGTGGTCTTCGAACATCACCGCAACAACGCCACCCATTCTAACGCCTGGCTCTCTACCAAGGTCGCAGAGGTATCGACGTAGCGGAGGACTTCTGTTTCAAGGTTGCTGGTCTACCGCCATCGTTCGCTACACGTCATCCCCGTGATGTTCCAATCTCGCGGGATTTTCGTATGGACAGTCTGTTTTCCATCGAGGAGTCACAGGCGGCGTTGGCCGCGTGCAGATGTTCCTCATCGCCTGGGTCTAGCGGGGTGACATACGCAGCTCTTGGAAACCTCGGTCAAACAGCCCGGCTTGCTCTTCTAGACGTATACAATAATTCATGGCGTGAAGGAGTGTCTCCTGCTGCATGGAAGTCCATCCGCCGTGTGCCTCTACTCAAACCAGGTAAATCATCCCTAGACGTTTATCGTCCCATTGCTCTGGCCAGTTGTCTAGGAAATGTGATGGAGAGGATGGTGCTGACGCGTCTAGAGTGGTATCTAGAACACTAGAAGTTATACCCTGACGTTATGGCAGGCTTTCTATGCGAACGCTCTTCTTTAGTCAACGTCATAGATCTTGTCTCGTCTGTACAGCACGAAAAAAGCCTAAGTTGGCTGTCAGCGGCGATGTTCCTGCATGTTAAAGGCGCTTATAACAACGTAACCCATCGAGCCATCCTGGACGCCTTGGGCGATGCCGGCCTAGACGACATTGTTTTTCGATAGATATTCAGCTTCTTGAAGGACAGGTAATTCTTTGTGCAAACAGAGGATGGTGCGTCATCACAACAGCACAACTACCGTGGCGTACCACAAGGCAAGGTCTTGGGCCCCACTCTATTTAACCTCGTGCTCATCGACCTTGTTCATACCCTACCGTAATCCGTCCATGTGTCGATCTATGCAGATGATATATGAATTTGGCCATCAGGAGCGACGCGTACCCAGGTGCGCGCCAGTCTTCAACAAGCGGCCACGCAAACATCAGGTCATCTTCGAGCGCCAGGTCTGGAGGTGTCCTTCGAGAAGTGCTCTATGGTCGCTTTCACGCGCAAAGCAATGAAACCGTACGTTGTCACAATTAATGGGCAGCCGATTGCCTACGAGAAGACGCACCGCTTTCTAGGATTGATAATAGATCGAGACCTGTCCTGGAGTCCTCGTATCTCCTACCTAAAAAGGAAATTAGTCATGATAAACCACGTACTCAGATTTCTTGCGGGAAAGTAATGGGGTGCGTCTGTGCGTACGATGCTCCAAATCTATAACGCACTGTTCCTCGGTTTCCTGCGCTATAGCTTACCTGTACTGGGTGGGAACGGTAAGGCCAACCTCCGTTCTCTCCAGTCTGTACAAGCTCAAGCTCTGCGAATTTGCCTTGATCTTGCCAGATGTGCATCCACGGCAGCAACAAAAGCCATCGCGCATGACCACCCCATCAATACGTGTCTTCAAGTCGACGCTTTAAGAATGCATATGAGGCACTTCGCCCGACTTTCATCGCGTCATCTCGCCTCCCTTCCTACCGCTCGACCTCGTTCAGCGTTTAGCAGGATTATTGCCGCCAACCATGGAATTTCACAGTCGAACTTCACGCCTGCAGCACGACCCTCTCTACCGCTGTGGTGCCTCCATCCACTCTAGGCTCTTCTTGTTATTTCCGGTATCAAAAAGAAAAAAGGAGATGTCATCTTTCGCCCTCAAACAAACCGTGCATTCATTCCTACATGACAAGCACAAAGAACGCATCCCCGTTTACACGGACGCTTCTGTCTCCTCTAAAAGATCAGCTGGAGCAGTGGTAATTCCCGCAGAGGCTGTCACGCTCAAGTTCAAGACGTCTCACATTACATCATCGACGGCTGCAGAACTCGCAGCTATCCGTGCTGCTCGGGACTATATTGTTCACAAATCATCACATTCCTGGTCCATCTTATGTGACTCGAGGGCAGCTCTCCAGTGTCTGAGGTCCCCTCTCAATCACGGACCAAATGTGCAACTAGGCGCAGACACCCTACTACTCCACCATCACGGAATCAACAAGGGGCACAACATCATCTACCATTAGATACCGGGTCACTGCAGAATTTCAGGAAATCGCAGTGCGGATGACGCCGCCCGATCGGCCCACGATGGTGCCCATGTTATACCAGTGCCACTGCCACGAACAGATGCAGCCACAAGTCTTCGCTCCCTCACCCGCGAGCTTACGCATAATCTGTGAAACACCTAGATTCAAGTTAGCCCTGAGAAATTATCGACGTAAACGTTTGTATGAATTACCTTTTTCTCCTACCTTTGCCATCTGCTCACTTATGTGCTGGAGCGCTCAAGTTACCGCTTTGTATTTTATTATTCAAGCTATAAATCTATTTTGGTGTGCATTCTGCCTTAAATCAAACTGATGTGCTTTGTGTGGGCTCATCTAGTTTATATTTCGTGTATCTTGACGCATATGAATCATGAAATTCTGACAACCAGAACACGTGGCTCCAGCATTTCGGAACTGGTCGCTCGTGTAGGTAAGCGAGATGAGCTCGCAGGCTGTCGTTGACAATGCTATTAGGGGATCGCTGGGGCGTTGGCTAAGCCGTTCTCATCCAGCGGGTTTCACGATTACAATCACTTCCAGGCTTTCAGGGGAGATATTACGGAAACGCAAACATAAAAAGGGTGAACATAGAACGCAAGCGAAGAGCGCAGGGAATATAATGACGAGATCGAGTGCGGTACCGGGAAAGAAAAAAAAAAGGGGGGGGGGGGGGGGAGCAGAGACGACAGAGGCGTTGGTTGCGCGATATTTATTCATAGAACGCTCAACTTCCACGCCGTCCCCGTGTCCCCTCTTTCCCTCGGCTACCATTGACGCGTCTGAAAGTCCTCTGGAGGGCATGACGAAAATTCTTCCCCTACTGGAACGGCCTATCGTAAAAGCATGGCGCTGAGTGAAGATCAATGTAAAAACGTGTAAAACTATAATAAGTCGACTAGATTTGAAGCCGACAGAGCGCCCCATCGGGCGACGGATCGAAAATTCATTTTCCGGTACGGTCAGATATAAAGAACCGGATTCCATCCCTCGTGCTACTCACCCCTCGCCCTTTTCTTTTTTCTTTCACAGTTTTGGTATTCTGTGACACCCTGTCAGCAGCATGCAGTGTCATCTAGATTCTGGTGCTTTGTGGTTTTAAGACTGCGCTCATGTGTGTGATGAGAGTGAGCGCGGTTGATGGTTACACGCACTGCACTACACTATAAACCGTTGAGTACAGGACGCCAGCAACCAGGCGTCCTGAAAGTGCCTGCGAAATTTATTTTTTACCGCGCGCCACTGATGATATGATGTTGCATTTGGCCGCTTTCATCTCTCTCATGTCGGCTACCACTTCCCTGGATTCGATGCTGAGGGAAATCTGAAATCAATGCCAGGGCTTATTCGCCTCGACCTTGTAGCATCACTCCACTCGAAAGACCATTACAATATGTCGCTCCTTACGCCATCGTCCCTTCATAACACTTTTTATTATCAACATTTATGTTCGGCCGTGTCGGAAGCACCGCTATAACTCTGCAATAAGCTCAATGCTTTTCAGAAGCTTTCACATCATATGTGTCACCTAACGCCCCAAAATAATTGACGCAGCTATCTGTCTTAATGGCCCTTATTGTTTTCAAAGAACAAGTAAAATTTTATTGAAGTGAAACGTTAAAGGCGTAAGCCTTTGATCTTTTAAACCAAGAGTCAAAGGTAGGAAGAAGAAATCACGTTTATCAAAACTTAGGTTTGGGTGAGTCGGATGAATACCACTTCGGGGAGCCCTGCGCAAACTGAACCGAGGACTACAAAAAAGGGAGTGACCTGCTGCACTCGCAACTTTGAGTGCTCATGTGACTTGGTCGTGCGTAAAACAACTGTGTTTCATCCAATAAAATTGAGTTGCAAGTTCAGTGCTTGTATAATTGCTTCTTTCTTCGTTGAGCTTGCTTTGCTCGACAAGTGCACCTCGAGGAGTAATATCGTGTAAAGGGAAAACGTTATTGAAAAGGACGCATCACTTATGAATCTAGGTCACTGTGATGCGCCAACTTGCCAGTACCACTGTAATCCATGATAGAGTGCATCAGCACGACTGAGCAAGGACGTAGAAAGAAACAGATACACAGAGACAGCGCTACTTTCAACAATAGATGTTATTTTCTCACGCATTGATAAATATATTCCGTACGAGCGGAAAGAAACGTGACAGCAAAAAAGAACATTCAGTGGTGCATGTCGATGAACCGTACACGTGTGCAAGGCATGGGGAAAACATATACTGCAATGATTTTTACAAAGATATACCGAGCAATCGTATCTCCTTTTCAGATAGCGACACTGATGGCTGGCTCACGCACCTTTCCTCTAATTTTGCTGTTTATTAGGCCTCCACAATTACCCTTGTCATTCTGCTATGAGCCCCATACAGAATGGAAGTACTTTCAAACATGGGTTTGCAGGAACAATCTCCGCAATGAATACCCAAATGACCCGAGATTAACTTAGTGACGTTACATCGATGCTCTTTTAATCTCTCATTGGTGCAACTGCCGGTTTGACCAACGTGCATCCTTCCGCACGAAAGTGGAATGGCATAGACAACGTTATGAGTGCAGGTTACAAATTGTTTGCGATGTTGAGTAGAACCTGCGCGCCTTTTGTTATTCTCAGTATTACCCTTTTGCATAGCTTCTGTAGATGCTCAGGGGCAAAGAAAACCACGTCCACGCTCGATTTTGCCGTTATTCTTCTGAGAATATGTGAAATGCAATGAATGTGTTGTACCACAGCAACTTTCTTTGCTCTAGCAGTGACACTGCTTCCATTCGACGCATTTTTACACTTCCTGCTTAAGCCCTCTGCGACAGAGGTCACCATACGCATCGGGTAACCAGAATCTGCCAGGCGCTTGGCCTGATCTCTGAAACTGGCTTCCATTTTGTGGTCACACGACTTTGTCAGAGAATTGTTGAAACACGCCGTTTTTACTGCATGGTTTACGAGTTTTGAATGAGCGGAATGAAATGGTAGGACCGGCTTATTGCCTCTTGCAAGTCTTTTGCGGGCAAAAGTACAATCCTAAGTCAGAAAACCTTATGAAATTGCCTATGGGGACTTGATGTGCCAATGACAAAGGGGCCAACACCTCAGTGAATGAAGTTACTGTTTTTGAAAACAGCGAGACAAACATTGCCTGATTCGTTATTGAAAATTATTAGAAAATCGTCAAGAAATACGAACACTTTCACGACATCGGTGTTATTTTTCAGGCGTTCATCAGACGTTAACATATTACGTTGGTCCCTGTAGTTCTGTTTTTTTTAACATAGGCTGCATGCGTGCACTTTCATGGGAATAGAGCAAAAAAGCAGCATTCTAATGAATATGGTTTGTTATCTAATTTTTCTGCAGGCATCAAATAGCTCATTCCTTTCTTAGTGCAACGTGGAGAACCCGGTAAACGTATCGGGGTGAAAGCATCCGGTCATTACTGGCGAGTTAATTTGTTTTACTGAGTTAACAGAGGCGACAGAATGAACATGGCTAGCGATTTCACTAGGTCACACACTCAGGCATTTTTTTCTTGCCCCTTTACTAAGCAGACTGTGAAAAACGTAAGAGCTCTCAGAAAAAAAAGAAAAAAACACACGAGAGCGAGATGGAAGAATGCTCTCTCAAAAACCACTCATGCACACCAAGATGATTCGATTCGGAGCAGGCGTGTAACACATCCCACCAGTTATGGCGACAAAAAAAAAGAAAGACAATCGCTGTTAAGACCATTAGGACGACGTCAACGCCATCAAGCCTTTGCTTTGAGTGCTCTAATCGGAAATCGGCTGAACTGGATAGTTTTTCTTATATTCCTGACAGTCGTAGAATTAACTTTGTGCTCGTCGAATCAGGAACCTCTGCTTAAGCGCCAGCTACCATAAAAAAGAAACAACCGCCGCGGGAATAAAAATTACCTCGTCATCAAAGCGCGTCTGTAACGAATAGTCTGCTCGATATTTTTTGTCCAAAGTAAGCACTAAAGCAAATCTACCAAAATATTTCAGCGCTTCCGCCTCTGGGTGTATATTACAGCGTTCTCAGCAGCCCGACGCTTCTGCTGGGGAACCAAGCTGAGATTTCCTGCGTCGTGCGAGATAAGCCATTAGGCAGACACGCCTCCTGATAATTCTTTGCTCATCGCACACTGCGCTGTATGTGTGCTCTCGCTTGGCGCTGACCTAAAGCAAGGAGGCAATGAAGCGAAGTAACGCATCAGAGATCGCAGAGTTGACACAGAACAAACGAACGGGGCGCCCCATTGTTGCCGAACAAGAGACCCAACGGGACCCCTTCCCGGTTCCATTAAATCGGAATAGCGACGAGATAAACTGTTTCCCCATCCCCGATTGGAAACTCCTCGGCCGACTTTCGCGAATCAGGAATCGGGCAAACGACTTCTCTCTCTCTCTTTCTTTTTTTTTTTTTTTGATCTCGCACCCTGACTCTCTTTACGCGTTCGATTGTGCATTTCTACAGTGTCTCACGTAAAGGCTGGAGGGTTGTCGATCCTAAAAGCTCTACTGAAATCGCGAAGTTTGTGCGGCAAAATACTATGATGCACCGCCCAGACGAAGCTTACGTAATATCTGCAACAAGCCGCGCTCAAATGTTTACTGGATGGCAAAGTGCAGTGCACTGTACTTAGTGGGCACAACAATGTCAGGCAAGCGACCAGCTTTTGTGGGGCTTTGTGCAGAGAAATCTATTGCTGGAGAAGCGGATTTGGTTTCGTCGAGAATTCACACCGTCTGCTTCTCGCGTTTTGTATACAGCAGGCTCCAGCTCCCCACTCGGTGCGCACCGGTACCATCGGAATTCTGGTTTCTTGCAGATTTTTGATGGTATCACAGGCTACGTCACTTAAAGCGTCATCTAGTAATACTGAAAGTGGCGCATATTAGTCCGTATTATAAATGTATCCTTACCCAGTTGATTTTCCTGACAAATTTAGTATCACCACCATAAATCCCCACTTGATCTTCGCGCTCTGGCCGATCGTAGAAGAATCTCTCATTCAATAATTCATTCATTCGTTATTTACAACATATTTCAAAAAATAAGATAGCTTTACTGGACCAATAGCGATTGGCTAGTTCCGAGTCCATAGTAAATTTAGGGTACACAAAAGGCAGTGCACGAGCAAACAAAACAACGGACATAATACCTAATAATAAAATTAACATACATAACTTAGGCACGAAGGTAAGTACACTTTTATCCTTCATGCACGCGAGCAAACAAAACAAACATAATACAAAACGATCAGTGGCGTAGCCAGAAATTTCGTTCGGGGAGGGGCTCATCTGGCAGCTCGACCTCCTCCTTAAGGAGAAGCTCTAGCTCGGGTGCTCCTAGCTAAATACATGTAGAAATAGAGAATTCGTTTTTGTTGGCAACCACTGCACCAAATTTGACGAATTTTGTTGCATTAAAAAAAAACTTAAATTCTAGGGACTGTTTGTTTTGAATTTTTATTTAGGTTTTCAATTCTTTATTAAAATATGTCAAAAATCACCAATATTCAGTAAACGATACTATCAAGTTTAAGACATTGTAACTCAACAATGAAAAATGATATCACAATTCGAATCTCAAAAAATTTAGTATTCTGGAAATACGGCTTTTGCAAAACCCTTGCTCACAGCGTAACCAATTCACGTAAGACACAAATTGACACACCAAATTTGTGCACTCTGACTGTTATAGCAGATGGCGTTTACAGAAGCGCGATACGTGTTCTTGATGCAGAGCTATTAGTTTGTAAAGGCCGTGGTTCCATTTTTTTTTTTGAACTTTCGAATTTTCAAAATATTTTATTCAAAATTCAGGCCCTAAATCAAAATTCCGCTTTCAAAAGACACTAGAACTCAAATTTCTCTCTCAAATGCAACAAATTTTATTAAGAGCGATCCATAGGTTGTCTCAGAAAAGCGTTTCTGCGTTTTACATGTATTTGAATAGGCCGCATCGGAGTTGGGCCCGAGCTAAAGCTTCCTCATAAACAATTTGTCGAGGGATCAAATACATGAATACTAACTGCATTACCATTGCCAAAAATGCTGCAACCGAATTATTGAACGCTAGGCACTGTCAAAACAAGTAAGATATGTATTTTTTCATAAAAGAATATACACGTAGTGCCAAAAATAGTGTCCAAAATAACTGATATCAATGCTTCCATGTTTTGTCTGTTTAATAAGTAAAGAAAATATCACACGAACTTTAGAGCCATATCAGTTCGAAACCAGCTAAGCAGTGCATGTCACTGATACGAAAAATGTAAAGCCCATGAAATGAACAAGTTGAGGACAAATATGTTAATGAAACTGTGTCATTTAAGAACCTTGTTTACATTTTTGTACACATGCAACAGCCAGTGAAAAATCTCAATGACGCTGTCGTTTGTTCCAATGTATTGCGCAGGAGCAGCTGTCACCAGTCGTGTATCGTTAGTATCGCGAGGTTGCGTTTCGCCGAAATTATAGTCGCAACATAGAGCACGTATAAAAAGCAGGTGTTCTGCATAATATACGAGGGTGAGTCAAATGAAAGTGAGCCAATGCGAATATATTACAAACGGGTACCTTACTTAAAAGTAGTCTCCATGAGCATTTCAACATTTGTCCCATTGAGTAACACGTCACGCCATTCCCGTCTCACAACACTCTTCCGCTTGCTGCTTCAAAAATTCTCCCACTGACTCTTTCACGTCATCGTGCGGCACGAATGTGGTTCCCTTGAGCTGTTTCTTCAGGTGCCCCAAAATGTGGAAGTCGCAAGGCGACAGGTCTGTGGTGTATGGCGGATGTTTCAGCGTTTCCCACTTAAACTTTGCCAGTTTTGTATTAACCACATCAGCAACACGGGGGCAGGCGTTGTCGTAGAACAAGATGGCCCCATTCGTCAATTTTCTACGTCGTTTGTTCTTGATTGCGACACGCAGTCGATCCGGCGTTTCACAATATCGGAAACAATTGATAGTCTCTCATCATTTAGCAAATTCTATCAGTAATGGCCCCTCATGATCGAAAAAAAATTAAGAACACCGCGGAAATTACGGCCTTTGCTTTCTTGGGAGTGGTGAATTCGAAAGTTTCCACTGTAAGCTTTGCCGTCGTGTTTCAGGCACCTAGAAGTGGCACCGTGGTTCGTCTCCGATCACCATTGGAGATAAGAAATCGTCACCCTCTTTCTCATACCGGATCGGATGAGTCAAGGCAGCGCCGAACTTCTCATTCTTCTGGCAGTGTTTGAAAATCTTGGGCATCCATTGCACACACGAGAGCCGATAACCAAGATGTTCATCAGTCACGGCGTGAACCGAATCGTGATTGATGTTCACACACTCTGCCAGTTCACCAATTCTTATCTTCCATTCTTGTCTCATCAGCTCATCAACCTTTGCAATTTTGTTGGGGGTGATTGCCCGGTGGCGTTGGCCCTGTCTTACATCGTCTTTTTAACTTTCACGTCCTTCTTTGAACCGTTTGCTCCAACGCTTCACAGTGGCCAATGAAATGCAATGTTCAACGTACACGGCAGCCATACGGCGACTAATTTCTTTTTAAGAAACACTTTCCGCTGTCAAAAACTTCACCGCACCACGCTGCTCAACTTCTTGGGCGTGCATCACGTGACGCAGTCATGTTAAACCCAGTGTATGAGAGCATTAAAGAACATTTATCCTCACGCCTGCGTGTCACTTTTGTATATGAGAGATGCCTGTGCGCTACGCGCATGCCTTGCAGATAATGAACCGAACCATTATAGCGCGGGGTGTGTAGGCTCACTTTCATTTGACTCGTCCTCTGTGCATTAAAAATGCGAAGTTACAATGGAATATACAACTGCGAAGATACAGCTTGATAAGGGGCGAAAATTGTCACTGGAAACAAAGTTCACTGCACGTATACACAAAATCTCGCAACAAGATATTTAGATATACGTATAAGTCGCCAATAAATGTACGTATCTAAGAAAAACTGGCTGTGGCTTAGCTAAGGTTAAGCCCAGGATGCGAAGCATACTAGCCTTTATTTTAACGCGACAGCGTTAAGGAGCTCGTGTCGCAGAAAAGCCGGTGTCGTCGGCTCAGGCGTGCGGCGCTTGCTCAGGCGCACATTTCGTTGTCGCGCCGAACGCTGCGTTGCTCGACGCTCACCGCGTCCGATGCGGGGCGCGTAGTCGCTGCGCCGTAGCAAAGCCACCTAGAAACAGTCTCTGTAGCACGTCGCAACCTTCGCTTCTCATTCCAACGAGCAGCTCTGTCTCCAGGAGGCATCTCACCTCGTGAGTGTCTAGCAGAGGCAAGCGCAGCTGCTTATATACCGCCGCGACGCCGCGAGCGACGGCGCGGTTGGAGCCCCGTTTCTCCTCTGTCGTGACGTCACGGTGTCACGTGGTATTGAAGGCGACACCGCCGCGCCTGAGGAGCTGGGTTGAGCTCTAGTAATATGCTTCGCATAAAAAGTCACTGTATATGATGCGCCAAACAAGGCTAATAAACATGTTGCTTAATCACAGATTGACAGAATCCTAGATCCCGCCCCCATTCCATCCACTCCCCCCGATGTATCGCGTGCGACGGAAGGCGGCGCGTTTCCTTCCCGCTTCTCTCCTTTGCGCACACAAGGCTGAGCCACCGTTGTCGACAGTCGCACATACAGCATGCACGGTCACGATGTTATCGCCCTTGGACTTTATAGAGAACATGAGGGCGACGACAGGAATGCGCCTGGAGTGTCCATATATTTGCCATTTATTCATACTGCAGGCCAACATACTGGCCCATGCAAGGGGTAATACAGTTGACAAGGTAATAACAATGCAACAAAGATAATAAAAAATGGATATATAAACAGTGCATGAAAATGATGCATCCCATAGCCACGTTACAAAGATCACAATGCTTCCCTTAGCACAGTAACTACAACAAAATAATCGCACATTTGAATTTATGTGTGGATCAAAACGCTGTGCCAAACAACAATCGGACACTAAACATAACCAAATACTGAACATTTCACATATGAAAACGAGAAAAATAGTGAAAAAATTTGTGTTTATGGTTGTGTTATTTTATGTGAAAAATAGTTCTTCAACGCATTTGTGAAGTTCCCCGATTGAAGTACTTCAACAGGGAGAGAATTCCATTCGTTTATAGTACGCGGATAAAAACTATTCATGTGAGATTTTGTTTTAGCAAATAATGGCGTAAGGGAAAAGTTGTGTCTATGTCTTGGTTTTCGGGCATTAACAGGCGTTACATATTGAGTATTTGAAGCCCGGTTTTTCCATTTATGATGGTATGTAAAAACTGGAGACGACTAACTTTGCGCCTGTGTTCTAGTGAAGTGATTTTATTCCTAAGCATTAGTAAGGACGGGGAATCCTCTCTTTTATATTTTCCAAAGATAAATCTAACGGCCTTCCTTTGTACACGTTCCAAATTCATGATGTCCTTTTTGGTATGAGGATCCCATACAACCGCAGCGTATTCAAGTTTCGATCGCACGAATGTGTTATATGCTAAAATTCTTGTGTTTACCGGTGCCTTTTTAACTTTCCTTTTCAAGAACCATAATTTCCGCAAAGCTGCTGAACATGTAAGGGAAATATGGTCTGACCAGGAGAATCTGTTAGTGAATGTGACGCCTAAGTATTTGTATTTTTCAACTTCAGTTATTTTTGTGTCGTTTAGAGCATAGGAAAATATACTAGGTTCCTTTTTTCTTGTTACTCGCAGCAAGACTGTTTTATGTACGTTTAATTCCATGCCCCAAAGTTTGCACCAATTCGAAATTGCCATGACCGATTTCTGCAAGCATGCGTGATCGTTTCGTGAAGCGATTTTTTTAAATATGACGCAGTCATCCGCAAATAGATTCACATGCACATCATCGAGGATTGCGTCTATTATATCATTAATATAGATTAAAAATAAAAGCGGTCCTAATACGCAGCCTTGCGGTACGCCTGAAGTTACCTGACGGACACTTACGCTTCGCTGTTCATCCTTCTTCGCAGAGTTGAAGGGTACTGATTTTTTCAGAAGATTTTCAGAAGTTGTAAGTCAACTGTCTTTTTCACGGTTACCTCTCCAAGGGAGCATCGTACGAATGGCTCCATTTTTCGGAACGTTGATGCTAAATGTTCTGAAATCGTCAAACTGAATTTCGCACTCTAAATCACAACACACTAGCGTGTTTAGGAGCATAATTATTACTCGTGCGCTTCCGTTCTCCATCTGAGTCCCGTCTTTGAAGAGTCATTCACCGCAGGAAAGGTTCCAGGGAACTACGCTGGTTTCCAGCCCGCGGAGGCAAAGTGGGGGCCTCAGCATCGTGCAGGAGTCAGGCAGCGCAAGTACCTCTTTTCCTGGCACTCGAAGCGCGTCTGTATTCGCCATGTTCCGCAGACACAGCAGCGGATGGATGAAATCTTCGAGAAAGTTGGCACGATGGAAGGCGCAACTCGGGAGAGCGGGAAACTTGGGACATCGGTAGGGAAGGGAGAGAAGCGGCCCAGATGTTTATAATTAAATTCCGCCACTGGCAGCGCGAGTTCCCACCGCCTCTCGAGCCCCTTCCTTCCACCGCGGGCTCTGCGCGCTCTTGAGCTGCGGCGCGCTTTCGTGCGCGCACTCGAGCCGGCGCGCACCCCGGCCGGAGCACTCGGGCCGGCAGCGAACCCTCCCCGGCTCGTGCTCCCGCATGAGACCACCCTTCATCGTCTTTGAAGTCCCGTATCCATTAGTTAGCGACGCGTCGTTCAAAGCGGGCCGGAGGGAAAGGCAGGCGCTAGTCGCAACGCGCTTCCCGGCGTTTGCCGTCTGCGCTGTTCGACGACGTTTGCTCGGTTTGTGCCGTGCAGGCGGAGCGCATGGCCGCGGGTTGTTTTCCTTTCGAGGCTCGCTCGTAGCGCAGGAAGGAATGCGTCGCGCTGCAGACGCCGTTCTCAAGCTGCTTGTCGCGGTGCGCAGCGAAATGTGTTTACACAGCGCGCGCAGTGCGTTCGCTCGTAGCGGGCTGGGCGTGTGCGCCCGATAACGAGGAAAAACACTGGGCTCAAATTGAGGTGTTCGACACTCCTCAGCGTGAGGGGGGGAATACAGCGTGGGAGCCATTTACAAAGCATCAGACAACTCGTTATGCGCTATAACTTGTGCCCAAGGAGACAGCCTGCGAAGACGACAAGAATAAGTAGTTCCCGCTTTGAGCAACGAGTGCTTGCGCATATATTAGACCTCGAGCCTAGAATTAGTCTGAACACAGTTGTGCCACGACACAAACGATGGGCATTAGCTCTTTCTCAGTTTCCTCCCTTCTATGTCCCAGCTAAAGAAAACGACACGGTATTGAGTCTTTCGTGAAGTTATTCGGCAAAACTGTTACGTTAAAAGTATAGCTCATGCTTTGAGTTAGCGCATACAATTATGAACCTTTGTTCCGACTCGCAACAGGCCTGCCGTAACTTTACGAACGGACGAACACCGCTGCTGGCAGCTCAGATTCTAGGCCCGAGGCTGCAAGAATACCATCAAATCACGTGGACGCCGGGTCACGCGGGTCTGGAGGGGAACGAAAGGGCGAACGCCCTAGCTCGAGCGCTAATCAACCGAGCGGGGCAAGACCAATCGTCTCATCAATCCCCACCCTTTACCTTCATGCCCCTGCCATCCAATTACTGCGACCGACTCGAGATCCAGCGACTCAACCGCAGGATTTATCCCCCGCCTCACAAAACTCTCAGCACTGAAGATGCCGTAGCTCTCCGACTTATACAGACCAACACATTTCCAAACCTACACAGATACAGTAAAATGTTCCCACATACATATCGCGGCACCTGCCCCTGGTGCGGCGACACACGCCCTACACTTTTTCACATCTCTTGGGGGTGCGAGGGCAAACCTCAACACTTAAAGACGCCTAGCACGTCATTTGAGCGGTGGGAGGTACAGCTGACCGGCGATACCCTGGCGGGACAAGAAGCTCCCGTCCAGCAAGTACGTCGAGCAGCCACGGCCAGTGGAGTCCTGGAATGAGGACCCCACCCACTCGACCTCAAGAGCAACCACCTCGGTGGTCCAAATAAATGTTTTTTCTCTCTCTCTCTCTCTCTGTTCCTTCACGTGTCTGTAATTGTGACACCTGCCTAGAAAGCTCTATTTCTGTGCTTTAGTGTTTCTTCTCTTTTTCGCCCAGGTAGCTCTTGAAACTTTGTGCTCACTTGCGCGTGTGACAGTAGAGGAAATGTATGTGGAGAGTAGCCTTGATTTCTTAAATGTGTCTTGGTATAACCGGCTCTTAAGGGCAGCCTAGATATTCTCATTTGTGTGCAGTTCATTTGTTTCAGATATTCTCATTTGTCGTCGTGATGCCCTTGTTTTGAGCGTGTCGTCGACGTAATACAGTCGTCCTCACGCATTCCTTGTCCTCCCTTGCCGTGATGCGATCACGGTTGTTTTCGTCCTCCTCGTGTTTTATCGTCTTTACAGAGTGGTCGTGATGCCGTCGCCGTCATACTGTCGCTTCACCCTCCTCATCGATTCAGAAACGTCAACTTGTTGTCATCCTGCCGTCGGCATTATACTGCCTACGTCGTTTTATTAACATCATTGTGACTTCGACATCCTATAGTAATCCCGCTGTCGTCATTTAATCCTGATTAAGCCGCTCTTGTCATGCCATGGTCGTCATTGCGTCGTCGTCAGACAGTCGCTCTCACGCACCCGTTGTGGTACCATGGTCGTCGTTCCGTCGTAATTGTGCCGTCGTAGTCGTGCCGTCTTCGTCACGCCATTGTCGTCGTGCACTTGTCGTCATCCCGTTGTCTTCGTGCCGGCGTCATCACGCTATCCTCTTTGTGAGATCGTCAACATTTCGGAGTAGTCACCCCGCCGCCATCATCGCCGTTCCATCGACGTCCTTCTGTTTACACTTCTTCGTCGTCGGCACTACGTCGTCGTACACTCGTCGCCATACCGTCATGCTTTTTGGCCACTCTGGCAAGGGCGTGCCACACCAATGTCGACTCGTACCAAAGACAGTGTATATCGTATATAGCCGAAGCAAGGATAGTCTCAGAATGCTCATTACAGATATTAAATATAAATTACTTGAGCAATGTGGTGTGTCCCTACACTGCCTGAATGCTATTCGCGTTGCCGTCGACAGTGCTTGTCAGATGAAGTCGACCCTATTAACGTCGTAGTGTTAAGGGCCGCTGAAAATCCGGCTTCAGCATAGCGTCCGTGGCCGAGAAAATTATGCAGAACCACGCATCCCGAACCACACAGGCTCCCCGCGTGGCGCACTGAACTAATTGAATCTCAAAGTAAAATGCGTCAGACAATTCGTAAAGTACTACTTACGCAGAACCTACAGACATGATAGCGTCGGATTGTGGTTTGAATACACGAGAAAACATAATTCTGTGCCCTTGCGCCATTAAACATCAGTCATCATCATCATCATAATCCTGTCACGCGGAAACTCAAACAAAGACCCCTTTTCCAGCTGACGTTTGAGGTTGGTCTCAGTGGGAGCGACGCCGCCCGCTCGGTTCCTCGCAACACCATCAAAAAAAGAACCAGAAAGCTCGCCTTCGTGCATAGCGTTCGCCGCCAGCGTTTCCAGGAAAATACTACGGTTACATAAGCTACAATTGCTGGGAAGCATGACAAGCCGTCAGGGATCCTTGAATTCTATCGCATTCCACTCTTAAAGGTGAAGCTTAAGCGTTCGCCCAAATTTTCAGCACAGATAAGATCGTGCAGTGAGGTGTTATTTCCTGCCTGGCGCTTTCATCATTAAAAAGCCATTTTTTTATCGCTTCACATAATGAACTTATCACTGAGTAGGAATCGCACGAGCACTTTCAGAGCAGGCAGTTGTGTAAGGGGTGTTGGGCTGCTGAGCACGAGGTCGCGGGACTGAATCCCGGCCACGGCTGCCGCATTTCGATGGGGGTGAAATGCGAAAACACCCGTGTACTTAAATTTAGGTGCACGTTAAAGAACCCCAGGTGGTCGAAATTTCCGGAGTCCTCCACTACGGCGTGCCTCATAATCAGAAAATGGTTTTGGCACGTAAAACCCCATATTTTTTTTGTGTGTAAGGTATGTGCGTTCACTTAGGCTTGCCTCGACAAGCCGTAACTGCTTGTTATCTGGGTTAGGGTGGTTGTTTGCATAGGTGGCTCACACTTAATTGTTTGAAATTTGTAAAAAGAGCTTCCGTTTTTCTAAAAACGGCGCTGTGTAAGAGGGCAAACAAGGAGCATCCAGCAGCGTTTGTTCTTCGCTGACATGAAGAAGCGAGGCAAGTACGCGAGAGAAACACACAACATTCATCGTGTCGTCTGTTGCCGTCGAGCCTGAAGCGCCGCGAGTTCTGATGGGGGGCGCAATGCAAAAACGCTCTTGTACTGTACACTGAGTGCACGTTACGAACTACGAGTGGTCAAAATTGATTCGGAGACCCCTCTATACGGCGTGCTTTTTAATCAGATCGTTCTGTTCCTCCGTAAAACTCCAGAATTTCTCATGTTGTTGCAATGCTCCTCCTCATCCCCCCAAATATATATATATATATATATATATATATATATATATATATATATATATATATATATATATATATATATATATATATAAGGATTACATTTCTTAGCACATGCCAAATAACTTATTGTTAAACCATCTGTGTTGCATGCACTTTTCTAGGCAAAGTGCAGCCTTGAGACGAGATAGGGCGTTATAAAATAGGGTTGCTGCTAATTTTCACATTCCGATCGTTGACTCGCCAACAAAGGGGGTAATTTGAAGAAACAGTTTAAACAACAACAATAAAGAGGGCGTGAAGGAACAATTAAAAGACAAAATTACGAGCAAGAGGTAAATTTCTGCTATATAAAATCCGAGTTTTTTGGTCGCAACGGGGCGACGATGTTAAAAGAAACGCGAAAAAACAAATCTACGAGAAACAGAAACGCTGGTCGACACGCATTGTCGAGAGAAAAGGCTTGCGTGACGCAACGACGCTTGAATTCGTCGTGCCAGTCGCAATCGCGCGTGATCGGTAATTCGGCCTAAAGGGTACGAGGCTCGCCTTCAACATATTGAAGCCGAGCAAACGAAACCCAACTGGTCTTTGTTTGAGCGTGTGCTATAAAAGAATGGGTGAGGACATCGAAAGCTACTGGGATCAGGGACCACGTTCTGACTGCTCTTAGTCGACATGTTGTGTTTGCATTACTGAACACCACGCTAGTGGTTATTCGGTGAGGCTGAAGCAACGCGACATCGGGGCAAGTTAATGTACGAAGCAGTGTTCTTCCGATTACTCTGTGCAAGAACATGAGGTTGAGTAAATATTAGTGTGAATTGTAAAGGATATATGGGGAATAATTGGCGTTTCAGTGCAGATGTGATAGGAACTTTCCCGCCGTATAGCGAACGTGATTTGTGCAAACACAAGTCACGTGTCTTTTCCTGTTTCTAGGAGCGTTACATCGTCGCCCACATTCTAGACCGCGCAGATGCATGGAGCAGTGGCACCAGCGTGTCTCGCTGGCTTTCGCGTCACAGTTGTATCGGAATTATGCAGCCGGTCTGGCAACGACGATGTATATGCTATTGTATAAAAGGCAAGCCACAGCAATAAAATACACTCTTCGTTCTGAGCCTCATGTGATCAGCACGTCGACGCAGTAGTAAAAAATGCGAAATGGGCTCTCGTAATAGTTGTGCGACTCCATTGTACTTCAGAGAGTTCGGTGCTGTTCTCTGTGAAGAGGCTGTTTCGCAACGCGAAACGCGCCGTGAGCATGACCCTGCAAGGGCGCGTTCTCCTTGAACGCAAAATGCGTAAGTTGGGACGACAGAGTGGGCATGTCACAAAGGTCCACAAACATTGCAGAAAGAATGTCAGGAAAGAGAGACCACTGAAAGATAGCACCAGAATGTAGTACCGAAAATACGGAAGTGCTAGAAGACTATTCAGATTATCAAAATATTCTGACCAGGAGGAACAAAGAAAATAAGGAAAGAGAGGTACCCTAAAGAGCAGTTCAGGTACATCGAGAACTCTAGCCGAGGTACACCTGTAGACGACCCTATTGGTCTCACAGAGAGGCTATAAGCGCAAAAACAAAACAATACAAATTATTCTGAACCGTCAGGGTGAGCCCATTCAACGGTAACAGGCAGATGCATGCGGAATTCAATAAACAAAGAAAATAAAAGGAAAATACGAATTCCCCGGATTAAAACAAGACTCTCTCTCCCTCCTAGCGTACATAATAAAGATACAATCTTTATTTTTACTTTGCACAAGTGACACAAGCGAAGGTAAAGAGATGAAAATGTCGTAATAACGCAATGTACGAAAGGGGCGCGCACAAGAGAGGGTTATCCCAAGAGAGAGAACGACGAAATGCAGATTGCCAAAATCGCAACGTGGGTCGTGGATGTAGGAGGGCACAGAGGAGAATCAGATTACGAGCGTAAGCCAAACACAAAACCGCAAGGGAGGCCGCGGCTGGCCGACTCGCTACGTGTGCTGAATAGCGGGAGGAGGGCTCCGGCACGTCGGGGCCAACACGGTGCGCTTGGCGAGGCGCGAAGTGGCTGTCATCGCGTATGCAGAGCCCGGCCTCGCGTCGTAACACACGGCGAGCCATTCACATCGGGCGCCACGTCGTTGCTCGGTGGATCGTCGACGAGGCAGGCGGGACGCACACGGGGAGAAGCGGCAGCTCCGAACGGCAGATCATTCGGCCGGTGAAGAACGCCTTCTGTTTCTTTCATTCTTTCGTCGGTCACGAGACGTTGTTACCTGCTGTAGCGACGATTGCGACACCTGTCCTCCATGCTGTGAATGCGTCCATTTTGAGGCCCCATAGTGACATTAAACAGGAAGCGCGTGCGTTTGAGTTGTAGTCATATTGCACGAACAGGACATCTTGCGTAAATATGGATGTAGAGGAATATAGATGCTGTTGAACTTGATCAAGGCGCGAGATAAATTGCCATGATTAGTCACAAACATGGAGTTGTGACTCATGTTTGTGACTACTCATGTGTAAGCTTAATCGTCTAGTAGTCTAGTATTCTAGAAGGCGCTCATAGTGACACGTGATGTATAGCAAACCAGTCGTTGATATAATTTCCTTAACACGCGTCCATTGTTTACTCATTATGTAACGCCTCACACTTGAAAAATATTTTTTATGCTTACCGTTGCTTTTAAACTGCACTCCGGTTTCAACTAAGATCTCGTTTATACTCGGCATCTTAATACTTAACATCCCCTCCCCACTGGAGCAGGCGTAGAGCGGACAAACGTGTTACCAAATATGTCTGTCAAGGTTGTTCGTTCGAGTAACGCATAATTGCAGCAACGCTATCGCGTATTTCTTCAGGAGAGTTTCAGGTGACTCGTCCCGACAACAAAGAAAACAAAAAGACAAAGGCAAGTATGTGTAGCATAACATGACGCGCGCTATCATTTGTTTTTCAACGGCAAGGCTTTTTTTTCTTCTCGCTTTGCTTTTTTTTTTCCAGAGCACGCGCGTAGTCAGCCACAGCGCCACGTGCCGTTCCTTCGTGCTGGTGCTTCCCTCTGGCCAGGCCCTGATGGCGTGAAAATGTGGCACTGACAGCCACCGAGCTCTCGGCTGCTGTGCGAACAAGAGAGAATTGAATCGAGGAGGCACCGACGGCGCTTAACCGATCTCGCGCATCTTGAGCAGAGCGGCAGAAATCTCCGTATGAATACCAACGCCTCGGAGAGAAAAAGCAATTAGACCGGAGCCTTATGCAACCCACTCAGAGAGAAAGCACGCAGAGGCACGAAACAGTAAGAAAACAAAAGTGGCACCGGTCTTCGGCGCTATACGCGAGAGCGATAATGAACAGAGCGTTATCCAATTTGCATACCAAATCAGAACCCGCCACCCCGCGCTTGCTGCCGGGAAATGGCGGGACGTCCAGCTGACGGCGCTCGATGACGTGTTCCCTCGTCGGTGTTACGTGCACCGTGCCGACATGCATGACGACATGCGCAGAGGAAGAGTGAAACAACGATAATAGCGCAGTCGAGTTATTCCCAGCATCATTATTATATCAAGTGCAGCGTACGTGATCTCGTCTTATTTGGTCCCGCTTAGCTTTGTAAGTTGATTTTCTCACAATAATGGTCATCTTGGGGAAAAACAAACTTTACAGGTCGGCCTATTCAGATGTTTGGCTAGGTGGTGGTGATAGTAAACTTTATTGAAAGGGGGAAGGGGAAAGAGGGAGGTGGCTGAGGAATCGGGCTCAAGTAAGGCCCTGGGCCTGCTTGGCCTTCTCAGCCCAATCCACCAGTTCAAGCTGTCGGTCGACGTCACCGGAACTGAGCCAGGCTGTCCAGTCAGTCTCGCTGCTGACGGAGGGATGAGAAAACGCCTACGTAAGTCGCTTTCCTTGCGCCCTGTGATTTTGTTAATGTACTTTGGATGTGGGTGCGTGTTTGTCTGAAGTCGCCGAAACGCGACCGCTTGCGTTTTATCGATTTGTTTGGCCGTTGGTTAAGACCATCGCAGAGAAACTTAGCGAGGATGTCTTGTCTTTGGCCGTTCGTTCCTTTTGTTTGTTTTTTTCAAACATGTCACGTCAGCCCAATTTAAATAGGCTCTCGCATGAACTCGCAAAACAGCATCCATCGCCACTGGGTGGTATCGAGCATGGCAGGAAACGTCATAGGCACTTGGCTTGGCTCAAAGTCAAACCCTGTATTCCTGTATACCAATGCCTGCACTCGAACGATTAAGCGCCACAGTTCACCACAGGGAATGGTCACCTGCAGGAGCTAAAGCTGCTTCAGGGAGAGCATAATGCAGTTCGGAGGGGGATAGAGGCGGGGTGGGGGGGTGAATAAGGATGCCGAGGACTATAAACAAATACGTAATTCGGAGCTCTGTGTGCTTGCAGAACATTTCAACATTGTACAGGCGAAGGTGGTGATGATACGGTGAAAAAATAAGAAAGTAGAGCCACGAAACGAAATACAGTGATCATGGCTTCGTAAAATGCCGACGAAACGTGGTGATGTTAAAGAAGCATTCTTTAATTACACGAATTTTTCCACAAAGTCGCCCCACCACCTATTTATGAAATTACATCTAGAAACTCGTGCTTTTTTCTTGTGAGGGGAACGCGTGTTTTTCTTGTTTCTGTGTTTGCTTACTTGTTTCTTTTTCGTCTTTTTTTTTCATTTGTGAACGTCGTATAGAACAGAGACCTGTAGCAAAAATTATTGAGAAAGCATGAACTTCTGGAACTAATACGCGACTGGCTTACTAGTACCCCACCAGAAGACTCGATACTTCATTGCCGGCTAAACAAGTACACCTGCGTAATTATGCTTCGTGAGGTTAATAGCAGCCAAAGATGACCAGAAGGCCTCGTGTTCCTTGAAAAGAAATGTGGCGATCAAATGCAGATAGCGACGTAGTGTCAAGCAGGCTTCGATCGATACTCATACGAGCAAGACCATTCGTTAATGCGCTCTTATTCGAGCAAAGCAGAATTTGCTTCTTGACGTGGGAGGAAATAGTGGAGCCCCTACGTCACCAGCACATGTACCGGTCTGTAGTCTCTGTTGACAGTAAAACGAAATGCTAGGTCAGGGTGCGCTCATAATAATTATTACGCCCCCAGAACACTGGAAATGGTAAGCGGAGTCTTGGTAAGCAAGAAAGATGCAAAATCGAAAGGCGTGCTCTACGCTCCCGCTCTATGTTCTCGCTCCATCACGTGTCATGGACAACGCCTGCTCTGGAATATTTAAGAGAGTATTGGTGAAAAAGAATTTCACTGAATTGCTAAAAGAAAGAAAGAAAGAAAGAAAGAAAGAAAGAAAGAAAGAAAGAAAGAAAGAAAGAAAGAAAGAAAGAAAGAAAGAAAGAAAGAAAGAAAGAAAGAAAGAAAGAAAGAAAGAAAGAAAGAAAGAAAGAAAGAAAGAAAGAAAGAAAGAAAGATCTGGTTGGTACAGTCTGTTGCTAGAACATTTTCAGAGCAATACTGGTCCAATATGCGAAAATATTTTGAAATATGTGACGTGATACTCTAGCACACTAATGGCACGCTTCGCCTTCGAAATCTAGACAAAAATAAATTTTTTTAGATTTCCGATAACGACAATTGGAGGGGAGGGGGAGACATTTTACCAGGTAAAATCATTGACCGGAGAGCTGAGCCTAGGGTCCTAGAAGAACTACATCAAGTACAAAATTCCTCTGAGAAGCTCGCGAATATGCTATGTGTGTAGTTATGTTTCTTGCTTGGGATTGCAGCTTAAGATTCCCATAATAAATGGAACCGTGAACTATGTTCGTAAATGCTGTTTCTGTATTATGCGTTAATCGCTATAGTGGCATTCCTTTCTTTTTTAAATCGATCTGTACAAGTTGTGTATTCAGAAGGAACGTGACCTTTGTCAAGCTCCGCTTTTCTGGCTGTTTGCCCGTGTTCCTGGCATTGTGTAACGATCATGTCGGATAAATCTGTCTGTCTGTCGTAGCTATCGCCCGGCACCTGCAGTAGCAAGCCAAGCAATCAGACAGGCTTGGTACAAGAAATATATCATGAAACTTTGCATCTCTTTTTCTCTCTTTATTCATGAAGAAATTCTGTATAATTCTAAATATTTAATGTTGCTCTTTAATGTCCCTTTAGTTAGCGTAGCAAAAATCAACGTAGTTTATGTCTGCGCGATCGCACACCTCTAAAGGAACGTATGTTAGGGTAATTATGTTAAGTATGTTAAGAATTAATAAAATGAGTGAGAAATCTCAAAAGCAGCGTTCTTACTAAATAAAACCGAGGAAAATTAGACTTTCAATTTGCAATGTTCTTTGTTTTACAAGGTTCATCTACCTTAATGTTAATGTTCATGGAAAACTTGACGCTAAAAGCAGGCATCGGGGGGAATTTTCATCAGGAACGTATTGAGAACTAGGCAATGTGGCTACGCAGCCTGGTGAATGATTTTCACCGGAGCGTTGCTGAAAAGAAATTCAATACATTCGATTACCTACCCAACACGACCAAGCCTTTCGCCCTTAATGTAGAGCCAGTGCGACGAAGCTAGTACTTATGAAGTTACAAGAATGAAGCGCGCTACCTGCCCTAATGAATAGAGACGCTACCTTTGGCGAACTCCTGTGGTGCAGAGATGGAGAGAGCTATTATTAATCCAAATTTCAAGTTCAGCATTCATGTGTGTGCAGCCCGACGCGGAGCATGAAATAAAATATTCGCGTATCAACAAAAAAAGCAAGAAAACTCTATTGTGGAGTGCTTCGTAGTCTAGGTTAGTTACATGCAATCCATTGTTTATGTCGGTTATTATTGACATTTTACAGATAATTCAATATTAATCAGCAAGAAATGATATCTCATTGCTTAAATCTGTTGTTCTAGTAAAAATCGGGCATACCCACCGAATTTTCTTTACAGTAGTTGAAGAGCCTAATTACTCGCGTGCTCTGCAGGTTGGGAATATCAGGGAGCTTATCGAAAATAATAGGCGTTGCGCAGTGCAGTAATATTCACTGCATGAAAGGCGTAGTTTTAATATGTAAGGGGCCTTAAATTATCTGTGTATAATTGTTGTCGCAAATTAAAACAGATTCGAAATAATGCTTGATTTTATAGGAACAAATTCTGCTAATTATTTTCGAGGCAAGCTAGTCAATAGACATACTGTCAGTCATTTTGCAAATGCACTCATGATCTGACTTAGTGCGCATATACGTGAACATATGCGTCTGCCAGGTAGTTCCTGCCAATTTCACAGCAACGCTCAAGGGAATGCAGGACGGAATAGTTTGTGTAATGCATCCACTGAACTTTTTCCTGCCCTATGCCCACAAATATCTTTTGTTTCTATGCGTGAGACTGGACAGCACAATTTTTTGATGAATCCGCGCAGAAACGCTTATCACTGTTGTTCAGCAAACATTTTATAGCTCTCTAAATCCTAAGAAAAAATAAAGTAGAGATGCTGACGAAAGAGAGAACCTGGCGAGAGAAGGAAAAAAATAGCTCTTCCCTAACGTCCGCCCATGAACCCTCTTCTCTAAGGCAAGCTTAGAGAATTATACGGCAAGTCTAAAAGAACTGCCTCTCAGTTCCTCGTTTCCTCTATGCGAGGCCTTCCTTGGGCAAATACCTTATCTAATTATTGGTATTTTTATGTTTTAGGTTTCTAAATCTATCCTTATTTGTTCGTCATCACGCAAATAGAAAGGTAATGTTTGCACTGTTTTCAAATGCCAGTGCCTGGCCTTATAGTGGCTGAGCGTACACTTCAATCTCCAGTCTCTAGAGTTGCCACGAATGTTGTCAAGAAATTCACGATCAAATGACGTTATCCATTGAGTTAGCGTTCATTGCGGCTGCAGGCTTCAGCTGATCGGGTAGGCAACCATGAAGTTTTGCGTACGAAGGAACGGAATGGTGTCTGCTCGTGACCTTGTTTGGGCGATCAGCATAGGGGCACATTGTCATAGTTTACTGTTTCATTTGCGAGCGATATTTGCATAGTAGTTCTTTTACGGCACGTCGCAATTTTGCACTGGGCAATGTAAAAGTTGATATTGTTCAGGTTTTGTTTTCTTGGCGTCTCTTTTTTATTTGGTATTATCATCTATTCTTTTGTCTGTCTTGACCTCTATGTGTGCTGTGTGCGTGTGAGTGCATGTTATTTTTGTAATGTCATTTTTTTGGATTTGGCAAAATGGCCCTAGTATATTTACTTTTGTCCCTTTGCCTGATTTCCCTGCATGTTATCACGTTGAGTAAAAACTACATTACGGTGCTATTTTCGTACCGGAAAGACGCGCCGGAATCGCGTAATATGTGGTCTACCCGCCATGACGTACGTGTGCGTGTCGTGCCATCAGAGCGGCCCGCCAATAATGAACCGTGCTTATGTGAATTCGGGCTGTGATCAGATGGCGCCAACCGCGTCTTCTTCCAAACTCCGCGCACATCTAGCCGGGCAATGCTTCGGCGTTCCAGTAATGTTTCCCGTTGAATTCCCACGTGTCATCGCAACGTTGCCGAAAACGACGTCGACTTCGCCGGAGCAGAGGCGCGCTCATTCTTTCGCGGCAAACAGCGCTCGTGTTGCGTAAGTGATGGCGTCGTGCCAAGGACTGGATGTCCAGGACATGAAAATGCTTTCCCGGCCAGCGTGACTTTCTTGTAGGCCGGTATGAGTTTGTTTCTCTATGTGTGTGGCATCCTCGCATTGCTTGCTTTCCGTGCCACTTATGATCTCCCGTCCGAGGGGGACTTTGTTCCGCGCCTTCGGCACCTCGCAACGGCAGACCGTGGCTCAAGGGACTGCCGAGTCATTACGACAGAAAAGAATGCAGTTATTTGTCCGCACTCCGCGTTTCCTTCGTAAGGGCTTTCTTTCATATTTATTTATCTATTTATTTATTTCCGCAGCACTGCCCCCTATTTGGACGCAGGAAGAGCTGCTGCTTCCTTTTTCTCTAGTAATGCGATTGATGCCGCTGCTCTGCGACCGCAATGGCGCGTTGGCTCACCTGTGAGACTGCAAGAAAGAAGACATCTGTGAAACTGCAAATACCTTTGAACGTTCTGCGTCTCGTAATATTACGAAAGATGTTCAGTCGTTGGTCCTCAACACACGGTATAGCCAGATGGTCTTGACTCTGGCTAACATCCCTCCTTCTCTTTTCTCTCATGTGGCTGTAAAGCTTGCCTAGAAATAAAAAAGGACTATTGTCATTTGAGTTTACATTCCTGTAAACACTAGCGTTGCCGTCAAAAAGAATTATCCGTATGGCGCCACTCCATCCTCAAAACGACCAAATTCCCGATCCAGTCGGAATGCCACCATAAGCGAGCGGCGGTCGTGCCCCAATACGCGATACTCTAATCTTACCTTTCAAGCACTCGTGCTGTTTTCTACCATTGTGAATGGATTCCGGGAAGGAATCCAATATCTATTCAGAGTTATCCATAGTTCGGTAGAAGTTTACAGATAACGCTAAGAAGGCTGCATTAAATTCATTGAAGAGTCACTGAAAGCCCCAAAAGAATTTAGAGGAACTTCTGCCCACCGAACAAATACAAGCTTCACTTGCCTACGGCAACCGCTTTTCAATCAAAACCACCAATGACTTTACTCGCTTGGACACAAGATTATTTCTGTACTCTGCTGGGATGTGCACCTGCTCTCAGTGGCTATGGCGCCCTGCTTCTGAGCACGAGGTCTCGAGGTCGAGTCGAGCGACCACATTGTGATGAGGACAAATGGAAAAACGTTCGTGTATTAAGCTTCAACTACGTGCTCGACAAGGTGATCAAGTCAAAATTACTCAACACCCTCCACTAAGGCGTTTTTCATAATCAAGGAGGTTTTCATTCTTTCTTACCTCCTTTCTCCCAAATAACTCTGAAGATTCGGGACGTTGATCCCCACAATGTTTTTCTATTATTATTATTTATTTGTTGCTTTGTTGCTACAGAGAGACCGGCACGGAGAGTAACCCGGCTGCTCAATTTCTTCATTAGCAAGAATTAAAGAAATAAATTATGAATAAAAATTTAGCGAGAAAGTTGCAAAAAGCAATAGAAAGGTCACTCGGCAATTTTTTTTCGCTCAATTTCTTCTTTTATTTTACCGATGGAACGTAAGCACTTTTACCGGTCTCTCACAACACACGAGCAAATAAAGAGTCCGCCCGGCGCGTTTACTGCTGCAGTCTCGATGCAGACGCTCGGCGCTGGCTGAAACAAGCTTTTACCGCCGCCTCCGAAGTACTACTCGTTGCGTACGCGACGTCTGGCGTTGTCGAAGCATAGGCGCTGTCGAAAGCCGCGCAGTGATCGGCGCGCGTGCGCTCTCTTCTCCTGCGCCGTCTGGACCAGGCGAACTCCACAGCTCCCGCCAGTGAGGGCGCCAAGTTGGTCCGACGTGTCGGGGTGCGACAACGCCGGCGTGCTTGTCACGTTCTTCTTTATAGCTTACTCGGTGAGCACGACTCTAGTATCTCAATGTATATCTCTAGACCTCTAGAATTACGCAAGGCCTTTGCTTCACTCGGGCAACTGTAATTGCAAAAATGTATCGAAAGGAACACTGATGTGAAGCTCACGCTTTGAAGCATTTATTTTGCGCTCCAGACTATTGCTAGTACTTCTATAACTTTACCGGCTGGTCAGTCTGCAGAAGTCTGCAAATGGCGTAAGCGAACGCCCGATGCGAGGCTAGTTTTCTGTTTTTCTTTCTCTCTTTTTTACTTGGAACGCGACCGTGCTAACCATAAGCTTTTCAAACAATCAGTGCGTGCGTCGCATATGACTCGCTTCACAAATGTTAAAGCGGATCTTCGCACTTTCTTTCTTCTGTTTTCATATGCTTTAAAAATGTCACCTCTTTAGATGTAAGCCGACGAGAACTATGGCAAACAGCGCGAGTCGATCAAAGTAAACAGAAAAACAAACTATATTCTCAAATAAAATTGCACGGCACTGCTCCCCATCACCGCGGAGATGACTGCCAGAGCTCTTTGCCGAGGACGCAACGAGCCGAGCAGGTCTCGGAATCGGAAAACGTGACATCGAAGCAATTGAGTTAATATGCGATGGTCCCCTCCGGTCTTTTTCGTGCATACGCTGGTGCCGTCCTTTTCTGAGCCAAAGTGTGTGTGCCCCGGTTCCAACGAAGGCGATGTGGTTCATGCTATACGAGACGGGTTAGTTACGCGCTGTAAAAGTTCTTTGGAGATGCCTTGACTGGAAAGGCGCTTTCACGGTTGTGCCGTCGCTGCACTTGTCATTGCGCGGTTGATTTGAAGAGGCAGGTAACAAACACGGTGCTCGGTCTCCAGCAACTCGTTAGCCAAGCAGCTGGGAACAAACACGGCGCGTTCGACGGCTTTACCGAAACATGCCGACAGCGGGTCCACGCGAGTGCCAGAAATCGGCCGCCCTTGGAGGCAGTCGCGACGTCGCTGCTGGCCTTCTGTTCGGCTGAATACGCGATACGCAGGCTGGCGGATGCTACGCGTTTTCCTTTTCTTGTAACTGGCGCAATCTATGCACTAGAACCGCCGCCGTTCCATACGAGTGTTACTCTGAGGCTGTGACCACAAGCAGGCTGGTCGCAGTTTCTACACAAACATAACATATTGTAGATAACTCTTGAAACTAAGAAAATATTTTACATTGCTTGGGCGGTAGGTCTAGACTGTTCGCTGTAATTTTCGATAACATTCTAATGTATATTCCCCAGCTTAATTCATAAATAACAAATTGTTTTACTGTCTGTATTCCATTAGGCACGTTTTGCATTTCTGGGACATACCTGATACGTCAAAGGAGGCCCAAAATTCCCAGAGCAATGCCACATATGACCTTGCCCCTGAGTGAATTCTCTAATTCCTCCGTCGTTGCATCACAATCTGCTCCTCTGATGAAAAGCAGACCTTGGAAGATACTTGTCGCCTGCGTGTTTTTTTTTATTTTTTTTTACTTTCTCGATTCAATCACTTCAAGTGTGCGCAAATTTAATCACAAATTAAAGAAAGAACGAATTAAATTAAGGGGTTTTACGTGCCAAAACCACTTTCTGATTATGGGGCACGCCGTAGTGAAGGACTCCAGAAATTTCGACCGCCTGGGGTTCTTTAACGCACGCCTAAATCTAAGCACCACGGGTGTTTTCGCATTTCTCACCCATCTAAATGCGGCCGCCGTGACCGGGATTCGATCCCGCGACCTCGTGCACAGCAGCCCAACACCATAGCCACTGAACAACTACGGCGGGTGAATCACAAATGAAGTAACTGGGTGCCCAGTAAGCGTCTTTCTTTTTCTTTTTCGTTGCTCAGTGTTGCACCGTCAGCTAAACCCTCTGCGTGAAGACACGAGCGGGAAGCGCGATGGCGCGGATTGTCTTTGTTGTTCGTCACCGAAAATATCGCTGAAATGTCGGCGCTTCTGACAGCCATTGCTGGGGTCACAGGATGACCTGTTCTGAATTCAATGAGCGGCCAAGTTTTCCCCTTGGGTGCATGATGTGACAAAATGGCACATCATGCCATATCCAAACGAAGGCAGATGGGCTGAGCAAAGCGTTGCCGAACAAAACACGGTTATTTTGCCGGTGCATATCAGCGCATATTTATTTCGAGACCATAGAAGCCGTCCCTCACTTTTTATTTTTTATTTTTATTTTTTCTGCGTGCACGCACGCGAGTGCGCGCTCCACTGCTATAAATTGTTAAGAAAGGTATGCCAACGTGATTAAACCAAGGCGCTTTCTGATGAACTGTATTACAGCCTGCTTCGCAGCGATTCATTCATTCATTCATTCATTTGCAGTTGCAACTGTTACCCATATGGAAGTGATCGCTTTCCGATTGTTTTAAACCGTACAAAGCAGGATGAATACCCGCCCCTTGCTTCTAGGTGGATGGTCGACTTACCCGACTGGAAGCGATACAGAGAACTCGTTTACTTGAGCTGGGACAATATCTGTGCACTTAATAGCGATGACGCAGCGGCATACCTAACAGCATTTTTAGTCGTCTATATGTATCCCAAAAACGAATGGGTCACTTCAAAACTTCTTGATCCCTGGTTGAATTATCAATGCAGGGAAGCACGCAGAAAGCAAAATAAGGCTAGCAGTTGCCTTCGGGACTCACCAACTACAGAGAACGTGATCAGCATTAAGGAGATAAAGTCTCAGGGTAAAAGAACGCGCCACCTTGCCTAAAAGAACAACTGGCAAAAATACCTCTTTTGTATAAATTTTTATACAGGCGAGATGAAAGCCTGGAACCGAGTCAAAAATTTTAAAGGCAGGCAATCTCAGCCTCGACCTTTGGTAAATACCCAGGGAAACACACTCAGAGAACAAGATTATACTCTTGGTGCACACATCGAAGATATTTCGATTTCTTCCCTCTACTCTGAGACATTAAGATATCAACGACAAGCAGAACGACTGCCTCTAGATCGAAAAAGCAAACATATTGGACCATATAATCATCCATTCAACATGGCAGAGTTTGAGGCTTCACTTAATTGCTGCAACAATATGCTCCAGGTACCGACCAAATACTTTATGACTTGATCAAACGCATAAAACCTGAAACTCAGGAAACACTCCTATTTACCGGGTGACTCCCGTCTTCATGGTAACAAGCAATCATAACCCGGCTCTCAATGAGGGCAAGAATCCCTCTCTGGCCAACAATTATACGCCTATTTTTTCAACAAGCTGTTTCTGCGAACTGTTCTAGAAAATGGGGAACCAGCACCTGCTTCATTATCTTGAAATTAATAAAATACTAACCCCTTAGAATGTGCTTTCAGGGAATGTAGATCCTCAACAGATCACCTTGATCGAATTAAGGCAAATATCCGTGATGCCTTTGTACGCAAGCAACTTTTCTTATCGGCATTTCTTGACATGGAGAAAGCATACAACAGTATATGGCATTTCGGAATTCTCCGTGATATGTGTGGTATGGGAGTCCGAGACAATGCTGACCATTATTCGAAGTTATCTGTCCAATAGCACCTCCCGCGTTTGAGTTTGTAACGTCCTATCCGGTGCATTTACGCAAGACGCTGGTGTACCACAAGGTGGTGTGCTAATCTGTACCCTCCTCGTCGTAAAAATGAACTCACTGCATGCCCTCCTATCACATACAATGTTTTATTCTGTGCATGTGGATGATGTACAAATCGTTTGCAAATCATAGAATCATGCTATCTGCGAGCGACAAGTACAACTTGGTCTAAATAAATTGTCTAGGTGGGCGCACGAGAATAGATTTAAACTAAGCCCTAAACAAGAGCGTCCGTTCTCTTCTCGAATAAGAAAAATATATAACCAGACCCCGTTATTCGCCTTCATGGAGAACGCCTATCTGTGAATCGTGAACATAAATTTTTAGTTGTCATTTTAGACTCTAGACTAATATAGATATCCCATTTGCAATATCTGAAAGCGAAGTGCCTGAACACCATGAACCTGCTCAAGCTTCTGCACGCACAACCTGAGGTTCTGACAGGAGATGCCTTCTTAGTTTGTATAGGAGTCTCATACGTTCGCGCATTGACTATGGTGCTCTGGTGTATCATTATGCAACACACAGTGCCTTACAATTTCTTTACCCAGTCCACCACCTTCGTATTCGTCTGGCGACAGCTGCCTTTAGGACAATGCCAGTTGAAAGCCTCTATATTGGGTCCAGTGAACGGTCCTTACATCTCCAAAGAGCAAAGTTTCTCCTACTACATGAAGGTAAAATCAGATACCGAACATCCATGTCATTCAACTATTAGCGATTCGTCCACTGCCAGACTGCATCATCACCGCCCAGCAATTACAACTCATTTATCCCTACGCCTGCAAGCAATGGTAGAAGAAAGAGCTATAACACTTGCAGAAAATATCCTTATGGCTCCCACTCACCTTCCACCGCCTTGGGAATGGCAGACCATGGAGTGTGATATCTCTTTTGTCGAAATAACAAAACATACACCTCAGACACACATTGTCAGGATTGGGGGCTCAATCCCATGGTCCGTGGTCCTTTGCCAAGATTGGAGTACGGCATGAATTCGAAGGTAGCTGGCCCATGCCGTCGTCCAACTTATTTACGCTGAGATCGTTGATGAAGTGAAGAACTGTTTCTCATCGAGAACGAGGAAAAGGGTTTATTTACAGAAATTAAATCAGTCTAACATGACTGCTTGAGAAAAAGAGTAACAGTCCAACATGACTGCATGAGAGAAGTGACTCAGTCTAACATGACTGCTCAAGAGAAGTGTTCTCAGCATTCGCACAACCACAGTTTTTATACACACGATCCGCCGGTCCTACGACGCGGCGACTGTTCGTTTACTCATCACCAACGCGCCGCTGCTCTGCAGACCAGTTTACGTACACAAAGGCAACCGCGCTCTGATGTCCGACGACGACGTTGTCAGGGTGCCGTTCCGGGAACTATCGACGCCGATCGAGGGTCGCTCGTTGTTCCGTGCCACGCCAAAACGTGAGACGCACCAAAATACGTCGTCCCCACGGCAGTTTGTCCGTGCGTGTCAAATCAGCTCCGCGTTGGGGAACTCCGGAATCATTGTTCACGCACCGAACCAGTTCCGTCACAATGTCGAAGGGGCTGGAGGAAGGCGGCGGATTCCAGCGCAAAGGTCGCTTCTTTGAACGCCTCGCAGCTGCAGCGACGGAGAGGGAGAGGTGCGCGTCTTGCACCCCTTGTCGTAATCGGGTGTCAAGGTGGCAATCCTGCTCAGCGGCTCGCCATTCTTGACAGCGCCTCCATGGCCCGAAAAATCTCGACTGTCTAGCGCTGACAACCGCTAGGCAGGAAGAGAACGGCTGCTGGTCAGGGGGGGATTGATGTCTTGGCTCGCAGCGACCACTTGTGCATTGATGTCACCGCCCCAAAACATCCAACAAGGACAGGCAACTGCAAAATGAACCCCACAACACGGCTCTGCGCCGAGATGGCGTGCATTGGCCATCACTTTAGACTCGCTAGGCTTCAAAAAAAACAACAACAACATAAGTGCAGAAACAAAAAAAAATGCTACATTTCACTATGCCAATTTCTGAAGCAAATTCCTGCTGACAAATTCAGCAAATAATGGAGGGAATTCTGCCAAATGAGAGGGGATTTTCTTCGCCTAAAGAAAAGCTAACACTAGTAACCCCAAAATTTAGGCGGGACCCTCAAACGCAGAATTCAAATTAGCCTGCTCAAACCATCCGCATTGCTATGCAACTTTCCCTTCTTATATCTAACGGAGAAGTTGCACTCTTGGAGAGTGAGGCTCCATCGGAGCAAGCGGCCGTTTTTGTGTGACATTTGATTGAGCCACATCAGAGGACAGTGGTCGGTCTCGAAGATGAACTTCGCTCCGTACAAGTAACACGACAACTTCTGGGCGGCCCAAACCAAACAAGCGCATTCCTTCTCTGAAGCGCTGTAGGCTTCCTCTCGTACATTTAGTTTACGGCTGGCGTAGAGGATAGGATGCTCCTCGTTATCGTCGCCGACCTGACTAAGTACCACGCCCATACCTCTGTCGCTTGCGTCGCATTGAACTATGAATTCCTTTGTGTAGTCTGGCGCGGGAAGCACAGGGCGAGAAACCAATAGCGTTTTCAAACTTTGGAAAGCGTTCTCTTTGTCCTTATCCCAGTGTACGTTACTCGGTGCTCCCTTTCGGAGGGCGTCTGTTAATGGACTTGCCAATTGCGAGTAATTCGGAATGTACCGTTGATAGTACCCCAGAAGTCCCAAAAATGAACGAACGTCCGTTTTCGTGCGCGGCTGAGAAAAATCTCCAATCGTCGCTATTTTCAGCTCAGCCGGCCGTCTCATGCCCTGACCAACAACATGGCCCAGATAAGTAAACTGCGAACAACCAAACCTACACTTTTCCGCTTTCATCGTTAAGCCGGCTTCCCTCAACCGTGAGAACACCTGTTTGAGGTGCGATACGTGTTGTTCCCAGCTGTCCGAAAAAATGGCTACATCATCAAGATAAGGTAAGGCGAACTCCTGCAAGTCTTTTAGGGCAATATCCATTAACTTAGAGAAGCTAAACGGCGCGTTCTTCAGCCCGAAGCTGAGTGCGAGAGGGCGAAAAGTGCCTACAGGCGAGATGAATGCGGCATAGCGGCTGGCACTTTCTGAAAGGGGAACTTGCCAGTACCCCCGCACGAGATCTATAGTTGAAATGTATTTAGCAGCGCTAACTCTTTCAATTCGTTCCTCAATGTTGGGTATCGGGTACAGCTGATCCCTAGTGATCGCATTTAACTTCCTGTAGTCAACACACGGACGAGGGTCCTTGTTAGGGGTTTCTACGAGTATTAGCGGTGACGTGTAGTCACTCTCAGCGGGCTCAATAACACCCAACTCTAGCATGCGCTGTATCTCTGCCTCCATAATCTCTCTCTGTCTTGGAGACACCCTGTAAGGTTTTGATCTTACGGGTTCGGCAGAGGTCAGCTCAATTTCATGCGTTATCAGTTCGGTTCTACCCGGCCGATCGCTGAATCTGTCGAGATATTCCCCTAACACCCCTTTTAGCTCTTCTAGCTGCTCGGGTCTTAGAGCATGCGAGCTTACCGAGTGTTCTACTACTTCTTCTAGGCCGATTTCAGAGTTGGAGGTTGCCCTATACTCCTTAAACTTGGTACCAATGCCATCCGGCTCATTGACAGTATAGTTAACGACTCCGCTCCGCTCTACATACGGCTTCATCAAATTACAGTGATATATCCTCACTTCCTTCCTGCGACCGGGCATTCTCAAAGCATAGTTAGTTTCTGAAAGTTTGTGCAACACTTTAACGGGCCCGTCCCAGTGAACTTCAAGCTTGTTCTTTCTTGAAGGCTTGAGGATCATTACCTGGTCTCCGGCGTTAAACGTACGAAGCCTCGCATTCCTGTCGTAATAGAATTTGGCGTTCTTTTGAGCTAGTGCCATGTTCTTTCCGACTAGTTCTTGGGTTGCGCTTAGCCGTTCCAGTAAATTTAGCACGTATTCAACCACGGTTGGACTCTCCCCTCTTTCCTCCCACATCTCTCTTAACATTCTCAGTGGAGAACGGAGTGTCCTCCCATACACTAGTTCTGCTGGTGAGAACCCTGTCGCTTCATGCGGAACCGTTCGCAAAGCAAACAAAGTTGCCGGCAGACAGTTCTCCCAGTCCTCCTTGTGCTCGTAACAGAGCGCACGCAAAACTCGCTTAAGCACCGAATGCCACCTCTCTACACTGTTTGACTGAGGGTGATAGACAGAACTGTGTATTAACTTTACCCCGCACTTTTGCAAGAATGTGGAAGTCAGGGCGCTCGTGAATGCTGACCCTTGATCTGCCTGAATTTCGGCTGGAAACCCAACTCGTGCAAACACTGTCAAAAGCGCGTCTACTACTTCGGTGGAGCTGAGCTCTTTCAAAGGGATTGCTTCTGGAAACTTGGTAGCCGGACACAGCATGGTAAACAAGTACCTGTAGCCTGATTTTGTTTTTGGAAGAGGCCCTACCGTGTCTATTACAAGTCGTCTGAAAGGCTCTGTTATTAAGGGCACTACCTTCAGTGGAGCTTTCCAAGTCTCTCCTGGTTTACCAGAACGCTGGCAGGCGTCGCATGATCTTACAAAGTTTTCTACATCTTTGAAACAGCCAGGCCAGTAGTATTCCATAAGCAATCTTTCCTTTGATTTGTTTATGCCTAGGTGGCCGGACCACCCATTTCCATGACAAAGACTCAAAAGGTCCTCCCTATACTTAGTAGGTATGACTAACTGATCTAAAATCCTATCCTTTCGATCTCTGTAATGCCGATACAACAATCCTCCTCTCTCATGTATCGTTACGTTGCGCCTAGCAATGCCTTCTTTAGCTCTGTCACGTAATTTAGCTAAGCTCTCATCATTCTTTTGCTCAGCTGCCAGTGACTCTCTATCCACGCGTAAGAGTTGATCAAAGTTCTTTGAGGCCGGTGATAATAACGACCCTGTCTCGCTTGTGAGCGCGTCTGCTTGCTCTTCCTGCAGGCTAGAACTCTGACACTCTAGTGCTACGCTCTCATGGAGCTGGTCAGCTGGCAGGCTCTCCTCAACTGTTCTTTTGTCCCTCGGGCCTAGCTCGGATTCGGGTATTGAAGCTATCCCCTTTTCTGCTTCAGCTGGAGGAGCTTGAGCATTTTCAGCCGAAAGCGCCGCGATCTTACGAGCTTGGCCTCTGGTCAATGCCTGTACTATGCCCTCTCCCAGTTTGAGCCCTCTGTCACGCAGTAACTGATTCGAACGATTCGAAAAGATGTAGGGATACTGCAGTGACAAAAATTTGGAAACTGCAGCCTCAGTCTCTAGCTCCCCGAATGGTCCACTGATTTTGACTTTGGCCATGGGCAGACACACGCTGTGTTCTTCTACAACCTGTTTTATCCATGCTACTTCTCCGGTGAAGTCATCTATCATCACGTAAGACGGATGGACAATGTCCAGCGTGGCGGCACTGTCTCTTAGCACTCGGCATGGTTTTCCATTAACTTGCAGGTCGTGGAGATATGGACTTAAAAGTTCCATGTTCTCATCTTTTTCCTCCACGTAGGAAAAAACTACGCTAGACTTCTCGCAGTTTACAGCTATATGTCCCAGTTTGTGGCATTTGTAACAGCGAATTGGTCTAACAGATTCGAATTTTCTTTTCTGTTCTTTTTGTGCGGTTTCTCCGTTAAGTTTCTCCTCGCTCTTTTCTGCGGGCTCTTCCGCCATGTCTACAGGCTCGGATCGTCTAGTTTGCCCACCCTTTTTGAACGGAGATGGTTTCCGCGGTCCATTTCGACCGTCCCAGTTTCCCTCCTCGGCGTTCAACTTTCTACGGGTTGCGTACTCTTCGTCTAATTCAGCCGCCCTTTCCACAGTGTTTACATTACCTCTGTCTTGCACCCACAGTTTCACAGCTTGGGGGATGGTTTTGTAAAACTGCTCTAGACACATGCATTCAATGATCATGTCTCTGCTGTCGTACGCTTCCGCGCTTTTAAGCCACTCGACTAGGTTGGCCTTTAAGCTATATGCAAACTCCGGATAGCCCTCGCTATCTTTCTTGCCTGTGCTCCTAAACCTTTGCCGAAAAGCTTCGGCTGAAAGGCGGTATTTCTTCAGGAGACTAGCCTTAACTTTTGCATAATCATATGCATCCTGCACACTCAGTCTGGCGATTACTTCCGCCGCCTCACACGGCAACATAGACAGCAACCGCTGTGGCCATGTACTCTGGCCGAAGTTCATCTTTTCGCAAGTCCTTTCAAAATTGCTTAGGAACAAGCCTATGTCGGTCCCGACCTCAAATGGCTTTAATAGCCTGTCCATGCGGTATGATTCTGCCTCACTTGATCGTCCCAGAGCGCCTTCACTTCCTTGAGACAACTCCAAACGTTTTCTTTCAAGTTCAAGTTGCATTTTTCTTAACTCGCGATCTTTATCGCGTTCCTCCCTTTCTTTTCTCTCTCGTTCTTCTCTCTTTTTCAGAAGTTCAAACCCCAGTTCAACTTCTTCCTCAATGGCCTGTTCGGAAATGATATGCAATAATTCTGATTTTAGCATTTCCTTACGTACATCTAGGCCCAGTTCCTCACCAACAATCAACAACTCGTCTCTCAGCAGTGTCCTTAACTCCATGACTGCTGCTTTACTGCCTTGATTCTGCTCTCTAAATCTAGCTAGGAAAACGCAACCTAGCTAACACACAACAATCTAGCTTCCCTACTGTTCTAAACAGAATAACCACAAAATGAAGCATAGAGAGTCAAAGCAAAAACCAAGCACTCACCGCAGATACAGCACCATGTCGCAAAGTCCATCTCACCGCTGTCAGCCAGTTGTCAGGATTGGGGGCTCAATCCCATGGTCCGTGGTCCTTTGCCAAGATTGGAGTATGGCATGAATTCGAAGGTAGCTGGCCCATGCCGTCGTCCAACTTATTTACGCTGAGATCGTTGATGAAGTGAAGAACTGTTTCTCATCGAGAACGAGGAAAAGAGTTTATTTACAGAAATTAAATCAGTCTAACATGACTGCTTGAGAAAAAGAGTAACAGTCCAACATGACTGCATGAGAGAAGTGACTCAGTCTAACATGACTGCTCAAGAGAAGTGTTCTCAGCATTCGCACAACCACAGTTTTTATACACACGATCCGCCGGTCCTACGACGCGGCGACTGTTCGTTTACTCATCACCAACGCGCCGCTGCTCTGCAGACCAGTTTACGTACACAAAGGCAACCGCGCTCTGATGTCCGACGACGACGTTGTCAGGGTGCCGTTCCGGGAACTATCGACGCCGATCGAGGGTCGCTCGTTGTTCCGTGCCACGCCAAAACGTGAGACGCACCAAAATACGTCGTCCCCACGGCAGTTTGTCCGTGCGTGTCAAATCAGCTCCGCGTTGGGGAACTCCGGAATCATTGTTCACGCACCGAACCAGTTCCGTCACAATGTCGAAGGGGCTGGAGGAAGGCGGCGGATTCCAGCGCAAAGGTCGCTTCTTTGAACGCCTCGCAGCTGCAGCGACGGAGAGGGAGAGGTGCGCGTCTTGCACCCCTTGTCGTAATCGGGTGGCAAGGTGGCAATCCTGCTCAGCGGCTCGCCATTCTTGACAACATGCACTCACACTTCCTTGAACTTCAGGCGAAGTATTCCTGCTCAGAAATTTATACAGACGTTTCCAAGTGGTTTTCTGGTGTCGCATATGCAGCTCTGGGACGTAGATTTCGATACCCGGTGTTCTACGTGCAAATATAAGTACTTTCACGGCTGAAGTGTACGCGATGCTTTCCGTGGTGAAGCATATACAGCAAACTAATCTCAATAAGGCTATCATATTCACATACTCACTAAGTCTTGTAAGAGCCTTACGAGCTTCCGAAGACACAACTCTGTTTTTAATGAACTATACACCCTAACATGCTCATGTGCACAACCAAAGCATTGTCGCATCTTGGGTACCTGGCCACAGAGTCATAAAATGCAATGTAGCTGCTAACGAAAACTCTACGTTAGTTGCTTTTAGCGAGACAGGCATAAATAACCCTTACCAACTACAGAGCTTAAGCTGTTCTTACGCCATAAGTTGAGGAAGTATTCGCGCGAGCAGTGGGACACTGAAGTATGGAATAAACTACACATTATCATGCCAAAACTAGAAAACTGAATATCTGAGAGAAAAGCAAGACACAATGAAGTGCTTCTTTGTACATTAAGAATGGGGCACACGTGCGACAAGCACACTTATGTACTGACTGGAAGCGATGCTCCGACTCCGACAAGTGTGGCAATAGTGTCACTGTCCTCCGTGTTCCTCTGAGTACTCTGAATGAAAGCAGAGAGGGAGAAAGTACTTTCGACCCGCATATCGTCAGCACGTACATTTACACCCAGCTTTCTTTCTGAGCAATGGATGGCTTTTCGATTTTAAAACAATATTAAGCTTTTTAACAGAAACTGGCATTGCAACGATCACTTGGCCGGTGTATTTGTAGCACAGCAGCGTCCCCTTGCAGCTGCAATGCAAGCATTTTGTAGAGTCCGTGCCTTAAAGCCAGTGTGTTCAAGGGCCTTTGCAGAGGTACTGTCGCTATATCCATTGCTTATCTTCCATTCGTCGCAAAACATTTAAACTCATAGCACACATTGTCAATCATTGTCATTCTTTCAATGTGTATGTATCTTACGCAATTTAGAGCGAGTGATTTTTAGGTCTTTCTGCGGCCACATTACACCCATCATATCTAAGTAATTCATTTTTTTTGCAATCCATTGACTACTCATCAGTAAGTGCATGGCGCTCTTTCATCATATCTGGCCATTGCGTGATTAAAAACTACAGATCAATCAATCAATCGCCATACGTCATTCGAGAGCACGTAACCACCACCCGCAGTCACAACCTAGCTTCTATGTTCGCGCACCATTCCCCAACATCCAGAGGCGTTTATTTGAGAGGGTTCTGGGGCACACTGATAGAGCAAAGAAAAAATGAAGAAGTAGATAGAGTGAACCGTGTGAGGGGACAACGGGGAATGCAGATGCGCAATTCTCGCCCGACGTTCTCCCAGCCACAGCGCGTATAGACGCGCGAGTAACCGCGGTTCGATGACGACAATGCGTATTTTGCAAAAAGCTCCGTTGCATCATTTTTTTTTTTTGGAAGCTGTACCGCTCGTGAACCAACATGTGCCAGCATGCGGGTGCATTGCACAGCCGCACCGTACGTTGCTGGTGGTCGAAAGCAACGCGTGCCGCTCGACGGTGCCGTCTACTATGAGACGTTGTCTGCTAGGGGAACTGCGCCAAAGCGTGGTGCCATGTTATTACTCTGGGTTGCAAAAACGTGACTAGATAGCCGCAAAAATTCTTCATTATTAGTTTTCAGTAACAGCTTTTACGACCTCTTTCAGGTCTCAACGCGTGCGCGTATAATCACACTTCCGACCTGCAATTATCCGGTCTACACTCCCACAAACTTAACTAAATGATGCGATGGGCAGGAAGTCGCCAACTTAAACAAAAGCGTCATGATTTGCCACAAAAGCTTGCTGTCAGCATGGTCTGCGCCCGGTTTGACCCTCTGTATATGTTATCTAGGTGATGGGTGCACTATCCGTAAAATGTGGAGCATAAATTCAAACTAATACATCTGAATAATGCCGTGCTGCCTTATAGTCTTTGTGATCTCTCATCGTCTTCTTTCTTTAATTCTTCACTTTCCGTCTTCCGATCTTCAATTTCTGTTTCCATCCCATATTATATGAAGAATAGGCAGGTGTTGCGCATCTATGTATGCAGCACATACGTAGCAGTTCACAGCAGTTGCCAGTCAGCTTCCTTCCTTATTTCGTTCGCTGTTGTTCGTACAAGATGCTTCCAAATAAATTATTATTATTATTATTGTAGAGTGTGTACGATACAATGTCCTGATTTGCTATAACTATGTTCTGAGCATAGTGGGCACCATAATGGATGGATGGATACAACCTTCTTGTACGTCCGGCAAGGTTTACCGCGGCCCTGGCTCAGCTCTCCCATAAGAGGCCGAAAGAAAAAAATTGTGGAACGAGGAAGTGAGGTGTGCAGTTTTCATCTTTTAGTTTTGTACTACAAAGTATATGTAATTTTATTTTCTGCTTGTATTGTGTAGTAGTCAAAGCAGTGCTTACTAGCGCTAGTGTTGAGCAATCTTTGACTACATTTGACAACCTTTTACAGGAAGTTAACTTAATGAAATCAAAATCTTGAGCAGAGATCTATAGGCTGTCGAAACAATCTCCGGCTCGTATGCGTTTGTATATAGAACATCTTGTTGTTACAATCTAAATGAAAACAAGGGCAAATACCGGCTTAGGCTGGATGTACGCCCTGATGAGCGTTCTGAATAATGAGCATTTGGACAGCCCTGAGCAACTTTGTTCCGCTCTGTTACAGCAATTAATGATGTTCAGCGACAATAAATTGCTGGATAATATCGCTACTCGCGCTTTCGCTACGGCGAGGCGATGTCGCGTGATCCAGCTTTCTACGCACGAACGATTGCAGCGCCAGCGATTACAGTGGTGGGCCTCGGGCCCAATACTGAATTAGCGTGGCTCCCACGTGCGAAGGCTTCGCAATTGCCTGATCGCCGAAGAGAATAAAGCAAGAAATTAACTCATATTTTGCGCTCAGAGCTATATATCCTCCTTGTTTACTGTTGAAAATAAGTTTTATTTTTTTCTCTCGTCGAGCCGAAACTAAGGCAGTTGTGAAAGTGGGGAATTTGCTTAGAAGCGCTCTCTGACTCGTGCGCCTTTGCCTCCGTAGCTTACCCTTCATTGGCAAAGAAAGTTGGCCGTGAGTGCAGCAATGCAGGCAACGGTGTCCTGCACGTGAGAGAGAGGGAGAGAGAGATGCGCTTAGCATGCTATACTCCAGATGGTGAGCCTGACATGTGGGATGGCACATTAGCACACAGTAAAAGATACGCAAGCAATCCCATGATGATGATGACGATTTATTCGCATCCCCTCTCAAACGGGGCAGTGAAAAATAGTCACCTAGCCTGCTTGAGTTCATAAGGTATGCTATATTTGCTTTTCATTCTAGCATTTTTGTATACCTCTCCTTAATCTTCTTTCTCTTCCTCAAAACTTGTCTGTCTACCTTGTACCGCTGTATATGCCTGTAACGTATCTGATCTTCTCTGTTATTTTTTCCACCATGTCTCTAAACGTCTCTTGCTTATCTTGACGGCTCACCGGCTGATGATTCCGTCCACTCTTAACCCAAGCGCTTCTGGAAGGTGTACGCTACGTATACGGTTCTCACTGGGTGAATTCCTTCGCAGTCCGTTAGGATGTGCTGAGTGGTCTCCGAAGTTTCGCTACAGCATACATATGCCTCATCTAGTGCCGAATATTTTCTCCGGGGTGTTTTTGTCCTTAAGCAATCAGCTCGAGCCTCAAATTTCAAGGCACTGCCCTTTGTGTTATGGTATACACTTTCCGTTCTAATTTCTTTCTTTCCATTTTTGTAAATATATATGGCTTTGTTTGTTTGCTTGATTGTTTGTTTGTTTTTTCCATCCTTTGCATCCAATTCGCTGTCTCCGTTTCTCTCACTATCTCTTTTTGATGACTCCTGGTTCACAGCCAGCACCGTCGCCAACATCTCCTTGAGTAAGATATATGACAAAAGAAACAGCACTTGAGTCGCTACTTCCGAGAAGACGGATTTATTACTCACGTTATTCCCAGTTGTTACGAAATAAGTATCGTCCTGTATATTGTACTGCTTGCCTCACCTGGTCTTTCTAGCGCATGTTCCCTCGACATAATTCTCGCCTTGCAGCGTAGTCTGCCCACGCTATTAGCAAGCGAAGTATATTGACTGGAGTGTTGATCGTCTCTGTTCCCGCTGCTCACCATCACGAATATATACCCGAACCGCCATGTTCAACATTGTTCAAATGTTCAACATTGTTACAGCAGCGAATATTCACATCAGAATGTTTCAGTTTAGAAGCTGGACCCCTCCAATTGCTTTTTACGCAAGGGATAAATCCAGTAAAGTATAAACAAGCCCGGGAACTTACCGGGCCTTCAGTCCTTCGTGCGCACTGCGAGGGAAGCACGAGTCACACCCGACTGGACTGCATTGTCTTCCTGGGTCGAAATGACCCAGCAAACATCGCTTCTCTACGCTTGCGAATGTGGCAACGTCAAGCATAAACGGCACCTGAATTATGTATTCTTTAAATGTTGCATGAGGGAATTGTAGGTATAGATATTGCGTTGTTTTGTTGAATTATCACTTTTACTAAGCCCTGTTGCTACGCTCTCGCAAGAAAACAATGCTGTGTATGAATGCTGTGTAAATGAATGGCATGAAATTTCAACCCACCATAAACGGATAAAGGCATTACGAAGATATAGTAGGAGTCAAATGAACGACAAATATGTCTGGAAAGAGACTGCAAGTTTGAAAACAACTCATAAAAGAAGACGAACTGTTGCCTCATCTCACTATTCTCTTTGGATGATGATAGTCCGGTGCGGTTATTCAACCAATTTAGGGCTCGTCCCTTGTTTCAGGTTCGACTTCTATTAATTAGGAGGGACAAAAAGCAAGGACAGCACTCGAACTTGCTCCGAGAAGAGTAATGTGAACTGCTGTTTCATATTATTTTATTCCGAAGTATGCATTCCTAAAATATACGACCGTAGAACGGCGTACGTACGCAGCAGTCGGGTATCGACACAGACACGTTGTCTTCGAAATGAGAACGTGTTGAATTTTAATGCAATTATACCCTACATGTGCGCAAGTGCAAAAAGAACTAGAGAAAGCTCCAAGGAAGACGAAGGCCGGTTTTTAGCACAAGTTGTTCCGTGCAGTGGGCTAAAGGTACGGAACTACACCGATAGGTTGCGAGGTAAGTTTAGGTTCTAAAGTTCCAAAATAGCATTCGAGGTTGACAGTGCGGAGTATAGTGTACCCACCTCCTTACAGGGAATGCGAGAAAGTGAACGAATAAGCTAACCGGAAAATGCGGCCAGCTTTGCGCATTTAGAAGATATGGAACTAACTACTTTTGAGATCCACGAGAAAGCTGCAGCGCGCACCACAAGAAGCGAGACGCGAGGAAAAGACACGCGACCGCATGAGAAAATCACAATCCCTTGCCTCGTCTTTCGTTTCTCGTGTGAGTGTCGTAATTATTGGCTACCAACTCTGCCAACTTTCAGTACTTTCAGATCAACGAGCGGCACACGGACCCGCATTGGTCGACCGACGTATGTATCGTGTTTTGCCGTTTAATGCGAGGTTAGGGGACGGATTCCGAGCCCTGCTCCCACTACTCTGACGAGGGCTCGATGCAAAAGCTCCTGTATGCTCTGCCTTCCGATGCTAATTAAGAGCCACGGGAGGTCCACGGCGATCCACAGCTCTCGCTTGCATCTCAGCGCACCGGTGAAGTTGGGTGTTCTAATGAGTTTATTCCCAACATTCCGCAGAGCATACGTGATGCTGAAGGCCAAAAAAAAAGGTTGTTAGTTTGACAGCCGCACAAGCTAGCAGGAACCCCGCATCGGCAGTTTCAACACGGTCAAGAGCAAAAAATGAGCACAATCCAACGGGGGGGAAAAGCGCTATAACATGTGTTTAGCCTTTCATAGCAGCACAAAAACATGGATAGCAACACTTTAGCCTAATCACGTAGCGAGAAAAGATCACTGAAAAAGAAGTCAAACAGAAAAGCGTTGCACGCATGAAAGCCGAGATAAAAACCAGTACGGGCAGAAATAAGACCGTCACTCCTTAAAGGTGGCACGTGGAACCCCATCGAAGAATCAATCACCAATCAATCAACTAGTCTGACAATGCGCCAGTCCGCCCACGCTGTGTGTCGAGTGCCTGCAGCTTCGAGCAGCGCCGTCTGATGACGAGACTACAGTCTCCGCACGCTTCTCCGCATGCGCACGGCAGCATCCGCTTCGTCCGTGCTGCACCGAACCCAGCGAGACGGGGCCCGAGATGCTGTCGCGTCTGCGGCGCGTCCGGGCGCCTGAATGTTTGATGCAAGTCGGGTTCGTCCTGCGCTCCGAGAGGACGGGGCCCACAAAGGCGAGCGCTGCGCGCAGACTGTGCGGCCTGCTATTATTAAAGGCCGCTTGCCTTTCCCTGCGCCCGCAATGGGGAACGTGGCGTTCTCGCGGTCTCTGACGTGGCTCGCCTCTGTTGCTTGAAGCTCGCTTCCGAGCGAACGTCGCCTACGTCGAAAAGAAATTTGCGTCTCCGCGGAGTCATTAAGTATTAACGGTAGATTTTGGGGGAGCATCGCTGCTTGCTCATCTGAGAGCGCTCGTTTTGCGGCCACCGCTTAAAGGGTGCGTTCCGAATTGCGCCTAGCGACGCGGGGCCACATTTCTTAATCCTATTCATCGCGAAACTTACCCGTCGCAAGCCATTCCCATAGCGGTTACAAGGACATGGCAAGTTCGTTCACAGCGTCGTCGCCGTTTCCTCCTTGAAGCTCCGTCGCATCGTTCTTCGTCCTGCCTACAACTGCAGCAGCAATAGCCAATCTTGTGCTCTCCTCAGCAAGTGCAAGCTCCAACGTATGTGCCGAAGAGGAAATGTTTTGTTGGCTTAAACACTTCGCCATGTTCATCTCATCAGATGGGGAAGCTTCCGCGCACCAATGTTTCTTCGTGATAGCGTGTAGGAAGCAGGCTGCCGCACTGAGGCTGCGTCACCATGACTCGGCGTACAGACGGGTGGCCGAATCGGAGCGCGCCTATGTGCTACGAAACGCGCAGTTCGTCCGGGCCGCTTCGTCTTCCTGGCTGCCGACCAACGCGCCTTCCTACCACGCGGCCCCGCCACCAACAAACTCCGACTGCGGATGCGCCGTGACACAAACATTATTCCGTCGACACCGTTAATAAAGCGCCGAGTGAAGCTTACTGTATTATTTATCTCTTATGCTCAGTAAAATTGTCAAATGTTAGCGCTTTTTCTCGGTATGGGGTTAAGGGTGGTTTAACAGGAGGCGTTAGGAGCAGTGAACCTCCGGCTACTCAGTTTAACTTAAGTGTAAAACAGTAATCATCGTCAATTTATTAATCCATCAAATGTGTTTATTAAGGGGCCCAGAAAAAACCTCGAGAGTCTTGGGGCTGGCAGAATAATAATAATAATAATAATAATAATAATAATAATAATAATAATAATAATAATAATAATAATAATAATAATAATAATAATAATAATAATAATCGAAAATATAAAGAACAAAGCTTTAGGGCGCACAGACTTACCAAAATGAAGGAAAAAACACACGATGGCTTGTCACCGAACAATATCATCCCTAGTATTCCGCGCACACGTCCGTGCTTACAAGAAGTACTTCTTCCCTACAGTGAAAGTGGTTGATTCAAGGCCGCTAACTGGCCACGGTCCAAGTATTCTCCCAAGAGACAGTGCTTGCACAACGCAGAGCTTGCACAATCAAAGTCATAAAGTGTTTTTGTGTATGCCACAATTTCAACTCGGGGTCTCCGGCATACAAAATTGAGCTGTCAGACTCTTCCTCGAGCCATACCGCAGGTGATCTTCTCGCTGAGAGTTTTCCTGATGTGTTTCGAACTTCATTGCTGAACTGTGGAATCTTGCATTCTTCTCCATGTTCCTGTGTACGTTTCGCCAATTCGTCCACTCCCGTCGGTATTACTGGGAACCCACTGAAAGTCACCTTCGTGACCGCGAGTTCCCTCTACTTCCGTAAGCTGAGCAAACTTCGCTGTTATTTCACTGTGGGCGCTTTTTGCCTGATCGTTGCAAAGCAGCTCAAGTGCACACTGTGAATCTGCGTACACTTCCCCATTTATATGGAGGCTGACAAGTCGTGGTAAGCCTTGTCGCTCCCAGTGTCGCATGTAGGGTTCTGCTGTCATTGGCGCTGTACTCGTCGCGTCGATGCATAATGAAAGCAAACATTTGACGGTCTTTGGTGCACGAACCATCTGTGTGCACGCCTTTTGCGCCGGCGTGTTGGCTGTAGATTTGAAACAACAGTAATTGTACCACAACTGTACTTTTTAGCTTTTGTTGACCTTTTGCGCTACAAGGATATTGCACATTGACACTGAGATGTTTATGCGCGTTAGGTAAGGCAGTGCCCTCCATCAGTGACCTTCGTTGCCACTTAAGTTCGTCAGCTTCACGAGTGATACAGCGCTCAGAATGCCCTTACGTGCACATAGACACTTGAGACTTGCGCGATCAGTGTGTTAGTGTCCCGTCAGTAGCACTAACACATAAAGAAATAAATTACCTCAGTAGGCGTTAGCATTTTTGGAACGTTTGCATGTGAATATAGCCTTGTAGCTGCGTTCCAACTGCGCGTTCGCGTCCCCTCCTTCTTCCTTGGAAACTTTTCATTAAACTTCAAGTTGTGAGCGCCTGTCCTGACCACAGGGTTTCTTCCTGCCCACATTTCCGCTCAACGACATTACTTGACACTCTCCGTGTCTTCCGCTGCTCTTAATCTGTTCCTCCCCCAGCTCAGGGTAGTCAACCGGGCTCATTCCCAAGTTAACCTTCCTGTCTTTCATTTATTCTTTTCTCGCTACATACGGCACAGGTGAAATCACGAGTCATAATCCTCCAATATATAATCAGTTCAGCGTTTCGTCTACTGCTTCCGTGTCGGCATGATGAACACTGTCTCGTGCAGCGTTTGTGATTGCGACGAGACCCTAGAAAGTATCCTCATCTACTGCCATTCTGTATACAACGATAGACAGGCAGTTCTCGCCACTTTAACCCCACTGGACGACAGAGCGTTCACGGAAGAAAATAAATGGTCCTGGCAAAAGCCATCTCACGATCAATGTCGAGGTTGATGCGATTAGCATAGAAGGAATGTAAATTTACCAAATGCGTAAATGGAATTTCTAGAGGTAAGATTGAAAAGTGTGAACTGCGAAACGCTCACAGTGAATAATATTATTTCTGGGTCACGCATATTGTTTTCGTAGAAAATAAACATGTTTTATCAACATTAACAAATTCGAGCAACAACGCAGGTGTTGTTGTGACTGCATGCACAGCTTTACAGTCAGTTCTTCTTTCTTTACTTTATTCAGCCTGCTACATCGCCTGCACTTAATCGGCAGTGCTGCTTAAATGATGGCAGTCACGCCTTCGAGGAAGCATTTCAAAAACATTATTTTGTTGCTTATATGCTTTGACGATTTCTCTCTGAACGAACCATCCAGCACCCGGCAGGCACTGCCGCGAAACCATAAATGACGTCTCATTTTCCGCCATCTGCGAGTTCAATATCTGGGGAGAGCGTCTCCCTTGGGGGGCCCGGCGCATCCCTCGACCGTTCCTCGGCTTTTCATTCGTCAGGAAAGTCAAAAGGTTGGAGAGGATGCGGGGACGGCAAAACGCTTTCTTCTGGGTGACGAGCGCCTCGAAGCCGGCGCTTGAAATCGAAGCGCGAAAGACCATGAGATCTTTGTTACGGCCCGCCCGAGGAGTGTATACCGGGGCTGCCCGCTACGTAAAGGAGGCAGCCCTCATCCTGCAGTGGGCAGGGGATCGATGCTGAGAAATAGGGGGAGCCACCCGGGGAAGAATGCGCGCAGCGAAGCTGAGAGGAAGCGCTGACAAAAGAGATCCCGACTCGAGCAGTGAGTGGAAATAAAATAAGAAGACTAGAAATGCTAGACTCCCTTGGAACCGTACGCCGCGTTTTTCAACTTTGAATGCGCAGTTTCGAGGACTGCTCTTAAATCACGAGACTTGGCGGGCTTTGCAGATTGTGCTCTGACATTGATTTCAGCATCACCTTTAGGCTCCCGTCAAGCCTTTCAGCAGGCATAAGCAAGTTAAATTTAGCGGCCGGAGCTACGGCCGTATTGTTTCCTCTAGCTTTAACAATCATCTGTATAGTCGGTCTGAAGCTACGGCGTTAAATAAGTTTACTGCTTGGTAACAGTATGCCTTATACTACAACTCTGCCAGTCAGTTTCCTGGTCGCATTTCTTTTCTTGTTTGATTAATGCTAGAATATTAACACTTCGGCTCGCGCTCGACAAGAGAAAATCAGAAGATATAACGCGCAGTGCAGACTGTAGAGGTGCCGACATGACGTGCATGAAATACATAGGGGTGCCTTTGCTGCAATTTGCATCGAAAGGGAGAAGCTCAACCTTGGCCAATCTCTCCAGTCGCTCTCTTCCTTGTGTAGGACTATGACACGAGGAGGTCTGTTCTACGGCGGAAAACGTGAAATCTCGGGCTCTCTCACGCAGGGGTGGCGATGGATGGTGCGTGATGCCCTGCGCACAGCGGGAAGAAGCGGCGGTTCCAGCGGAGCGCCCAACAGAGACGACTTCGGCACAAAACGGCGGGGACGTCGAGGTCGGGCGCATTCTTTTCTAACGATGAGAAATCACTAGCGCCTCCAAGCTGTGGCTTGAAAACAGTATAAATCGCTGGTAAATAAACTTGCCCTCCTTTCAGCGAGCCCACCTCTTGCACACACCGCGGAGTGGCTATTACTCGGCACAAAGAGAGCCGCGCAGTGCTGCTCTCGCTGTACTGGAATGGGCAAAAGCCTCCAGAGGAGCCGATCGGTCATCGCAGCCCTCCGACATCAGCTTCTCATTGGTCTGCCCACCATCACTGCCATCCAATGACACGCGGCATTTTCCAGAGACGATAGCGGAAACTGGCAGTGTGTACCGTAGCTGCGCCGCGTGAACTGCTCGCTCCGTCAGGCCGCTTCATGTCAATGCGTGGCTTTGTCCCTTCACGTTCGAGCATGCTCGTGCCAACCATCTGCCACGAGCAATGTGCCTTCCGGATAACCATACACAATAACATGACCAGCCGCAGTCAGGTTAACGCATTGTTAAAATGCTCGCAATCCAGTTGTGAAGCGTTCAATTGACAACTTCACTAGCGGTATGGAATATTACTTTTCTTCATTACGTGATGAGATGTTGAAGCTCTGTTAAACCGAATGGATGTAAAATCTGCGCCATATTTTATTTATTTTTGCCTAGCGGCCCGTGACGGATCTTTACTCTAAAGAGATGATATTTTATGACATGCGAGATGGTGTAGTCCGTGCGAGAAATGTGAAATTGCAAGGGCTTCTCCGGGGCCTTCTTAACCCCACTTACGAGCAATTCATATCAGTTAGGCCTTAGTAGTATCAATATCCATTTCAACACTACAGGTATCCATTCGGCTTCTGCACATACTGACCTGAGCGTCTATTTATTTCTTTAATTCTTAGGAGCAAGAGCACAAGAGCTGACAACATTCGCTAAACAGAGAATTCCTAGCTGCCCCAAGTACATGTAGCTATGCCACTCACGTGACTCCACTCCATGCAGGCATTCCTCGTACCCCGTTCAGAAGAGTCCGGGCCTTTCTTTGCATCCCGCTGCGCAAGACAATGTTTCGTGCACCTCGGAGGGCCTGTCGCGAAGGACGCCCTCCCACAGTTCCCGCTCCAAAGGGCCGTGCGAAGGCGTCCTTCGCGACGGCACCTCCGAGGTCCACCGGGCTCTGGTCCGACGGGCACGGGCCATCGTCGAAGACGTCATACGGGCCTCGGGCTAGTGGCCCCTGCACAAATTTAACTTCATAATCATAACCATCATCATCATCACAATCATCGGCATCATCATCATCAGCCCGACTACGCCCACTGCAGGGCAAAGGCCTCTCCCATACTTCTCCAACTACCCCGGTCATGTGCTAGTTGCGACCATGTTGTCCCTGCAAACTTCTTAATCTCATCCATCCCCCTAACTTTCTGCCGCCCCCTGCTACGCTTCCCTTCTCTTGGAATCCAGTCAGTAACCCTTAATGACCATCGCTTATCTTCCCTCCTAATTACATGTTCTGCCGATGCCTATTTCTTTTTCTTGATTTTAAATAAGATGTCATTAACTCGCGTTTGTTCCCTCGCCCAATCTGCTCTTTTCTTATCCATTAACGTTACACCCATCATTCTTCTTTCCGTAGCTCGTTGCGCCGTCCTCAATTTAAGCAGAACCCTTTTCGTAAGCCTCCAGGTTTCTGCCCCGTAGGTGAGTACTGATAAGACACAGCTGTTATACACTTTTCGTCTGAAGTATAACGGCAACCTGCTGTTCATGATCTGAGAACGCCTGCCAAATGCAGCCCAGCCCATTCTCATTGTTCTGATTATTTCAGTCTCATGATCCGAATCTGCTGTCACTACTTGCCCTAAGTAGATGTATTCCCTTACCACTTCCAGTGCCTCGCTACCTATTGTAAACTGCTGTTGTCTTCCGAGACTGTTAAATAAATACAATAACTCTCAATAAAAAAAAACTCAATAAAAAAATGTTTTCATATCATCATCATCGTGCACCAAGGACGAGCTTATTCCCTCTGCCGTTCATAAGGCTTTATTTCTTACTTATTCGTCACGTGCTTTCTAATGCTAAATGAGAAGCATTTCTTTGCCTAGTCGAAGCGAAGTCAGGTTCAAGGACGCGTTGATTTTGTCTCGTGAAGATGTGGGCCGATCCTGAAAAGAATACAGGTCAAAAAGCCGCCGCACATGGTGCAAACAAACACTGGATATAATGTGAATCAAGGAGGCCCTCGTTGGCAGGTGATGCGCACAACCACAGACGTACGCTGCAACACTAACCTGCCGTCATTGTCATGCTGTCGTCATGATGTCGTCATTACAGTGTCTGCATGGAATTAGAATCGTTCTTTCTATGTCATGTCATCGTCATCTTTGCGTAATTTTTTACTCTGTCGCTGTCACTGCTTTGTCACGTTGTCGTCACCACGCCATCGCCGTACGCCATTGTCCACATCGTTTCGTCATCACAAAGTCGCCATCATGCCTTACTCTATATCGTCGTGATTTTGGCGTAGCGATTGCCCTGCTGTCAACCCACTGTCGTCACGCCGTCGTCGTCCCGCCGTCGTCGTCATACAATCGTTGCCGTTCTTTCCACACATACGCGTCGTCTCTACCTTTCAGAAATGCTTGACATGACACATAATCGTGAAGGATAGTGTTTTGATGTCTTTGGATTGTGACGGCAATAAGGAGATTGTCTGTCACATTGACGGAAACAAGCACGCTTGTGTCCCATACAGGAGGAAATATATATTTTAATTTGGCTCTGAAAGGAGATCAGGCATGACACGTCGCGTCGCTCGATGGTGAAACAATGCAACTAATCTGTGTACCGTCACATAAACAAAAATTCGCGCAGGGACATTTATTTGGTTGTATCCAATATAATATTTTCTTGGATGGTATTTTATGCTCTTCTGATGACTTTCCTTTGGATGAGAGAGTAATATTTATTTTTCACTTAGCCCGTGTTCAAAACTGGAACCACCTTGTGCATACGAATGGGGCCACGGTGAACGTAATGATGCATTAATGCGTGGCCTCCGAGATTCCCAACGTGCTCAGATCGTAAAATTCCGTTTAAACAATTTCTACTCACTTTTCAAGGAAGCCACTGCAAGTTTATGCACATCGAATTGTACGTTTTTTACTTCATTACAAAATAGAACGTACTTGAAAAAACGGCAGACATTCCTTCTAATTTTTCTCTAGCGAAGGCTCGCAATTACTCGAACGCTGTGGCACTCGAAGGAATCGTTAGCGAGTATAACGCCTCCCATTTAATTTAAGTTAAGCTTTAAAAATTTTACCCGCCGTGGTGACTCAGTGGCTATGGTGTTGGGCTGCTGAGCACGAGGTCGCGGGATCGAATCCCGGCGGCGGCGGCCGCATTTCGGTGGGGGCGAAATGCGAAAACACCCATGTACTTAGATTTAGGTGCACGTTAAAGAACCCCTGGTGGTCGAAATTTCCGCAGTCCTCCGGTACGGCGTGCCTCATAATCAGAAAGTGGTTTTGGCACGTAAAACACCATAATTTAGAAGAAATACACTCGCATTCATTGGGCGCTCAGCTGACCCTGACCCTGGTTATCAGCATAAGCTTTGCATGTTCTCCATCTGCGAAAGAAGAAAAAGCAAGATTTCTCTGCGTTTGGTCCTGCCATGAAATTCGAACGACCGCCCCTTAAGCGATCTGCAAAGGTCCAAGTATGCGTGCTACAGTGACCACTCCGGCAAGTCAGTCGTGTGAGTACGTGCTAATAGCACCTGTGTACTCTTTATGCCGACTATCATGAACCTCTGACGAAACAAGTGTGGCCTCCTCTTCACCCAATTTCAGTGTGATCTCACAAAGTATTTATAAGAAGAAGCACATAAAGTTATATGGAAGATCGTCGAAGGAGCGTTGCAGCGTCTGTCGATGTGCATAAGTTTTCATGCACATTCTGCAGGTATGATTGCCAGTGGCGAAGACAGTACCCTTTAAAATAGGCAATGCCGTGCCTCTCGGCAAATGCTCCCGTGCCGACTTCATGTTGTGGTTTCGCCAGTGGGCGTGTACCGCGACTATTGTTTCGTAACTTGATCAAGGGGAGCAGAGAGAGCGCCGAGAGAGGGAGAGGAAAAGAAGTCTCGCTTCCCATTACAGTGCGCAACGATGCCACTCTCCGCATCTGTCGTGTCTGTGTTCCCTGCAGCTGTATCGTACATACTATTGTCAGAAATACCTTATTTTGGGTACTGAAAATTATATTTTCATCTCATTGATTCACACGCAACATGGCTATTTGCAATGGAAATTTCTGCATGTTTTTTTTTTTTCGACTACTCGGGGGGAGCTGCGGCGTGTATAGCTCATCTTGAACTTGGAATCTGGCACAAATGGGACTTCCTTTTCGAGGGGGGCCACTTATCAAAACCTGCGCAGATTTCCAATAGGCCTCCTCAACGAGCACCTGTATAATGATGCTAGATAGTTGCCAATGAACCTTCGCTCAGTGTAGTAACATGATCGGCGCAGCTATAGGCCGCTCGCTACTATAATTAACGTCGTCATCAGCCATCGAAGGCAGTGCTGAGAGTGCACTTTGCGAATCTGCCCAAAAGGCAGGGGCACGCTAATCACAAAAGTCAGCCAAGCGGAAGCTTATTATGTATTTCTTTCTTATTTACTCTCCGCTGCCAGTTTTCTGGCTTATTTCGCAGAGTGCATATTAGCCTCGCTGTGGGCCCGATTCAGATGGGCTAATTTCTATACTTAGCTCCCAACGCAGAAATCTAATCGAAAACAAAAATAAAGCCCTAAAACTCCCTCTGCAGCAAAGATTTTTGCCATTTATTTATTATTATCTGAGAAAGACTTAGCGTGGCGAGGAAATGAAGCGAAACTAAGCGCCCTCCATTAACTCAACTCGCGTATGCGTCGGGGCTTCAACTTTGGCTACGGCTCTTCGCCTCAAGTGGCTCTTTGGCCAAAGCAGCGGTAAAGGTGGATATACGTGGGTGGATAACGAGGGGGATGCTGGGAGATTTTGCTGCGATTTCCGTCCCTTCAAGCATAAAACTGGCCGCACCAGCGAACAAACTGTGACGCACGATAAGCTCGAAAGCAAAAGAGTGCACAACCCAGCAGTCTATAGAATCTCCTGTCAACAGACAAGTGGGAAGCTGGCCGGGTTTCAAAATATTGCTAAAGAGATATAGCACGTAGTGGCAGCCTGCACGGTAAGCACATGGCGGCAACGCGTAGAAGGGCAGGCCGGTCACGTGCCCCCTCCCCCCCCCCCCCGCCCTCGAAACTTCTCTCTTAGTATATGCGGCCTACCCATCGCCCCCTTCCCACTCCCGTCACCCTCCCCATCCCTGGTCAAGTGCATGGCCCCTCGAAAAAAAGTTGTACCTACGCCACTGTTCGAAGCCTTTCCCTACGGTGTCTCTACTGATGTGTGGCTGTGAGAGGTCAAAATGCACATTGATCATCGACTTGTGCCCGAGACAATACGAATGAAGACGATGTCTAAGACAACAATGGCTTTTGCCTACACCTGCTTTTTGCCTTCATTTGCTTTTGCCATCTGCCACAGGTTTTCTCTACTCCGAAGCTTCATGAAGAGAGCCGAATGAGTTTGCTCGTCTCCGCACCTCCAGAAGGAAGAAAAGAACACATGAAAGGGAAAATTGGCAGCCACCCAAATTTCAGCAAGAAGCTACAAAGAAACCCATATAGGTTTCTAGAAACGAAGCGTCGCAGTTGAGGAAAAGTTTGTTCTGGTCGGCGAGTCGAGCCCGGGACCAACGCCTTTCCAGGATGGTCGCTCTACCATCTGAGCTAACCAGGAGACTAGCCGACTGCACAGCGAGGACGAATCAATCGACAACTCCAGGCAATGGGACACTGAAAATGGCTGATCAGTTTCACAGTAATCAGGTCAGTGTAATCCCTTACCTCGGGATGAACGGTTACACAAAAGCAGTTGTCCAACGAGCCCTCCACCGATGGAACGGGAATGAAAAGAAGGCAACGGCGCCGTGTCTCGATATACTGTATACGTTTGAGCACAGTCAGCGAGACTATAGCCCTTGTGCTGCGGGTGGCAGGGGTCCGATCGACGTCACTCACGATGAGCCTCTCTCTCTCCCCACAGTCAGGTATGCCCCACAGTCACAGTATGGCCTCCTCCTCCCTCGTCCAAAAGACCACGTTCCTGTCGAAAAGGCGCTGGGCGTTGTGTACAATATTACCTGCACCGAATGCCCCGCGTCGTATATTGGCGACTATAAACTTACCGGAAAGAATTCAACACAAGAGTGACCTTCGCCACCCCAACAGAGAACGCACTGCTGTGGCAGAACACTGCGAGTTTTTTTTTATCACAGCATTAGCCCCGACGGCGCTGTCAGGGCTAATGCGGTGATGCGGTAATGCGGCGGAGAAAGAAAACAACCACCGGCGGCGGCTCCTTTTGGAATCCCGGTACATCCAGAAGACGCCGGGTAACATCAATTGCACGTCAGGAACACTTCCCGCCGTTTACGGTCAAGGTTTACGGGAAGTGTCTGTGCGTCTGTCAAAGCGCTAAAAACGCATATAAGCGCTCCTACGCCTCATGCAATTAAACCCTGAAGAAGGAGCTGGTCGGGCTCCAAAACATTGAGTTTCTAAAATAAATTTCGTTTAATGTTTTCCTTATTTTTAAACCATGTGCATTTTCGCAAATCCGTATGGTCCTTTTTGTTGAAGGTGCCATGACATGGACAACCACCGTATAGGAGTTCGACGTTGCAATGAAAAGAGCAAAAAGAAAATGAATAAATATGAACTGGAATAAACTAGTAACAAGTGAAAAATCCGAAATCCCAGAGCTCTGCGATCTCTAGATTCAAAATATTCGAGTCAAATTATGAGCTACTACAACCGCCTTGTTGGCATGTATCGCGTAACATCAAGAACCATTGCGCTTCACCCATTGTCTACAGTGCATACGGCTACACTGATCCTGCTGACACAGCAGGTAAACAGTTATCGCAATGCAGCCCCAAGCCTTTCCAACCGCGGCCAACTTGTCTTGTGCTGTCACCATGTGAAGGGGACACTGACGCCAACGATTGGCCGAGTCATCAGTAGACAGTTTCGCTGAAATATTTATCTTGGGTAGGCACGTACGGGTTATTTAAATGTCTGGTTTAAGTCACTGTGAAATCTGGCATGCGTTGGAGGAAGACGGGGCTGTCCTTTCAAGTTGATCTTCGTGAGCCCAATTTTCCGTGAAGCACGAGCGTGAGGGCTCTTGTATTTTTGGCATTGTTCTTATAAATGAAAGACCGCTAAAAATCAAAACCATGTCGTCCTTTCTTTTTCATTCCTTTCATTCTTATTCCTGCAATTCTTTAATTTCAAGGACTATGAGAATACTTGCGATGATTCATGCCTTTATCGGTGCTGGTCCACTAAGAACGATCAAACTGTGTCTCACCGTATGGTCCGCGATACATGCATTGCATGAAGGCTTCTCGTCCACGTAAGACCCGTAGCCAAAACGAAAGAATTTCCTTTTTTCTCCGCATTATTTCTGCTTGCCTGGACAAGCCTGCAGACTTGGTCCTTCTTTAACCACAACTACCAGCCTATTCCTGCGTTGTTTTTTTCTTCTTATGTCTATTTTATGCCTTCACGCCAAATTACATAAATAATAGTAAGAGGAATATTCAAACAGATGCAGAAGTGAAATTTAAAATGTTCGTTCTTATGCTCACTGCGAAATAAATCAAATGTGTGTCGCAGATCCTGAGAAGATGTCCATGGTCGGTGGGGCACTAACTTTCCAGGGGCTGGCTCAAGGCACGTGATCTAATCAGTCAGACGAAGCCTGCTAGAACGTTTAAGCCATAACTGCTAACTCCGAATCCTCTCAAAATCCCAGTTTTAGAAATCTTTCTCTTTATAGCTATGTTATTTTTTTTTCATCACGTAAATAGCATGTTCTGTGTTACTATTTTTGCAGCATTCCCTCCATTACCCGGTTTTATAGGAATACGCCATCGTCTTTCCGAAGATGCCCGCTTCGCTTGTACTTTGAAGGACACCAGGCTCACAATAAAGTATTCGGTTGTGCGTATAGCAATGTGGCGGCGAATGCGTGAAAAACGAGAAATCAAAGGGAAGATCAAAATGGGGCACAGCTGCTCCCTGACTACAGAAAGGACCAGAAAACGATAGAAATGCTCACAAGACAGGTGACCATTGGTCTCAGAAAGTGTTTGAACACTATGGGAAGCGCTGTCGTGTCAAAATCTGAAGGAACAACCGATTCTAATTGAATCGCGATAATAATACTGCACAAGGATCACTGTGGTCTACAGGCAGCTAGCGTCGAACTCCTTTTGTACTTACTCCGGAAGAGTAATGTATACCGGCTGACGTTTCGTGCCTCTGGCACGAAACATCAGCCGGCATACCTTATGCTTCCGGAGTAAGTGACAATATAGGCTCTCCGTACTGCTTGATCACACCAGTAATGTGAAAACTTGGTATAAAAAAGAAACTGCTATAGGATTGCAAAAGTGTTCGTGTGATAATTTATCTCCCCTCAGCAAGGCAAACGCTTTCTTATCGGCTGCAGCGGAGGACATCCTCAATGACAGCAGAGCTTCACGGCTTCAAAGAAGCTGCCCTCTATTTACTACGAAGAGCGCCTAATCAATAGGCGATTTTCACTGATTGTAAAGGAGCACTACAAACATTGTACCAGTCTGTTAAAAAAACAATCATCAGCCTGTTTCTTTCAGCCTGCTTCTTTCGACATTATGTACTTATATCAGTTGGCCACTGCATCAGGCCACTGTATCAAATTTCAGAGGATACCTGCTCATTGTGGTATTCGGCACGCAAAGGTCTTTTACACCAAAACTATAAGCGGATTTATTTAACTGGATTTGATGCTTCCCAACTAACTAAATGATTTGCTTTTGAAGAAAAGGACCAGCTGTGGAGCTTCTCGACCCAACATTGCCCTTTCCTTTACTCAATCGACCAAAATCTCAGGTCCAGACTCCCATCCAGCATTCTTCGCCATTTGAAAACTCTATGTCATCGTCTTCGCATGAACAGCGACTATGAAAACGGCTTAAGGTATCACTTCGGTCAAGTGACAAGTCCACAGTGCAACAACTGTGGTTCGATTGAAACCATGGAGCATATACTGTTTGAGTGTCGAGCGTATGCCGACGAGTGTGCGCTCTATGAACATTGCATGCATTCGCTTACACAGAGACCTTTGTCATTTGACTGTGTCTTAGGCCCTTTAGCCTGCCTCACAAAACAGAGGCGTGCGATGAACTGCTTATTCACATACTTAGAAAACATTGGTCAACTCGGCAAACTTTAATTCTCTGTCAGCGTCATCCACCCTTCACGCAGCGAACTATGTCGCCTCATTATAAGACGGTGCACACGCTGAAGGACATTACCATAGCACGCCGTTGCCCTTAAGTAAGAAAACTTGGTGCACATTTTTTTAATTTATTCTTTTTTTGCATCTTTCTTCTCTCTTTCTTTCCCCTATTCCCTTCCCCACGCAGAGTAGCATGTCAGTGATGTCTGTACGCCAGCGAGAATCTCTGCTTTCATTAAAGGGTTCTCTCTCTCTCTCTCGTTCTCCCAGATGACAAAGGTCCTCTTTATGCAAAACCCGTCACGGCAAAAAAAAAATATCCTGTATAAAAACCCATGGCGTGTACCCAAAGAAACCGTCTAAATAATACGAAGTGTCTCCCGAAAACCCTGAACCACATTTGAGCCATCAATTTTATTCCACAACCTCTGAAGTTTCCGGCCAGCCTCTTGAGCGCATGGTAGCTAACGATAAACCGATTCCTCGGCGCCCTTCATTCCGCTCGTTAACATCAGCCAACATCAGAAAAAGGCCCGATTTTCTCGGCATCGCGCCACCTGCCCTTCCCTTCCTCTTTTTTTCAACACCTTTGCTTCTCATTCTCCGCTATGCTACATTAGTGCAAGCCTGTGCTAAAGTGTCGCTAGGAACTCTATGTGTTCTTACCTCGAACTCTATGACATGGCGGAAACACCGTGGCGGATAAACTGTCAAAACTAAGATAACTGAGCACTGCGATCACGATGTCGTTAAACTGCTCGTGAATACCACAACAACATCATAGGCCGGCGTCTACCCAGCAACAAAAGCGAGTTTCGAATGCTTCAGAAGAAATTACGTTCACGAGCGTGGACTGTCGGGCGAGTTTGCGTCGAAGCATCCGCGGGTTTACAGCCCACTCAGAGGGGACAAAGAACGAATCCATGCAAAGCCGACTTTGTGTCGGTGCCTGCACGTAGTACTCACAAAAAAAAGTTAAATCTTGCCAAGAAATTATAAATAGCCTTTCAAGAAGAGCCTCATTACATGGAGTTCTTGTACACAACTTTTAATCGGCGTTTCTTCTGCTTAAGATTCAAAAACTTGTACTTTAGAACAGTAGACAAATATGTTGTTGACAGTGCAACCTTCCATGGCTGTTACACTACGCTACGATCAGCTCGAGGTACTTCCTCCATAAGCACGCATGTTTGTAGAAATTCTATTTCATAGGCAGTAAAGACAACAGCATTAGGTGATTGTATTTACTTTTAGAACATGTTCTAGCTTCGCCGAGGCTATGCGTTATCAATTTTCTTTACGAATTTGTCTCAAAGTTATGCATTTCAAACTTTTTGTCACGGGGTCCACAGAGTGGCAGAGATTGAGCGCCCGATTTTTTCTCCATTTTTCTTTTGGCGCCGCTCTTGCCTGACAGTTCAACGAGCCTGTGTGCCCGCTCTTCCAGGCAAAAAACAAAAGAACACGCATGGTGGCGAGTCTTTTTTTTGTTATTACTGTCTTTCGTATGCGTCTGCACGTCTCAACAGCTGTGTTCCATGGCTGCCGACAGACATGCCACGATGGAAGTTTGTACAGCTTGGTTTTTATTTGCTTATCCCACCAGCCACTGTCCTCGAAAGGCGCCGACCTAAAGAAAGGCTTCGTGCATATAAGTCAACGTTTGTTTAGCGAGAAGTTGGCGCCAAGCGCCATACTGTTGCCATCTATTCTATACACTCTTTTTATTTCTCCGTGAGCGGTTCTGTGATGTGACACTGTAATTTAATAAAGTACTGTAATTTTAATAAAAGTATTCGCAAGATGAAAAAGTGTTTCGTGGGATGCCTCTCTTCAGTTTGCAAGTGCAGAACATAGTAGTAAAAAGCGTGGACATATAGTGGGAAAGTTTCCGAGACAGCCAAGTTCAGCACTTTCTAGAGACTCAAAGCAACGTCGCAGAACGGATCGCCCATTGCGCCTAAACCTTGCCACGTCACTGGCTGCTCGACGACCTATTCGAACGACGGCGAAGAATGATGATTAGTAGGTTTACATAACCCCCCACGGTGCTGGACACTTGGCTAGATTCCTGCAGTGGAATAGCTTTGTTCCCATGGTGACAGTTCGGATAAGCCGGGAAGGATTAACTGCTCGCCTGCTTCTGTCTTCTTTATTGAGGGAAGAAGAATGAGAAAGTAAGCGTCTTTTTAGAAGTGCTACGCAAAATCTGAAATACCCTGCTCAGGAGGATGTGAATGACATTCTTGGCGTCTGATGAGGAATATGTAAGGAAGTAAAACTTCGTAAAGGACACGCCACGACAGCGAATCTTTATTCCACCTCACTTGCTGATAGCAATGTGGCTCATCAGCCACTGAAAACAGACCAAGTTGTAGCACCGTTTTTGTTTTGTATTTCTTGCTTCATTGCCAAAATTCAACGTACTTTTTTCGATCAGTGTATTTTTCAAGGTAAACTTTCGCGGGCTCATTCCGATGGCAAAATGTTAGCGTCGAGCTTAGCGGGTTTTTATTTTCTAATATCTGTTTCACCGATCTTTTTTTTACCGTCACGCACTATACAGCTGCAGATCCTGCTGTTAAACGCTGTACGTGTATTACAGGTGCAATCTAATCAACTGTTTTCAACACCACAAGGAAGGCGTAGGAAAAAAGCGTATGCGAAGGCTTGATTAGACGTCTGCGCCCCCTACAGACACTTCGACTTTACAGACATTGAAGCAAATGCGCAAGTTTCCATAATAACAATGCACGACAGTTGCTATATTATTAACGCAATATATACAAAAACACAAGTAGCAATTATAATACAGACAGACAGTCTGTACACGGAAACCAATTACGTTTCGGAACGGCACAAATTCATACAGTCATCACCGTGTTTTTTTTTAAATAGCGTACATTGTTAAACACTAGAGGCCAACTGTATGAATATATATCTAATATGTAAAGCTAAAAAAATTGATAGCAAACTAACATGAAATTAAGTCCCACATAAAGAGACGATTGCATGAATGCATAATTCAGAATAAATAACAAAATTCACGTAAAGCTGCCTCTTGCAAGGGCACAACGTGATACAGCAAGGGGAGAACTAAAAGTAAAAGCATTTGGTATTCGAACAATAGGTTGAGGGCTTATCGGCAACACTAAGCGGGTGCAAGGCTCCAACAAATACAGAAAACACTACTAGATAGTGATCACGCCACGTAACAATCTGCGAACACCCAATAAATCGGCCACAGTGGCCGCAGTGAAAAGCTGACAATGAGTCGGGCCGATTAGTATTTGTTGCCTTGGGGGCGCAGCTGGGCTCGTAGCTTTCTTTGCTTCCAAGTCGCACCTAAGCCTACTTCGCATGTATCGGGCCATCCCTAGCTGAAAAATTTTGTGAATCAGAAAATATGTCTATCTTGCAGAGTCCCGTACCTAACACTTTCGTTGTGTTTACCATTGAACTTGAAGACGTGATGGCAATAGTCAGTAAGATGTCAGCCTCTAAAGCCTCCGGACTAGATGGTATTTCTATTCGAATAATAAAAGAGAATAGAGATATATTAGGGCCAGTATTGTGCCACTTGTTTAACCACTCCGTGAACTGTTCTAGATATCCGTCTCAGAGAGAGAGCGTAAACTTTAATTTCAAATCAGCAAGATTTGAGTCCGGCGTCTTTTAGTGGGTCTGGGCACCCGCCGCGGATTCGGTTCCGAGACCTTGTCTCGAAGCGGCTTCCTCGGCTCGCTGGACGGCCCAGAGTTGTGCTGTCAGGTCAGAGCTGAGCAGTGCGGTCATCCAGCGTGACTGGAGGCTGACGGTGGAAGAGACGGAGGGGTCGGCACTTCCCGACTTGTTTGTTAGGTCCCGACACTCCCATAGCATGTGATTTAGTGTGGCAACCTCGCCACACGATGTGCATCTGTTTGTAGTGTACATGTCTGGATACATGGCGTGCATGAGTCTGGGATTTCTGTAATAGTCTGTTTGTAATTGTCTGAAGTGTACTGCTTGCGTCCTGTCTAACATAGCGTGAGGGAATGGGTATATGCGTCTTTGTAATTGGTAGTGTGCCGTGATGTCGTGAAAAGTGGTCATACGATCCTCCCATGCCCAGACGTTTGCAGTACCCCGCGGGGGCTCTTCCTCCGATGCTGCTCGGTGAGTCAGGCCTCGAGCAACGCCGTGAGCCGCTTCGTTGGGGGTGCTCATTCCAGTGTGTGCCGGGATCCACAGCAAATGCCTTCGGTTATCAACGTCGGCCTCTCCCTGGTGTATGGGATGTCGCTGGAGTATCTGATACGCCTCTCAGAAGAAGATTGCTAAACTTGTCCCTATCTTCAAAGATGGAGACCGAAAAGGACCCTTGCAATTACAGGCCAATATCCGTGCTCAGTACCATCAATACTATATTTGAAAAAATTCGAACTCATCGATTCCACAAATTTATTGATAAGTACAAGGTTATGTGCCTACAGCAACATGGCTTTCGTCCGAGTCATTCAACTTCGTCAGCAATGTTAACATTAACTCAAATGATTAATGTAGATTTGCAAAATAATATACTTGTGTGTGTCGTATTCCTGGACCTAAAAAAAAGCATTCGATACAGTTGATCCCAACATACTCCTGCATAAACTACAACATTATGGTTTTCGCGGTAGCTTATTAGATCTTCTTACTGACTACCTTCATGAACGAGTGCAAGTAGTCAGAATGAACAATATTACATCATCACCTAAGCATACGCGCACTGGAGTCCCTCAAGGATCCGTCCTTGGACCCTTTATTTTCATTAGACATTAACGACTTCCCACTTATTTTTGGTACAAGTGAAGCCCTTATGTACGCCAACGACACTTGTATTGTAGTAACAGCCAGATAACATTTGTGATCTGGAAACTGAAGCAAACGAAGAGTTTAAAAAAGCAAGTGAATAGTTTTCAATGAACAAACTTACGATTAACGTTAATAAAACAAAATATGTGGTATTTCGAACGCGTAACAATACCCTGCCTGCTAAATCATTAGATTTAGAAATAAACGATTTTCCATTAAACGAAGTCAACTCATATCAATATCTTGGCGTGATTTTCGACAGCAATCTGCACTGGCAAGAACAAAGAAGTACAGTTTGTAAAAAGCTCACATCAGGATGCTATGCACTCTCACAAGCACGGCATAATCTCGATACTAACACACTGCGTATTTTATATTTTGCACTCATCCGTAGCCATCTCACATATTGTAATGAATCATGGGGTACGACATACAAAACTTATCTTGAACCTGTACGCAAACTTCAAAAACGCGCCCTGAAAATTATTAGCCAATCTTGTTACGATGAACCAAGTCTGACATTATTTAATAGAATGAATGTTTTTCCGTATGATAAAATACATGAATTAAAAATTGCCACGTGTGTCTTCAACATTTTAAAATACAACCTGCCTTTTCATGTTTCTATATTTTACTCACCTTCACGCGCGACCAGAAATCAAACGTGCGGTAATTTTATTCTTCCTACAACTAAGAATATTTACGGACAACGTTTGCTACAGTCTTCAGGGTCAAAAATTTGAAATAACCTACCAGCAGAAATAAAACAAGCAAATAATTTTTCATCCGTGCTTAAGAAATACTTGCTTAGCCTCAATAATGCTTTTCAATGTTAACAATGATGATGTCCTTTCTTAAATTCATTTATTTATTTATTGAACATACCTTACAGGTCCCTTGACAGGGCATTGAGTAAGGGGGGTAATAAAAAGTACAAAGTAACATGTCAGTGTACAACGTACGGCTCAAATTTGCAATTTAACACAAAGGAGAGGAATCGATGATAATGTGGTATGTTGGCAAATACAAGATTGGGCAGGAAAAAGGATAACACGAAGAGAAAAAAAAATATTGGCTGGCATTATAAATATGGCAAAACTGCACACAAGAACTATAAAGTATACCGATACAATCGTAACAGTAACAAGAAAAGAAACTGCAACCAAAGATAGACTGACAAATATGCGGAACATAGGCGCATGAACAGTCGGCAGGGATTAAAAGACGCACAATGGTAGGGTATGATAAAAACGCAGGAACTAATGGCGTGCACAGTAAAAACATTTATCAATATAAGAAATGCAGTCGGGCACAAAGTGGGATACTGAAAAAAAAGAAAAACACGTGCAGTGGTACAAAAAATGACGGATGTCTTTGGTCTTAAAGCTGTCAAATAACAAATAAATAAATACATGGGTGGTATACAGTACATGGCACCGGAAGTAAAACAAAATTGGAAAAACTAGTGGCAAGTTTTTACTGCGAAAAGAAATAGTGCAGGAGTTGACGGAAATTATCGTGGTCTGGTTCGGATGCGATGTTGTCTGGAAGACCATTCCACAAACGTATGGCGCGAGGAAGAGCAGATGAGTTGAAGGTGTGAGTTGACCCATATAATCGCGTGAAACTTCAGTGATTATGCAACCGACGTGGTGTGATGGAAGGAGCATCAAGGTGGAGTGGGAATGGTCTGTTGCTGCATGCGTATTTGTGAAAAACGCCTGCTCCGAGAAGAAGTGCAGCCCCCAAGAAGTGCAGTCGTTGAGCGGCTACCTACAACCATCGACCGGTCATACCAAAAGGATCTGCAGACTCCTGCGCGCAGAATGGATGAATCAAGCCCGATACCTCACAGATTGTCTCCGCACAGCCTGCTGGCAGGAAAAAGACAAAGGCAAGAGCAGAAGGGATTTCCTGGAGTGGCATAAGACGTCCTATCATATAGCCGACTGGTTGTGGAACAGCGCTTGGCCTACCCTTCCTAAACCACAAAAGAAGAGGATGCCCGAAGCAAAAGTGTTGGTTCTTGGCGACGAGAGTCTACCAGAAGAGCACAGAAGAACCCTTGGTCTCGGCCCGAAATTCGCCTACGAGCCAAGCTTCACCTCGGCGGAGAAGGTCACTATGGCTAGGACAGTCACCCACCGGGGATCCGACGAAGAAAGACCACGCTTCATAGCAGAGTGTGTGGACGCGCTGGGACGATCAGGAGCAAGGCGCTCGAAAAATAAGACTGTAAACAATTGTGTAGATTATGCTGTGAGTAGAAACCTTCATATTTTGACCTCTGATAAGGAAGGCTTTTTTGTTGTAGTGCCAGAGAATATCTTCTGTAAAAAAGCGCAAGATGCAATAGAGAAAAATTTCAGAGCGATAGATCTAAAACCCGCTGAAGTTAAAAAGCGCGCACTGTCGCTGCTGCACAACCATAACCTAGAGCAAATAGCTTCGTCAGTAAAAAAGGCTAAAAATCTTAATTTGGACATATTCTTCGCAGCAAAGACCCACAAACCGGACATTCCATTTCGAGCAATAGTCACGGAAAAGGATACTTGGCAGCGAGTGGTCTCGGGATACTTACAAAGGCATTTGCAATCATTGGTGATCAGAGATCCGTTTGTGGTAAAAAACTCGGATGATCTTATCAGCTTCCTCATTCAATCTAATCCTGGTAATTGTAATATTTTCAGCATAGATGTTCAAGACTTGTACTATAACATTCCACATGACGAACTAATGATAAGCGTTAAACTTTGTATCACCGAGGACAATGATGAGCTTAAATTTTCTAGCAGCTGTGGTGTATCAGTCAGCAGTTTTCTCGAGATTCTCTCTTTTTATTTAGCTTCAACTGTTGTTGAATGGAAAGGAAATTTATACCGACAAAAATCTGGAATTTGCATTGGGTCCAAGGTTGCACCAGTACTAACTAACATTTTCCTAGGTAGCATAGACAGAAATATAGAAAGTAACCTAGATGACAGAACATTGAAAGTGCTAAGATATGTTGATGATTTCCTGATCTTTGTGAAGAGTACTAATTTCCAACAAATGGTTCATAATATACTTCAAATATTCCACAAATGTGGCTCAGGATTAGTTTTCACACATGAAGTGCCGGATAAGAATGAACTACAATTTTTAGATACTAGGCTCAAGCTAACTGATACGCGTGTGTGCTGGATGTATTGCCCAAGGTCAGAAAAACCACTTTTAAATTTTCACTCCGCACATTCCAAGGTGGTGAAAAACGGCATTGCTTTTTCGGTTCTATTTTCCGCACTCTCTAAATCGTGTTTTCACAAGACGTCTAAGAGTTTCTTAACACAACTGGAACGTTTGAGAGCGGTAGGTTTTCGAGAGGATGCTATCCGCATGACAGTACAGAAGCTTGTCAAACGTGTAAAACTAGCAGCACCCACAAGAATGAATAATCCTGAGCATGCCGACAAGAAGAAAAAACTGGTTGTAATTCCATATGTACATAAATTATCACATAATCTCAGGAATATAGCAGGCAGATTTGATATAAAGGTTGTTTTTTCCGCCCCTAACAAGTTGATCAAAATTTGTAGTAAGATATATAGGAAATTGGCCCAGGCTGCCTCCACTCATGCTGGGAAAGGCTGCACTATTAAGCATTCTTCCCCGTTTGTGCACTGTAGAATGGGAGTCGTTTACCAACTACCATTTTCCTGCGGTCACGTATACATAGGTCAAACAGGTCGCTGCCTCAATATTAGATTATCTGAACATAGGCGCTCACTAACGGGTAATGCCTACTCGCATGTCGCGCGGCATTGCTCTGAGCATGGGTGCACTCCAATATATAAAAACACCACAGTACTTTCCACGCACAAAAATCAGACTACGAGGGAGATTATTGAGGCCTTCTATATCAGAAAAAAAGGGTCGAGTTGTATAAGCAAGCCATCGATAAACTTGCATGATAGTGAATTTGAATTTTTAGGCCGCTTCATAACCTAGCATTAGATTAAATGGTGTTTCGTGTTTTTTGCCTACGCACTGATAATGACGCCATGGACGGGAGAGCACGTGGCGATGGGTTGTGTACATAAGTGTGTGTATGCCTTCGAGTAAAGTTAGTTGTGAGTTCAGCGCTGTCCTGTGTGTTTCCTGCCTTCTGTCATCGTCTTATTGCGCTGCCCCTTCAAGATGTTCTTCGATCTCTTTGTTGATTTTCGTTAATTTAGACCTCAGCCTCTTGTTTAGCTTCTGCTGTTTCCATCTTTCTCTTAGCGCATTCTTGGCCTCCAGGAGGTGTGCGATTCTGGAATCCATAGCTGGCAGCTCCAGATCCACGCTTATTTCTTTAGTGGCATTGCCACCGTAATTTTCAGATTTTCCAGGAGCTCTTCGAAGGTTTCTTCTTGTTTGTCCGCATTACCCCTCATTCTTCTGAAGAGGTCTCAGTCGACGTAGGTGTAATTCTTGGGAGAAGTGGGTGTGATGCGGACGTTGATTTCTAGGATGTAATGATCACTGCCAAGGTCCTCTTGCAGGCTGTCCCACGACCCATCAGCGTTTCTGAGGAACGTCAGGTCTGGGGTGGTGTCCCTCTGAACCAAGTTGCCTCTGCGCGACGGAAACCTTGAGTCCGTGATGAGTTGTATGCCTAGGGTGTCCGCACACTCGGCAAGTTTAATTCCTTTCTTGTTATTAGTGGCGTAGCCCCAGACGGTGTTGTGCACGTTGAAGTCCCCGGCAACGATCAGTGGCCTGTCCTTGGCTTGCGACGCGACCGATGTGAGAAGTTTGATAAAGTTTCTGAGTCTGTCAGTCGGGGGACTGTAGACGTTTAATATGTAAAGGTTGGTCTTTAGGGCCCGACTGGGGATAATTTCTGTGAGCATGGATTCCAGGCCTTTTTTGTACGTCGGGGCGCCCCTTTCCACAAGCGGGAGAAGAAAAGCGTAGTGCAGCGCAAGACGTGCTCTGCGGCGACGACTGTTACGAGATGGCGCCAGAGTAGCGCGCCGCGGTCTGTTCGCCTATGCCGTCATCGACAAGGCACGCGGTGAGCTCTTCCACCGATACCATGTATGGAAACGAAGCGCTGCATGAGCGGAGGCCTGTCCGCGGCTGCTGCTGCGAATCGCGCCCACGTGCCACCCACGCGCTGCCTGTCGCGATCTCCCGATTAGCGAGGCAGTCGTGCCACACTTCACTCCATTTGCAACGTGCCGCACGGGACAGATAGTTCGCGCCAGCCAATATATCGCGAAACGAAAGCACGTGTAGAGCTGCCCTCGAATTTCGCATTATGAAACATCGTAATCGTCGGTGATTTTTTTCTTTTTTTTCGTTCCCTGATTACTATCGAAATAAAACAGTCATTTTTCAGTATGAGAATCGTCATTCTTTTGACGACAGTGCGGTGAACGGGTGAACGCGGTTTTGCGTGCCAGTGCTGTAGCCAACGCCCGGAAAAATCGAAGCTGTCAAGAAGGAGTGTGGAGTAATTTGCCTTGAGAATAAAGCCTTAGCAACATTTGCATTATATGCGATCATTCTATCAGATGACAGCGCTTCTTTCTTCCGTTCTCGTTTAATTCAAACATTACTTCCTTCTCGCTCTCACATGACGCCTTAAGTGCGCGGCCAACTTCAGTTGCACCCTTAATTTATCGTAAAAACTTTCTGGCTAAGAAATTGCGTACGAAGACACACGACGGGCCGGTCTGATATGTAGCGTAGTGCATGACGACTGATTGCAGTAAAGTTTGTTAAATAAGTACAGAAGTGTGTGTAGCCTGTGGTTCTCTAGCAGAGCTACATGAATTCACGATTTTATTTCCGTTACGCTTGATGTTAGCAAGTATCTTTTTGGGATGACGCGAGCATCTTTATTCTGCAGAGGCTCCAGTTTCTCCAGGCCCGCTATCGGTTCCAAATTAAGGATGTGCATTCAATTTCAGAGCGTGCCAAGGTGGTGTAAGCAAGAACCTTAGTGACGGAGTTAACCAAATGCAAAGTGCGCTGTAAGAAGCGAAGTGTTTTCGATGCCTTTCTAACTATCGCGTCTACGTGAGTATTCAATAACACATAGGGGGACAAATGGATACCCTGATATTTTTAGTGCCTACTGATCCTATAGGTATGTTATGTAATATGTAGTTATGTAACATGGGGCTACCTGTAGTCGTAAATCTAATTAATTTAGTTTTTTTAGAATATTTCCACTTGCCACTTATTACACTGATACTGATATTGATTACTGACAATAATTACTGATATTGTCTAAATAAGATGGTAAGTAGCAGGTATTCACAGGCTCAGTAATTTCTCTATAAATCATGCAATAATGAGCAGATAGTCTCACTGTGGGACACGGACCACAACTGACATCGTTAATTAAATTAAATTAAATTATGGGGCTTTACGTGCCAAAACCACTTACTGATTACGAGGCACGCCGTAGTGGGGGACTCCGGAAATTTCGACCACCTGGGGTTCTTTAACGTGCACCTAAACCTGAGTACACGAGTGTTTTCGCATTTCGCCCCATCGAAATGCTGCCGCCGCGGCCGGGATTCGATCCCGCGACCTCGTGCTCAGCAGCCTAACACCATAGCCACTGAGCAACCACGGCGGGTAATATCGTTAATATAAGCTAAAAAGAAAATAGGCCCGAGCACAGGACTGTGTGGTACGCCACATATAACGTGCATTAATGGAGACGAATGTGCATTAGCTAAGACTGGTTGGTATAGGTTAGTGATACAGTTCCTATTCCACATTACAATTCTTGCATTTATGCTCAGGCTTGACAGTTTATGAATCCTGTTAAAAGCCTTCGTGAAGTCGCAAAATATCACATGCTCTTTGTGTAAAAAGTGGATAGCGTGATGCAAGTGAGTGATTAATTCGAACAGTTTCGTTTCGCAATATCGACTATGCAGAAGCGCGTGCTGATTGACAAAAAAGAACTTATGTTCTGTTAGAAACTTCATGATAGTGGATAAAATTTCAATGTTGGAGAAGTTTCCGACAAGTGCTGGTTATAAAAATTAGACTGCAATTTAAAGGCTTATGGGTTTTATGTGCCATAACCACGATCTGAGTATGAGGCACGTCATAGTAGGAGACTTCGGATTAATTTTCAGCATCTGGGGTTCTTTATCGTGCACCTAAATCTAAGTACACGGGTGTTTTTGCATTGCGCCCCCACCGTAATGTGGTTGCCGTGGCTGGGATTTGAACCCGCGACGTAGTTTGTAATTTGACGGCTTAGATTATTCACCTGACTGAAAAATGGGAATGACACAAGCTACCTTTCGATCATCCGGAACACATCTCGTGCCACTGTATTGCGAAAAAAGAACGGCTAATCTTGGAAATGTTGCAGGTTTTCCGATTTTCATTAGACAAGGCACATGACATCATTACCAGGTGCTGAGGTAATCGGAAGACGCTCAATGGAAGATTGTATTTCTTCAGGAGTAATAACTATGTTGTGCATGGTTGAAAGAAAAATCGGAAACTGAAATTTATTTGGCATTGGATTCTGAAACGTAAAAAATTGGAGGCTTATCAAGGTTAAGCTCAGTGGATGCTTCGCATCCACTGGGCTTAACCTTAGCGTATCCTTAGCGTTTGGAGGCATCTTGACCGCATACACGCCCGGCGCAAAGACGCTGGCGCGGTTGCGGGCACAGAGACTGACGCCACAGAACACCTATACAAACTTAGAGAAGGGAAACTGTACCTTCCACAGTGCTACGGAAATAAGCGTAGCGGTGGCGTCGTGAACTAAAGTATGCGACCACCGGTGGCGCTGTACAACAGGAAACGGAAACGGGGTTTTGCACACGCTTTACCAGGTATTCTGTGACTTTACTGGGTTTCTCGCTGCTGCGCTGGCTGCGCCTCGATCGTGCTCCTGCCAGTTTGGTTGCTGTGTGGCAAACGTAGCGCCTGTGTGTATATGTAGGCGCTACGTTTGCCACACAGCAACCAAACTGGCGGGAGCGCGATCGAAGCGCAGCAGATTACATGTAGCGCTGAGTCATATCGACTTAAGGCACACTCTGAACTGACTTTTAAGGGCATCCCGAGCGGTTTTTCGTTTATTACGTCGCCGTTACCACGAGTTGTGCCGCCGCGCTCCAGCTGTTGCATTTCGTGTAGGGCTACTGACAGAATGCGGTTTTCAGGTGGCACGATGGCCTCGACTGGAATAAACGCACATGACACCAAAGATTGAGTAAGCCTGAAAATATTTTATTTGCATTTTACAAGTACAAACAGAACAAACGCACAAGAAAGAAGACCGAAGCTACAAAACGTACGGTCGGCTGCTAAGTATAATAATTTCCCTGTCACCGCGTGTCACTTTTATACAGCATCCTTACAGCACTACCAGGCCGGGTAGTTTGGCCGAAAGAGCGCAACAGCTTACGGCCGTCAGCTGCCTCTTCCTTACGGGTGTCATAATTATCCTAATCTCCGCATCAACGTCGTGCAATCTGAACCATATGTGCCAGCTTAATACATGTGTAGTGAAATTATGATAACCACTGCGTCTTATCAAACGTATTGGTTTTGCAAATGCGCATTACAGCTGACGGAACGACATACTGTAAGTGAAGCACAAGAGAACAAGAACAAAAGGAGGGTACAACACTTGAAGAAATGAAGAATTATTAGGCGTACAGCAAACAAGCGATGACGGAGAACACACAATAATGATGCATCGGGTGTTCTGTGACATCGGTTTGCGTACTCACGGTGTTATGGAGATCAACGGCATAAAAACGTACCTTCAAGCGTACTCCCTCAACCTCCGCCGCATTCATTATGATAATCAACGTCTAAATAAAATGAGGCACTATTTTTTGCCAAGAGTAGACCTCTTTACAGCAAGTCAATGTAATGACTCGCAGACGAAACCAGCATGCTTTCGAAAATGTTTTACCGGTTTTACCGCCGCAGTATTCGAACGCCAACGGACAGGAAACACATCGATACCAACAGGCTGTCGGCTGTCGGTGGTTAATCAAGTACAAAAACCTTGACGCTATGACTAAAAAGCAGCTTCAACAATCAAATTAAAAAAAATCAACTGCCTATTTGCCTGAGGTAACAAAACATCCTTAGACGCCTCGATTGTTTATGTCAATGCTTTGTGTAAAGTAAAAAATTCAGCATGTTCAGCGCCCCTAGCAGAGAAAGCACAAATTAAAGAATTCGACCAAATTACAGTAGCTCCACTTGTGCGCTTACGCTGAAACGCGCCTCGATTGATTTTTCGCCCTCTGTGGCCATTTGTTGAACTTGAGAGTGTACGGGGCCTGCTGACGCGACGGTGGGCGCGCGCCGCTTCATCCCTGGCGTGACGTCACATATCACGTGATGCAGCGATGGTGGCGCCGCCACCGCGTCGCGCGTGACGGCGCGAACCGAAGCGTGGAGGCCTCCGCCGGGCGACGTCCGACGGCGCGATATGAGGCCCCATCTGCAGCCGGTGTGACGTCATCACGTGACGTCACATCATGTGATCTCACTTCAGGGTCAATGGTGGCTTGATGAAATGAGCGCTGCGAAGACGCGGACGAAAGAACACATGTACGACAGACAAGGCGTTCTTTCGTCCGCGTCTTCGCAGCGCTCATTTCATCAAGTATGCATAACCAACTCACCCACATCAAGCTTCTGCTACTTCAATGGTGGCCACCGTCGGGAGGCGACTGACGGCGCGATATGAGGCCCCATCTGCAGCCGGTGTGACGTCATCACGTGACGTCATGTCACGCGACCTACTTGAAGGTCACTTGAAGTTCAATGGGGGCCACCGCCGGGAGGCGACCGACGGCGCGATATGAGGCCCCATCTGCAGCCTGTGTGACGTCATCACGTTACGTCATGTCACGTGACCCCACTTCAGGGTCATTGGTGGCCACCGCCGGGCGTCGCGCGAAGGCCCGAAACCTACGTTAATATGCTTCGCATAAAAGCAGACGAAATAGACTCATCTAACGTCAAGAGCCACCTATGCCGGAGAAAAGATGTCGCTGACCTTGTATCACAACGTCATTGAAGGCGACCTGCAATTAGGATTAGGAGCCTTCCAGAACTATTTTTCTATTGTTGTGGAGCAGGTTGGATAGGCCCTTCTTGAATAACTTGTCTTCAGCTGTTGCTATATCGCTTTGCACGAATGTGATTGTTCATCATCATCATCATCAGCCTGGTTACGCCCACTGCAGGGCAAAGGCCTCTCCCATATTTGTCCAACAACCCCGGCCATGTACTAATTGTGGCCACGCCGTCCCTGCAAACTTCTTAATCTCATCCGCCCACCTAACGTTCTGCCGCCCCCTGCTACGCTTCCCTTCCCTTGGGATCCAGTCCGTAACCCTTAATGACCATCGGTTATCTTCCCTCCTCATTACATGTCCTGCCCATGCCCATTTCTTTTTCTTGATTTCAACTAAGATGTCATTAACTCGCGTTTGTTCCCTGACCCAATCTGCTCTTTTCTTATCCCTTAACGTTACACCTATCATTCTTCTTTCCATAGCTCGTTGCGTCGTCCTCAATTTGAGTAGAACTCTTTTCGTAAGCCTCCAGGTTCCTGCCCCGTAGGTGAGTACTGGTAAGACACAGCTTTTTTTTATACTTTTCTCTTGAGCGATTCCATATCGCTTGTTAGCGATATGGAATTATTGCAGAAAGTCGACAGAAAAGGTTGAAAGGTCATTGAACCACGTACCGATGTTCGTTCGGCTGTAGTAAAAGAAATCACCGCCCGTACAGATGCTTAACCAGCGAAGCTGAAAAATGCGGCCCCAGTGTTCATCACTGCGTTAATCCCGACGGTTCGTTAAACGACGGCTTGCTCGGCTGGCGAATTCCCGGCACACAGTTGGTGCTTGCGCTCGGCTGCAACGAGCCTGTTCTTGTGCCTGGTCTGCAGCATCAGCACGGCGCAGACGAGCTCCTTCCCGGTGCTACTCCCGGCATTGCTGATCGAAAGCTGCCTGCTCCTCAGAAGTGCATATGAAGTGTGGTCTACCAATTTCAGAGCCGGATAGAAACCCCTGTGCGCGCCCGGCTGCGACGGAGAGCAACGACGTCACTACTAGCGCAGCTACTGCCACACCACCTAAATAACACAAGGCCTTTTCACTCACATCCATTACGTCATGTTACCTGGTCCGACTGCCATAGAATCTAACGGCGATGCTCCGGAGTAGGAAACAGGGGTTTTGACGTCACCGCTTTCAGCACGCCAGTCTTGTCAATGAAAGTTTCGGGCCAGGTAGTGTGACGTCATGGATCAGAGTAATCAGGCCTTGTGCTATCTAGGTGGTGTTGGTGTTGCGAATTTCGCAATGCAAGATATTGTGATCGCTCGCGCCATCCAGTATATTTACCGAAAAACTGTTTGTGTCTGGTTAGTAAAGCTCTAAGAGCGAACCACCACGTGTGGGAAGAGAAACCACCTGGTGCAAATAAAACGACGACCATACAGGAAGAAAACATTGAAATTCGCGCTTTCTTGTGCAACCCAGGAGCATGCATGATTGGTATTCGATATTCGGATAATATCACATTCTAGAAATATCGGCGATGTTGCATACTTGTTTTTATGAAAACTTAAAATTCCGTCACGTACTCTGTATATTCGTCAGATGAATCAGACGGGCGATATCAGACCCCAATAACACAGTTTACGCGTGTGGTCGAACATACAGCTAGCCACAAAATTCTGGGGCACGAATCAGTTTTAACAATGTAAACTTGCAAACGATTTTTTCCGCGATTAACACAGCGCTTCCCTCGCGATTAACTCCTACCTTTTCTAAATAAAGAAAACTGACGAGACGAGGACCACTTGTCGTCTGAAATTTCAGGTGATAATCAAGTTTCTGTATCAAAGATATGCCGAACACGATTCAACATGGGAACACAAGTGATCTCGCTTATGAAATAGATTACGGAAGTTTGACGCAAGAAATGACAGGGAAGGATCCCTTTGTTCGTGTATTCGTCACTGTGCTTTCGTGGGCTCATGGCACTTTTGAAGGGCAATTACTTCCCTAGTGCTATGGTAAAAGACGTAAATTACGTTCTTTAGGGCTAGCTGGTAAAGTAGAAGCTTGAATTTTTCGCCATGCTTTCGTTTGATACAAGCGAAATCTTGGAGCTTCTTCCTAATAAATTGCAACCTGGGTGAGAAATCCACTTCAATGCTGACTCGAGACGATTTTATTTCTTTCGGTTTGAACACATTTCTCCGTATGTTGCTTTTGTCTTCGAAGATGAGGAATTTTTCAATGGTCGGCCGAGTGTAGCCTGATTTTCGCTCCCCTATCCTATGGGTACGCTCAATTTCTACCGCTGCGATTCCTACAAGTTTAGACACAAACTCCGTTAAATGACTTCCCGTGTCACTCCATGTTTCTGAGTGCTGCTCAGGAATTCCTTTAAAATGAAGTTGTTTCGGTACAATCTGTTATTGAGGTAGTCAACTACTAAGCTTGACTGTTCCAATTGCTTTGATTCTACACTTTTCAGTTTGTCTTTCTGTCCTTAAGCATCTGGACTATCTTAAGAGCACCGGGGATTATTTCTATTTTTGAAAAGGCGCCTCCTCTTGTCTGTTACATTCATTTGGATATACTATACCTTCCCTGGGGTATCTTTATGACTCTATATCTCCGAAAGTGTCTAGAAGCTGGTCTACCTTGCCAAGGTCGGGATTCCTTTCAATGTACACTACACAGAGCAGGCGATGCGCTACACAAAAGCGCACAAGACTCCAATATCTCTTATGATCTTTTGTGTAGTGCATCTGGCGACTTGTGTGCAACAAATTCACATAGTTGGGATTCGCACCCAAAAAGAATAAAATATAGGATTTGCGCTAGTAACGCACGCTCACCTAGAACGTGACAACACAGACTTGGTTACCGATAAGCATTTTATCAATATTTATACGTGGATACAGAAAAGGGACGGTGGTGTTACAGTACGTCCAAATTTGTCCATGTTTTGAAAGCAATTTGAAGGAGTCAAGCAATGGGTCATCATGCATTTTAGATAAACGGATGACGCAAACGAATGAATGCAATCGTGATGGCAGCTTTGTTTGAGCGCGTGAGTGCCTACAGTTTGAGACCATTTGTGAAATCTGCGTGCCTTCTCATTACTTGCACCCATAAGCAAAAATATATGTGTGTACCAGGGATTGCGCAATAAAACTAATTTTCTCCGCTGCCTCTGAATGTGCAACTAGAAATTAAAGACTGCAGTCCAAACTTGGCATTACAAAATTTCTAGTGCACTCGTCAGTTTCCGTTTATGCGTATTAATTACGAAGAAATTCTGCTTTTTCGGCAATCCTGTGGTCTGTATATTTTCGCTCACTGGTGTACAATAACTTTCATAAGTTACACGCGTGGAAATGAAAGTGATGGTTTGTGCTTATGTGCCATATTCCCAAACAGAACAAAATTGTGCAGGGACCATCGAAGATTACTGCCGGCGAAATTACGAAAAAGAACGCTCTCGTTTAAAATTTTTCTGCTGTCGAAGTCACGGAGTTTTCCTTTCGTAAGTATTGTTTTCCATTGGCCAGCCACCTTTTCTAATTATGGGCTCTATTCTCGACACGCATGGCGGCTGCACAGCCGCCATTATCCGCCATGTTTACTCTCTGATTGGCTGTCGAAAGGTCACGTGTTTTGAAATTTGTGCCGGGAAGCGGAAGTATTGCAAAATGCAATTTTGCGTTTTCATCAAGATGACGAAACGTGACGTGGAGCTGCAAATGTTATGGACTAATACATTTTTTTGGTCTTTGGCAGATATATTGTGATGTTAGCGCTTCAAAAAGAATGTGAGCGGTAGCGTGCAGAAGCCAGTGCAATGCACCTGCAATTGCGCGAATATGTGGTGGCGATTCAAGATATGCGCCATGCCAGCTCGCTGATTGGCTGAAGGAATATCTCATGAGGAGCGTCACAGGAAGGGCTGTTTCGTAAACGTCATTTTGACGATGCGTGACGTTGCGCTGGGCCGCCATTGCTGAGATTTTCCGCCATAATTGTTGCTGCGACGAGCCGCGCGAATTATGCTAATGGGCAGCCATATGCAATGGCAGCTGAGAGGAATGCGTATCGCCACATTTTCCCCGTCGTTTGGCACCACGAAAATCTTTTGTTCATAACGCGTGCTCATAGTATTTGCATCGCTCTCGGGTGGTGTTGGCATTTGTGTTTGGAGCCATCATTTTTTAAAAGAACGCGTTTATACGAAATAATATTGGTTGAACATAGCAAACTTTCGGCAATGTTGTCCACTTTTCACTGCTGCATTTGTATTGTAATCAAGATTAATGCCTTTTCGCACAATCAAAAGTTATGACAACGGCCTCTTTCTAATTTACAAAAAGAAATGTACGCAAGGCGGCGCCTTGAAGTTTCCTCCGTCGGTGCGAGTAACCAGGGAAATGAACAAGAGATGGCAGCGCCGGCGCTTGCGTCGCTCTAGTCGATATCTCTGGCGCGCGCAACGCTATCGGTGACATTCGGCCGTTTCTCCGCCAGCCGAGTCGGGCTGAGTCACTTGCGTTTCACGAAATAGCGATAACGTGACCTAGAACGTGCGCGCATCACCACTGGTAGGTCGCGTATGTTGTCTTAAGCAAGAAAACAAGCGCGTTGGCGCCAACATGCGATGACTCATTCCGTTTTCCGGAGACACGCATCCTAGCTATTGAAGCAGACGATGGCTTGTACGCAGCAGACGACGGAAGCGAGAAGCGTTTTCGACGGAATAATTATACGCTTTGAGATAGCTGCTTTATTTTTACTGCGGAGGAAAACTGTTTTGCTTTACCGATAACGCTATATTCAGTGCCTTCATTTCAATTTCTTAGGCGAAACGTCAAGTTGGCGTCACGTTACGTAAGCAAAACTGGGCCATCAGCGCCATTTTGTTTGCGTCGCGCCTACGTCACGCACCGAAGAAAATGGCGGAATGTCCAGAATAGCGCCCTATATGTCCATCATCAGAATTTGGCTAGATTTCCACTTGCGAACACTGATAGCGCAAGCAATTTTTGTAAATGCGCGCCCTGATCTACTACATATTGACACGTGTACTTGTCTTTATCGGGCGACAAGTATTGTCGCCTAACAAATGTTATCGCACAGCGCGGGACGCGCCTGCATGTGTCCGAAGTTTCTGGAAAGTTATCGATGCTTCTATCCGCTGTCTGTTGTCGCCGAACGTTGTGTTATCTGATTTCATCGCTTGACACGAATGGTGTAGGACATTTTAGAAGGCATGCGGGTCCCAACGTTTAATCTGGAACATTCGATGATTGCTGTATAAAAGCCGACGCGCTTGACCCGCTGATCAGATTTTCGACGATCGCCGAGCGTGTTCGCCGCTATCGTTGCGCTATAAGTGTAGCCTGTTTTGTGGGCACAGGTTCGCCCAATAAAAGTTAGTTTTGTCGTTCACAGTACTGCTACTGTGTTATTCAACGTCACGACCACGTGACATCTGGTGGAGGTGCTGGGTAAGTCCGGTCATGAACGGTAATTCTTGCCGTGCAGACTCCAGACGGCGTGATGAGGTGTCCTCCAGCGGTTCGAATTTGAGGGCCTTCCCACGTAGTCTTAACTTTCTTCAACTGGGCGGCGATGTGTCCACTCATGACGGAGTAATCAGCCCCTGTGTCGACTAAGGCAGTGACTGCGTGGCCGTCGAGAAGCACGTCGAGGTCGGTGGTTCTTTGTCTGGCGTTGCAGTTAGGTCGTGGCGTCGGATCACGGCTGCGTCGTGTTGAACTGAAGTTGGAACGTCGCGTCGTCAAGTCGTCGTTCGTCGGTGTAGTCTTGCCTTCCTGACTTCGTCGGGACGGCGGCGTGTCGTTGTTATGTCGTCGAGATCGTTTCGTCGTCGTCTTCGTCGGCGGCGGAGGATCTTCGTCAGTTCGACGAACAGCAACCTCACCTCCATCGGTTGCTGCTTTTAGTTTTCCGGATATGGGCTCGCTGACCGGCCCCGGGCTGGGCCAGTGTATGGTCGGCGCTGCGGCGACAGGTAGCGTCCTGGTGACGGCGAACGGGATGGCCGTCGAGGGCTCCACTGAGTAGCGGCGAGGTAATCGGCGATGTCACGTGGGCGCTCTCCAAGCTGTGGACGCGGCGCGTTGACGGCGAAACCTCGCAGTCCCATCTCCCGGTACGGACATCGTCGGTAGACGTGACCCGCTTCTCCGCAGTGGTAGCAGAGCGGGCGGTGGTCAGGAGCACGCCAAATGTCCGTCTTCCTCCCGTAGGTGCGCTGGGCGACGGGTGGTCGGGCTGGCGGCGGCGGCGGCGGCGGACGACGAAATTGCGGCGTTACAGGGCCCTGGCGCGGTCGCTGAGGAGGGCCTTGACGGCGCACGACGGCGGCGTAGGTCATCGCTTCGGGTTGGGGTTGCGGTAATTGAGGTTGCACCTCCGGGACTCCAAGCGACCGCTGAACCTCATCTTTGACGATGTCAGCGATCGAGGCCACTTGAGGCTGCGACGACGGGAAGATCTTCTGAAGCTCCTCTCGTACGACTGCCCTGATAGCCTCGCGCAGGTTTTCGGAGGCCAGTGATTGAACTCCGGCGTAGTTTGTAGCGTTGGTGCGGCGGTCGAATTGCCGGTTTCGCATCTCGAGTGTCTTCTCGATGCTAGTGGCCTCGCGAAGAAACTCGTCGACAGTCTTCGGTGGGTTTCGTACCATACCGGCGAAAAGTTCCTCCTTAACACCACGCATTAGTAGCCGGACTTTCTTTTCTTCGGACATTTCCGGGTCGGCGTGGCGGAATAGGCGGCTCATTTCTTCTGTAAAAATCGCGGTGGTCTCGTTGGGCAGCTGCACTCGGGTTTCCAGTAGTGCTTGGGCTCGTTCTCGGCGTACGACGCTTGTGAATGTCTTCAGGAAGCCGCTTCGGAACAGCTCCCAGGTAGTCAAGGTGGCCTCTCGGTTCTCGAACCACGTCCTGGCAGCGTCTTCCAATGCGAAGAAGACATGTCGGAGTTTGTCTTCGCTGTTCCAGTTGTTAAAAGCAGCGACCCTCTCGTATGTCTCAAGCCAGCTTTCTGCGTCCTCGAACGTTGAACCGCGGAACGTCGGAGGCTCCCTGGGCTGCTGCAGCACGACGGGGGATGCTGGGGCTGCCATTGGGGTGGACTTGGTGGCGATCTTCCTGCACGTCTCAGGTAGGAGTCCGTGCTCTGGGGGCAGTCCTTGCAGCCGGCGGCTAGCTCGCTGGTCTTGGGCGACGTTGGTTTTGTCCTCGGGCTTCGGGCTTGGATCGCGGCTTTGCGGGGGCGTTCGGTACATGAACGCACAAGCACCTGACACGTGATCTCGTTTATCTTTTACGGGTGAGAGCTTTTACTGTCTGAGAAATCTTATCGCTCAGCGCAGGACGCGTCTGCATGTATCGGAAGTTTCTATAATGTTATCGATGCTTCTATCCACCGTCTGTTGTCGCCGAACCTTGTGTAATCTGATTGCATGCATGCGCGACACGAATGGCGTAGAGCTTTGTGGAAGGCACACGGGTCCCAGCGATTACTCTGGAACATTAGACGACTGATCTATAAAAGCCGACGCGCTTGACTCGCTGATCAGATTTTCGACGATCGCCGACTGTGTTCGCCGTTTGCGTTTAGCATTGAGTGTAGCCTGTTTTTCCGGGCACAGGTTCGCCCAATAAAGTTTGTTTTGCCATTCACAGTTTTCTTGCTGTCCCCTCAACCGTCACTACCATGTGACAATATGAAGTCGCTAGATGGTTATTCTGGCAACGAAATTATAAAGGCGTAAATTTGCTGCATATTTAGTTAATTTTTTGTGTCTCCATGAAATATGCCCGAAGAAGCTAGACCGTTAGGCGCATGAGCGTTCTTGCTGTTCAAGAAGAACCATGTCCCAACATCGACAAGGTACGAACTCCCCGCCCTCCGTAGTGCAGTGCTACATATGAAGCAACAGTCACCAAATCATTAGGCTATATTCTGTGACTTAAAGGCAGCCCTGCCATCATACTTAGCTCTGCGGCGCAGCCCATATGAACAATGGGTAGCAGATGTTCCATTACGCTACCATCAAGCGGTGGAAGAAGGCCATGACATTGTATTACAGTTGCTACCCGCGCAACGCAACAATACTGGCAATGAAAGTGCCGACAAAGTTGCCCGTGAGGCATATGGTGAATCTGACAGCACCTCGATACCATTGTCGAGAACGGATGCAGCGCGGCACCTCAGTCGTCTCGCCCATATTATTACTCTGAGGAAATGGAATGGACCGCAGTTACCAACCGACGTCTATATGCCATGGACTCGCATACATTACAACTTTTACCTGATTATAACCGATGGGGAGAAACGCTACTGTGCAGCTTGCGAGTGGGTGTTTCTTTCACAAACGCCTACTAATGCCTACTTGGAATGGCGGACAGTCCCAATCGCAGCTCATGTGGTGCCGATTAAACAACCAAACATCTCCTGTGTGACTACCCCACATACGAAGATGCGAGGAGTGCCCTTCGGGCAGTTTGGAGGCACTCAGACGACAGGCCTTTCATAGAAGAGACCTTCGGCCCGTAGCTTCGTACGTCTGCTATGTGCAAGGATACGAGGCGCGGGTGCGTTTCTTTAAATGCTCCAGCCTGTATCACCACCTGTGACTGATTCAGCGATGAACGCTTGTGTGTAACAGTGCAAATTGTGAAGTTCTTTCTTGCTTCTCCTCTTTCAATCTCCTTTCTCCCTGCCCCAGTGCAGGGTAGCCTCCGGGGCTCAGCTTGGCTATCCTCCCGGTCTTTCCCTGATGACTTCTGTCTCTCTCCTACACACAGTTTTGTCGGCTCTGCTCTCCTGACGTAAATGGCAATTGCGGCAATATCTAGTCAGCTATCTGGGACACAGGTATCAGCTATCTGCGATATTTGTTCGCAGATAACAATTATTAATGCGAGAGCATTATGTGACTCATGAGGCGGAAAATCCGGCGTGGCCGTGACCATGTCATGATCCCAAAAGGCTACGGATCCCCGACCTTTGGTGGGAGTTAAACCAATGACTTTTGCGTTAATTAAGGTGCAGTTCCTTAAGATAATGTTAAGACACTCTAACCAATGACCTTGCGTTGCGCGCACCTGGTGGCGAACACCGCTGGCCACGCCGCGACGCTTCTGCACACACCGCTCCCTTCACGTGAATCCTTCAGTGGCGCCACCATACGTCGCCACGCTTCTGCTGACGCGGCCGCATTGCTTTCTCATTTGTATACGTAGAGATAACTACATGCCCCTTGAATTTTTGATACTTTCAGCACACAAGCGTAGCGTCCTCCATGTCGTTGCAGAAGCGAAGGAATTCGGGCTGCTTGGTTCATGACTTCAGCTGAAACGGAGCAACATAACAGGGCATAGGGAAGGGACAGCACCTTTCTAGGTCCCTTTCTTCTATTATTTTGAAGCGTTCCTGTGCCAATAGGCTATTGAATCTAATTGATGTGCATATCTTTGCCCATTGCTTAACGTTTCCCGAAGCAGGAACATGGGACCATGCATTTCTAAGGGCATTTGGTGCTTGAACTATGCTTGCGGCTGTTTGGCTTTGTAATCAGTACTTTATTTTTGTTCCTCTGTCTTTCCTCTTTATATATTTCATCTTGCATGCTCCTTCATTTGATGGTTTGTGTACTTAGCTGCACTGAGCTTCTTGCTTTCGTTCATCATTGCGTGGCTCGCGCCACCGAAAGAAGCCCATGAAATTTGCACGCTAACATTCATAAGCTCGAGCAGCAGTGATATGGTCCCAGTGTCGCCTGGATGCATGTCGAACCGTAGCGGAAACCAAAAGCAGAGAAACCGCATCGAGCATGAGCAAATGTCAAGAAGCAAATGCGAACGAAGCAGACACTATATACGTGATGGGCTCTGAATATTTTAACAGCGGCGTAGTCCAACAAGAGCTGTTTCTCCGCGCGTGGTCGGTACACGTTCTATTCCTCTGTGTTTGAAACTTTAAACAAACAACCCCTAGCCCCTTGCCCTTGTGCGCTCTCTGTTAACTCTGCCGACTGCGTGGCATTGTCTGGGCTCTTTTTGTTGTGTGGGAAAGCTGGCGTATGTCTCCTTCCTGGACACTTTGTTGTGGCACAAACAGTCCTGGGACATATTTATAACAATATAAACAGGAGAAGCAATGTCGTCAACGATAGCTTCCCTTGGTCACTACAGCAATCCCTCGACGCTGTGCTCTTGCTTTTTCCGAGAAAATAATTCCCCTCGATGTTTCAACTCCTCTGCATACGCTTTGGGACAGCGCGAAAAGCGTTTCTCAGGTTGCCTATGTAGCTGAGCATGTGGAGAGACCACCGACCGAGATGTCCAGACAGCCCGGCTGTTTGTCCTGCAGCATTTCCTCCTCACTTCGCCAAACCCACTCGAGGGTTGCTACGAGAAGGTGCTGCGCACAGTACGTTCTGGCCCAGAAGTCGTCACTCTAAGAAACGAAGCATGCAGTTCCTTGTCAAAGTATACCTCTCGGGTCGGCTTGTGTGGGATTGTAAAAGGCGCTAGTAGTGCAGCCTTCCTTAGGTCGTGTACGGAATTTGGCTTCGTCAACACATTTTATTTCTTGGAAGCGCAGAATTTCTGCTCCAGCAATGGCTCCCTTCGTTCATCTCTGATTCATTCAGCCCGCCGCCGCAATCGAGAAAAGGGGAGACATAATTGTATAAACTGACGCGAAAGCGGGAAGAAGGAGAGAAATGAAGGAGAGAAGGCAAAACTCAATCATAAAAGCGTCTAGTTGGCTATCCTGCGTTGCGGGAGAGGAAACAGAGGAATAGAAAGGTGAGAGAGAAAAAGAGGGAGACAGAGATGGAGGGAGGGAAAACGCGGCAAATTCGTGTGCATGCGCAGACGGCGCCACGCAGTTACAGGCGCTCACAATGACCATGCATTGTGACCACAATAACCCTCGAGAAGCACGAAAGTGCCTTCACAGCCTTGTGGGCCGACGAGCAATCGAGGGTGCTCATGTAGTCCCTGAGGGGACAGCGAACGATTGTCCAGTCAACGCAATTAATGCATTGGAGAGTGATAGTATTTGTGATTGAAATCAAAGACAGTGACACAAGTGCTCGATGTTCTCTTCGCAGTAGCAGACATCGCACCCAACACTGTAGGTCATTCAAATAAGTGTGCTGTACGCCTTCATCAGGACAGCTCCTAACCACAGTCATCATAGAAGGGACACTTCATGTCACTGAAGTAGGTGTAGAGGTTGGAGTTGCAGCAAAAAGTTCAATTTGTGTAGTCTATAGTGTGCCTTATTTTTAGGCTGTTCCACTGACTCGTCGAAACTGTGTGTGCCAGTTGGCGAAGCCTCTATCCTGGAGAGTGCATTGAGAGTGCAGTGTGGTAGCGTCAGTTGAATGCATATGTACATATAATGTAAAACAATTCGTGCTCCACTGCGTTAAAGCTTCTTCAATCAATCACACTTCTTTTTTTTGTCCGCTTGCACTCATTTCATTGAGGGATAATACGGATGCAGCGACGTCTGACTTTTTCGTACGCGTGAAACGTTTCGTATATATGCACAAGCAGCACCACATAATCCCACTCCGACGCACACAGCATTATTTTTATTTATTATTCTACCCTCACCCGCCGTGGTTGCTCGGTGGATAGGTATTGGGCTGCTGAGCACGAGGTCGCGGGATCGAATCCCGGCCATGGCGGCCGCATTTCGATGGGGGCGAAATGCGAAAACACCCGTGTACTTAGGTTTAGGTGCACGTTAAAGAACCCCAGCTGGTCGAAATTTCCGGAGTCCTCCACTACGGCGTGCCTCATAACCAGTAAGTGGTTTTGGCATGTAAAACCCCATAATGTTTTTTTTATTCTACCCTCAAGGCATACGATGCATCAGAGATGGGAGGGCTTATGATCACGCATACAAGGGTGATATATGTAGAGATACATATATAAACGGAGTGGGAAAGGCCGGGAACTTAACCCGAAAAGATTCTGGCTTGGTACCCTGCACTGCGGGAAATGTAAAGGGAAATGAAATACGGAAATAATAGCGGCGAGAAAAAGCTAAGGCACGAAAATATATATATAGATAGGTGGTTGGGAACGTCCGTGAGAACTATAGTCTCTCTAATAGACCACTCTAGCGCAAAAATTTCAACACAGCCTTGACCTATTTGTGGGGTGACGACTGTGTAGGACGGCGTACCAAGACTGTCGGCTCCAAAAGCGGCCTGTCGTCAACATGCTCCAGCGTGGTCGTCAGTGACTGCCTGTGTATGCTGTATAGGGGACAGCGGCAAAGAACGTGTTCGATAGTTTCCTCGCTGCCGTAGTGGTCGTACGCAGCACACTCTTCACATTTTGATGCCGAGAGAAAAGGATTTTGTAAAAGCGATGCCCAGTCACAGTCGGTAAAGAACCCTTGTCCTGTGTCGAGATAGAGCAGATGGAGGACGAAGTCGAAGACAGGGGTCCAGTCGATGAAGACGCGTATGTTGGAAACTAGATGTGTGTCTCCATGATTGTGTGGCATCATTTGCAAGGACTCGAAGTTTCGCTTCTGCATCTGCTGTGAACAGCGGGACTGGTTCCTGCACGCCGTCTTTGTGAGCAGATCGAGCAGCTTCATCGGCATGTTCGTAGCCCATTACGACACAGTGACTAGGGAGCCACTGAAATGTGACATCGTGTCTTCGCTCGACGAGGCGGTGAAATTGCTCTCGGATTTCTAGAACTAGTTTGACAGTAGGGTCCACAGCGTGAGGCAGAAAACAAGCAATGTAGTGCTGCCTTGTAGTCACTGAGGATGCTCAGTTTCTGAGTTGGTTCCTTTCGAATAGGCGAAGTGCACTACGAAGAGCAGCAAGTTCCGCGGTTTTCGATGCCATCTGGTTTGACGCCTTGAACTTCATGGTGGTGACTTTCACAGGAAGAATCACTGAACCGGCAGAACCTGCAGATTATATGGGTATGGTCGTTGTATTGTTCATACAGCAAGAGCAACGAAAGTTGCTCGAGAGCTGGTGGTGAAAGTTGCGCCTTCGTTTGATTCGCTGGTACTGTCAGTCGAACTTATGACTGAGCCAAGCACGAACATAGAAACAAAACTCTCGTTATAGCTGTGTAAACTGAAGGCAGATGTGCACTACGCGTATAAGGCAGTATCATCAGACAAAAAGAGGCACGTGGGCGATATTCTGGCCGTGAGGCGAGATAGTGGAGAGGGGTGCGAACCGGCGTGGCCATTTTAGTAAGAGAAACTTTGATGTATTTACTTTTGCCTTCTGTTAGCACGGAGCATGAAAGAGTTTTTTGTGAGGTGATGACGTCGGGTGACCAAGCTGTCGTCGGGGGCGTTTACAGGCCACCCGGGACTCATCCGGATTTTTCATTAGAATGGTATTATTGCCTAGACAGTTATCAAAATCGAAATGTCATTATTGCCGCGGACTTCAACTTACCTCCTATCCCCGGTATTCAATGTCATGTGGCTCAACGTACACTAAACGTTCTGAAGCCTTGATAGATATATTACTAGCGCACAACCTTACCCAAACTGTTTACCTGCCTACAAGAATTACAGATTCAGCGACATCAATTCTCGATCTTGTATTATGCTCTGCTAGCATCTCTGACTATAAAGCTGAAGTGAACGAAGGGATCTTTGACCACAAAATACTGTACTTCACATGTGCGCTTCCTATTCGATCACAGTTACATACTGCCAAGTATATCACTGTTAAAAATTATGGTTCTGCTGACGACCTTCAAATTGTACATTGTTTGTAGTACAGCTTGATACTGACGATGACGTGAATTCTTTGTGGAATAAGTTTAAGTCATCGTGCTACTTTTGTATTAGTATATGCATTCCAAATAAAACAAAAAAAAATCGGCAGACAAAATTCTTGGATAGACGAAGACGTTATTCATCTCAAACGTAAAATAAAACGATACCGAAAATATAAAGATTATGACAGGACGCTTGTTAGCATGATGGCAAATGACTTAGCTCTAGAACTGAGAGAGGCAAGAGAACATTATTTTACGGAAACACTTGGTCAGTTTGCCTCTCAGAAGTCCCCCAAAATTCTGACAACTCCTATCGCAAAGTCAGTCAAAGTATTTTATTTAGGCATCAGAAAACAGTTGCCTAGGAGGCAAAAATAAAGGCAGTTAATGCCTGACAGAGTGTCAACCCCCTTCTCCCCCCTCTAACAAGTATTCCCGACTTTCGTGGGAAATATGCGATGGTGAAGTAGCAATTCCAGATGCAATGAAAATAACGGAAGCGGTTAATGCGTTTTTTTTTTCAAAGTGTTTATTCCAGTTTAAGCACTAGTGTTGCCGAGAGACAGACATTTGACAGCCCAGACGTGGATCAGCGTAACTGTTGAAGGTGTGATTGAGCTTCCTTTGCGGTTAGACGCAAAGAAAGCTACAGAGCCAGATAACATTCCTCCAGCTTTTCTTGAAAGATATTCAGAAGTATTCGCTCGATTTTTTGTTATTATTTTTACTCAATCTTTAGCCTGTGGTGCTGTTTCCGACGACTGGCAGTCGGCACGAGTAATGCCAGTTTTTAAGAAAGGTCTCCGATCATCTGTAAGTAATTGCAGACCAATATCACTCACCTGTTGCTGCTGCAAAACTTTAGAACACACTATAGTCACCTGAATAATTTTTTGGAGAGAAACAATATACTCACGGCTAAACATCGTGGTTTTAGAGAAGGATACTCCACAACCACACAGTTAGTAGTCACTGCCCATGAGCTCGCTTCCGTGCTTGGTGGGGGCGGTCGAGTTGACGCTATTTTCTTAGATTACTCCAAGGCATTCGACAGAGTCTCTCATTCAAAACTAATATATAAAATGAAACTTCTCGGAATGCCCCTACATATTATTAACTGGGTAAATTCATACCTGACTGGTCGTAAGCTATATGTGGGAATAAATGGATCATGTTACCGGTTTTGGAGGGTAACTTCAGGCGTACCTCAGGGATTGGTGGTGGGTCGATTAGTATTTAATATTTATATTAATGACCTAGTTAAAATTGTGGTATCACTTGTTTGTATCAAGTTGTTTGTAGGTGATTGTATTATATTTAGCAACATTCGAACTGTCTCTGATCAGCTATTTCTGGAAGAAACATTGGATAGGTTGGCAGTATGGTGCAATGAATGGGATATGGTTAATAATTATGACAATACAGTGCATATGTGTATCAGAAATAAGTCACGAAAGCTAGAATACTTGTACAAAATGAAGGATACAAAGATTAGGAAAGTAGAAAGCTGCAAATACTTGGGGATAACTTTAACTTCACGTCTATCCTGGATGCCTCACATAGAGAATATCACCTGTGTAGCCCGAAAAATATTATGATTTCTAAAGATTAAATTAGGTGACTCCACATCCTCATTAAGATTAAAAGCCTATGAAACCTACGTTAAACCTCTCACAGAATATTCGGGTATTGTTTGGGATCCTCACACAGTGGTAGGTATTGAAAAACTAGAAACAATTCAAAGGTTAGCCGCGCGCTTCATTCATAAGCGCTTCAAACGACGTGATTCCCCAACGAAGGTGTTTACCAACCAGGAAAACCCTGAAAACCGGGAATTATCAGGGAATTTGAGTAGTCTGGAAATACTCAGGGAAAACTCGGGGAATTTCTGCTTTTATCAAGGAAAATTAGCTGTAATTTCGTTGAAAGGGAAAACAATTTGGAGGACGCTTAAGCTTCGCCTTCAAGAGTGGAACGCGATAACGTTATCGCACCCCGTTCGCACCGCCCACTCATTCGCTTGGCACACAGAGTCACACAGATACATAGTTTTCATGTACAACACTTGTAAGTCCACAGCACAACTTTTTTCTAATTATTTGTTCTGACAAGTGCTTCTCACAATCTACATTACCGCACTGTGTTGTGCACACAGGCTCTGCAATACAACACCCGTCGACCCGCCAAGGGGTGAAAGACAATGCGCTACGACGCAGCGATCACTTAGAGGCGCCCCGCATCGGACTTTGCACCCACCCATCACGCGGTGAGCGCCGAACAACTTAGCCTTCGGCGCGGCAACGAACCGTCCACCTCAGCAAGGGGAACGAACCAATATTTTGTGCCAGACAGGATTCCTGAGTGGTCGATAGATTGCTGTATTTTACTTCTAAAGTTTCATGTGTGACTCGGCTTGATTAACCTACATAAGGCAGGCTTCTTGCGGAAATAAACTTAGTTGTGAGTGGCGCCGGTCCCGTCGTTTGTGTTCCTCTTCTTGAGTCCTGGTCTTCTGCGCCTTGCCGTTACTAATTGAAGCATTAACCAACTAGCCCAAGCAAGATTTTTACTTGAACCAAAAAACCCGGTGTCTCAGAGGGAGAAACGATCTACGTGAGCCAAACGTCCTGATCGGCAGGGACAGCCGGGCCGCGACGCGCCATGAAGGCGGACGTGATCATGAGGCTGACGCCTCGATGGGATCGTACTCTATCTCGCTTGGGAGCACCACGTAGACGCATGACTCCTCGACAGCAGCACGGCACACATCGCAGGGGACACTTTCCCACCAGACGCGCTACGGCGCAGCGATCACGTCAGAGGCGTCCCGCATCGGACGCTGCACCTAGAAATCGCGCTGTGAGGGGAAAGAGGAGTCGCGTCGCCTAAACACGAGGGTTCGAGTGTCGCACGCTGGCAGTTGGAAAGGGGAGAGAGCGAGAAAACTTATTAAATGCAAGGGTATTGGGGCATCCTTGCACCGGTCCCTGCACGCCCCCGATGGGCTCAAGCGAGACAAAGGGGAGAAGCGGGCGAGCGGTGCGCCACGTGCCCCGGCAGCGCCGTACATTGCGAGGAGGGGGTCCTCTGTGTTTGCCGCAAAATGGTTCTGCGTGTGTGCCAAGCGCAGAAGAAATGTAGCGGAAACGTACTTCGCTATTCGTTTAACTGCGACTTCTGTAATTTACATGCTCATAATTACCGATATACACCGCAGTATAACTTTCTACGGCACGTTTTTGAGGAACAACGCATTGACTAGAGGCGCGTTTGTCGGACTATCGGACTCATGGCTGAGTGCTAGCGTCTCCGTCTCACACTCCGGGGACCCTGGTTCGATTCCCACCCAGCCCATCCTGCAAGTTGTTTTTATTTATGAACTGCCTTTCGGGATTTTTTGCTCACGGCCAACGCCGACGACACCGGCTTTTCTACGACACGAGCTCCTTAACGCCGTCGCGTTAAATGTCGTGTTAATACTGGTAACACAGGAATTGCAACGGATGGTCACTGACGCCATGTCATCGGCACGAGGTGTTGCCAGGGTAGCTATTTCCAGAGGCCCGATTTTTCGAACATGCCCAGTAGTTCGCACGGCCTTGCGGCACCACCACGTATTCCATATAGTCAATGTATATTGCCCTGATTGCAAGTCTGAAATTGCATTAATCAAAGCCACTACCGCCGCCATTTTCATTATCCCGCCGCCTCGAACCGGCACTCTCGCACGCAGATCCGCTGGCAGCCGTAGCCACCACCGCGGCAACGTTAGGCCTAGCTGCTTCTTCGTTCGCTATTAAAGGGAAGCTGAAGAGTCTGTCGAATTCAATAAGACGCTCATATACGGATGCGGGAACCTTATAAACCATGTAGGTCACATTTGGTTTTTTTTTTTTCAAATAGGAGCGACGTAATCGTCGGTTGAAATTGCGCTGTAGCTCCGCCCCCCGTCGAATGCCGCGCGCTGCTGCTTACGCTGACGATGCGAGCGGAGACCGGAAACCGCGGTGTTGTGACGTCAACTTTAGTGTTTTGCTCCTTCGCAGCCTGCGCGACCGTGCCTGACGGTGCTTGTTTCTGCGTGCGTGCCGTCGTAATCTGCTTCGATCGACCCTGCATTTCTTTGTTGGTGCGTCTGTGTGTATGTAGAGTGGTGGTCAACGTGCGCAGCATCAACTGATGTGGTGGGCCGATCATGCCGTCTTTCTGTGCAGCCTACGGTTGCACGAACACCAGCGGCCGCGACGATGTTGTCTTCCATTGCTTCCCACAAGACAACAAGAAGCTTTTAAGGAAGTGGGAGGCTGCTGTAAAGCGAAAGAATTTCAAGCCCTCAAGAACAACACTGCTGTGCTCCAACCACTTCCGTGACGACGATTATCACCAGAATTTCCACTAGCAGGCTTTCTAAACGCAGCGCGAAAAGATCGGAGCAACGAAAACAAAGACGGCACGAGTGCGGACTGACTGATGATAACTGGTGTTGGAAAGCCTTATGAATACACGAACTCGCCCAAACCTGGATTTTGATTTACTGCGAGCTCCTTCATGTTAGCACGCTGAACGGAAGGTGCATGTTTATTTCCCGCCCTCGACGCAGGTTTCGTCGCAAAGCGCCGCGAATTTTCTATTTGCACGTGTGTTGTAAAACAGCCTGCACGCAGCTACCATAACGCAGTGCAAATGTAGAGTTTGCATGTGCTTGAAAGCCGGCGCACGCCAGGACGCTACGCTCCCCCCGTCTCTCGTGCACAGCGAGAAACCGACCGTCTCACGTAGCCGACGGAATTCGCCGCCTTTACGACTTCGGTTACGAGTAGTGTGCGGATGGCGCGCAGATGAAGGTCACTACACGTACTGCATGAACCGGGAAGCTTTTCACGCGTTTGAACCGTCTTTGTAGGTTGCCGACAGCTTTGGACAGCGCACAAATGCCGACGATCGCATCCCCGCTTACGTTCCACGAGGTGGCATGCAGGAACACAACACTGCAGTTGTTTGACCGGAAACGAGCTCACTAGATCGGCGAAAGATCGGCGAGATCACTAGATCGCTTTGCAAGAAACATACTCACCAAAGAGCACTTCCAACACGAGGAGATCCCAAGACTTCGCTTTCGTTCTCGTGGAAAGCACTGCTCGCACCAGCATCGTTTGCTTCTTCGAGAGGCCGGCTCTTTGCAATCGGCGCGTACATGTAGGGAGCAACGCCGAACTCTTCAGAAAAACGCAGTCTCTCTAAATTTTCTATTACCTCTTAATTTTCCATTACGGCACCAAACTACCTGGCACCGCGCTTCATGTGGAGCGGCAGCGGTCGGTCGCTAAAGTTGACGTCACGGGTCGCCCGACCAATCACAGGCGGAAACGAGACGCGCGAGCTGGGCGTGTCCGCTGCTGCACTTTTCGTCGAAATAAAATATATTTGCGCTTTCTTTCGCTCAATTTCGATACGATATTCGAATTCGGAGGGTTGAAAACCATTATGTACACATGTTCACTCATTTTTTCTGGAAAACCTTTCAGCTTCCCTTTAAGCTTCTTGCCGTGGGGTGCTGTGTTTTTCATTGAAAGAATTCGCCTGCTGTCAGCTATGGCACCAACTCCACCTTTGTAATCCTCGCTATTGGCTTCGAAGCTCGCAAAGCACAACGCGTTGCGTAATGCCAGTCTCGAAAAGTTAGCTTTGCTTTAGTACAGCAGTGTTACGCGGTGTAGGATAACAAGCGTGGGTAGGGGCAATCGTCACGGGACACAGTACGTATTCCTTAATTATACACCCGTGCACACCCGTCTCCTGTCACAGTACGAGCAGCGATATGCCTAATAAGTGTACTGCTAAGTCTTAAGAGCTTTTTCGGACGTGCCTGGGGCAATTTTGCCCCTTAAGGCCAGTTAAAGACATGCATTCATTTTTTTAAAGACATGCCCCATTTTTCGGATCAGACGTCACAGTGCAAATCAGTGCAAATCAGACGTTGACAGTGCAACTGACCAAGAGGATGCTTCAAATAATCCATGGGGTGAACGCGTGGTCAAAGGAGGATGAGAACAGAAAGGACCGACACACTGAGGAATTAACGGGAAAGGAAGAATGCCGCCGCCTCTTTGATGGAGCTTGAGCTCAAAAAACAAAGTAGTGGCTGACGCCGAGATGCAGGTGTCCCTCATTCAAACCGAAATAAACTCTTTCAAGCCGTGAAACCCAACACTGAGATGTTGTGTACGGGCTGAGAGTGTATCAGGACAGCTAGGTTGACTTTCCAGCTGCTGAGGAAGAATCTTAGTTGTGACAAACTTCAGGCCTCATACCGATGAGCTTGCTATCAGTTGATAGACATAGCTCATATTCAAAAATATTTACATATGTATGCATCTCCTTTTCATTAGTATTGGAATATGTTCGACTCAATTTGGAATGTGTTTTACTATTTTTTTTCGCTCTGCCTTTTGTTTTCTTTTTAAATAAAATATATATGACTCCTTACTATTCATACTGGATTAATTCATTTTTTTGGTTTCAACATGCTTACTAGAGAGTGAGAGCATCGAGCAACATGGTGTCAGCCTGTCATAACATAAAACAAAGTTCTGGCTCATTCAGGGAATTTTGCAAAGGTGCTCAGAGAAAACCTGGAAATGTCAGGGAATTTGGAAATGTCAACTTCGTAGATACTCTGCCAACCAATATGCTGGAAACCGCAAACTTGGAGCCACTAACTGATCGAACAAAAACTGCCAGATTAAATTTATTTCGTTAGCTTTACTACGGGAAGCTAGGAATACAACCGCGCGACTATATTCTTACGGACACATCTTGAATTTCCCACCACAAACACAGCCAGTATTTAAAACCGATCTTTGCACGAACAAACCTTTTTAAATACTTATTTTTTTTCAGAAAAGAAATCAATGATTGGAATGCCCTACTTAGAAATTCCCATCGCCCACTTCATGCATCTTTTTGTCTCTCGCTTTTCATGACCCTTGCATATATTCGTATGTTCGCTTTTTGTTGTATTTTATCATGCAGCCCCCTCCTGCTTGGACAGGTGTCCGCAGTATTGTGAAAATAAATAAAAACAATGTGCCTAGCATGTGCTCTGGGCACTTCCATAACAATGTGAGTCTTGGCTGGGTAGTCAAGCGCAATTGCAACGGTTTCGAATGTTGATGTACATCGTGGCAACCCTAGACAAACCGTAAGTGCCTGAGCCTGGGCACTTTCAATTGTGCGGATGTTAGCTCTGAAGGTATTGGTGAGCACTGCCAAGCTGTAACTCACACCCGAGAAACAGCGTCCTGTGCAGTTGCATCACCGCGTGTACTGAAGTAGCCCAGATTTTTTCTCGAAGAAACTTGAAAAAATTGGAGGACGCTTAAGCTTCGCCTTCAAGAGTGGGACGCGATAGCGTTCCCGTCGACCCGCCAAGGGGTATAAGACAATGCGCTACGGCACAGCGATCACTTACGATGCGCCCCGCATCGGACTTAGCGCCCACCTATCACGCGGTGAGCGTCGAGCAACGCAGCGTTCGGCGCGGCAACGAAACGTGCGCCTGAGCGAACGGAACGAACCAAAGAACTCGGTGTCTCGGAGGGGAAACGATCTACCCCAGCCAAACGTCGTGATCGGCACGGGCAGAGAGATAGATAGTAATCTAAACCGGGAGCACGGCGAAGCGTCGTCAGGGGAGAGGGAGTCCCGCGACGCGCCTGGCAGCGGTCCCAATGCGCGCGCGGCGCGCCTCCTGTCGGGGCAGCGCCGTACATTGACAGGAGGGGGTCTTCTGTGTTTGCCGCAAGATGGCTCTGCGTGTGCGGAAAGCGCAGAAGAAATGCAGCGGAAACGCACTTCGCAACTCGTGTAATTGTGACTTCTGTACGTTACATGTTCATAATTACCGATATACACCGCAGTATAACTTTCCACGGCTCGTTTCGAAGGCAACACCGCATTCACTAGAGGCGCGTTTGCACCGCGTGGAAGCATCGAACTCGTGGCTGAGTGGTAGCGTCTCCGTCTCACACTCCGGAGACCCTGGTTCGATTCCCACCGGGCCAATCTTGGAAGTTGCTTTTTATTTATGAAGCGCCTGCCGTGATTTATCGCTCACGGTCAACGCCGCAAACGCCGACACCGACGCCGACGACACCGGCTTTTCTGCGACACGAGCTCCTTAACGCTATCGCGTTAAAAAGGAGCGACAGCTTTCTTTAGGTAGGACAAATGGGGACTCCAGCTGAAGTCATGGTCAATGATTTCCCCTGAGAGCCTGTCCGTCCTGACAAGATATATTTTCTCCATCAATGGATATGGCGTATGAAGTCACTGGTTTCCGACTAAATGCTTCTAATGCAAATTTTTTCGCGGGAATGTCGAGGGCTTGTTCGCTAAGGTACGTCGTTATCACGTTCGCAGACTTTTGGAGCCTTGCACGCACTTGAGGACGTATCACGCCAGACGTAGATGTGATCGACGTAGATTGACAACTTCATTGTATTTGGTAGACATACTAAGAGACAAATGAGCACGAGGTTGAAGAGTGTGCGACTGATAAAGCTGATAAAGAGCATTCCAGGTTGGGGCGAACAGAAGCGATGTATAGTTTCCTTTTAAGCGCTGTAGGAGCATGCGGAAATTTTGTTTTAGAAAACCAAGCATAGGATGGATTTACGTATTATTGATTCTACATGTAATTTTGATGAAAGATGGTTAGTGATGTGAACTCCGTGGTATTTTTATACGAAGCTACAAAATTGTTTGAAACATCGCTAAGGGAATATGTAGGACGGGGGGGGGGGGGGCAAAGTAAATCACGCAGTCGCCAGCAAAAAGACAGAGTAAAAGATAATTCATAAGGCAAATAATTAATACAAGTTATAAATAACGAGAGTTCCAGAACTGATACTGAGGAAATGATCCCTGAGGCACGCCTTATTTTACAGGCGCCACAGGTGACTTGGCATCGTTAATAGTACTGTGTCCTGTTAGTAAGGAAGGTTTCAATCCAACGGAGGACTAATGGTTCAATGTTCAAACGGCTTAATTTAAGTAGGAGTAGTTCATGAATAACTTCATCGAAAGCATTCGAGAAGTCGAATACGCAGTCAGTTAGGAGCTCAAAGTTGAGGAATGCATGTAAGTCGTTTTTAAGCATAAGTAATTGTCTCACACAGAAAATATTTCCGAAAACTATAGCTTGTCGACTGTGGTAAAAGAAATCGAACTATGGAAGCTTGTTAAATGGGTGAAATTGACGCGCTCAAATATTTTACATTAGACATACGTAACCGTTGTTTGCTGATAGTTACATGGGTTATGCATGTCACCAGACTTGTGAAGCGGAGCCGCCTTGCCTGTTTCCCAATGTTATGGCATTCACCCGTCATGAAATGATCTAATAAAAGCGCAATGCTGAGAAATAACAGATACATGTTTAGTTTTTGGAGAAATGTTGAATTAATGACATTGGTACAGCACGATAGTGATCGTTTTAGGTTGTGAATAGTTTTACCTATATCGTAAGAGTCAGCTACTACAGGATCCATTGAGATGCAATGAGCACCAGGGTAAGATAGAAGGTTGGATATTGTAGAAATGCTAAACGAAAGTGCAAATGTGTTATTAAATAAAGAGGTGCAGAGATGTTTGGGAATTGGTTCATCTGATTTAAACAAAGATATGGTCCTGCCATCTTTGCTCTTAACAATATTCTACAATGGTTTCGGGTTAGTTTTGATAAAGTTCGGTAATATTGAATTTAAGAAAGTGACCTTGGTTCACTTCAGATCTTGGTTTGAGCTAGTTGGTACTGATTCAGGATTAGGGCACACTTTTCAGCGCAAATTAAACGAGGCCGAAGAACACAAACATCATGATGGCACCCGTCCTGTTGTTTGAGTTCTTTGTCCTCGATTAACTTGCGCCAAAAAATGTGCCTTAATCATGTGCGTTTGGCTTTGTTAAGCTCGGAAACACAAGCATTCGGCGCCAGTTTTTTAAGCGGCTCATTTATTCGTGCCCGCGAAGATTAAAGTTGGGCGAAACAGCCGTCCTGTTTTATTAGGAACAGTTTTTGTTAGAATGTAGTTGTTAATAAGATGCAATACTTTATTCTTAGATAGGTTCTACATACCGTCATACGAGAAGTCAGTTTTAGCTGGCAAAAATCAAGGAAGGCCGTAAATTCAGTGTAAACGCCGTCATAATTGGCTCGGTTATCGGATACGCTTTGTGATACTGCATTTCCGCGTTGATGGAACGCAACTGGTTAGGTGCAGGACGTCATGATCACTGAAACCAGGAATATGAATTATGGGCGAGAAAATGTCAAGGAATTATTACTATTTGTTTTGGACACACATATACAATTAACAGGAAAGGGAAAGCGAGGAGCAGGCTTGCAACTGCCACTGGAAGGGGCACAGTGCCTGCCTAGTCTTCAGAAGGGAGGTGACAGCAACACAGAAATGGAAGATAGGAAGGAGGGGAGGAAAGAGGAAAGGAAGAGCAAGAGGACAAATCTAAAGAATAAAGGAGAACGCACTACAGACCACACAGAGTTGGGCCGGTCACTGAATGTCACGCTACTACAGAATGTTGAATAAAGTAGTTTCGACGCTACAAACGTGAATCTAAGTTAGTTAGCTCTAGAAAAGTAAGTAAAGCGCGATGAGCCTGATCACGTTTAGACGCACAACCACTGGGGTACAAGCATTCGTCGAGTGTCGTACACCGCAGGCCAAGGAGATGATAGTGTCTCACTGTAGCGACATGCGCTGCACACTGAAAGCGGGACACTCAAATATAAGGTGCTGAAGTGTCTCGCAGTGACAAGAAGAAGTACATGATGGACTCACCACATGTCCTTGCCTGTATAAACGTTCGTGCATGTTCACACAGTCAACCCTCAGTTTGAGTAGTTGTGCTCTAGCGCGTCGAGGCAAGCCTCGACCGCGAACACGGGATGGGAACGTCCTATTTCCGACGCGCTGGTCTGGATGCTGCTTGAGTAGGTAGCTACGAATCAGCAGACGAGTGTCATCAAGCTTGCATAAAATTTCTGGGCAGTTGTTATCAGCTGTTATGACCGCAACTTGAAGCGAGCCGATCAGCCTCTTCATTTCCGGCGATTCCTACGTGGGAAGGTATCCAATGAGCAACGAGAGATGCCCCACGTGACGAAATTTTGCTCGCAGAGTCAGTAATGCTGCGCACAAGTGCACAATCCATCTCACTGCTTTGTAACCTGCTAAGGGCAGCGCGGAAGTTCGTAAAGATGACAATTTTCGATGTAGGTAACTCCTCTTGCATGTATTTCAGTGCAATATTAATCGCTGATAGCTCATCAGTTGTTGACGAAGTTGGATGAGGTATTTGAACGATACGCCGTACTTGAATCGAAGGGCAAAAAAAAAAAGCTGCAGGGGCGCCTTGGCCGTCGCTCTGTACAGATGCATCTGTGAATACTTGAAGATAATCAACAAGCTTTTCGAGCATGTGAGACTGAGCCAATTGGAACATTGCTGAAACAGGCATGTCAGACTTTTTGTGAATGTCAGGGATTGCGAGGTAAATGGGGAATACGTGCTTCGTGGTATCTTTTGAAGGTGGACGCGTAACTCAAGCAGGATGTTCAGAAATGTCATGGATATTTATAAATAATGCCGCCATTTTTCCCATTCGAGATAACGGGCGGTGAATTAGACGATCAAGGAGCGAATGACCGTTCGATGCGCGGTGCAGACGCTTAGTATGACATAGAGCTCTCTGGTCTGCTTGCAGCCTCAGGGGTTACTGATGCGACTCAGTGAGTAGTGTAACAGATTGCGCCTCACGAGGTCATCCAAGCATTAGCCGAAGGGCAACGCGATGATCTCCTTTCAGTTGGGCCATCAAGCTAGGTGGTGTGTTCAGGGCTGGCAACGCGTACATCATGCCTGAGTGTACTGATGACTGGTACACCTGGAGAGCCGTTGTTTGGTCGCAGCCAGCACCTCTAGCAGTCATGGTGGCCACTTATTTGAGGAGGGAGTGCGATTTGCATCGTACATATTTAACGGCAGGACACCAAGAGATGTGATCATCTATAATAGACGCCAAATAACGGTGTTGTCGCACACAGTTTATAGGCGTTTCGTCAAGGTACAGTCGGCTCATTGTTCGACGAGCGCGTTGTTTAGGGTGATACGCTATCGCAGCCGACTTAGCAGCTGATATGAGCTGGCCAACTTCCCCCAAGTACTCCGAAGAAGCGTTTAGAGCTCATTTCAGGCTTGCACGAAGCCGCGGACCAAGTGGGAATGACGCCAGTATCAAATCGAGTAATGGCGAATATCTTTTAGAAGTAACTTAGAAAATAAGTACCTTTATCAGATGCCGGTTCGTAAAAGGGACAAGAGGGTTGCCACTGAAAGACGGAAAATTAAAATCACCTTACAAAAAGAAAGGTATTGCAAAATTGGAAACTGCAAAAATATTCTATTCGAACAGTCGTGAAGCGTTTCAAGAAAACCACTGCTACAGTTGGGCGACCGGATAACATGCTACGAAATTTATTTTCTTAAATTAAACAATTACACAACGCCATATCGTTTCTATGTTTGAACGAATTGGACTGCAATGCTCAACATTGGTGACGTTAGATCAATGAAAACAATGACAACCGCAGAGGGCGAAGAGGGCTTTCCGTAAGAGAATCAAGGAAAAAATGTATACACCGAGTGTAATTTGCCATGGAGGGCAGGACCACTGAAAAATTGGCGGCTTTGGGACTTGGTCATTGCCCGCTTTGCTATCGACCGCTGGGAGAAAGGACGTGATGGGACTCGAAGATGGCGATCTGTTGGTACATTTACCACGTGATGAAACGGTTTTGTGCCTTTCGTAGCCAAGGACTAATAATCTTCTTTACTGTTTTCCCAATTACGTAAGTGTTGTAAGTGTAAATATCCCTGCAATAGAGAAATGCATGCTCCGAGCATGCTGTTCTTCAGCAGGGTCATAGTGAATGTGTTAGCCTGACATGTTTTTCAGATATCTCGCAGACGTCTCCCTTCAGTAGTTTCGTGAGACTGCGTCAGGATGATTGGATGCGCCCGCTATCAATGAAGCACGCATCTTGTTAGCTCTGTGTCACCTTTGACTTCCCTGGAAAACTAAATTGCCGATACTTACACGCACAGTATCGATGTACTTGAGTGACCGAGTTAAATTATTGTGTACGGTGTTCACTGGAGCAAGTAGTTTAGCTTCAGTACTGCAAACCGGGCTGAGCATAGGGGCGGGCGAGAAGGCTGTGGTTAACACTGTAATGCCCAAAGTATCACTTTTTATTATGTCGGGTGTGATATCTCCAAAATCTCATCTAAGCGCTGGAATATTAACGAAGCGGCCTACATCGCAGCATTTTTTTTAATACGCCAGTGTGAATGTTTTCTTGGGAATATTTCCGGATACCATTACTGCCACACTAATATGGTCATTATTCAGGCATAATTTCATTGTTTTCTTTCTTCTTTTTTTCTTTACAACTGTACTTCCTGTAGCCATAAATAAAGGTGACCGAATTTTTCTAAACTAACATGATGTGGAACTGTGTTCGGGCTTTAGAGGTCAAGAATGAAGTTGCTCTTTAGGCCGCACGCTTTTTACACGCTCTTCCTCTTTTGGTGTTGATGCTCCCATAGTCAACTTTCTTGTAGTTTCTCCTTTTCCATTATTCTGTTCTATACGCTTCTTTTACGTTTTCAAGGATACTTGTCCTTTCTTTCTTTTTCATTGGTTTTCCTTGCTTTTATTGTGCCGCTCATCTCTCTTTCTTTTTCTGCTTTTCCCGCTCGAGACTTCTGCAGACAGCGAACGGCAGTTGTTGGTTGTGCGACGCCGATGGCCAGCGATGCATAGCGAAGCGGACGCCTGACTACGAGGAGAGCTCCCAACCAAGGGACTCGGGTTTTCTAAGTTTCGTTCTAACTGCAGAACATTTCTGGTCAAAAAGTCTGACTAATTCAGGACGACTGTTGTGTCTGACGGTTGCTCGAGAATTGTCGGTCTGTTTTTACTGTTTTGCCTTGAGATTTCTATCGTGCAAAATTCTGTTGGTTGGTCTTTATTCCACGCTATTTTGTCCTCGTCCATCTCCTCAACATTTCACCTAACAAAAGGGCACAGCAGGCATCTTTAAAAAAAAAAGAACAGCGCCGACCTCCATTACGACCTTTCGGTCCGGTTGTTCTCCGCTTTCATTCTTCGCGCCTTCAAAACCGGCTTTTATGGCGCCTCTCAAAGAAACCATGCAGCGTAGACGAAGGCATGGACATTGTTGATACCCGTGCGAATAAGGTTGCGCTGATGTTAAAGTTTTTGTTTTGTTTTGTTTTTAAAGCGCTTGCACTGTGTCTTCAGTGTTTCTATTGAAATTACGGTCCCGAAAGCGTTCGTCAATGTGTCTCGGCAGAGCGTTTCAACTTGAAATAGAATACCAATACCGCTACCACCCCTACCAGATACCGTATGTGTACGCTCAGAGCGGCATTAGCGGCACACACGTAGGTGGCGCTCCCTCAAGGCGATGGCAGTGACGTCACATTATTGAAGCCACACTAACGCGTTCTCACACTCGGCTCTTTGTGGCGCCGTGCACTTGTGGCGAGCAGGCGACGCTGCAGCGCATACGTGCGTGCACTGCGGAGGACCGCACCGCGGCGGTGCACGTCCGGACCCATCTGCCGCAAACCGTGCCAAGGCTGCACGGTTCTGGGTCGGCAGCGTGTGCGCTCTCCTCGCCTCCGAAAGTGGCTTTTAGTTCTGCCTCGTGAGTAAAAAACGGCCCCCTCCTCGCAGGGCGGCATCGCTCGTGGGGCATTCGTGCTCGGCGGCTCGGGCCGTGGACGCCGCATTTGTCTTCTGCGATGCGAAATGCGCCGCGCTCTCTTTCTGCAAAGGCGTTGAAGAATCGCAGCGATGCCTTCGCTTCCCTCTCCGGCTACTGCTCTCAGATTTTTGACGACTGGTAAGAAGCGGTTTTTCAAGCGTCGCTATTCACCCCCTCTGCGCTGCGTTAGCGCTTTCCAACAGATTTTAGCGCAAGCGCTCCTTCGGGCACCGTCTGCGAACTCTTTTTAAGTGATTCTCGCGTTAGTCTCGTTGCATTTGTTTAATGTCCTTACGCACCAACTGTCAAACGCTGTCGTATTGTATTTAACACAGCAGCACATTACTTTAACCATTTCACGTTTCCTTATTCTGTTCCAACTCCAAGTATGCGTTCTTTCGTCAGAAATTTATGCACATTTATATATCATTCGCTGAAGCCAGAATTTCGTTTCGTGATAAATCACAGCATGACCTGAAAAATAATCGCAACACTTACATATTTCACTGCATTGGCAGCACATTTCTTCTCTTTTTCTACTAAACCAACCCTGTGCCTTTAGCCTATCACCTGTCTTAGCATTTTTAGACTTTCTCTTCTACTTTTAATCTTTCTGTCCCCTTTTACCTTTCCCCAGTGTAGGGTAGCCAACGGGGCTCAGTCCTGGTTAACCTCCCTACCCTTCCTTTATCATTTGCTCTCTCTCTCTCTCTCTTTTCGTTTACATCTTTCTCTCCATACGTTGTTGGAGCTGCTAATATTTTTTAAGAGTCAAACGTGGCTCGCAGCGTCGAGTGCAGCTGCGTTTTATAGGGACAAGATGGCGGAGAATGGACAGAGAGCGTTACTTCGGGAAAAACCTCGACTGAATTAAATTTGTTGCATTTCGGAGTAAACGTGGATGATCGCGACGGTCCGACGAAAATGTTTTACTCGAGGCCTCAAATGTCTTACTAAAATTTGCCAAAGTTGTAAGTTAAAGAAAACTGAAGACCCAGTGTTTCTTAGGAAACTGGCTTGTCCTACATGGGGAGAGGTACTGCAGCAAGGCTGTAAGAGACGCTCGGGCTGAGCGATTGCCAGACTGTTAACTATAGACCTGTTGTAGCATCGACAGCAATGTGATCTATAACTTTATAGCTTGCATGTATTTCTTAGAAAGGTTACGAGATTTCTGCAAAGTGCTATTGGTAAATTTGTGGTAGGTTTGAGATCATTGTATAGTGCATCAATTTTGTCCGGTTTAGATTCTTGAATGGGCGCAGCTTTCAGAAATTTGATATTGTTATTCATTACATAGTCACGGGGTCGGAAACTTGGTGTCTGAGCTTTTTTGCTTGCGTGTTTCTTTAGGGTTTGCAGTCTTTAGCTACCTTTATAAGGAAATTCATGATCTAGATAAAATATAAGTCTGTTAAGGTCACTAGACTAGATTTTTTTTTTATTTAAGCGGGACATACCCCATCAAAATTTGAAAATTAGGGCAGTCGATGCTGAGGAAAGTGATTTCTCCATTACCCTGTATTGAGATAAAGATATTGAGTTAAAGCTTCCTCTTCGGGGTAAGGTGAAAGTAAGATTTACCTCTCTCTCTCTCTATTCAAAGGTATAAAAAGATTAGAAATGCATGCTGTCAATTCAATAAAATTTTGTTGTAGTGAAGCAATGCCTTAAGCTGGCGAGTGCAGGACTACATGGAAATCGGGTAAAAAGAAATGATGCCCACACGCAGCACGCTGAGACATCGAAATTTAGTTTGTCTGCTCCGCCACCACTCGAATGTGTTTCACTAGCCGTGTGAGCAGTCAAGGAACATTTACCTCTTCCATGTCTCCGGTGGGGAGACTTTTCATTTTGGTTGTTCCCCTGCAATCTCACTTCACCTCAGAGTTTTCATGGCTCACTTTTATAAGTTGCTTCACTGCACTGTGCAGGTGCTTTGCGCTTCGGTGGCAAACTTGAGCACTTCTGTCCAAGTTCAAAATGATCTTTTATTATTATTATTATTATTATTATTATTATTATTATTATTATTATTATTATTATTATTATTATTATTATTATTATTATTATTATTATTATTATTATTATTATTGGCTGCAAACAACTCTTTTAGCAGCAGAAGCTTGATGTGGGCGAGTTGGTTATGTATATTTGATGAAAAGAGCGCTACGAAGACGCGGACGAAAGAACAACATGTACGGCAGACAAGCGCCTTGTCTGTCGTACATGTTGTTCTTTCGTCCGCGTCTTCGTAGCGCTCTTTTCATCAAACTCCTTTAATGAATTGAGAACTGCAGAGTCGGAAGATAAGCGAAGATCGCTCTTCGCTACCCACTTGTTAACTATTCACTTAATTTATTCAGCACAGACTGGTGCCGTCTTTATCACTCCCCAGTAATGTGTACTACACCACTCAACTTACTGCCGCCATGAACAATTATCTTTTGCTGTATATTTCTAGGTACTGAAGCCATGAGGCGGAACTTTGTCCCGTATTATCCCAGCTTTTGAAATTGACTTCTCTGGGTCCGACCCTCCTGTTACACCGTTGCTTTCGGGACGCCTCGTTAACCTCCTCGTTCTCATCCTGATTCTCCCTATTTGGGGAAGAAAAAGCCTTCGCGCATGTAGCCAATCAAAGACTACAAAGTTGTATAAGGGAGGATGGTCCAAAAATAACTGCTGTCGCAGCAGATAGTTCAGAACAGAAGGGATCGTTGAAGTCTGCTGATTTCGTTGCCTTACTTTTTTGCTTTTAACGTTGCAGTGATCCATTCGTATAGCCTCTGTAAAAAGAAGGAACAATGCATTTTTAAGTAGTGGAGAGATTGGGGCAAACAGTAAAGAAGATATAGATCCAGATCGTTAGTGTTTCCGCGGAGCGAAAGAACACAGGTGTGTTCAGTGAAATTTGGAAGCGAAAGACGTATATGGCCAATTCGGAATAGAATGGGGAACGTGTCCAGCTCGTAAAGGCAACATCGAAGTAATCAAGCAATGGAAGGAAAAAGAAAGACAGTTAGACGGACAAACGGAACGGCGAAGCTAAGAATCGACCAGTGGCCACCGCGAAGCAAGATCACACGCACACATAAAGGCACGGCTATAGTGAACCAACTCTCGGGGATAATAACTCGGCGGGAGCATAACGCCTGCTTTTCGGCGCGTTCAGGACGCCCCAGTGCGGAGCAGACGGCAATATCTCGCGTTCACCAAGTGAGGCGCGGCTCGAAGGCGTGGGTACACAGATACAAGCGCGCACGCTCACCGCACGAAGGCGTGTGTGCAGGCGCAGACACTGCGAGTACATGCTGAAAGCTGTAAATACTTAAGGGGCTGGGAAGTACCACCGCAGAACGAAAGGAATCGCCAAAGGAGAACTAACTTGGAAGGGAGTCGCGGACGCAACAACAACGTCTGCTGGCAGAAGCAGGCGGCTAAAGGAAAGCTGTTAGATGAGGTTGGCACGGCGCAGCATTCAGGAGAAGGGCGCCTGCTGCCTGACCGGAACCCGTGGGTTGAGGCGGGCGAGAAGGGAGTGCCGTTCTCGTATTTACGACACACCGTGCTTCATAAAACAACTCCCCGAGAAGCGCACTTCACGTGGCTTCGCTTACGTGTCGCCCCGTCCGTTAGGCCGCACGACGGTGGATGGAGGAGAACTGCCGGAGAACCAGCCAGAAAGTAAAAAGGGGCAGAACAAAGTAAAGCCGCGCTGACCACGTGCAGACAGCCGGGCGCTGGGGGAAGTATAAAAGTACAAGAAGGCGAATGGGAGAAGAAACGTCCCCCTCGCTCCTTTCGGAGCTCGATGATCTTGGACGCTATCTTTACGCCCCTTCCGACGGATCCCTTGCCTCCTCTACTTTTACAGCTCGAGTCTGGTTCGATTTGGCATCTGGCTCGCCACTCGCTCAAAGGAATCAGCCAGCGCACGCGTGCGAGTCGCTATCTTCGTTGCTAAACGCTTTGCACGGCTTCGTTCTCTGCCTGTGTATGGCTACGGAGTTTACCTCAGTGCGAACATGCATTCAGGCTCCTGCCGGTGAATGTACGCTGCAGAGAGGTCCCGCATCAACGACACATGGAGAAAGCAATGAGAAAGCTCTTTAATGAAATGCATACATTCTACTTGCGGGTGTATAGTTGGCTGCACACTACTCTGCGTGGCAGAAGGCAACACGGAAGAGGATGGGATAGTGCAAGAAAATAAAAATGGATCACAAAGATGGACTCGGTCTGTAAGAGTAAAATGAAGTTCGTTGCTTTACGCTGAAAGTGTGCGCCTCGTGCGTTCGCATTCGCGTTGAAGGTATGGCCTTTTTTTATTGTTTATTTAGTTTTTCTCGCGGGGCACACACCGAGATTTGGTCATGCCTGCGGGAAAAAACAAGGCCCCATGGTAGCCGAACGTCTTTCGGAGCTCCAGACGAACGAGCGTGCCTACGCTTTGGAAGGTCTCCGTATTGCGCTTCTCTCAAAGCTGACGCCGCCAGCGCTGGAAGAACTTGATTGCGATGCGCACAGTGTCGCGTTCCATCGCTGCACTGCTGCCTGCTGCGGCCTCCGAAGTGCACGCGCAGACACCACCACTCTCGGTTATGGCGTGTCGCATGAAAACACGTTGCCCAGAGCTGCGCCGTCGCTCATTGCTGAGCACAAGCTATTAATCCATACATGCCGCAGGGGCATGATTTCTATTCTCGGTGGTAGGCACAGTTTCGATTTTTCTTCGAGGTGTGGCGACACTGAACTGTGGAGTAACGAGGGGGCTTACGACGATCATGACGCCATGACGACCAAAGTGTATAACTGAAAGGACGCACGGACGGACGATGGAGAGCGCGTTGCCATCTGGGCATACTACGACTGTCGTAGCAACGCAGCCATGGGCCTGAGCTAGCGTCGAGCGAGGCTGGGTAGCCCATCCTTGCACTATGAGGGTTGGCTGGGCATTAATGGCTGGGCAAGTTGTTATAAATGCGGACGGGTCGGCGCGGTTGTTCGGAGGCCGGATCGAAGAACTCGCAGCTGTGTGCGGGAGCTGTTCTCTAGTCTCGGCTCCCCAGAAAACACTGCTATATTACGACACTATCCTTTTCCTTGAACGAGACAAATAAGGCTATCCGACGAGCAAATTTTTGTTTGTTAGTGCATTCCTTAAGCTATCGACAGCACAGTTCATATTGGTAGTCCAGAGAAATTGAAATTTGCATTTTATTACAAACAGGTGCCACCCTCACGAGCCCCGGCCATAATCGGCGTGCGAGCTTGAAGCGAAGAGTGTTAGACGCCAAGTAATTAATTGCTTGAGTGTGTCATACAGTCACAGTAGGCTGTGGATGTCATACTGCTGCTTCATGTGTATGGAGTCCCCAGTGAGGAAAGGAATAGACACAGCTTTTTCGTTCTTTTATTTGCTCTTCGTTCAACTACTTCCGGCTCAGTGCTAGGATATACATCGGCAGCCAAGTGGGAGCCAATTGTAGCTCTCAAGAAGCATGTTCTTTTAGGTGTAGGATTGACAGCGGCACCATATTAATATTAAGTCTTGCACTGTTTCATACAGTATCAGTTGGAATAATTCACAGCTACGTGCGGAGCAACCTCCTGCCGATAAGAATAGCTTATCATTCATGGCGCAGGTGGCGCACTCCTCTCGTGAACTAGGAATGATAATGATGACGGCGATGGTGGTAGCGGTCGTTGTGGTGTTCTTTGCAAACATGGCACGTGCCCACAATGGGGGATGGGCAAGGAATCGGGTGGGTGTACAAATGGAAAGGCCGAAATGCAGAAAGAACAATTTCCTCAAGATCGTATTTCGCTCAAATGATCACGCACTGAACGGACATTTACGATTAGAATAATGTCAGCCGGATTGGTATCAACTTTTGATTAGGGGTTTATCGTCTCGTTTCAAGTTTTTGTTGTGATGGAAGGTGTCGCTTTTTGTACTGCTCGTACGTGTGATCGCTTATGACCACATGGTGCTCATATTATTGTGAATATTTTCTGTACATACATCATTTCATTGATTGTAATAAGCACCATGTTTAAAAGAAAGAATACAAACTCTTCATAGATCAGGAAATTAAACTTGAAAATGTAAAACCATTCATAATATAGTATGTATATATATATATATATATATATATATATATATATATATATATATATATATATATATATATATATATATATATATATATATATATATATATATTCTGTATTGACAGAAGACACCGAATCATAGACGATTATGTTTAATACAAATAAAGAGAAGGTTGGCTTGTGAATATAGTGTGGAAGAAGTTTAGGATAATTATAATACGAACAGTAAGAATAAGGACAGCATACGTTTTGTTGCTCGAATAAAATCACACTTAGCGTCAAACACATTTTTTCTGGCTAAAGCCTAGCGCCAGGCCAGAAGGGAAATTATTACTTGCAGCACGTAAATTTAAGCTAAGTTCACTAAAAACGACACTTAGGGAGACACGACACTTCTGCCTCCTCTTTCCTGTCTTGACTCTGAAATTCTGCCACTGGCTTCGTTTAAAATAATTCACCATAATGCTGGTTTACACTAAACGTGCTACAGGTACTAGATTTGTACGGTGTAATTCCGGCACAACATTTGTTGAGGATAATTATGTAATTACAATAAAGAAATCTTCACCTTGAGTGTGTTACCTCAGTAGAACAAGCTTGTCTATGGGCTGTTGTGCCACACTATATCCATTGCCTCGCCACAGCGACGAGCACTTCCCTGCATTCCTCGCGGAGGCTAAGAAGGCACCTGCAGAATGGCCTTTCACCTATGCGAAATGGAGCTCAGCCAGCGCCCTGCGCCAATCTCTTTCTACTCAGGCGACTCCCTTCGGGTAGGACGCGTGACATCGCCGCCCACCTAGCCTTGTTACGCCGAAGATGGAACCTGTGAAACTGCATCATCAAGCGCGCTTAAGGCAGGACCAGCCCACTGTAACAGGAGAGAGATGCCGCTAGTTGACCCAGTCGGCCAGGTGGGCGCTGGATAACTATTTGTCAGCTATATGCCAACTATTTGTCAACTATTATCCAGCTACACGGTGTTTGGAGATAACACATAAATGCGTGTACAAAGTTACTGGTTTATTATACAACTTCGAGGCTCTGTTCCTCTTCACTTGCAAAATGACAACATAAATCCCAGCCCCGGTATTATAGAATGCATTTCTCAACATTGGTGGCAGGCTCGAGGTTTGAAGACCCACTGAAATCGCAACAGTTGGTGGCAACAGCGGGATTCCGAAACTCATTTCTCAATGGTGGGCAAGGGGGCAATTTATAGACAAAATAAGACACCTTTATACATAAAAAACTATTTAGTGTCTACCGTTCACTTTATAAGGTTTGCAGACTCACTAGACACTCAGCTTCAGCGCAAGAAGTTATGATTTGCTGATGCGTTATCTAACATAGCACGTCGTGGAGTTGGCTACATTTATGGCTATTGCTTTGCTCCGACTGACGTCACCTTCAAGGTGTTTAAACTCGGACAAATATTATCATTACTTAAGAGCGTTGTACATCAATACGATTTGGAAAGGTGTACCTCATAAAAGGTACTCTTTCTAGTGTGGGCACCAGGTGCGCATGTTGCGGTACAATTGCCCGTGCGTACTGCTGAACACCAAAGCCAGTGGTGCACGTTAGGAAACGAGATCGAGAGCCCTAATCTTACATCCTGAGATAACCGCTCAACATCCTATACTTTCAACGTTAGTCATGAAAGCAACAGTTCGTCGTTCATTCGACCATCCATTGAGATTCTTCGAGCTCGATATGAAGCATCGTGTCGTCGTCGTCGTCGTCGTCGTCGTCGTTGTCGTTGTTGTTGTTGTTGTTGTTTTCGTCTTCGCCGCAACCGCCACCGCCGCCTTCAACATACCGCACGTACATAAAGCACCCCAAAGAAGCTCGTCGTCTTCTTTGAGCAGGAATCTTTGAGGGGTAGCTGCTTTCTGCAGAGAACGGGGGCACTGCTTAATGCGTATTCTAATTAATTGACCATGCTCTTGGGCGGCATTGGCGCGGAAGGAAATAGTAAGAACATCGTCGGCTGTACAAGCGAGGAAACATGAACGGGTGAGCGAACGAGAAAGAATGGCGACCGAACTTCTTGAGCACGGCTGCGCTACCGACGCCTTTGCAGACGATTCTTGCTCTGTAGATGGCAGTCGAGAATAGAAGAGGAAGCTGCGATTAGAGCAATTAACGGTGCGGTCATAAATTAACTCCCTTGTGGCGCTTTTTGTGGTCCGGTGCGAACACGTCCTCATGGGGCTCAGACGCTTGGTCTGAACGCGAGGCCCAGGAAAAGAAAACGCAGGTCGACGTTCACGGCGGGATAAAGAAAATCGCTGTACATACTCTGCTGTTTGACTTCAGCTGATATTCAAAACGCTTATACGGTCATGTTTGACACTCCCGCGAACCAACATATATCGGTCTGCACGTAAAGAGGGACAGCGAGATTTCATACATAAAAAAGCAGGCAATGTCCTTCAGCCATACCAGGGCTACCTGGCATTTGAAAAGAGACGGAAAGAGAAGGGAAGACAAATTACCGGCTACACGCTCAACAGTTTGCCGTTTACTCAAAAGCAGTTATATAATTAGTATGTAGGTCAAGGCGTCTGCATTGCTTCTGGGAAACAACCGGGCGTACGGTCGAATCCCAGTAGCGCTGAAACAGATTGATATAGACATAGTTACATAAACTACTCCTTGCTCGTGGTGTCCAAATAGCAAAATTTGCTAATCGAATGGAATGTTTGAAAAGACTGTCTTTGAATATCTAATCGAATGTCGAATATTTCCTAATTTCTAAATGAAACAAAATCTCAAGTTTCTGTAGAGTTGCTTCGTACAAAATCAGGTTGTTTTCATTATTTTGTACATGCATGTAATGATGTTGACAAGAAGATGCCCTATGAATTTGGAGGTTTCCGCATGAAAAGCAAGTGTTTTCTGTGGTTAGCCCTCCATCAGTAAAATCTACGGAACAGTCTTTTTTTCTTCTTTTACACAATACTGCCGACCTTGCTTTAGGTCCAAGCACTTGAATTGACCTCTCTCCCTCGAAACTACGACAAGCACTGTTAAACTTTACATTCGAACAGAAACGAATATTCAACAATTCCGTATAGTTAATTCTTGAATCAAATTCAAATCGCATAGGAACGTCTGTCTGATAGGCACTGAAAATTTTTGAATATTTGCACATGCTTGATATGAGTCGTTATCAGGAAACATCGAGCGCAATAATGACACTGGACGTAGAAAAGGAACACACACCGCACGATTTGGTGTGTTGAGACACCACGTACCCGAGCACGCGAGGGTTGGACCGTCCCGCGTCTAACTGTGCGCCGTGCGGGAAGCGTATTTCACCATTCCTTGTTTCAAAGTCTCTTACTGAAGCTTTTGGGGAAGGTGATAAAGCATCGAGGATGGCAAGCAGTTATCTCCTCTTGAAGCTCCGTGACCAGAAACAGTATAAAAAACTGCCCAATCTAGTTCCAGTTGGAGATGCCCAAGTAATGGTAACCCCGCACGGCACTATGAACACCACAAGCGGTGTGTTCTCAAGCGATGATTTGCTCGAGTTGACTGAGGCTGAACTCCTTTAAGGCTTCAGTGCGCAGAATGTTATCAATGTCAAAAAATTACGATGAGGCGGGATGGCAAATAAATTCAGACCAAGCACCTGATACTCACCTTCGGCTCCAGTGACCTGCCCGACTCCATCGAGGCCGGGTACGTCAAGCTTCGTGCTAGGCCATACGTGCCAAATCCCCTACGATGTTTCAAATAGCAGCGTTTCGGCCACAGTTTACAGCGCTGCCGAGGCCGCAAAACCTATGCGAAAAGAAGCACTCATGAGCACCCCTCTCAATCTTCGGAAAACTCTCTCCGCTGTGTATACTGGGATGGGGAGCACATCGCATACACGTGGTCGTGCCCATCTTGGAAAATAGAAAAGGAAATAGTGATAATTAAAGTAGAGGCAAATATACATTCCAAGGAGGCATGCAGGCGGGTGTCCTACCTGCCCAAGAACACCTTTTCCCAAGATGACGCGTCAGGGGGCAGCAGCACAACGGCTTCCGGCGCCTGTCTGGCCCGCACACAGTGAGCCGGTGGTGACGCCATCCGCCCCCTTGGCAGCTGCAGCCACCACTGTTCCGCCGTCCCAGAAGAAAGGGCCACCGACCTCCGGGACGGTGGCCCCTCGTGTCCAGCGCCCTGCAAGAGGCGATGGACACGACCGTCAGTCAAACTACGCTGCCGGAGCCCAAGGAGCGGCGCGATTCCATCGACCGTTACAAAAAAAGACAAACATACCTCGTGGCGCTCAGAAAGGGCTCCGTGGGCTAATTTTCGATTCTTGAACACACATCACACACAATATCAAAATGAAGCAACAAATCTTACAGTGGAATGTGACAAGACTTCTACATAATCTCGGCGATACCACAGAACTACTCCATAAGTATAATCCAATGGAGCTGCGTATTCAGGAAACACATCTAAAACCCACACAAACAAATTTCCTCATGCAGTATGCTCTGTTCGGGAAGATCCGTAACGACGAATTTGCCTCGCACAGAGGTGTAGCAATAGTTGTAGATACCTCTGTTGCATGCCAAAATATTTTTCTCCATACACCCCTCGAGGTGGTGTCTGTGCGAGCGATTCTCTTTCCCAAATTAATAACAATCTTTTGCGTTTACATACCGCCTTCTTACCAACATTGCATAACAGAATCCTACAAGCTGATTAACCAGTTCCCGGAGCCACATATTATGGCTGGTGATATTAATGCTCATTGTACTTTGTGGGGAGACTGCCGATGTTATGCCAGGAATCGGCTTATAGAAAACTCTGGTGCGTGCCTCTTTAATAAAAAGAGCCCACCTATTGCAATATCCACCACAATTCATTTTCTGTCATAGATTTAGCGATTCGCACTCCCACCCTCTTTCCTTAAATAGAATGGAATGTCGTCGAGAATCCATTTGGGAGCGACCACTTTCCAGTAACGCTCACCTCGACACAGGTGCTTGACAGTCCACCCCACGCCCCCCGTTGGAAAATAAAATTTGCTAACTGAAAACGTTTTAAAATGTCAACCTACTTAACAGAAGATTTTATCAACGATTGTAGTTATGACGCAGTAGAATATTGTGCTTCTTTTATGCTCCACGCAGCTAAAAAATTCATCCCACAACACAAGGTCCCTCATGTGAAAGACGAGGGTCCCCTGGTGGAATGAGGAGTGCTGACTGGCACGAAAGGAACAAAACAAAGCGTGGGACATACTGCGTCGCTCTCCGACTACGGGAAATCTCATAGAATTTAAACTGGCAAAATCACAAGGAAGGCGGATGCGGAGACAGGCAAGCAGGGCTAGCTGGGAGAAGTTTCTTTCTGGCATGGCATCCTACAGTGAAGAGTCTAAAGTATGCAATGGCCTAAGAAGGGAGGGTGGAAGGATAAAGTGGAGAAGGAAAGGCAGGGAGGTTAACCAGTTTAGCTCAACCGGTTTGTTGCCCTACACAAAGCTGAAAGGGTGGCATTGCCACCCATTGCCCTTAGTACACGACCAAGAGAATATCCCGGAAGATCAGGCTAACGCTCTGGGCGAAGACTTCGAGTGTGTATCAAGCTCCATACATTAATCAAAAACATTCCTTAAATATAAACAAGTAGCTGAAGTCACAGGATCGTAAATTCCGACCGAATGAACTATACAATCGTCCTTTTAATATTGACATACTGAAAGCTGCCTTGAACGTATATAGGAGCTCTGCACCGGAAGCTGACAGATTAATGTATGACATGAGTAGAAACCTGCACGCCAACACAGATCCCACTCCTAAGACTTTTCAACTCTATCTGGGCTGCGGGGTACCTCCCATCCTCATGGAAGGAAGTTATTGTTATTTCAGCCTCGAAACTGGGTAAAGACTCTTCGAAGAGATGTTACCGCCCGGCAGGTCTCGCAAGTTGCCTGTGTAAGCTTTCTGAAAAAATGATTAATCGTCGACTTATGCATTTACTTGAACTGAACAATGTTTTATCCCTGTCAGAGTCGCTTCAGAGAAGGGCGGTCCACAACTGATCATTGCGTGCGCATTGTATGAAATATACGTGACGCATTTGTACTTAGACAGTTTTCCTTTTCCATATTCCTCGATATGGAGAAGGCGTATCACACAACGTGGCGTTACGGAATCTTGCCAAACTTGTCCGGAATGGGCATCCGTGGAAATATGGTAAACATAATAGAAAGCTATTTGTCGAAACGCACCTTCCTTGTCAAAATTGGCAATGTATTGTCAGGTCCACTTATAAGGAAACTGGTGTACCCTAGGGAGGCATGCTCAGCTGCACGCTCTTTATCGTGAAGATGAACACGCTTCGTGTTTTATTACCATCAGCTATTTCTTATTCCGTCTATGTAGACGACGTACAGATAGGTTTCAAATCCCGCAACCTTGCAGTGTTTAAGGGAAGTACAAGAGGGCTTGAACAAAATGTCCAAATGAGCAGACGAAAAAGGATTCAGAGTGAACGCCTGCAGAAGTGCTTGTGTGCCTACAAGGAAGAAAGGGCTCATTGCAGATCCTAGTGCAGGACTGTATGGACAACAAATACTTGTGGACAAAGAACACAAGTTTTTAGGCATCATACTTGAGTGTAGGCTTGCTTTCATATCACAAATAAAATATCTCTAAGTGAGACGCCTAATACCAACACACCTAATGAAAATTTTATTTCACACAGCATAGGGTAGCGACAGGAAGTGTTTAATGAACCTCAGCAAAAGCCTCATCTGATCCTGACTGGATTACGGTGCTGTAGTATATTACTCAGGCACCCCGAGCGTGCTAGAGATGCTAGATCCCGTTGACCATCTAGGTATCCGCCTGGCCACCGGCACTTTCGGAACAAGCCCTATTGAAAGCTTATACGTAGAATCGAATTAGTGGTCACTCCACCTGCAGAGATCATACCTCAGCTTCACATATTTCCTCAAAGTGCACTGTAATCATGAACATCCGTGTTCTAAAACCGTTAACTATTTGACGTGTACTATATTTTCCCATAATCGACCCGCTGTGAGACAGCCTCTTTCATTGCATGTGATGGAATAAGGTATTGAAATGGATGTCCCACTTTTCGAACATCGCTTATTTGCTCCAGCTAAACTGCTACCGCCTTGAGAGTGGCAGCAGACAGAATGCGATACATATTTTGTAAAAGTTACAGAGTAGGCACCAGAGCTCGAAATTCGAATGCATTTCCATGAACTCCAATCGAAGTACTCTTGCTCAGAATTCTACACCGATGCATGAAACTCGCATGCTGGCGTATCTTACGCGGCTGTCGGTCACTCTTTCTCTGAGGAGGAAGAGGGACCAACAGTCCCGTAAAATACGCCAGCATGCGACTTACGCCCTCACACGAGTATCTTTACTGCGGAAGCTTATGCAGTCCTGTCTGTGGTTAAACACATAAATAAATTGAAACTACAGAAGGCAATAATATTCATGGGGTTCCTAAGTAAGAGCACTAATGTCCTTAAGAAATAAAAAAAAACTTTTTATTGAGCTTTGGTCACACTTGTGCAATATTTATTTATCTCGTTGGCACGTGACAATATGCTGGGTGCCTGGCCATAGATCCACCGAGGGTAATGTGCTAGCGGACCAAATGGCCACATGAATTACACAGCAAGCTATTAATCCTACCGCTGCTTGTCCTGCCACAGATCTCTACCCATTCTTTTTTTTTTGCGAAAGAAACTGCGAAGCCACTGGCAACGCTTGTGCGACGCCGAAACAAATAAGGAGCTCCACTTGATAAAGCCACAGTTAGGTTTCTAGCCCTTGGTTACGAAAACACCACCAACTGATTTCCTATTCTGTCGGCCCAGAATAGGACACACATATGGTACTCACAATTTTCCATTGACTGGTAATGAACCTTCAACTTGTGATAGATGTGGTGAGAGGCTGACCATCCTCCACATCCTCGTAGAATGTTGGGAAGCGGAAAGAGAAAGAAACAATTTCCCTCTAGCCTACCACTATTGTGTCCCTGTCCATCCTGCTATGCTTATTGGCGAAGAACTGCTTTTTAACAGCAAAGTTCTCCTAGTTTTCTTAAACGATGTGGCCTTTCATGTCACTAGCCCAATAATTTCTGTGTGTATCCTCTCTCCAGAGGATGCCACTGTGATAGTAGCTTTTGTATCGCACACTTCTTCAGGTCCATGCGTTTCAAGCGCTGTGTTAAGGTAATAGTGCTTTTTTAAAATTTTTGCATGCAACTTATTTTTATTCACATTCTTTCGCAATGTACTTTTGTGTCCATGGCGCACTTCATGGTAATTGCCATATTCTACTACATTTAGGTTTTATGCAGTCTACAGCGGGCGTCATTTAGGCTCCTTTACAGCCCTGTAACATTTATTGCTCCTAATGCATCGTTTAAATTCAAACTCATTAACACTGACCTGTCGCTCTTTGGTCATTCTTGGCCCTTGCGCCATAAAACACTACCTTCATCATCATCACACTGCACGTCCAGTGTCTTTTTTGCGCTCTAAGGTTTCTAGTAGTGCATTACCGACTGACCCATCTCTCCATCCTACGATTAATATGAGTCTACTCATCGTGACTGAGTGACACCTAACATTTAATCGGAGCTCGCAGGTGCAATGCCCGGCCATAGGAAACTGAACGACTGCAGTGGCCCCGAGTCCCAATTACAGACCACACTGACACGGTGCACCGCGAGGGTCGCGAGTTCTCCCGGAATTTCTGGCAGCGTCTTCTCCGTTGCAGCGTGTCGCAGCAATCTCTTGTTTCGCAGGCACGAGCCACGCGCAACGAGCGTGGTAAATGGCGTCGTCTTAGCACGATGCTCTCACTCGCGTGCAGGTGGCCCAATGAGAAATACTTTCACTCGGCGTAAGCGTGCAACCATGAAATGCAAGATGCGTGCACGATTCTCTGTGAACTGTGAACAGTAGTCTGTCATCAGCCTTTAATGCCAACACTACTACTACTACTACTACTACTACTACTACTACTACTACTACTACTACTACTACTACTACTACTACTACTACTACTACTACTACTACTACTACTACTACAATATTGATCATAATAAATTTTATTATCGTGCCCAGGAACGACCTGGTTGTCTCATAATAATAATTGTTTCGCTGTGAGAGATCACGATAGAGGATCGACCCTGATTACCATTTCTGACCCGCTTGCGTTCCTTAACGTGCCGCGAAGTCTCCGTGCACAAGTGTTTGCATTTCGCTCATGCAAAAATACGTACTTCAGCCTGTGCAGAGAATCGTATCCGCGACGTCATGCTAAAAAGCAGAACAGCATAGACAGTGAGCCGCTGGCAACCTCTATACTATGAGCCAGTCGTCGAGATAAATGCCGAAATTGTGGAATTTTAATAAAAAATATGTACTTGCGAGAGTGAAAAGAAAACATAAATAGAAGATTGCCCTAATTATAACCCGTGTTATCATTCCAAAATCTTCAGAAATACTTTCGCGGTTACGTTTCCTTCATTTTAGCTGTCACTATCAGCACCAAGCTCGGATATTTTTTCGCGCATTGCTTATAGATTACCGGGAATGTCTAGTGCGGGGATTTCTAGAAAAACAAAAGGTAGAAAAAACACCGTTGTAAGCACCATTGGGTAAACGAACCACTGTAGTGGTGTAGTGGAGGTGGCTGCAGCGCCTTGGCTACCTGTCGCCGCGCGCACGTCTGGTGGAACCAAACGAAAAGCAATGCCAAATGTTCTTATTAAACGATGCCGGTGGAAGATGTATTCTTGTAAAGTTTGCGCGATAGGGAAGCAGCAGTGAGCGTAGAACTTCTTTTTTGGTGTGGGCAGTGCAAAAAGACATGGTTTTTATGAACACCAATATGCAGAGTTCTGTGTCTGTCTAATGTGAAAAGAAAGAAAAAGCAAATGTCACAAAGGCGACCAGCTCCGTCTGGATAAACAGTCCTGCTCAGTTCAAGATATCATTCTAGCACAACCACGGCCGACTTCTTTTACCGTGGGCCGTGATGCGTCGGTGAGCAGCTTTGTCCCACAAACTGTGCTACTATCTCTTAACTTTGACTCAGGCCGCCGCGTCATCACAGCAAAATGTATGACGAAGAAATATCACCGCCAGTACCATAGCTACCTCTAATCTTCGAGCAAAGCCAATTAATTTCCAATGCCACGAACGTCTCATTTTATTGTGTGTGCACGCCCGAAGCGGTAAGGTTTCACTCAGCGACAGCAGTGCCACCTCACGTGACGTAAGATGTCACGCCTGTCTAGTCGCCGTCTTATCTGTATTTCTCCACACTCCGCTGTGTTTGGTGCGGGGCGCCGTCACTTCATTGTCCGCTCGTCTATCGTTTTCCGCTCTCGTTGTCTTTCGTGTGCAGAGAGAGAAAGAGAGAGAAAGAGGCGGGGGAAAAAAGTGAGCACTGCTATCTCGGTGCGTTGGCTCGGCCGTACAAAAAAAAAAGGAATGCTTGGCTTGATAAATACACACCGGACGCAGCCGTAACCAGTGTATGACAGCGTCGATGTCGCCATCTACGCAGTGTGAGCGCCAGGCTGCGTTGTTGGAATGTTTGCCTTTCGCGCGGGGACAATCTTGGAGGAAGACCGTAAATCAAAAACCGAGCAACCCATTGCTTCGTCTCAAGAAAACCCTGCAGCACTGCGGACACTACAGGGAGCGTCAGCCAGACGGGGATACAATTCACGAACAGGCACAGTTTATCGCAAGAACGCCTGATAACAATCGGTAAATACACGCGGCACATCAGTAGAGCCGATGACATGGCTTCTTCAGCACTGGCCAATCGTAAGTCCCGATGATCTGAATGCCCCGATTAGAATTAGCCGCGCGAGCCTTATAGCTTTCTCAGCATAGCACGGTTTTATCGAGAAGTAGTATGACACACCCACGGGGAAAAGCGGCCTGCGGCGTTCAGTCTCCACAGTCGAGACAACCAGAAGATGCATGACACTGGCGTTTTGCCGCCTTGTATCCAGCCTCGTCCGACAAACAAGGAAAAAATCCAGCCGCTGGCAACAAAAACTGCGTCCCGCTTCTCCCATTTTCTTTACACCCATTCCGACAACACCCTGTTTACTACGAATACGCACTGGTTCTATCGAGGTCACTACGGCAACGGCAGCGGATGTACCAGTATCGGAAGAAGACGATTCATCATTCTTTTAGAGCACGGCTCTTAGGCGCCCGTTCCTGCGGCAAGCGTCGGCGTTGTCCCGCGTAACCGAGAGAACGAGCACAGTGAAAGCGAACGCGGACCGCAGCGGGATGTGAAAGACGGCGAGAGCGAAGCGAGCGCAAGAGGAGAGCGGAGGGGGAGGGCGCAACGGAACCATGAGACGGAAAGCGGAAGAGGAGGGTATGGCGAAAGCGTATCAAGAAAAGTGTAGTGCCGCGCAAGACGGTCTCTGCGGCAACGATGGCTAAAAGATAATGCCCGAGCAGCGCGCGTCGTCTTTATGGAAACAAAGCGCTGCATGAGCGCAGGTCTCTCTGAGGCGGCTGCTGTGACTCACGCCCACGCGTCACCCACGCGCTGCCTCACATGATCGCCCGAATAGCGAGGCATTCACGCTACGCTTCGCTCCGTTTGCAACATGCCGCACGAGCCAGATTTTCCGCGCCAGCCAATATAGTGCGAAATGAAAACACGTATAGAGCTGCACTCAAATTTCGCATTAGGGAGTATCGTAAATGTCCGCAAATTTTTTTAGGCTTTGAACACCATGCTTAACGAATTAGTATGCTTTGGGCACCTTGCAATGAAGTTTGCCTGTACATGTCGCGCCACCTAGTAGCCGCGGTGAGCACCCGCGGGTAGGCCGTCACCGTCATTTCACCATTGTCAGTGGTGCGCTCAGGCCCGCCTGCAAGCCTGCTTTTCCAACTTTCCAATGGATTCACCGTGGCCTCATGGCAGCTCCTTCGTCAGAAGTGTGAACAAAAAGAACAAGCGCTGATACTGCTGCATTAAGGATTGTCACAACCGCGAAGGGGATATGTCGGCATCAAATTGTACCGCTTCCCTTCAAAACCGGGGGAAGCAACCCGGCGGCTGAAGTGGATAACCGCGGTTCGTGTCGATCCTGCGAATTTCTGCTAAACGAACTAAGACGTAAATGTAAGGGCAAGAAAAAAGAAATGAAAAACAACCAGCAGCGGCATCTGTAAAAACAGACAATAAAGCGTCAGCTGCATAAAAACGCGTGCACTGATTCCCGCTGTTGTAAATCACTTTTGATAGTTGTTTAGCTCGTCTTGCTCCAAAACAAACGTGCAGTGCTTGTTAGGTGTCACATCGAGCTTCGTAAGCGCTCCGTGCTGAAGCATTGTACGCGCTGTGCTTCTTTCTGCGCCAATATCAAGACACGAATGCTGGAACCGAGCTCATTCGTGCCGATGTTTTCTCGCGCTTAGAACAACAGAACTAAGGTTGGAGTACACTGCAGAACACGTCGAGTCAGAACACGTCGAGGACCCGCCGCGGTTGCTCAGTGGCTATGGTGTTAGGCTGCTGAGCACGAGGTCGCGGGATCGAATCCCGGCTACAGCGGCCGCATTTCGATGGGGGCGAAAACACCCGTGTACTTAGATTTAGGTGCACGTTCAAGAACCCCAGGTGGTCGAAATTTCTGGAGTCCTCCACTACGGCGTGCCTCATAATCAGAAAGTGGTTTTGGCACGTAAAACCCAATAATTTTTTTTAATTAGCATTTCCTTCGCGTACGCAAGTGCATATTTGTTCAGTCTTCACGTTGTTTAGTCTCAGCTGATTGCTCTCTATGATGCTTCAGCGGTAATGCCCTCTCACATTCGAGCCCGAACGACAATACCAGAATATGTTCGAGGCACTTTGTTAACGGAGAAAAAAGCACTTACCTGCCAATTCGCCAAAACCTCTACAATTGTGAGGTACAAGGCACGCTCCAAGTAAGGAAGCGACAAATGACAGTTCAGAGACGTCCACGGCCGTATTTGCTCACTTAAGTGGCATAAAATAATGATTTGTTAACGCACTTTGAGTTCGACGACGTAAGAAAACTTACTTTGTTGTGATAAATATTTCGCGACCTGCGGTGGTTGCTTAGTGGCAATGGTGTTGGGCTGCTAAGCACGAGGTCGCGCGAATAAATCCCGGCCACGGCGACTGAATTTCGATGGGGTCGAAATATCAAAACCCCCGTGTAATTAGATTTAGGTCCACGTTAAAGAACCCCAGGTGGTTCAAATTATTCCTGGGTCTCTCACCACGGCGTGTCTCCTAATCAGATCGTGGTTTTGCCACCTAAAACCCCACAATTTAATTTAAGCACCTCACTGTGATGTCCGTGCTGTTTACTTCTTCGACACGATATACATGGTTGTAGTCGTAAATTTGACGTCCTTTCTCAAGCATCGGTAGTCAAAAATGGGTCTCGACGTTTTCAATTGCCATAATATCGCAATTTAGAACGTCCGAAAGGTTTCAAACGAGCGCCGCAAAAGCATGCCTCCGCAGCAGTGGCCACCTCGGTGTTTCGCGCAACTGTCACGGTCGCGCTGACGGCTGAACCGATCGCCGCGCCGCCTGACCATTGCAGGGAGCCCCTATGCATTTCTACGTCCATGCTTTCAGCTCTGGCGAGATCGCGTATAATGCTCGCACATACGCACAGGCAGGATACAAATACACTGTGCGTGCGTGCGTGCGTGCGTGCGTGCGTGCGTGCGCGTGAGCGTGAGTGTGAGAAGGAGAGGGGAAGAGAGTTTCTTTTCCGACGGCACGTCCTCCGTTCGCATGATAACCGGGCGTGCAAACTACTTAGAATCTATATCGGTAGCATACCACCCATACGGATTCGAGTAAATCTGTACTTTTGTAACAACTGGCAGACATGAAAGAAACGCAATGCCGCCTACAAATGCACTTGAGTAAACTTCGCAATCGTCAGATTACGTATAGCGCTGAACAGAAACCAAGTCTTGGCGCTATCGTGATATAGAACGGTGAGGCATATCAGACACCTGACCGAGACGCTGGCTCTGCACACTTAATTAGAAACACGTGCCGCATTATATTGTAATAACGTTCGGGCTGCGCGCGCTTCGGGGCCAGGTCGGTAGCGACGAAGCTGAGATGCCAGTTGATAATGCTTCGCGATTCTCTCCGCTGCTCCGCTCTTGTGGTCTTCGTGTGGGACTTCGTGGCAGCTGCGGCGGTGGTGTCTCTACAAAATCCCACCGGCAGTAGCCATTCGTGCCGCTTCCATAATGGAGCGGAACAAATCGAAATTAGGCACACACCGGCAGCGCTCACACGGAATGATGCTCGCACAGGGCGTACATGTGGCCCCTGGGCGGGTCATAAATCTCGTCCCCTGAACGGCCTCCGCCTCCGTTCTTTGTGTGCGCCGGCCCTGGCTGCGCTCTTTTTTGCCGCATTCTTAGCTTTGCTTTATTGGCTGCTGCTTTTGTTTCGTCGTCGGTCCCTCCACGCTCGACCTGTTCTGTACATGCTTCGCGAAATAAACAAAAGAACGTCGGGCCTGCTAAACGGCAATAACGGAAAAGAGATGAGAGAAGTTCTCGCGACACGAGAAGGTCATCATATTACTCTCGCGCCGAGCGTTGCCAGGAAACCGGTTGACGGCGACGGTTCCACGTGGTGGCAAATAGGTAACGAGCATCGGATTTTCAAGTAATTGGTCCACCTTTTTTTCTTCCTCAGAAACACGGCACAAGGCAAATTTCCGGCACCTGACGACGAGAAGGAAAAGAAACTGTTAAGGCGCACAAGGGTTGTAACACACTATATGCGCCATCTGTGCTGGTACGGCTTCAATAAAGGCCCTGCGTAGTACGTACAACTCCTTTATATGTAACGTAATGTCGAGAGGATTCCACGTGTTCTCTACTAACGAAAGACGGCGTTTCTTTTTTTGTTCGTTTTGTAAATCTAAAACCAACCGAAACAGTTGCTGAGCTGTGAATATCACTCGAAACCTATGTGTCAGGAATTGACTAACGAAGTAGCGGAACGCAGGCTTGTGTCGAGGGAACAATTAACTCATTCGTTTATGGCATCTTACTTAAAACCGGCAAGAAGCTCACCGCGAAGGAAGGTCGGCACGTTTGAGCATGGGAGCGCGCATACAGCCCGCTCACACAAACTGACACAGTGCCAACTAGTCGAACTGTTTTCGGCGTCGTATAAGCTGCATACGTAGACAAGTCTATTCAGCACTTCGGTGAGATTAAGTGATTAAGTGGCTGTGGCTTAGCCAAGGTTAAGCCCAGGATGCGAAGCATACGAGGCTTTATTTTAGTTGTTGAACCACTGTTTAGCCTGGTTAACTGCTGTTGCTTGGCTATATTTGGTTCGGCTAGACGAAGAAACAACTCATGCAGTCGAGCGCACGAGCTGAGACGCGGCTATTTAGCTACGCGGCCGCAAGCGAGCGCACGAGTTGAGCCTCCGCTTTTGCAGCTGTTATGACGTCATAAGGTAGCTACGCGGCCGCGCGCGGTGCAGCAAGGAAGAGCGTGGTTGCGCGGCTAGTATGCTTCGCATAAAACCGAGGATTGCTCTGTCAGGCACTGGTTGATCTAGCGGAACGGGAAAATAACACTACGCAGAAGGTGGGTCTCCACCACGCCATCCTCCTTGGTGATAGTATCGTATTCGTTGCCGGACAGACATTACCCCCGAATCTTTCAAGTATTCCACATCCAGTTCCTCAGTGTAATACAAACGAGCATGCTTTATCTGTCCCGCATTTCTGTTGTAAAACTCTGTTATAAATGTTTTACAGGCAAGCCAGCTAATTGAGCAAGGGCTGATAGTCTTTTGACGAAGAGCAGTGAACGTGTATTGACCAGAAAGCTTCCATCTTCTTTTTTTTAACTCTGAAGGATCACACTTTCTCTCTGGTCGCCCCAGCTATATCAGATGTGACAACATTTGGATTCACTTTCCAACATATATTCTCTTCTGTTGACCGAAAGAGTATAGGAATTCCGTCATCTATTTTCTTCTTGTAGGCCAAGTGCGTGTATGTCTCGTCATCTTCATCACATTCAATACCTTCATTGTCATGAAATGAGTAAGTAGATGTCTTTTCATTAGCAGCGTCAGGGCTTTCATCAAGGCCGACCTTCTTCACTGAGTTTGCTTCGTCAGAATTGTCTGCGCGTTTCGTGGGTTCAAAAAACAATTACGGCAGAACGCATCTCACCATGACTGTCGATGGTAAGGCGAATAGCGACTCAGCGATTTAGTGACAGGCAATATTGCTGAAATCACG